>NC_079490.1:148875928-149488184 GCF_020520425.1 Spinacia oleracea | reverse complement strand
TCAATCAACTGCATACTCTGCATTTGTTGGGAGAGCTTCTCTGCTAGTCGGGTGCAGATTACTCAAGTCTAATGGGAGTACCCTACAGAATGAGTTCTTACTAGGTATTGCTTATTTTTTGTGAAATTTCATGTTTTTATTTGAGTAAACATGAAGGTTATTTTTTTATTTATCGTGTTTTAGCTAGTGTACCATCTTTAACTTGTGCCCATTCGTGATTTAAACTTGCAGGAGCATGGTGAGCTAAATGGAGGAGAAATGTAGATCTAGCAAATGAGATGGGGGATCTTGTTTGTTTTTGTGTCATTTTGTGATTTCTAGTAACGTTGAATTTGTTTCTATGAATCTTAATATTATTTATTTTGGTCATTAAAAACACTAAGTTAGTTAGTGAACAACTATTTTGTAATGCATGTTGACATCCTATGGGCACTAATATTGTAATATTACTCTTTAAGTCAATGAAAATCTTTTATTATTGACATCCTTTCTTAATTTAGAAAACTAATTTCAATTATTATTATTTATTATTATGAATGAATGAACCCGTTGCATTAGGTGCTCAACAGATTTATTTTGACAATAAATTACCGTTGCATTAGGCTAAATCGCGTTGCATTATTTCTTTAAGCCAACATAGATATCCGTCGCATTAGCTAAAAGAACCGTTGCATTAGCTTAAATAATCGTCGCATTAGCTAAAATTCCCGTCGCATTAGCTAAAGATCTAATGCGACACCCCATCTAAGGACCGTCGCATTAGATGCTTATCTAATGCGACGGTATTAATTTCTCGTTGCATTAGGTCACTGATCGTCGCATTAGGCCTAATGCAACGCCACCGGGATGCAAGGGTCATTTGTCGTCGCATTAGGTCTAATGCGACGGATTTTGATGCCTAATGCAACGATTTTATGCGTTGCATCTGATAAGAAATGTAGAAGTGGATTTTAATGACGTCGTCCCTTCCTTTTCATCCTTTGTTAGATTAGTGGATATTGCGCCTTCTTCTCGTTCACATCAAGGATGGTATACCCTGTACAGTTGGAGAGGCTATAAGACAGTGGTGGGAAAGTCGTCTAGTTGGGTGTGGTGGAGGACTAAGTGGTCCATTATACGAATGGAGGACCTCACACTTTCAAGACGTCTTTCCTCGTTGGAATTATAGGTCGCGCTTTATTTCCAAGACCGAGGCTCTTCCTCGTCTTCTTTCGAAAGAATGGAGACTCGTAAAGCCTTTATTTCAAGAAGAAATGTATAGGCTGTCTGCTAAGAGTCATGCCTGGGTACCCAACAGTTGGCTTCCTCACGTAGGCCAGTTTACTAATAGGGTATTTCTTGCGGTCGTTGGCCTGTGTCCGTATTTACTTAGAGGTATTTTTTTATTTTGGAAGTAGTTGGTTACTCTGCGGATTTTTAGTTCCTTTTTTTTCTTCGATGACCTCCTTAGTTTGTGCAGAGTCTTCCATGAGTCATTTGTCCCCAGAAGTTAAGGGGGTAGTGAAGGTGCCTGAGTGGCTAACTCAGGTATACACTGACGAGGTTCTTAAGGCCGTGGAGGCCAAAAAGAAAGAGTCCTCGAGAAAATCTGATGAGGCTGCCACTAGTGACCCTCCCAAGGTACGTCTAATCGTAAGAATTTTTCATCTTAGAGCTACGCTGATTTATGTTTCTCTTTTTGTAGGGGCCTACCACATCCGTTGTTGGGAAGCTTTCGGGTCCTACTTTGGCCGCTCCTCAGGCTAAGCGACCCTTTTTTAAGAAGAAAGGGGGTGCGGCTAGTGCCGTGGTGCCCGAGCCGGTGCGGACAGCTCCACCTGTTGTGGATTTGGGGGGTTTTTTCTCCTAACAGAGAAGATCCTTCTGTGGCCAACGCGGCTTGTGGATCTACCCCTGTCGTGGCGGAAGGTAAGGCGTCCAAGGCTGGAGACCAAGAGGCTAAGGAGACATCTGCCAAAGCGGCGGTGGATTTCAATCTTGCTGCTGACACGGCTTCCAGGGAGGAGATGAAGGAAATAATGCCCTTGGACCAAGTATGCATTCAATGCTAAGTTTAATAAATGCGGTTAAGTATTAATTAATTATGCAAGTTAATAATTCAGTGAGATCAAGTGAGCTGTATGCCTAGCTAGAGGCCGCTTCAGTTCGAGTAGAATTAATAATATTAATCCACAACTTACTCTTGACTGAACCCGTAGGGTCACACAAATAGTACATGAACGGATCAAGTATTTAAGTGAATTAAATACTCTATTTAGGAACATTCGGAAACGACGGATCTCGGCTCCAGTGGGAGCTGAAATCGTCAAAAGGAAAAATATGAATACATCGGAAATGATGATATTGCCGGAAACGGAAATATGGATCATGACGGAAATATAAATATTATCCAAGTCGTAGATGTTGCCGGAAACGGAAACATGGTACGTATCGGAAAATATTATAGGAAATAGAAATATTGCCGGAAACGGAAATATTGTCGGAATCGAAAATATTGTCGGAATCGGAAATAAGTTCCGGATCGGAAATATTAAATATTTGTTCGAATCGGAAATATTAAATATTGTTCGAATCGGAAATGAATTCCGGAATCGGAAAACGAATCGGAAGCGCGACGTACTAAACGATTGACGGACGAGCTTGCTAGACGCAAGACCCAGCACGAAGCCAGGCCTAGCGCCCAGCAAAGCCCGCCCACGTGAGCGAGCAGCAAGGCAGGCCCAACGCGCGAGCAGCGAGCAAGGCAGGCCCAGCAAGCAGCGCCCAATGGGAAACCATTAAAATAATAATATTGCGAGAATGAAATATGATTTGATTTTATTGAATTATTTCATGATATTTATGGGAAACCATTAAAATAATAATATTTTATTTATCACATAATCTAAAGGAATTATGTTAATTCAACTGAAGTACGAAGGCTAAGAAAAGTAAAATTAAATGCAACATGATAAATGAAAGTGAAAGACATAGTCCGTTTGACAGTATATGTTCACAGGTTATGATTCTCGGTCATGCATGTACCTTTGGGGCACTAGCCCACCCATGTTGAGCATCTGCTCTTATGTTTTATGGGCATCGGCCCATCGTGGAAGATGTTTCACCATGTCATACTTATCAACGACTAGCATGTTAATAATTAAAAATTAAAGGTTATGAATGAATTAATATAATGTTTTATTAAATGTTTTACATTATTCTATTATCCCTGTTTTGTCAACTAAAATGAGTTGAAATGAATTTGCGTTACTAGAATAGTTCGTTAATTACTGAGTTTTCGGCTCACTGTTTCGTTTTCTGTTTTAGATACGGCTGGGGACGACGGAAACGAACAATGGCGAGGATTTCAATTTAGCAAATGTTCACCTAGTAATGTTTAATCATAATTACTCTAGTGAAGACGCTTTGGTAAGTTATGAAAGTTACTTTATTAAGGAAATAAAAGAATAATTATATTATTGTGGAGATTTAAAGTAATTACTATGATGATTATCTTGTAATTCCCAAGAGGGGGTTACGGTAGTAATGTCCCGACCAAATTAGGTAAATTTCGTTGCTTAATTACTCGCATTAGAGGTCGGGGCATTACAACAAGTGACTCGTATTGGTACCCAATAATTTGGTATTGATACTGCGACTATTATGGTATTGATATACCAATACATTCCCAAGAAGTACCAACACAAATCATTTAAGTTATAATACAAAAATGGTTGTATTTGAGTTATATGAACATAAACCACTTGATATTTATCATTACTCGACATATCCCAAAGCACTCTATACGCTAAATGGTAAAGTAACTTATTATTTAACTAGCTTTTGGCCCGTTCTACGCACGAGCTATATTTTAGGAAACTCAATTAAAAAAGAAATGGTAATTTTACATACCAAAACGATAAAGGTATAAATGTATATTACTTCACTAAAACTTGTTATAGTATGTAGAAAAACTAAAATTTTCAAGATGTATTGGGTAAAAGCATTACTTTGAAGGAATATATTCTGAGCTCTCACAAGACCACAAATGTATTATTAGTTTAGGAGTATATCTTTTTGTTCAAGGGTTTTGTTTTTAAAAAAAATAGTAAGAGAAATATGCTAGTACGGAGTAACTAAGTTAAGCATATATATTCTTTGGATTAAACCAAAGAGATCCACAAATCTTCAATATGCTAAGAAATTCACCATCGTGGTTTGTTAGATTAAAACTATGTTTCAGTTGCCAAGTATACATGAAGTTTCGCACCCTATCCTTTGCATCACAATCAAGAAAACTACCAAAAAGGAAAGTTACTTAAGAATTAAGAGTTGATGATCAAGCTAACCAAATGTGATATGTTAAAATTCTGGAAAATATCAAAGACTGAACCATTTTTTTAAAACTCGAAATTATGCTTATAGAGTTAGGGGTGTGGTAGTAGTAGATGTCATACAGAATTCAAAACAAAAATGCATCCATGTTTGTCGGATTTTTGAGTAGTTTGTAAATGAACTTGAAATATGAAGACGATTAAGGCAAGTCAGGCAACGGGATGCAATGAACTTCTTGAGTAGTTGATTTAAATGGGCTAAAAAAAATGAATATAATGATAACATTAACTAATACCAACCTCATTAGAAGAAATATTTTTTCAGAAAACAATGGGGTGGACATGAATTAAAAGTTCATTACATAATTTTAACTTCCACCCACCTATATGAAAATAGTAAAATTCTTCAGAATGAAGAAATTTAGCAAAATAAGGCAGGGAGGAATATCACTCTTTCAAAAATTGTAGACATGTAGATTTAATAAATAGTCAAATTCATTAACCCGGAAATTATAACTATCTTAAACGTTTCTCATTCTTGATTCACCATAACCGCCAATGTATTAATCTATGTCTCTAATTAAATTGTTCTAAACCATTAAACTAAAATTGGAAAGGGAAGGATGAAATGTTAAGGTGACTTATTATGTATTAAATGAAGAATTGGTTTAGAAGGGAGAAGTGGAAGGGGAAGAAGCAAGACATTGGCATGAGTATATGTTTTCCATTAGCGTCAAATTAACAACGTTTGATAAATAAGCCATTTATTCACACAAATTAAGAGAATGACACGTAACTTTCATGGTTTTAGTTTTTAAATATTAGATTAGATATAGATATATGCTTGCCACGTGTCTTCTAAATGGTGATATAAGTCTTTGCCACGTGTCTTCAAAATAGAGTTGCTTACGTGTCTTTAAAATAAAGCTGGTTTTCTTTTTTAAATACTAGGTATTGATTGATTGCTATTTTGAATATTAGCAATCAAATAATAAGTTACTCGACCTGGGCTATGTTTAGTTCACTTTAATTCTCTTAATTTAATATGTTTAATCCAGACATAAGGCGTTCAAACCGAACAAACCCAAAACTCCAAAAGTGAGAAGGTCACGTGCAAAATCAGCCGGGCGGACTTTGGCCACTTTGCCACTCATACAAACAAGAAACAAGCGGAAGGACAATTTTCGAATCAATGAAAAAGACGCAAAAACTCTGTTACGAATTCCTTTCTTTTTGGGGAAAGTGGGAGAAATAGGGAGAGAAAGATCAATGGACCAGGAACCTCCACCGTCACAAATGCTCCAAATTTCCACCACCATGTAAACCCAATTTCCCTCTTTTCTCTCTCTCTATTCCGATTTCCGACACCCCCTTTTCTCTCTCCTACATTTTTTTTAATCGGGTTTTTCCTTTGAATGAACCTGGACTAAAAATGGCCGAAGGGCAGTTCTTGTTTTCCAAGGAATTGGATGTTGCTGTTAGAGTTGTCCATTTGGCTTGCGCTTTGTGCCAAAGAGTCCAAAATAGCTTGCTTTCTTCTAATGGCTCACAGGTTAATTCCAAAGATGATGATTCTCTCGTCACTGTTGCTGGTAATTTAATTAAACTCATTTTTTCTACTTTTTGTGATTTGGGTTTTCATAATTTCGGCATGATTATTGTGTTTTGTTTGATGGGTATGTTCCAATAATACGATTGTTTTCTGGGTTTTTTGGTTTTATGAGTATTTATGACAAATTGACAATGTGGGTTGATTATGAAAATATGTAGAAGTATGATGCTGATATGTATGTTATTTCATTTCAATTGTGGGTTCCCTTAATGGAGGGTCACCTTCAATTTGTCGTGTTGATTTGGATAGTTTTTCATTAGTATTTATTGATATTGTTGATTAATTGAGGCTGCCTTTCGAAGACAGAATGTACATTACACACCCTGGTGTACCAAATGAATGATAATTGATAACTACTAAGGTCTGAAGTTGTAAAGTATTCTTCGATGATAATCTGTTGAAGAATGTGGTGTAATGGAGTGTAAGACTCACTATTCCTATTAAAGCACCTCTCTGATGAGGCCACATCAAAGCAGGTCTAACTATATCACTTAAGGTTGCCTTTAATCGGAAAGGACTGAACTACGACTTATACGAAGACCATGCGTAATTTTGTGTATGCCCTTGCTGTGGAGTTGTATTGAGTCTTTAATCAGAATCCTTGTTTTTCAATAGTTCATGACCTTGAGAATTTCCCCGGGTTAATGAAATGTTCTACCACTAGTCCTTTAGAAACATTAGCTTACAATAATACGAAGTAGTATTTATTTTGACATTTTCAGGGATGTCTTAGTTCTGCTTGAACATGGTTGCTTTAAAGTCAGTAATTGCTTTGTTGGTTTTAATATTATTTTGGTTTGTGGATGTTGATAATACACGGGTTGCTATTTCACTTATGTATTCATTCCAATTTGACTTTATATTTTTGCTATGCTTTGTGACTTGAATTTGATCACAGATCGGCATTACTGCATGAACAGATTATAGTGTTCAGGCTGTTGTTAGCCGGATACTGTCAGAATATTTTGGAAGCCAAAATTTATCCATCGTTGCTGAAGAAGATGCACAAACACTCTCAAAGTCTGACTTATTGCAGGAAGTGGTGAATACAGTGAATGAAAGCATCTCAGAAGCTCCTAAGTTTGGTCTTAAAATCTCAAATGTTCCTGTTGGTCCCAGCCAAGTGATTGAAGCCATTGGACGATGCAGCTCGTCTGGTGGTCCTAAAGGAAGGCATTGGGTTTTGGACCCTGTTGATGGAACCCTTGGCTTTGTACGTGGCAATCAATATGCTGTTGCCCTAGCATTGATTGAGGAGGGAAGAGTTGTTCTTGGAGTCCTTGGGTGCCCCAACTACCCTGTGAAGAAGGGTCTTGTAAACCATCATCATCAACTTACATCAGAAATATCCTCAGCCTCCCCTGACATGTGGGATAAAGGCTGTGTGATGTATGCAAAACGAGGCGCTGGTAAGGCATGGATGCAGCCATTGATTCATGGAGAATTGAAGCTTGACTCGTTTGAATCTGCGAGATCAATTCGAGTTTCTTCCGTTAAGGATCCAGCTCTTGCAACATTATGTGAGCCTGTGGAAAAAGCCAATACAAGTCACTCTTTCACGGAAGGGGTTGCTCACAGTGCTGGACTTAGGTGGGTGTATACCTATTTGTGTGTGTGTGTGTGTGTTTGTGTGCTTTTGTGTGCATGCGCATGCGTATGCGTGTGTGACCATAAAGAACACTTTATTTTCAGCCAATCGCCTATATGAAGTTTATCTCATATCAAAGTAGAAGTGTTAACCTGTGAAAACATATAGTTTCCCTAGATTACATTTTATCTGGGTTGTTAAGTTGTTACTACATAACTGTTCCCTTCCATATACTTTTTGTCTTGGATGTACTCTCTTGGATTCATTTTATTGTCTTGGAAACAAGGAAATGGTGTTTAACATTTTCTATGCTGGTTGAAAATATGAGTTGGGATGAAATTTTAAAATATGCATTTAGGAGTTTTCTCAAAGCATATTTAACAAAGTATTTGAAGGATTGGTTATTTCCTATCTTTTGTGGTTTGATTATTTCTAAGTTGAGTTTACAAACATGATGTTGATTATGTGTGTCGGTGGTCAGATGCAGCTACTTCTTCTGCTATGGATGAGAATAGTTTTCTCTGACTTGGCTATAGTAAAATGTCAATTTGATCTTTCGGTGGCATTTTAATAAATGCAGTTTAATTATGAAAATTTAACATCTTAACTTGGTTCATACATGAAAGGCTTGACCGCTTGATGCTTATGTGATCAACTTTAATAGCATCGTTGTTTATTTATTGAGCTCTACAGTTTGTGGTTGAACCTTATGGTTCCAATTCAAAATTTTGTTACCAGGAAGAAGCCTTTGCGTGTATATAGTATGGTGAAGTATGCAGCCATAGCTAGGGGAGATGCTGAGATTTATATGAGGTTTGCTAGAGCTGGCTACAAAGAGAAAATATGGGATCATGCTGCAGGAGTTCTTATTGTACAAGAAGCTGGTGGTGTGGTAACTGATGCAGGAGGACGCCCACTGGACTTTTCCAGAGGAATATATTTGGAAGGTCTTGATCGTGGAATAATGGCTTGTTCTGGAGCTGTATTACATGAGAAAATTATAGGTGCTGTTGATTCTAGTTGGGAATGCTCTCTCCTCTGAAGCCTATTGGAGTATTGATGCATTTAAGAAGGTAATTACTAATATCCAATCGCTTTGGTCTCTGCCGATTTTTTTACCTTTATGGATATTTTTGATAGATTAACAAAGATTGAATATTAGCAAGGCCACTCTATTCAGCATATATTGTGGGAATTAGGAAACGGATATTCCTTTTCTTTTGTGTTGATCATGAGTTTAATTAACCCTTGTAAAGCGAGAGGAAAAAAGAGAAACTGACAAAACTAATTTTTAAATACGCTAGTGAGTATGAAGGTTTTGTCAAGGTTGAATGGTTGATGTGTCATTTTGCTTCACTCTTTCTTCGTATGCACAATATTTTAGTTCATTTGCCTTTAAATTGTTATTCCCTCTGTCCCTTTTTGTTTGCCCCTATTTGCCATTTTGGTCCCAAAAGAATGCTCCATTACTAAAAATGTTCATGGGAGTTTGGGACCACATAAATTATATTTGATCCCACCATTTTTGTCTCTTCTCAATTCCACTTACCCAACTCTTAATAAAAACACTTTTGAACCATGGGGCAAACAATTAGGGATGGAGGAAGTAGCATTCTTCCTTCCCTTGGAAGAGTATGTGTGTGTGGGTGTGGGTGGGGGGGGGGGGGGGGGGGGGGGGAGCGTTGTCTTTTATCATTATTTGATCATAGTCAATGATGTCTTCCCTAAAAGTTGAATAAAAATGCCAACGAGTCCTTAGTTTACTACTGATCAAGGTGATGACATAGGTAGGCTTCGATCAAGAAAAAAATACCTTACCAAGTAAGCTAGTTTGCGTCCAAAAACCATCACCTGTTTTTTTTTTATGATTACCTGAAAAATTCATGTCTAGCTCTAGGACAATTGATAAGTCAATAGCAATTCCGGTTGGATATTAATAAATCAGTCCTAGTCCTGTTGGAGAAATGACCGGTCCTTGCATGGCAATTTATAATCATAACCATTCATGTAAATTTCAGTCCCTATACTTCATTGATACTAATGGCTTGCAGATAGCTGAGACCATCTCAATTCCTTTCTTACAGCTGAAATATATTTCTTCAAACCATCTAATATCAGCACAAACTTCCTTTGTCGCAGTGCTCGATGCAACACAGCTGCCCTTTTTGGCTCGTCTTCTTCCTGCAAATCAATTCCTAGAGTTTTAGCAATAGCACCCTGCAAATTATATTCTCTTTGATCCTCAAGTACTGTAACGAAGTAAACATGTTGACAAGACTTGATCAGCTTATTATGAATGTGCATTATAACAGCAGTTTTTCCTATTCCTTTGATTCCATGCACCCCAATTTTAGTCACTCCGTTTTGTAACCATGTCATAATTTTCCTGATATTCTCATCTGCAGCTTCACCCACCAATGTGGTGGTCACCTCTACGAATTCTCCTGCATTAAGATTTCCTAAATATGCTCGTTTTAAAAACTTCCACAAACAATTAGTGTCTCTCATCACCATTTCTTGTAGGAACGTCTGTACCTCGGTACATTTGGCTCCAGCAGAAGTTAACCAATTTTATCAACTTCTCTCTTTCTGCGCTGACTCTTAGTCTTCAACACACATTATCAGATCACTGAGTCTTTCCTGCAACCTATCCCTTTCTTTCATGGAGCATTTGCACGTTGGCGTGGAGACTGTTGTAGAAGTGGATCCACTTTGGTAAACTGGTGATGAAGTTGAATAGATTGTTCAGTGACTCAATCCCATCTGTGATCTTCTTCAAGTCCAAGTGTTCCGTTGTAAGCAAACAGACTACTGTAATAACCAGCAGCAGCGTGGATATTGCATTCACTGCAAAACAAATGAATAATTTTAGTAGCAAGTTCCTTTTGTCCAAGCTTGATTTTGCTTGAAAACAACTGCGGAGTACTCCATCCAGAACTCATGAGTTTTTAATCCTCCCGAAATAAGGACTCAGCACGATTACACAAAAGAAACCCTTTATCATAGTTCTGCAATTGACCCATGTATTTCTATCATTTCCTCATAACTCAATTCCAACAGTGGTACATGACAAAACATATAGCCTATTACTACGTACTGCAGTATATTAGGAAATGGACACCCAATATATAACTGTCACTAACCATTTCGGATGGAGGGTGTAAAACTGAATGCTAGTACATGTCTCTGATTTGACAAGTGATTAGTCCCTGATGTTCCTAATTTTTGTAACATAATTCACAATTGTAACAACAAATGATATAATTAAAATGTCTCCCAAGATTTTACCGGCTAAACTAGCTACATGTCCTACGTGGACTAACTCAAACAGTGTACACGCCTAAATTCCTGATTAAGTGATGCAGTTATCAACATCTGCTCCAAAATCCTACATTTTTGTTGTTGTTGTTGATATTAAATAATTGGCAAGACAAGGCAAACTCCAAAACTACAGAAATAACAAGTCATGGAATAAACATTACAGTATAATACAATTGCAATTAATTAAAAAATAATGTTATTTAGAAGTTCAACTGCAAGAAAATTAATTGATTAATAAACTACTTACGCCATTACATTTTTGAATTATATTCCCAGCAACATCTATTACTATATACTAAAAGAGACACCAGGAATGACACGTGTCAATTCCTGGTGCGATTTTTTCCCGCCAAAAAAATTCTTTTTTTTTTCTTTTGTTCTTTCTTAACTTCGTTTTAATATAATCTCCAAAGATTGCTTTAATATATTTCTGCAATAATCTATTCGTATCTTTGTTTCCCTTAAATAACTAATCTATTACTAAAGAAATAAAACGGTTTCCTGCTGGAATATAACGTATATTTAAAAATAAAACGGTTTCCTAAATTAACATTTGGAGAATATATTAAAGCAAAGTCATATATAGTAATAGATAAAAAAATTATCCCCTAAATAATGTTTGACCTTAAATTCTGGAGAATATATTAAAACAAAGTCGTACTTTCTTAAAATGGGCATTTCGGATTGAAGAAATCGTTGTACGACCTTACATAAATAGATTTCTTAACATAAGTACACTTGATAACATTTGACCTTGATTTCTGGTCGTACTTTCAGAGATAATAGCAATCTTTGGAGCTAGAATATATATTTAAGTACGGTCGTACTTTCCTTAAAATGGTCAACTTAGATTGATGAAATTGCTGAAATTACGAGCTTACATAAATATGGTCAAAATTTCAGCGATTTCTTTGGAGAATATATTAAGCAAGGTTCATCCCGAAAAAGGAAAAACGATAATAGAATAATAATATACAGTGCACATTATGAAAATTAGATATTACAAAATTATACACATAAAAAATACAAGGAATCTTGAAAAATCCATCCGAAAATTATGACACGTGCATCACTTTCAGCTACATTCTTCTAAAAAACGCCTATAAAAAAATATTTGACATTTTTAGATTATTGAATAAAATATTTGAATATATTCCATGCAGTATAAAAACCATGAAGGTGTACCATTAAAAAAACCCACGAGTTCACTGATAATATTATTCTTAAAATTACTCGAATACATGCGTCTCAAGCAATAAATCAACTCATTTGTTTACTGATGTCAACTCAAGCGTTCCGAACCCGCCCCGGTGAAAAATCGGATACTTTTCACTATCATTATCAAAATTAATAGAAATTTTCTGAAACTTTGAGAAGGAAACTTGGAAAAGGAACAAAAACCAGGCTTTGCGATTAGGTGTTTGGTTTGACATTTGAGATGGATATATTTTTGAGAAATTTCTGTGAATATGATTAGAAGCTATGGTGATTGCGTTGGTAGGAGAAGATGAATGGGGTGGCGATGGTTGGAGAACGTGATTATTGATGGCGGTGGAAACTGGAAAGTTTCCCACTCATTTTTATTATTCATTTTTTTTGTTTTAGATATTAGCCCGTAGTTCCTTAGTTCCTTATTCCTAACCAACTTAATTACTACTTAATTCCTTACATATTTGTTTTTATTTTAATTGTTATTTTTATTCATAGATCTTACATTTTTATTTTTTAAACGAGTACAACTCTTAATTACCATTGGTCAGATGAAACTAACTAATCACAATTCTATGTTTTAGTTATTTTTAAGGATTATTCTCTTGTGGACATGGTCTACAATAATATTAGCGTGGACCCAAAATCAATAATTTACTCTAGCACTATTTTTACAATGCATGGACCTTTGTTGTTTATACATTGACTTTAATAAATTAAATACCAAATTTCTTAGATATATTAACCATCTTTTGAATCATAGTAGCCCTATGTTTTTAAAAGTGACTGGTGACTTAATCACATTATTCAAGTACAACACGTATTAACAACACCTGCTAAAATTGTAAGTACTATTTGACAAAACTGGAATTATAAGGTACTAGCTCACAAAGTGAGACAAAAAGAAGATATTTTTTGACAATTTTGCCTAATCCTAATAAACATGCCAAAATAAATTAAGAACAAGTTGTTGACCATCTTTAGACACGTTCCACAATAAATGTAGTTTGGACCAATTCCATTTAAGAATTGGTGTATTTTTAATACTAAGTTATTTACATATTTTTATTAAATATTAAAAAGATTATATAGACTTATAATCAATATTAATGTTATAATTCCCGTGGTCATGGAGAACGGCGGGATATAAAAAAAACTATTATTAATTTATAATCTCCTTACATTTTGATGCAGATAACTAACTAAGCTTCATTCATTCTCTCATAATTAGCGAGATTATGGGCTTAAATAACTTGGTGCCTTTCAAGCTTATTACATATAACTACAAGATACGACCAAACATGTTCACCTATTTCAAAATAATATCCGCTATTTACTTTTTAATGATCTATTAATACAAAAATACTTTCTTCCACTTCTTCCACTTTAGCTATTTTATAAAGTTTAGTGGTACGAAAAAATTAATTGTTATTTTTAAGGAGTACCTTCTAAATTATTTTGGATTACCGTGCGTGACACGGGTCCTAAACTAGTTTCTAATATCTCCGAGTCCTCTCGAGAAAGGGATTCCAGCACAACAGTTTCTTGACACAACATTCTTTTACAGACATTTAAACATCTTGATGTCACAATTAATTATCCTCCATTCATTTCCATAGGGATGCCTATGTCCTCCAAGGCAAATTCTTGGGATAATCCGTCTATTATAAGAACGAATTCCTTTGATTTGAGTGCTTGGCATATCTTTGCCGCCCTTCTGATTTCATTTCTTCACCAATGCAAGCTTGAAGCTGATAAATACTCAAGTTGTTAGCTACATTAACATAATAATCACCAACAAATTAATGGGCATAATCGGTTAAAGACTTGAGCCATGATAGCACTTTTCCCAATTCCTTTTGCTCCTTGAACACAAATCCTTACAGTTAAAGAATTTATTATATGCCCCCAAATCTGTTAAAATCTCTCGTTCTTAATCTAACCTAACCTAAGAATGTAATTTGTATTCCTCAAGATCAATAGAACTTTCCCTCACCTAGTAGAACTAGCTAACAGATTTGAATGAACCACGTTAAATAGCCGTGTCTTGTCAATCTCATTTATCTTTCTTGCATACATTACTACACAACTAATTAACTCGGCTAGACTACAGAGCAACAATATATTCATAATTTACTTCTATTTGCCAATTAGGGGTCATTAAGCAAAAAAATCCAATTTTTACAAGAACAGAAAGATATTAGCAATTCAGAATCCCCTCAGCCCAGACTTACAGTATATTACAACAAAATTAATTCACAAAACTCACACAGAAAAACAAAACCAAAATCTCTTAACATTTGGCATTAAAATACCAAACGTAAACAATTAAGTGCAGTTATGACTTATAGTCATATAACCTTTTGGTATAGAATAGAAGTAATGGTATAAATACTATAACCTGGACCATTCCGTCAATGGTTCAATGATATCAAGCTTTAGGAAAGACGACATACAATATACACCAAAACATAACCAAGTTATTGAAATATGTTGCAAGCAATTCACTACACAAATCATCCAGAAGATAAGCCATTAGGATTTAATTGCATAGTAAAAAAGAGTCAATTCATTACATTGAACTCGACATCTAAACCAATGCACAAAAAACATACATAATCTTCGAGTTCCAAAATATCAACCCCCTAAAACTAAAAATTAAAAAAAAATTAAAAAAAAACCTAGCATATTCCACCATTTAGCTAGCTGGTGTTTATCCAAACATGGTCAAGTGATCAGGCAGTCTTTACAAAGTGCACCGACAGCAACTTTGCAATCTCCAGGAAACCGACTCTATCCTTTCCGCTAAACAATGCCTTCAGCTTCTCGTCGCATATGATCTCCCTCTTATTCTCAGGATTCTGCATGAAACAACTCAACGCCATAAGCTCGTGTAAAGCAAGGCCATGAAAAGATCAAGTACAGAGTATCAAATATTCAGATCTTAATTCTAAACCTATCTAAAACCTATTTATCATGCACAACAAGGGCTGCGCTGTGACAGTAACCACTCCTTGATACACACACTGGTAATGTAACTTTAAGCTAGCTCCACACTAAAATGAAGAAAACAAACAACCATGTTCGTGGACAGACATTCACTACCTACAATCAATAGCTGCAACACTTTATGCATTTCAAGTGCTTTCATTAATCTGCAGAATAGAGCAGATGCAAAAGCAAATGGTGATAAAGAAAACAGAGCCCAGGAAGTCAAAACGAAATGTTAGCTTTTAAAACAGGCTTCATTAGTTACTAAGCCTCTGGGTATGGTTGATTCTGAAGCTTATTTTTACATGATTGAAAGACACCTTCATTTTCAAACAGGAACTGTAAAGCATTGTTTACAACAGAGTGCTTCAAATCCTTCATATAACTATAAAAGTCGCTATTAGCATATACCTCATTCAAATAGGAAGCAGAGGCCAGTGCAGAGGATGAAAAATCCAGGGGGGGGCTAAAGGAGGGTCAAGGAAAATCAAGTTAAAAGGGCTCCAAAAGATATCCACGGAATATGCCTCAAGGTTAAGTAACAAAATTAAGCCTCTACAACCTGTTTGAATTTAGATACTTGTATGTATGTTCAGTAACAAACACCTCTTTAGACTCTGGCTGTAGATAGATGATATGATCCATTAGTAGTTCGCACTGACAAATAGAAAACGGAGGATTCTAGAAGAAGTTCCAAATCTATTACATGTTCAAAGCACAGTATTACATGCAAGATAATGTTCCATACAATCAGAAGCTATTTTGTTCAGCAATATTATAATTCAACCATACATCTTGAATAGTTAGTTTGCAGTAATAACAGACGACAAAAAAAAAAATTAGACATAAAAGTCATATTTGCTTCAGGTTCCTGGATATTACAAAACAATGACAAGTCGTCAAGTCCTCCATCCAATGTTGCTTAGACTTATTTGGGTGTTGTGTCCGACAAGGAATCGGAAGAACCGACACTCCTCTGACGCTCTAAATGTTACAAATTTCATACAAGGCCACTATATATTTGGGTGTCAAAATTGTGCCGAAGGATCGGAGGATCCGACACCCGACACCCTCCGTCAACCACGGTGTCGAAGTAACATAGCCTCCATCACTAGTTAATTTAGCTAATTAATTCATGTCAAACACACAACATACACCTTCATGAAACACTACTTGAAACAAACTCTAAACTGTATGATTCCGGTACATTTTTAATGGCATCATAAACATCATCCACACCGAGTGACAATCCCTGTATTATCCTCAACCTCATTGTTACCAGGACATACATTCAAGAGCAATTCAGTGAAATGCATAAAGGTTATTTCTAATGCCTACAACATAGGTTAGTTTTTTGGTTGAAAATTTACCAAAGCGAGACACAGCTCTCCACCCCATCGACTGTTAAAATTTTCCATCAATATTTTACAGAACATAACAGAAGTGAGCAATCATACTCCTTATTCATCTTCCAGATTCCATATCAGTGTTCAGCTACTGAAGAATCATACCACTCCAAAGAAACATAAATACACAAAAATGCTCATGGCATCATGCCGTTCACATTATATGTCCAATTTTACTACTCTAGTTTCATGATATAAGTCACTTTTTACATCAAAACACTACTCCTTAATACGAGTCAATTTTAAACTACATTGTGAAATTACTAGTCAGTTTTCGATACCGATCCAACAACTAGTGACTCCTTAATCTGAATCCATCAAGATCATAACCTTAAAACACCCGTTTGGATACATAATGTGTAAAAACTTTCCACCACTAAACCAAACTCTAAACCCTCGCATTCTCCTTAATAAAAAAAATAAAAGCTATAATAACACATTCTGTGTAAAAGCTAAAAGAAACTTTCCACCACTAAACTAAACTGTAAACCCTCACATTCTCCTCAATAAACAAATACTGCAGCAAAATAACTCAAATCAACATCTAAAACCCTAATGATACATTCCTTTCACTAATCATCAAACTTCACAACCAGAAAAACAAGGTGCGTCCATTATTAAGTATTTAGGTAGACATGCAACACTAAACACAAAACGTTAAACCCAAATAATAATTCTAATCAACGTATTAACCCTCAAAGGAAAACACAAAACTAATTTAACCATTAAAAACCCTAATTTTCAGAACATCGAATCTAAACCCTAACACTAAACCACTAAAACAAGCTTAATCAATGAATTAATCAGCATACCTGGAGATCATGAAGCTTGATGTACGCCCAAACCTTCTTGACAACTTCAGTTCTAGGAGCTTCGGGAGCGCCGATGAAGTCTCTGAGAGTAGGAGAGACAGGAACGGGCTTCAAAATACCCTTAGGAGCACCGCTATCAGAAGCAGCAGGCTTCTTCGATCGTTTAGCAGTCTTGGTGGCGGAGGAGTCGATAGTGGAGGTCTTCGCTGCCGCCAAAAGAGCTCTGCATTTCCCACCGATTGCTCTCAAAGTCGACATTGATGAAGTTCTAGTAAGCTGAAAATTTATCGAAAGTTTTGACAGACAAAAATGGTAAACAACTGAAAGTGGTAGATGATTTGGAGGAGAGAGAAAATGAGAAATGGGTAGCCGAACCTTGTTTGAATACGGAGTAAGCAGACGAAGAAAGCGGCGAGTTGTGGCCTGAGGAGTGAGGAGAGTAAAGTGAGGGTTTAATTGTTAGAGTTTTTCTCAGTTCAATACTCCGTACTTACCAGTTACCACAGTTTAATAATACTCCGTACAGTGATGTGTTTTGTGTTTTTGGTGGATAGTGGGCCTAGTGGCTATAAAATTGAAATGTGGGCTAAAAAGCCCATTTTGAATGATCTTAATTTGAATAGGCAAAGGTTTTTTAACATATAGCTTCACCGAATCACCTACTAAAATGTCTATGATCCGAATCATACCCTTCGTTAGAAGGTACACCCGATGGTATGAATGTGGCTCTACATGTAACAGAGTTATTTTGTATTTTTAATCTTTCAAAAGACAGATTTGGTATGAATGTGGCTCTACATGTAACAGAGTCATTTTGTATTTTTAATCTTTCAAAAGACAGATTTTTATTGTTTAAAAACATGTATTTATAGATAAAAACACATCCGCTTTAAAAGAACATCTTGTTAAGTACAACTCAATCACTTAAATTATAAAAAAATAAATTTTCAGGAAAAAATGTACGGAGTATGTGCTTTTAAGCTGTAAAATTGTGTTTTTAAACCGTAAAAATGTGCTTTTAAATAGTACAAATGCAATTATATGTAAAGCTACATACAACGAGGTATACCTTATAATTTATAATTTATGAAGGGCAACTGCACCTTAGAAGTTGAAATTGAATAAATCAATTGCGTTGAACTTAACTTGGCACCGCCACATCAATAAACTACTCCGTATTAGTACTTTAGGATTCAATCGCTAACTGTTGTACCCGGGTACAGCCAGCTCTGGCTGTACCCCCCAAAAACGACGCGCTCATATTGTTTGTTCATTCTTGTCGACTGTTTGTTCTTTTTTATTGTACTGTTTGTTCATTCTTATTGTATTGTTTGTTCTTTCTTGTTGTACTGTTTGTTCATTCTTGTTGTACTGTTTGTTCTTTCATATTGTTTTTTAAATTCATCATCCAATTTTCATAATTGTTGTATTTTTTGTTCTTTCTTCTGGAATTTTATGTTCTTTTTTATATTGTTTGTTCTTTCTTGTTTATTTGTTTGTTTATAATAATCATATGGTTAATGTTCATGATTAAACTCTTCATTAATCTTTTATTCTTTCTTTTTGTATTGGTTGTTCTTTCTTGTTGTACTGTTTGTTCTTTCTTGTTGGTTTTTAAATCCATTCATCAAACTTATTGTTGTATTGTTTGTTCTTTCATGTTGGCTTTAAAAGTCATCATAAAATTGTTCATAATTGTTGTATTGTTTGTTCTTTTTTCTGGAATTTTATGTTCTTTTTTATATTGTTTGTTCTTTTTTGTTGAATTATTTTTTATTTCTTGTTTATTTGTTTGTTCATAATAATTATCTGCTTTATTGTTTGTTCTTTCTTGTTGTATTGTTTGTTCTTTCATGTTGGCTTTAAAATTCATAATGAAATTGTTCACTTCATTGGTCTTTTATGTTTTTACAAGCGCCTATATTGTTTATTTCCAAATAAATAAATAAATGTTCATTTCCAAAATAGTAAATGTTCATTCCAAATAAATAAATAAATGTTCATTTCCGAAATAGTAAATGTTCATTTTTGCAGTTTATTTCCAAATAAATAAATAAATGTTCATTTCCAAAATAGTAAATGTTCATTCCAAATAAATAAATAAATGTTCATTTCTGAAATAGTAAATGTTCATTTTTGTACCAGTATATTAATGTTCATTTTAAACAACACAAAACGACATCGTTTTAGATGGGGGTACAACCAGCTTTAGTTGTACCCGGGTATAGCCAAAAATTTGCGTTTAGGATTAGTGTATGTTCTAAGCACATAATTATGTGCATTTAGTAATTTATGCCTAATAAACAGGCACACTTCTATCAACTATTTGATTTTTCACTTAAATAAATTACAAGTATGTACGATTGATGGAGTGTCTTCGAAGTATAGATTACGCCTTTTACCATGGGATATTTTGGGTTACCAAGTAGGCAAGTAGCCAGTAGCCACACTCCAATTTCATTGAATCTTTTATCTAACTTCATAGTGGAAACACAACGAATGGATTATATTTTATTAAATCAAGATTAGGCAAATAGTGAATTTATGATATGTAGTCAAATGTTAATTATGCTAAAGCCTGATAAGAACTTTTTAGGATGGAGATTCTCTAATTTGTCCCCCCTTATTATTGAGTCTAACCAGCAAATTAAGTTAAATTGGATTGACTTATATGATGTGACGGTTTAATATGGGTCGATTTTCAAGAGCTTAACACTCCCTTCTTATTAAAGTGATTTCCCTACATGTACATTCAGGAGCACCAAATGGTCGCACGGTGCAGAGGTTCTCTTAATCTTAACACACACACACACACATCCTCACAACACCTACAAATTTTGGTGTGATTTACCTGTTAAATGCATTGGTTTATTACTTTCAAAAGATTAACAATCTCTTCTTAAAATGTGAATTTCCTTCACCTATATTCAAGAGTATCAAATGGTGGCACACAATTTTTTTTTTGTTTTTTTAATAGATAAGAAGAAGGGACCATATTTAATCAGCAACTAACACATGTTAACCAATCCAGTTACGCGGATCTTCGCCTGAGTCACTCACAAGCATTTCGCAGCTGATGGAGCTCGACCAAGATGAGTTCCCCACCAACTCAGTTGAAAGTAAAAATATATAATTACATGTTGTACTTTGTACTTAAGAATATACTCCCCAATATAAAATGAAAATTGTACACAAACAAGCGTAGTCCGTAGTATGAAAAGAATAAAAATGATGCAGGATAACTTAAAGTGGCAAAAAGAATGCAGGAATATATATAATGTACTACACTCTATATAATCTAAACAGTTGATCAAATATGTTCCTTTATACGGAGTACTTTTGGCTTAGTACTTATTTCCACTTGCTTCTCTTTACCCACCTTAAACTTGAGACTTTAAGCCAATTGCCGCGTTCTTTTGTCCATCTTTTAGCTTTAACTGAAAACATACGACCCACACTAACGGCTAAATGTATGTGAATGCTACACTCTTCGTAAAGGCTTTTAACGACTAACGTTCATTGACGGTGATTAATCACCAATTAAGGAATTTATTTTTTGCGCCTATTGTGCGGAATGTATCACTGTTTAGTACGAATTAAAGAAGAGGAAAACACGTAGAATAATTTATCTGACTTTGGATCTATCGGGTCATTTTTAATCGTAGATGATTTGTTTGATTTGGTACGTTGGTTTTTAACTTTTTAATCTCTTTGGAGTTCGTATCATGTTATTTTTTTTGCGAATGAGCTACATGAACGGGGATAAGAATCGATCATGGATACTCGATACATCACTCTCTTTTCGGATCATGTTGTATATTTGTATTTCATCTTATTGTCAAATGATTTCTCCTATATTACAGAGTGCAAATTTTGGCCTTTTTCCCTTATTTCTCCCCAAGTGCAAAAAAAATACGCACCATCAACAATACTCTTAGTACTCCATATTATTCGTCATTTCTATTTAATTTTCTTGTCGTATCAAAAGTTTAATTTTAAAAGAAATTTAAATACCAAATGTCTCCATTCAACTAAATGCCTCCTATATAAAGGTATTGAACTATTCTTAAATTAATACGGAGCTGATGAAATTATTCTACAATTACTCAATTAGTATATACTGGAGTCCAATCTTCATGCTTCATAATCTAGTCATCGGATTACCGGAAGGGTTATAGTTTACGTGGATACCCTATAGGACTAAGGACTTCGCCATCGCGCATTATTCCTGCAATCATATTTATGCTAAAGAAAATCTAAATCGATGCACCTATTTGCTTGTAACCGTATATATTAACTTTGGAGGATCAATTCACTACCACAAATTGTACCATTAACAACGGGAAATCCTTTCGTTAAAAGCCAATAATCGTTGATGAACGACGGGATTTCCTTTTGCGAACCCGTCATAAAAGGGGGTCGTTGTTAATGGAAAATCCCGTCGTAAACCCGTCGTAAAAGACATTTGCGACGGTTGTTCCCGTCTTAATTTGATTGTTATCGTCGTGGCAAAAGGCTTTTAGATTGTCGTTAAAGATACAAATTCTTGTAGTGATTACAGGTCTTGTAAGCATCGGTTTTAAAATAAATTTATTGCAAATCTTGATAATTTTATCAATTTTTTGGTAATTTTAATATGTTTGAATTAATTTTTAATGTTATGATGTACTCCCTACGTCCCGGAATACTTGACCTATTTTCCTTATCGGCCCGTCCCTTAATACTTGACCTGTTTCTAAAAATGGAAATATTCTAACAATATTATATTATTTTTCACTCCACCCCTATTAACCCACCTACCCCCTATTCCATACAAAAAATAATTAAAAATTCAACCCCTACTCTCCCCCAACCCCACCTCTTAACCCACCTCCCACTAACTACATTAAAATAATACCCCACTATCAACTACTACCTATTAAATTAAATAAGTCAATTCAAGTCCCTTAAACTCTGTGCCGGTCAAACCGGGTTGAGTATTCCGGGACGGAGGGAGTATGTTTTTATGAACAAACTTTTCAAAGGGTTACATGATTACCTTATACATTACTCCCTCTGTATTTATTTAAGGGATACACTTGCCTTTTCCGGCCGTATTTATTTAAGAGATACACTTGCCATTTTTAGTAACTTATCAACCCCATCATCTAATTAAATAATATATCTACACCCCACCCCCACCCCCACCCCCACTCTCTAAAATGACATGGTCCCCACTTATTTATATTATTAAAATATCTACTCAACCCCACTTGTTTTATTACTTTATTTCATCCAATTACTAGTATAGGACCCGTGCAATGCACGGTAATCCAAAATTATTGACATGTTATACATATTTTTGTTAAAAAATAATTCGTATTCATCTAATTTTCGTACCACTAATGTTCCACTTTTCAAATGATTCGTATAATTATTAATTTGAGATGTTCTTACGGTGCATAGGTGAACAATATATCTACTAATAACATGAATATATACATGAATATGAAACAATTTTAATTTTTTATACTAAATCTAATATATATATATAAAGGGGAGTTTTTTCAAGAGTAATGAGAGCGTCCACATAGGATTGCCACGTCATCACATATTATTAAATTATTAACTAATTAAATAAATAATATGAGAGTCTTGCGATGATTGATTACTTAATACGATAAAGATAGATTAATAAATAATATGGGAGTCTTACCATGATTGACTACTTAATACGATAAAGATAAATTTCACAAACTTTTTTTATCTTTGTGTATATATATACATATTAAAAATCTCAACCCTCACATTAAAAATCTCAACCCTCACCAAATTGTACGGAGGCTTCATTGTATGTGCTTCATTCCATCGCAAGAATATGATGTTGCATGGCGTTGGGTGAGGATGAGGTTGATGATCACTCTTCATCCTTTTCTTTACAGTTGGATTCCAATTTTTTTTATTTTGTTGTCATAATTTTACTTTGATTTTTATTGTTTATTTGTCGTCAATTACTTCGTACATTTATTCTTTATTTCGTTCCAGAAATACGGGACACCCGATGGTCACGGACTCACGGTGTACCGCATAATTGTTTATGTTGCATAGAAAATAATTTTTACGTGGTTCATTGGTTATTCATTGTTTATGTTAATTTTGTACAAGCATAATTGTTTTTGTTCTATCGGTTTATGTGTGTTCATTTAATACTACTTCGTATACCTACTGGATATTGATATATATATATATATATATATATATATATATATATATATATATATATATATATATATATATATATATATATATCTATCTTTGTATTCCAAATCATACCTCATCAACACAGTTTAATTTAGAGCTAAATAGTGATTAATAAAATAAATAAATTAAGTGTTATCTCGGGCATAATTTATGCTTCTTATACGGCACAACGAACTACAATTTAGATGTCAAAATTAAACCTAACATAGAATATACAACGATAAACGTTAACACAATCGGGGTTGCAAGCCCACGTTTTATTTGGTTGAATTAAACTAAACTTAATGTACTACTTGAAATTGAAATAAAGTCCAAAAAACCTTACTCCGTACCAAAAATAGGAAAAAAGAAAGTAAAGAAAAACAAAGTAATTCACAAGACTAGCTATTTTAAAGTAATGATCACTATCGTAGTTTGAAGAGTATTAGCAATGAATACCACGTTATAGAATTTTAGATAAAGAAATCTTTTTCGGTTTATAATAGAGTTTTATTTTCTTTAAACCTATGATATTTGGATTAATTCATATCATAATAAAATTCTACTTGCATTAAACCTATATTTTTTCTGGTTATAAATATACGAGAGTATTATAAAACTATGCTCCTCTTTTATAAATAAGTGCTATATTATATTTGTTTTTCCTTTCACCCATAGTTATTATGATTTGATTACTCCGTACGTTTATGTTTCAGAAATATTTCGTTGATTCGAGCCATTAATTCAAGCAGAAACGATTGAAAAATAAAAGTACGTGTTTCAAGAAAAATAAAAAGAGATAATTAAAGACTTGATAAAAGATAATAAGAGATAAATTTTGATTAAGTTTCAGAAATATTTCGTTGATTCGAGCCATTAATTCAAGCAGAAACGATTGAAAAATAAAAGTACGTGTTTCAAGAAAAATAAAAAGAGATAATTAAAGACTTGATAAAAGATAATAAGAGATAAATTTTGAAAATTTTTAATAGATAAACAAAGACCCGTTAAAACTGTCATACTAATTGATTATTAAAAAAAAAAAAATCAATATTCTAACTATCATTTAAAGGTGAAAAAAAAAATCTCATAAAAAAATGAATTTAACCCGTGCATCGCACGGGCTTTAAATCTAGTGTGGATATATTATTGAGCGATTTCCTTCAATATTGGTTAAAGATCCAATAATTCTCAAAATACGTCACTTTCTAACTTATTTCCCTCCATAGCGTCCACGTCAGCATGGAAGAAAGAAAAGTACTTTTTTTCCCGGTTCAGCTTAGAACCACCAATTGAAATGACGGTTTTGTTATAAAACAAACCGCCATTTGAATTGGTGGTTCAATGGTATAAACCGCAAACTCAAATGTCGGTTTGTTTTAAAACAAAGCCGCGCGGTTTTATAAGCCGCTATTTTAGATAGCGGTTTATTGTAGATTTTATAAAAAAATATTAGGCCGGTTTTCTTGTTGACGTGGACGGTAGAGGTGTTAGCAAGAAGGAAGTTTGAATCTTGCCTCCCTAGTATATAATAAAAAGTAAAATAAAGAAATAGTTAGCAACATATTATTTCACGATATTAACATTGAATATAGCACAATATGAATGATGGAATTACCTCTGCATCTAGTAAAACCATTTCAATAGTATACGTTTCACTCGGATTATTGAAGGCAGGAAATGTCCATAGTCGGATAACCCTTGTATCGTTACGTTTTCTATGTATGGATTAATATTGTGTATGAGACTTAAATTTTGTGTCTTTTTTTCTCTCTCACAAATGACGTTTATAATGTTGCTTGATAATATTTGTTGGATCAGTAGGGAGTATATATACTGCTGATTATGGCTGGTTGAATTAGGTGTAACCCTAATTCTTTGTGATTATTCTAGATTCTAGGGATTACTGGATAAGCAGGGAGTATTTTATAATTTTTGTTGCACGCCTAATTATCTATCTCTAACTTCTACCTATTTTTTATTCTTAAACGCTTTTTGTACGTAATCTTTTCAAAGATATTTATGTTATCTTTTTCTATGCATTCCTATTTTGCAGGGAACTTAAGGAATTTTCTTTTTTGTAGAATATTTTTTTATTTGTTACCTACTTTGTAAAGTAGGTAACTTGGGGAATATTTTTGTTTTGTAATTTTATTTATTAATTTGTTACCTCCTGCCATCAGTATTTTATGGAGGGCGTCAAAATCGCAGCCAGGCATGTATTATGAAATACATGCCATGGGCTTGTTTGTAATTTCCCAGCCATTTTGAAATGGTTGAATAGTCAACCCCGTTTGCCAACTTGGATCCCGTTACTGCCAATTTTGTAATATGAATACCATTTTAAAATATTTAGCACCATTTTTGTGATATTAATACCACTTTATAAAATTTAGTACAAAACGAGTACCATTTAAGGAAAATGAATTTCATTTAGAAAAAGTTTAGTACCATTTTTGTAATACCAATACCATTTTTCTAATGAATTGCCAACTCAGCAATGCCAAGTCAGCACCCCGTTTTACAAGTGTACAATACCGTTTTACATTTCCCCCCAAAAATATTTACCATTTAGATTTACCTTTTTATTTGGAGTTGGCATGTTTTTGCAAATACATGCCTGGCATGTATTTGGACTTCCTCTATTTTATGGGTTGTTTAAGTAATTTGAACATATTATATTCGTTTTTTTTACGGTATTTTTTTTATAACCATCCGTATTTTTTGGGCTGTTTTTGTAATTCGAACAGATTGTATTCATTTTTTTTACGGTTTGGATGTTTACTTAATCTAAATATATTGGCTGATGTGGTTTCCTATATTTTTGGAAGCTAAAATTTAAATACTTATTATTTGAATACTTATTCACGTATTTATCTCAACAATATTTAATTGATATTTTTTGTTTCTCCTAAAATTTAGGTACCCCAGCTACACATTATTTTTAGATTTCTTTTTATTATTTTTTATTCTATTTTTTAGGGAATTTAATTTTTTTTATGCTATATGAAATTTCATCCGTTATTTTTTGTAAACCTTCATTCGTAAACTGAATTTTACCTATTTTTTTTAACAATTTTATATTTGATTTTATAGTTATTTATTATTTAATTAAAAAGAATTTAAAAAAGGAAAATACTAAGATGCACCAGGAGATGACACGTGTCATTTCTGGTGTCTCTTTTAGTATATAGTAATAGATTTTTCTTAATACCCGTGTCCGACCAAGTGTATCTCTTAAATAAATACGGAGAGAGTATGATTGATTTTGAAAGGATGATTTTAATTAAAAGAAATATTTTATTCGCTAAAAATTAAATAACTTTTACTTTTATCAGAATAATTTTTAAGCATTTTGGGTAACTTTACATTCATCTATCAATATTTATTTTACACTGGGTGTAATTAAGAAGTTGTGTTGTCTGATTAACTAAAGGGGAATAATTGGCATATGCATTGTGTTGTGACTTATGTGATGATATCAGTATTAGAGGTGAGCATGGGTCAGATACTCGGATCGATAGCTTATCGGATTGAGAACTGATAACCAATAATGCTTATAAAATTGATATCTGTGAACCGAACCGATAAAGTGTAGTACATATGGGTACCCACATTTTCGGATTGGATATCGGGTACCCAAACTTTCGGGTCAAATATCGGGTACCCGGTATGATATCCAAATGGAATAAATAGACTTCATAACTAGATTATTGTTATATCATTCAAGACTATTCCGTATATACCAACATTAGCACATGATTTTGGCTACATTACTATAAAATTACAATTTACTCAAATTAAAAATTGATTATTACGGAGTAACATTTAGGATTTTAAGCTCTTGGAAAAAACAATTAAATCGGAAATTTTTAAAAAAATACTTATCGGATCGTTATCGAAAATCCGTTATTTGTAAATTGATGTCTGTAACTATATCCGGTAGCCGAATTTCGGATCGGATACCCAAACAGATAACTATCATCGGTTTGGTACTTCACATATATTTTCGAATCGGGTATCGGGTTTTTGATTTTTCGGATGGTTATGCTCAGCCCTAAACAATATCCTATAGAAGAGAATGCAACTTCTGTGATAAAATGGTCGAGTAGCAATGATTTGACAATTAAAATCGAGGTATTAAATCGAACCACCAAACTTATTCAATTAGTTAAGACTTAAGATGATGCATTTCATTGTAATTAAGCCATCAACCGCACCTTGGAACAAGCTAGCTAGGTAGGGAAATGGGACATCCAAGTCTTTAAACATAAGCGACCTTGCTATAGTGACGATATTGATATCTAAGTTTTTCATACCTCCAATTTGGCTGCCTCTAATTAACTAGAAAAACAATAACAGAAAAGTCAAGTCGAACTACTTGTGGAGTTGTGGTAGTAAGTCTTAAGCCCACTAGTAGTTATTTATTTAAAGTCAAAAACAATTAGGTAAAATGCATGTACGATGGATTTTTGTGGAATGAATTATGTAAATAAAGCAGCCATGCACACATATTATGACTAATGATAAGAGAATAGTACGTAGAATTTATTAAAGTTAGAGAAACGTCAACTTCAATCGATTTAAACCCGTAACTAATGAATTAATGTCACTCATTATTTCTCCATCTTTAAATATATTTTATAAAAAAAGTTTAATAGTGTTTATTAGATTGGATTTGATTTGATTCCTTAGACTTTAATTATTTATGTCGTCTGCCTCACAAAAATCTATGGATCTTAACAATCACACTTAATTCATCTTAGATCACCAGAATTCTTGAATTCTACTCTATCTTTATATAGTACTAATCTCCTCCTCTTCCTTGAGCATAATGCGTTTCTAAATATGTGAATGTTATATTTTAATTTGCATTTTAAATCTTTATAATTAAGCCAAATGTTAAATCTAAATCTAGAAGCTAGCTTCTTGTTGAAGAATTGACAATCGATCTATCATACTCTACAATAAATATTCATGAATTTGTCTACCACTTTGTGTATCTACTTATTGTTTTTAAGGCCGGTATGTTATCTTCACGTTGAAAAACGTTTCAGGTCAAATAAATTTATACAGAGTATATCAGTTTTAATCGTATCTATAAGTTCTAGTTAGACATGATAAGTTTAGGGTACGGATTTTGTCAAGGCAAATTTTGATATATCCAAGGCAAAGGATCTACTCGATATCCACAATCTTATATTGCCATATATGCCTGTTTATAAAACTGAATCAAATCCTTCCTGTTATCTTTGTTGCCAAAATTATAAAACTATAAATATACCAAATCACCACTTATTTTATTTTCTATATTTAATTATTTATTACATACACCAATTAATTGATTGCCGTTATGATTATTTAGACTATTAATTTGATGCCTTGGTCATCTTACCCGTTCATAACTTTGCATTAACAAGATCAAAAGAATTGGACTATTGAAGAATATCATCATTAAAGTTTGCAGAGGTAAATTGCACTACTCTTTTTCATTAATTCTTTTAACAACTGATAGATTTAATGTTACTTGGAGTTAGTTTATTTTCATTCGAAAATTTTAAACCGTCAACACATAAAAATCTCCCTTTAATTATTTATACATAATATAGTCTAATATGTTGGCAGGTTTTCATCAACAACTAACTTAACATGACCGAAGATAATGATCAAGAATTATTCAGTAGAAAATTTCAAACTCGTGAAGAACTCCTTGACGAGGTTAAGAAGTTTAATAAGTCAAAAGGATATGTCATCTCCATAAAGGATTCCCGTAAAGATCGTTATGTGACTCTTGGTTGTGATAGAGGAGGAGTTTATCGAGATAGGCGTAAAACATTGATTACAAGCCAAGATAGGGAAACAAGCACTCGTCTTATAGATTGTCCGTTTCGAATACGAGGTAAGAAACAAGAAGATGGGGTTTGGTCTCTTCAACTGCAAAATAGTTTTCATAACCATGACCCTTGTATTGACTTGTGTGGACATCCTACTTCTCGTCGGTTGACAAAAGAAGAAATTTTAGATGTTGAAAAAATGAGCATGTCGGGAATTCAACCTCGGCAAATTTTGTCTTCGCTTAGACAGAAGAATCCCTCCCTTAAAGCGGTATCAAGGACTATATATAATATGAAGTCTAAAATACGAACAGATAAGTTAGATGGTCGTTCAATGATAAAAGCCTTATTTGATGAACTTGGTCATGGGGGATTTACTTACAACTACAAACATGATGATGGAGGAAATTTGACACACGTATTTTTTTCTCACCCAAAGTCAATTAGTCTAACTAAGTCATTTCCAACTGTGTTTGTTATGGATTGCACTTATAAGACTAATAAATACAAGATTCCTTTGCTTGATATAATTGGTGTATCGAGTTTCAATAAATCTTTTTATTCTTGCTTTGCCTTCCTTGAAAAAGAGAGGGAACAAGATTATGTATGGGCTTTACAAATGTTTTCTATCATGAAGGGTCACTCATCTGATGACTTGGTTATTGTTACAGATAGGGAATTGACATTAATGAATGCTATACGTGTTGTTTTTCCTAGGGCAAAGCACATTTTGTGTGTGTGGCATATACAAAAGAATGTGTTATCCAAGTGTAAGGGCTACTTCGGTAAAGAAAATTGGGATGATTTTGTGTCAGCATGGAATACTGTTGTATATGCTAAGACAGAAGAAGCATTTGATAAAGCTTGGGATTCTTTTAGAGTTTTATATATGGACAAGAAGGATGCTATTGATTACATTGAAAATTCATGGATACCATATAAGGAGCGATTTGTGAGTGCTTGGACAGAAAAATATGCACATTTTGGCAACCGTGCCAGTTCAAGAGCAGAAGGTGCACATGCAAAATTAAAGGGTTACCTACTAGTGTCAACGGGAGACTTTCGGCAAGTAAGAGATAAAATTTCTTTGGCTATTGATAACGAATATCAAGAGATAAAGACAATGCTTGAAACAGAAAGAATTCGAGTGCCTCACAAGTATCGCATCCCTTTCTTTAAAAATTTTGTTGGCCGTGTATCAACTTTTGCGATGAACAAGCTTTACGAACAATATGAAATGGCAAAATTTGGCAAGGTGAAGGATATATGCATGATGCATTACCGATCTACTATGAAGTTGCCTTGTGCTCATATGATGCATGGTTGGAAAGAAAATGCTTTACATTTGGACTTAGTAGATGCACAGTGGAGGATTGACATAAGGTCATTAGAGACTTCTAGCACAAATACAATTGATAGTGTCAATGAAATTGAAGATCTTACTGACAAGCTACGAGATAAATATCAACATATGCCTTCTTTTAAACGAGATGAGATCAAACAAAAAATATCATTTATGTTGAATGTAGTGGAGCCTATTTTGTCCGACCAAATGTCCAACCTCATAGAGGACGTAGAACAAGTACAATCAAGAGAAAGGAACCATTAAGTTCAACTAGAAGAGATCCATCACAATTTGAAATGGTAGAAGCCTCGTTAAAACGTTCTAAGGGTCAAGGGACAACACATGATTCACATGAGGTTTTTACCGTCAATGATGAAAGTGCACTAGATTTAATTGATCTTAATGAACCTCCAGTTTGGTTTGATTGATGTTCTTTTAATGTAAGTCATTTTTTAATCTTTTTGCTTTTATACCTTACGAGTAGTATTTGATAGACATTGTTATATTTTAATTTTTATAATTACGAATAAGAGCCTTGTTTATGTTTCTTGACAAGATTTTTTATTAATTATGTTGAAATTTAATATTGGATTATGGTGTATTTTTCTATTGGATCTATGACACTTCAAAACAATTGAAACAAAGTTCCGTATAAAACCAGGAAAGGTGGAATGAATCCAATTCCTATAAACAAGATGAAACAATCGAACTGTGATAAAGATATTACCAAAGTGGTTTATGTAATAAATAATTAAATTAGAAAATGAAATAAGGGATGATTTGGTATTAATATAGTTTTATAATTTTGGCAATAAAGATAATAGGAAGGATTTGATTCACTTTTATAAACGGGCATATATGGCAATATAAGATTACGGGTATCGGGTAGCTCATTTGCCTTGGATATATCAAAATTTGCCTTGGCAAAATCCGTAACCTAAGTTTATTCTCTCAAATTTACTCTTTTGCAATTAATCAGATTTAATCAGGTTAAATAAATTTCAACTCAATCAGGTCCAACGTATTTAGATAAGCCCTTAAAATCCAGGCGAAAGAACACATACTACAACACCAGTAGATGTCAATTAAATATAGTTGGTTTATTACGTGTGATACTAATTAAGACATTAATCTCGTCTAATATTAGGAATTATAATGTATATACAATTCCTAGTATTATGTAAAGTTTCCTATTATTAATAGGTTTATGTTTTAGGAGTTTATGTGGTGTTAGGATTGTGTAACAGTGTATTGTATATACATTATAATTCCTTTTGATGATACATTTCTTGTGGCTCTTTATACACAAAAAAAAATAATGTTCTTATTAAATTTATTTGAAGATAGCTTTAAAGAAATATAATGTATTTAAGAATACAAACTTGTATCCCGTTTAAATCATGAGTATAAATTTAACATGGATGCTACTTGGAAAGACGATTCTTGGTTTGGCAGGTGTGGTGAGAGATCATAATGGTTCATGGATTATGGGGTTTCAGGGAAAATTTATGGCTGATTCTAGTTTGATTGATGAGTTGTTAGCCGTTAAACAAAGCCTAAAACACCTTTGTATAACTTTGCTACTGTTATTTTAATACTTCGTATAATCCTGCCCTTTTCTTACCAAAAAAAAACTTGCATCCCGTTTATAGTCTACACTTTCCATGGCAATTACCCTTAACAATATCCTTAAATACATTAGTTTTTTTACACTAGCTATTACGAGTACTACGTAGAACATAACACTAACTACGGTAAGTAAAGGAACGAGCATTTAATCTACACATATTGGCGATGAATGAGTCCTATCAACCTTCATAAGTGAAAAGATCTCGAACGTCCTTGCCAATTCCCGGATCTCCGACCTTTGTAGTCCACTATATATGTTGATATGTGTTGACTTCTTCAAGTGTAACGTAGATCCGAGACTTGTGTTTGATCTTTTAGTTACATGATTTAAGTTATGCCATGTGCACATAAATAGAGAGGGGGGGGGAGGTGACAATATAAAGTGCACAACGTGTTGTATGTTTATTGGCTTTTAAAAAGTAAGTGAATCGTGCATAACAATGAATATAATACACGTGCGTTCATTATCTAATTTATGCATATAATTGAAGGAAAAACAAAAGAAATACTCTGACAAGGATGTGTTCATGTGTGCGGAGCCTGAAGACTCCGACAAGGATGTGTTCATGTCTGAGGAGTCTGAACTCTCCTCTCCAACTCATAATACTCTTTCGGGGGCATGTAAGGCCTTGGAAAGAATTGCTCTCCATCCCACCCAGAGCTCCTCGCTGGTAAAGCGTAAGAAAGATGAGAGCACCAACAAATGGGAAAGAAAGACTAGGGAGAAAGCTCTGATGAGAGGACCGAACCCAGGTGAGTGTAGCTATGGTGTGGCGCGTCATTCTGGCAAGAAGGAGTCTCTTGAATGTTCGAAAAGGCAGAAGACCAAGAAGGTGTTCCATGGGAAAGGTGTGTTGAAGTTTGGATTCCCCAATGGGATCTCCCCAGAAAACTCAAGCTCTTATGAAGATGAGGGTAAGGTGGCTGGCCCAAAACAGCCCCCGAAGTTTAAATGAAACTCATATCTTGGAACTGTAGGGGCTTAAACAATGCCAACTCCCCTACAATCCCATTCCTCAAATGGTCGGTAGCTTCGTGCAAGGTGGATATTCTCTTTCTTTGTGAAACTAAGTGCAGTGTTGAAAGTTTGAAGCCCATTTTCTCCCCGTGGGGTTTCTCGGAGTGTAGCGGCGTAGATGCAATAGATACTAGTGGAGGCCTGTTTGTTTGTTGGCCTAGTAGTGTTTCGGTGTCAATTATTTTCCAAGACATAAATTATGTATTATGTATGAACTAAAGTTATCCTTTTACATTGTGTTTGTTTATGGTTCGTCGTACTTAGTTGAACGAGCTAGTGTGTGGGCAACTCTTAGAGCCCTAATTTGGTCACACCCTGGAAATCTGGTAATAATGGGTGATTTTAACCAAATTGAATCAGTGCAAAAGAAATTTGGTGGGAACAGTTGTATCCCAGGAACTCGAGATTTTGCAAATTGGAAACTTGAGTGCAGCTTACTTGATATACCTTTTCATGGGGCAAAGTTCACCTGGACAAATAATCGCGAAGGGGACGACACTATTTACAAAAGGCTGAACCGAGCATATAGCAATGTTGAATGGAGAGATACCTACCCAAATGCCACTCTCTGGAACTTCCCTATTTTAATCTCCGACCACAGCCCCATTGTTCTTGATTATGCTCCAACACAAGAAAAGAGAAGAAGACCATATCGATTAGAGGCATGGTGCCTAGACATGGCAGAACCACAAGATATTTTCCAGCATAAATGGACCAGGCATCACAGGGGTTCGGACCTGTACTGCCTTCAACGAAAGTTAAGCGACACACTCAAAGGTTGTAAGCGTTGGTGCTTGGAGTATAAAGATGAAAAAAGACTCGATTGGCAGAAAATTCAAGAGGAGCTACTAGAGGTTCAACAAGGTATAACCTCAAACGTGGATGCAGCTATTGATCACCAAAATAGAGCGCAAGCAGCAGAACAAGTTCTTCTAAAACTCTCATACTGGAAGCAACGTGCAAGATCCTCTTGGGATAATCTAGGCGACCTTGGTACTTCTTTCTTCTACAAGAATGTGCAATCACGCAAGGCCCGAAATGATATCAAGATTCTCCAAAACAAAGAGGGTGTTTGGCTGGCAGACAATGGGAGTATAAAGGAAGAATTTGTGAACTCTTTCAAGGAGATTTTTACCCCCTTGGAGCAGGACCAGCAGGTCTCACAAGCCATTTTGGCTAACTGGAGCAACAACGTCCCATCTCTTTCTACTAACCAATTGTGTTTGTTAAATGAAAATTTTTCTATGCAGGAGATCGAGAGTGACGTGTTCAGTATGAAGGGCCACAAGTCGTCGGGGTCCGACGGAATGCCTCCATCGTTCTTTCATAAGAAGTGGGGGTTGGTCAAACAGGATGTGTTTAAAGAGGTGTCATGCTTTTTTGATGGTGGGTATATGCTCAAGGAGGTGAATGATACTTTCATTGCAATCATCCCAAAAATTGATAAACCGGAAAAGGTAGGAAACTTCCGCCCATTCAGCCTCTGCAATACTTCCTACAAAGTGATCTCGAAATGTCTTGTGAAGAGGCTCAAACCGGTCATGAAGGACCTCGTCAGTGAGCATCAAAACGCGTTTGTCCCGGGCAGGTCCATTGCGGATAACGCCCTTGCAGCCCATGAAATGCTCAACTTTGTCAAAAAAAAGCAAGAACACTCATCCCCTTGCTATCTTCAAAATAGACCTCAATAAAGCTTACGACCGAATAAGGTGGGATTTCCTCGAGTGTACACCAAATAAAATTTCCCGGAAAATGGATTCAATGGATTATGCAATGTGTCACTACCTTGTCCTTTTCGGTCCTAGTTAACGGAGAACCATCAGAAAAACTCACTCCTGGTGCGGGCCTTAGGCAAGGGGACCCATTATCCCCTTACCTCTTCATTTTGTGTATGGAAGTGCTCGCCACAAAAATGAGAACTCTCCAATAGTCGGGTGACCTTTTGGGCCTTAGAGTGGCCCGTAATGCCCCAATGATAAACCACCTATTCTTCGCCGACGATTCCCTCTTCTTCCTTAAGGCCAATGTGCAAATCTTCGAGGTCCTAAAACAAACCCTTGATCAGTTCTGCCTCATCTCAAGAGAGATGGTGAGTCTTCAAAAATCTTTTGTTAGGTTCTCAAAGAACACCCACCACCGCTTCAAGCGTATCCTTCGTGGGTTCTAGGTGTCAGCGACAAAGAGAAGCTTGGTGCATACCTCGGATTCCCCATGGATGTTGATGGGAGATCAACCTCAGCTTTTGGTAACCTTCCCCAGAGAATACTCACTAAACTCTCCTATTGGAAATTCTCTAAGCTATCACAAGCTGGCAAATACATCCTGATCAATGGCATATTGGTGGCGATGGCAAGCCATATCCTCTCAATCTACATGGTTCCAAAGGGCATCCTCAAGAGAATCTCCTCAATGTTATACCGGTTCTTCTGGGCTTCCTCAATGGACAACCGGCCCATCTATTGGAGGAATGCGGAGGACCCTCCAAAAACACAAACGTGAGGGCGGACTAGGTATTCGAAAGCTGAACTCTCTCAATGAAGCACTTTTGTTTAAACAAGCATAGAGGATGTATTCGAACCCAAGCTCCCTAATGGAAAAAGTTTTTTGTGGAAAATATAAGGGGGATTGGTTTAGTAAAAGTGTGAAGGGTTCAATCCCGAGAGTGGCTTCTTGGGGTGCCCGGATTATAATGAATAGCGTGCACGCGCTCGGTTCGGGTCTGCGAAGAACAATTGGGACATGGGAGTATATTGATATCACTGGTGACTTGTGGGTTGCAAAGACAAGAGTTAATCTCAAAGAATCCGTGATGGGAAACACGCAACGACCGATGTGGGTTTCGAACCTAATTTCAGAAAATAGAGAATGGAAGGCACATGACATGTGGAGATTTTTTGAAAAGGAGGTTGTGAAGGAAATACTAGCTATCCACATCCCTAGAGAAAGCATAGAGGACGCCTGTGAATGGTGACCAGAACATTCTGGCACATACTCAGTAAATATTGGCTCCAACAAAGGCGAGTTAACCACCAAATTGACCCGGGAATTTTATGGAATATGTTATGGAAAAGCTCGTTATTCCCCAAATGGAAAGTCTTTATTTGGAAGCTGCTGACTGAGGGCATAGCTACCCGTTCAAACCTTCAAAAACGGAAAATTAATGTGTCTCCATTGTGTGGGATGTGCAATTCTCAGTTAGAAACCGAAGAGCACCTCTTCAGGAATTGTGATTTTGCGAGTCACGTGTGGTCGGCAGGGTCACTGGGTGTTAAAACCCAGTCCAGTGTCGGCGTGGAGTCCAAGAGGTGGGTTCGTGATTATTTGTCATTCTTCATGAAGGAAGATGGGAAGGAAGATGATAGGTTGGTAATGTTTGTTGCCACCTTATGGAGCCTGTGGCTTCTCAGGAATGCCTGCGTGTTCAAAGGGGGAGGTCCAAACCCTTCCTCTATTATGCAGCTTATTGAACACTGGAAAACAAGATGGAATGCCTCAACAAGCAAGCTACCAACGCAAGTGCCACACTGTGTGCAAAGAAGTAGGAGTGTTCAACCTCTCTACTGGAAATATGGGACCCCTGGCTCGCATCTGTCTGCCATTGCGGAGGTGGACGGGGCTTGGAAGGAAGTGGTTAAAGATAGGCAAGGGTAGTTCGTGGGAAGCTGCGGTGGGCTGGGTGATTCTGTCAAATGGGTTAGTCTGTATGGAAGGGTCGGACAAAATATTCGCTACCTCTCCAAACCAGGCTGAGGCAAAGGCACTTTTGAGAGCAGCAACCTGTGTCCCAGTCCAGTTCAAGGAGATAACTTTCAAAACAGACTCAAGGGTGATCGTCAAAGCCATCTTATCCCAAGACGCGGCTCCATCGGATATTCGTACAATTATTGCTGATTTTATTTTAGAAGCTAGAAGATTTAATTTTTGCAAAGTTATTAAAGTTCATAGAAACTGTATCTCTAAAGCCCATAAACTTGCTACAAATGCTAGGAAATGGGCCTAAGGGATTTTATAATGTGTTGTCAAAAAGAAAAAAAAAACAAAAACAAAAGAACGGGTAAATTATATCTTCATAGGATTTGAAGATGTACTACGTAAATGGATCTATTTTTATCTGAAATTAAAAATATATATATTAAATACTTAATTATTTATTAGAGGGATAAAAAGCTTATCAACATAGATCACGATTAGGCCTGGTTATTGGACAGGGTAGCCCAATGGGTATAAGGGTCGGGCCAATTTTAAAAGTGTCTTGACCCTTTACCTTCTTATTGGACAGGGCCCTTATAGGGTCTATGCTTATAGGGCTCTTATAGGGTATTGTTTATAAGCCCAATAACTTAAAACAAAAATAAAGGGTCAACACATGGTCAAGTAAAATACACTTTTTTTTCCTTTCTCTCTCCTCCCCAATACGTAATCGGAAAAAAAACCCAAAAAAAAACCTAATCGTATCTCAAGGTCTCAGGCTCTCAGCTTTCTCTCTCCTCGTTCTCGCCAATCCATCGGACGAAATCGATTGAAAGCACCTTCAAGTTCGTCACTTTTAAGGTAAATTTCCCACAAAAGTTGCATAATCCATATTCAATTGTTTTTAAATTGTCTTTTCCCCTAAGTGGGATGTTGTTAATTGGTGTTTTAGTAATAAATGATAATTTGATTTAAGAACTGATTGAATGATTTGTGAGACGAAATTTCTCTGATTTTGGAGCTTGTTATCAACTTTCTGTGTTTTGAAAATAATCGATCAGCAGATTTTATTAATCGAAATTTCTCTAATTTTGGAGCTTGTTATCAACTTTCTGAAAGTTTTGAAAAGAATCAATCAGCATATTTTGGAGCATGTTATATAGTATGCTGTAATTTTGATTTTTAAAGGACTATTTATAATATTTGAGGAAAACCCTGTTTTGGGTTTAGGGAGAGGCCTTAAACCACATTCTGAAAGTACCCAACTCGCCATTTTAAGGAAAGTTTGAAGCTTTTCTTTGGGTATTTTCAGAAGCCCTCCCAATATTGTGGGTTTTAGGATTTTTATTTAGGGTACCACAAAATTCACAAGTTGAGATTTTAGACAACAAAAGTATAGTAAAGTACAGCAAGTTTTGTGACCCTCTTGTTTCTTGTCTTCTGTTTATCAGTTTTTGTAATGGAGTTTGCTCGTATTTATAGCCTAAAGTGAATATGTTAATGATTATGTACAGATGGGGAGAAAGGGTAGAAAACTAGAAACTCTGAAGTAAGCATTGCTTTATTTTTTACTCTCATGCTAAAACAGATCTGGCTATCTAATTATTTTAGGGAAGTCCGACTAGCTTTAGTAAAATTTACTTGGCATGAACTTTATTTTGCAGTTAAACTGTCTCCTGTTCTAGCCTTGACTATAATCTTGTACTGAAAATTAGCTTCACCTTTTGTAGTATGGAAAATGATATTCCACCACCGGACGACGGATTTACAGAGTATGTAGTTCCCCAACGTAAGAGGAAGAAACGATCCAAAGTGTGGAAAGAACTTGTTGAAGGAAAAAATGATCAAGGTGAGAGAATTGCTAAGTGTATGCATTGTGGTTCATTATTGTCTGCAAATCGTGATTATGGGACTTCTCACTTGAAGCGTCACTTAGATAGATGTGTAGAAAGACCTAATGAACTTAGAAATGATGATGATAGTGATAAAGAGTATGTGTTTGATATGAATGAGCTTCGAAAAGATATTCTAAGCTTCATTGTTGATGGAGCTCATTCATTCACAATAGTTGAAGAAAAAGGATTTAAACGAATGATGGCACGTTCTAATCCTAAGTAAATACCATTTGGTCGTGCCACTGCTAAAAGAGATACATTGTCCTTGTATGTCTTAGAGAGGGACAGAATGAAGGATATGTTGTCTAAAGTTTCTGGTCGAATTTGTTTAACAACCGACAATTGGAAATCAAATCATACTAGACAACATTATATTTGTGTCACTGCTCATTTTGTTGATGATACTTGGAAACTCAATAAAAGAATTCTTAGGTTTAGGGCCTTAGCTCCTCCATATGATGGAATAAGTATTGCTAATGAGATAAGTTTGTTTCTTAGTCAATGAAAGTTGGATGATAAAATTCTTTCTATCACGGTTGATAATGCTACTTGTTGTGGGACCTTTTACGGTGATGACGTGTCACGCGTTCCTCGGAGGTATCAAGTATGAGCTGGCACGAACTTCTGGCAACCTGCAAAACAAGAATATTCCCGTAGGAATATTCCCTCTGATGCTTAAGTAAGTATAAGCTAGAGAGAGAAGTAATTTGTAGAGAGAAGGCAGAGCAAAGATAGTTTTAGGTTGGTGGGAATGAATTCATTGCCCCTTTTACCTTGGGAATTGGACTATATATAGGGCTAGGGTTTTTGGAAAGTGTCCAAAAACCCTAGTTATATGACTGGCTAATCTTTAGAGATGAAGACATGTGTCCTTATCCGGTGCGTTTTGAAATAAAGGGCTTTAAGGTGCCTTTTTAGGACTGGGCCTGTCAAACAAGTTGGGCCTTCGTGCCATTTATGGAGGACATGTGTCAAGCTATCATTGGGACACGATGTCCAATTATTTTTTGCCACATCATTTGCCCCTCAAAGGGGTCTTATCTTTTTTACAAGGTAAGTCGCCTTTGAAAATTTAATGAGCGACTCAACTAGTACTTTATGGCGGGATGCAACATTTTGTCAGTTGCGACTCAACTTGGGCACATTTAGAGAGAAACTTGGGATCTAACATGTGGCTAGTCATGAGTCATGATGGGAGTTTGCAAGTCATGATAGGAGCTTGCAAGTCCTGATTGGGAGGAGGAAGACGTGGAGGAAGAAGAAGTGAATTCCTACGTCGAGCTGGACGTCCAGGATGGTAATTTGACCGCTCCTGGTCCTTAACCTTTTCTTTGACTCTTGGTTTTCGCGGCGCCGGCGCTTTGTATTAACATTGGTGCTTTTTGGCACTCTTTATTTTGGTTTTTGCGCTGTGTGCGTATGTATGAAATTCTGTGCCTTCTGTGCACTTTTTATGTATTCATCCATTTTCAGTCATATGCTGGTTTTTGGAAATGAATTTTGTTGCCCATATGTGGACGGTAACCCCAGTGTTTTAGGTGATCAATCTAATTTGGGGCGCTAATCTAGGCCACTCCTTAGGCCGTCAACCGATTAGTCTTTTCTGACGCCATCTATGAGAAGGCGTCGATATTGATTGACTATCTTTATTGAGTCATGATGGGAGCAATTCCCGATGGGGAGCAAGTCCATGAGGGAGTAAGTCCCGATGGGGAGCTTGCAAGTCTTGAGGGGAGCTTGCAAGTCCTCACAAGGAGTTTGGACAAGGCGACTTGATGAGGCGCCTTGGTGAGGAGCAAGTCCCGATGGGGAGCAAGTCCATGAGGGAGTAAGTCCCGATGGGGAGCTTGCAAGTCTTGAGGGGAGCTTGCAAGTCCTGACAAGGAGTTTGTGTTAGGTTATGATACATATGACAATTCATAAATCATGCGGAAAAACCATAAAGCCAGGAAAGCATATTATTTACACATAATCATTTAGCATAGTTTAGATGCATACACTTTGTTGCGTGCCTTCCCTAGCTGCACCCGAACCGAACAAGAACAAGTCTTTAGGACTCCAAATGTCGTCCCTCCGTAGATAGTCCACAGCACGTCCGGATCCGCCTTAAGCTTGACCAACTATGATCGCCCTTAAGGTACTTAGAATTTTCGGCTATTGTAGGCAATTATATGACTGAATTTTTGCTCTCAAAAATCACTTTGAATACTTGAATCGTGTATGCAAATAATGACCCTAGGCCCTTATTTATAGAGGTATGGAAAAGGAATTGTAATCCTACTAGGATGTGGATTTGTTAATTAGAACTTTATTAGGACTCTAAATAACAAAGCAAATCTAATAGGATTAGGATTTTAATCTTCGCACGAATCCTAATAGGATTAGGATTTCCCGCACACGCATCGTACAAGCCGTGCACCCGTGCAGGCCTTGCGGCCCACGACAAGCGCACAACCCATGTGCGGTGCTGCTCGCGCGCGCGCCCTTGGCTGGGCCTGGCCTTGCGCTGGGCCTGGTCGAGGCGTGCGTTGCTGCGTGCGGCTCGCTGGGCGATGGCCTGGCTTCGTGCTGGGCCTTCGTCTAGCGGGCCTCGTCCGATGCTAATTCGTACGATACGCTTCCGATTAAATTCCCGATTCCGGAATTCATTTCCGATACGAACAACATTTAATATTTCCGATTCCGGAATTAATTTCCGTTTCGAACAAATATTTAATATTTCCGTTTCCGGAATTATTTTCCGATTCCGATAATATTTCCGATTCTGACAATATTTCCGTTTCCGGCAATATTTCCGATTCCGGCAATATTTCCATTTCCGATAATATTTTCCGATACGTACCATGTTTCCGTTTCCGGCAACATCTACGACTTGGATAATATTTATATTTCCGATATGGTCCATATTTCCGTTTCCGGCAATATCATCGTTTCCGGAGTATTCATTTCTTGCCTGTGACGATCTCAGCTCCCACTGAAACCAAGATCCGTCGATTCCGAATATCCATAGATGGAGTATTTAATGCCATTAAATACTTGATCCGTTTACGTACTATTTGTGTGACCCTACGGGTTCAGTCAAGAGTAAGCTGTGGATTAATATCATTAATTCCACTTGAACTGAAGCGGCCTCTAGCTAGGCATTCAGCTCACTTGATCTCACTGAATTATTAACTTGTTAATTAATACTGAACCGCATTTATTAGACTTAACATAGAATGCATACTTGGACCAAGGGAATTATTTCCTTCAGTCTCCCACTTGTCCTTAGGGACAAGTCTGCATTTCCTAATACCTTTGTCGCTCGATGCTTGCTCTTGAACATAAGGTAAGAGTTGTCATCCTTATTATGTCCAGAGGTGTTTCTCGGTTTCAGAGTTCAACTGATCAAATAAACAGATAATCGTAGCCTATGATTCATCCGAGCAAGGCCATGCATTTCACAGTTTCTAGCTCTCCGAGTGGCCTTGTACAACTTTTAAGCATCTCATCCCGATTTATGGGAGGACAATCCCAATCTTGCGATCTTGAGATTAGACTTCGTTTGATAGGTGATTACCTGAGCGTTGCCTTTATAGCCTCCTTTTACGGTGCGACGGTTGGTCAACGTCAAAGCAACCAGTTCTCAAACAAGTAATCTCAAATCACTCAGGTATTGAGGATTTAGTGTCTAATAATTTTAATGAAATTTACTTATGACAGATTTTCATCTCTTACAGTAAAGTTTCATAGGTCTTGTCCGATACTAGTCTTCCCAAAGTAAGTATCTATGCAAATGATTATGACATTGCCATGTCCACATAGTTCAAGAAACAGAACTACTAGTCATCTTGCATTCTAGTCGTCTAATGTTTTCTATGCGTCCAATTTTATAGTAAACTCCGACTAGGGACCATTTTCAACCTTTGACATTCAAGTTCACTTGATATACATTTCTTAGTCACAGGACTGGTCCTGACAGTCTATCTTGAATATATCGTCAAATTGAAGGGACTCATCATTTAATACTAAACCAAGATTAAATGGAATATGAAAATTCATTTCATATATGATAAATGTTCAACCCCAATGTTTTACCACCATGGGCCTCAAACCCATCTTCTAAAACAGTTCATGGAATTCAAAGCTATGCTTGATTTCCAGTGCTACAATGTGAGTGTTGTTTCTCACTTGTTGCATAGGTTTAGTTATCATGCTTTGCCAATCTTAATATCCTTTTCATCGAATGTTCTTCGAGATAGATGATAAGATCTTTTGAGTATGTTTATTTTGTGATCTAGTCTTTTCTTGCTTCAAGAGTGGTTCTACGCATTTTTTCAATGAAGAACCATCAAGCCAGCAGACATGTGATCTACCCAAGTTCAGTGAAGAACTCTTTAACATAAACAACCCTGTTTTATTGCTTCTTAGGCAATAAGTACTTTTACTTCAACTTTATAGGTTGCTAGTGATGCTTTGTTTGGAATTACTTATCCAAGCAGTTCACAGATATGTGGAATACTTTCCAGCTGTATCTTAGAACATAGAAATTAATATTTTAATATCCCACGCAACAACTCATGGTCTCCAATCCATGTTGCCATTTCAAAACACGATGATCTATAGCTCGTCCTTATCAATGGTTAACTCCAAGGGAATCTTGCTTGATCCTTTGCCAGTGTTTATGCGTGTAGCATCAATATTTAGCATATCTTTATTTCCTTGAATCAAGAACTATTCCCATGTACCTTTTCAAGTACCATAAGTATTCTTGATCTCAATCTAGTTGATCTTCACTTAGATCAATAGAGATTGGTATATGTTCGTCATGCCTAAAGTCATACGATACGTTTTTGGCGATCCTCATATTATATCATACATGATAAATTCTTTTGCAGAATAATTCCCAATTGAATTCTATTCATGTAACTTTAGCTTATCTAGTTTCAGTAGATACTAAATTCAGCTAAATTCTTTGACATATAATATAGGTTAAGAATTTCATTTAGACTCTTTGATGTTTAACTTAGTAAATGCTTATACATAGTTCAAACATCCTTTACTTAGATTTATTCACATGGGTCGAATATCTCCAATGGAGACTTTCGTGTTTGATTTAGTAAATGCCATTACTTAATCCAAAACAATATCATAAGATCTTTGTAAATAGATCTTAATACCCAGTATGTACTAAGTTTCGCCATGGTCCATCATTGATGAATAATCTCAAATCTAAGTCATTAGCATTTGATTGTTATTTTACAATGGAGAGATATGTGTGTGATACACATAAGACCAATTAAGTTTTTATGTACTCCCACTAAACTTCTTATATATCTATAAAAATCATGTATATTTTATGAAACTCAAATACTTATTAGCTTCATTAAAATATAATTCCAATTCCCAATTGCTTGCTTAAATCTGTACTTAGATTTTATAAGCTAGCTTTCTCTTTCAAGCATTTATTTGGATCCACAAATCCTATGACATACCATGTACATAGTTTATTCCAACATTTGATTGAGGAATACGTTTTGTCATCTAATTGCTATATGTACCAATATGCAATCATTGCTTGAATTATAGACTTGAGCATTACGATTATGCATGAGGTTTCAACACAATTCACACCATGAATTTGCTTGTAACCTTTAGCAACTAATCTCGCTTTGTGTGTGAACACAATTTCATGTTTGATGGTTTTTATCCTTAAAACAAACTTGCAACCAATAGGTGTGAACCTATTCTTGCAAATCAACAAAATTTCAATTTTGTCATCAAAACATTGAGTATGTTTTATGGCCTCTAACCATTTAAAACATTTGAGTCTATATATTGTTAGGTTATGATACATATGACATTACATAGATCATGCGGAAACAACCATTAACCCAGGACAACATATTATTTACACATAATCATATAGCATAATTTAGATGCATACTCTTTGTTGCGTGCCCTCCCTAGCTGCGCCCGAACCGAACAAGAACAAGTCTTTAGGACTCCAAGTGTCGTCCCTCCGTAGATAGTCCACAGCACGTCCGGATCCGCCTTAAGATTGACCAACTAGAATCGCCCTTAAGGTACTAGAAAATTTCGGCACTTTATGAGCAAGATGTGTGTTTTAATTTTCTCTCAAAAACTCACTTTTTGAATACTTTGAAACTTGTTATAAATTGTGAGACCTAGCCTCATATTTATAGGGGTATGGAAAGGGAATCGAAATCCTATTCAGATACAAATTAATTAAACCTAGAATCCTACAAGAACTCTAATTTAATTAATTTATCAAATAGAATTAGGAATTTAATCATTAACCGAACTCTGCATGTTTTAGGAAACGTGCACGAACACAAACACTTGCACACACACGCACGGCTGCCACGATGGGCCCCATGCGTGCGCGCGAGCAGCAGCCCACACAGCGCCCGCGCGCGCTGCGCGCTGCGCGTGCTGTGCGCGCTGTGCGCGCTGCGCAGCCTGCTGGGCCTGGCCTTGCGCTGGGCCTGGCGTGGCTGTTTGTGCGGCGCGCTTGGCTTGCTGGGCGATGGCCTGGCTTCGTGCTGGGCCTCGTCCGGCAGGCCTCGTCCGATGCTTATTCGTACGATGCGCTTCCGATTAAATTTTCCGATTCCGGAATTCATTTCCGATACGAACAATATTTAACATTTCCGATTCCGGAATTAATTTCCGTTTCGAACAAATATTTAATATTTCCGTTTCCGGAATTATTTTCCGATTCCGGTAATATTTCCGATTCTGACAATATTTCCGTTTCCGGCAATATTTCCGATTCTGGTAATATTTCCATTTCCGATAATATTTTCCGATACGTACCATGTTTCCGTTTCCGGCAACATCTACGACTTGGATAATATTTATATTTCCGATACGATCCATATTTCCGTTTCTGGCAATATCATCGTTTCCGGAGTATTCATTTCTTGCTTGTGACGATCTTAGCTCCCACTGAAACCAAGATCCGTCGGTTCCGAATATTCATAGATGGAGTATTTAATGCCATTAAATACTTGATCCGTTTACGTACTATTTGTGTGACCCTACGGGTTAAGTCAAGAGTAAGCTGTGGATTAATATCATTAATTCCACTTGAACTGAAGCGGCCTCTAGCTAGGCATTCAGCTCACTTGATCTCACTGAATTATTAACTTGTTAATTAATACTGAACCGCATTTATTAGACTTAACATAGAATGCATACTTGGACCAAGGGCATTATTTCCTTCAGTCTCCCACTTGTCCTTAGGGACAAGTGTGCATTTCCTAATTCCTTTGTCGCTCGATGCTTGCTTTTGAACATAAGGTAAGAGTTGTCATCCTTATTATGTCCAGAGGTGTTCCTCGGTTTCAGAGTTCAACTGATCAAATAAACAGATAATCATAGCCTATGATTCATCCGAGCACGGCCATGCATTTCACAGTTTCTAGCTCTCCGAGTGGCCTTGTACAACTTTTAAGCATCTCATCCCGATTTATGGGAGGACAATCCCAATCTTGCGATCTTGAGATTAGACTTCGTTTGATAGGTGATTACCTGAGCGTTGCCTTTATAGCCTCCTTTTACGGTGCGACGGTTGGTCAACGTCAAAGCAACCAGTTCTCAAACAAGTAATCTCAAATCACTCAGGTATTGAGGATTTAGTGTCTAATAATTTAATGAAATTTACTTATGACAGACTTTCATCTCTTACAGTAAAGTTTCATAGGTCTTGTCCGATACTAGTCTTCCCAAAGTAAGTATCTATGCAAATGATTATGACATTGACATGTCCACATAGTTCAAGAAACAGAACTACTAGTCATCTTGCATTCTAATCGTCTAACGTTTTCTATGCGTCCAATTTTATAGAAAACTCCGATTAGGGACCATTTTCAACCTTTGACATTCAAGTTCACTTGATAGACATTTCTTAGTCACAGGACTGGTCCTGACAGTCTATCTTGAATATATCATCAAATTGAAGGGACTCATCATTTAATAAACCACAAATTAAATGGAAAAATGAATTCTTTTCATTTATTGTGAATGATTAACCAATAATGTTTTACAAAGATTTAAACTCTAAAACTTTAAAACATTAAACAGAGACATCAAAGCCATTCTCCAATATGCTTGATTCCCATAGCTGCAGTGTGCGAGTTGTGCTTCGCCTGCGGCAGAGGTTTAGTTAATGGATCTGATATGTTGTCATCAGTTCCAATTTTGCTTATCTCGACTTCTTTTCTTTCAACGAACTCTCGTAGAAGGTGAAATCTACGAAGTACATGCTTGACTCTCTGGTGGTGTCTAGGCTCTTTTGCCTGTGCAATAGCTCCGTTATTATCACAATACAGGGCTATTGGTCCTTTAATGGAGGGGACTACACCAAGTTCTCCTATGAACTTCCTTAGCCATATAGCTTCCTTTGCTGCTTCATGTGCAGCAATGTACTCCGCTTCAGTTGTAGAATCCGCAATGGTGCTTTGCTTAGCACTTTTCCAGCTTACTGCTCCTCCGTTGAGGCAGAAGACAAACCCAGACTGTGATCTAAAATCATCTTTGTCGGTTTGGAAACTTGCGTCCGTATAGCCTTTAACAATTAATTCATCATCTCCACCATAGACCAGGAAGTCATCTTTGTGCCTTTTCAGGTACTTCAGAATATTCTTGGCAGCAGTCCAATGCGCCTCTCCTGGGTCTGACTGGTATCTGCTCGTAGCACTGAGTGCGTACGCAACATCCGGGCGTGTACATATCATAGCATACATTATTGAACCAATCAATGATGCATATGGAATCCCATTCATTCGTCTACGCTCATCAAGTGTTTTTGGGCACTGAGTCTTGCTTAGAGTCATTCCATGAGACATGGGTAGGTAGCCTCGCTTGGAGTCCGCCATCTTGAACCTATCAAGCACCTTATTGATATAAGTGCTTTGACTAAGTCCAATCATCTTTTTAGATCTATCTCTGTAAATCTTGATGCCCAATATGTACTGTGCTTCTCCTAGATCCTTCATCGAAAAACATTTCCCAAGCCAAATCTTGACAGAGTTCAACATAGGAATGTCATTTCCGATAAGCAATATGTCGTCGACATATAATACTAGGAAAGCAATTTTGCTCCCACTGACCTTCTTGTATACACAAGATTCGTCCGCGTTCTTGATGAAACCAAAGTCACTGACTGCTTCATCAAAACGTATATTCCAGCTCCTGGATGCCTGCTTCAATCCGTAGATTGACTTCTTTAGCTTGCATACCTTTTTAGCATTCTTTGGATCCTCAAAACCTTCAGGCTGTGTCATAAACACAGTTTCTGTTAAAACGCCGTTTAAGAAAGCAGTTTTGACATCCATCTGCCATATTTCGTAAACGTAATATGCAGCGATTGCTAACATTATCCGAATAGACTTTAGCATTGCAACTGGTGAAAAGGTTTCATCGTAATCCACACCGTGGACTTGCCTGTAACCTTTTGCGACCAATCTAGCTTTGAAAACTTCAAGTTTCCCATCCTTGTCCTTTTTCAGTTTGAAAACCCATTTGCTTCCAATGGCTTGGTAGCCATCTGGCAAATCGACCAAATCCCATACTTGGTTTTCAGACATGGAGTCTAATTCAGATTGCATGGCTTCTTGCCACTGCTTGGAGCTAGGGCTCGTCATAGCTTGCTTGTAAGTCGCAGGTTCATCACTTTCAAGTAATAGAACGTCATAGCTCTCGTTCGTCAAAATACCTAAGTACCTTTCCGGTTGAGATCTATATCTTTGCGATCTACGCGGGGTAACATTTCTAGATTGACCATGATTCTCACCAGATTCTTCAAAAGATCTCTGAGTTTCATCCTGAATGTCATCTTGAGCATTCTCTAGAGTTTGTTGTTCGACTCGAATTTCTTCGAGGTCTACTTTTCTCCCACTTGTCATTTTGGAAATGTGATCCTTCTCCAAAAAGACACCATCTCGAGCAACAAACACTTTGTTCTCAGATGTATTGTAGAAGTAATACCCCTTTGTTTCCTTTGGATAGCCCACAAGGATACATTTGTCAGATTTTGGATGAAGTTTGTCTGAAATTAATCGTTTGACGTATACTTCACATCCCCAAATCTTAAGAAAAGACACATTTGGAGGCTTTCCAAACCATAATTCGTATGGAGTCTTTTCGACAGCTTTAGACGGAGCTCTATTTATAGTGAGTGCAGCTGTATTTAGTGCATGTCCCCAAAATTCTAATGGAAGTTCGGCCTGACCCATCATTGACCTGACCATGTCTAGCAAGGTTCTGTTCCTCCGTTCCGACACACCGTTCCATTGTGGTGTTCCAGGAGGAGTCAATTCTGATAGAATTCCACATTCTTTCAGATGGTCATCAAATTCATAGCTCAGATATTCACCGCCTCTATCAGACCGCAGTGCCTTAATCTTCTTGCCTAATTGATTCTCTACTTCACAATGAAATTCCTTGAATTTGTCAAAGGATTCAGACTTATGCTTCATTAGGTAGACATAACCATACCTACTGAAGTCATCAGTGAAAGTGATAAAGTAGCTGAAACCACCTCTAGAATTTGTACTCATTGGTCCACATACATCTGTATGGATTAAACCCAATAGTTCATTTGCTCTTTCTCCAACTTTAGAGAAAGGTTGCTTTGTCATTTTGCCAAGTAAACATGATTCGCATTTACCATAATCCTCTAAGTCAAATGGTTCTAGAATTCCTTCCCTTTGAAGTCTTTCTAAGCGTTTCAAGTTTATATGGCCTAATCGACAATGCCACAGATAGGTGAGATCTGAATCATCCTTTTTGGCCTTTTTGGTATTTATGTTATATACTTGTTTGTCGTGATCTAATAAATAAAGTCCATTGACTAATCTAGCAGATCCATAAAACATCTCTTTAAAATAAAACGAACAACTATTGTCTTTTATTAAAAAGGAAAATCCCTTAGCATCTAAGCAAGAAACTGAAATGATGTTTTTAGTAAGACTTGGAACATGGAAACATTCTTCCAGTTCCAAAACTAGCCCGGAGGGCAACGACAAATAGTAAGTTCCTACGGCTAATGCAGCAATCCGTGCTCCATTTCCCACTCGTAGGTCGACTTCACCCTTGCTTAACTTTCTACTTCTTCTTAGTCCCTGTGGATTGGAACATAAGTGTGAGCCACAACCTGTATCTAATACCCAAGAAGTTGAATTAGCAAGTATACAGTCTATAACGAAAATACCTGAAGATGGAACGACTGTTCCGTTCTTCTGATCTTCCTTTAGCTTCAAGCAATCTCTCTTCCAATGCCCCTTCTTCTTGCAGTAGAAGCATTCGGATTCAGAAGTGGGTTGACTGACCTTCCTCTTTGCAGATTTGGCGCCAGTTTGCTTAGTTGGGCTGGCCTTGTTGCCACCTTTCTTAGCATTCCTCTTCTTTCCAGATTTCTTGAACTTGCCCCCACGCACCATAAGCACATCCTGCTTATCACTTTTGAGCGTCTTTTCACCGGTCTTCAGCATACCGTGAAGCTCAGTGAGCGTTTTGTCCAGACTATTCATACTGTAGTTCAGTTTGAACTGATCATACCCGCTATGAAGAGAATGGAGGATGGTGTCTATAGCCATTTCCTGAGAAAATTGCTGATCCAGCCGACTCATATTCTCAATGAGTCCAATCATTTTGAGAACATGTGGACTTACGGGCTCGCCTTTCTTAAGTTTGGTCTCAAGAATTTGCCTATGAGTCTCGAATCTTTCGACTCGAGCCAGATCTTGGAACATGTTCTTCAACTCACTGATGATTGTGAAAGCATCTGAGTTGATGAACGTTTTCTGCAGATCCGCACTCATGGTGGCGAGCATTAGACATTTCACATCCTTGTTGGCATCAATCCAACGATTGAGGGCTGCCTGAGTGACCCCGTCGCCTGCAGCTTCGGGCATCGCCTCATCTAGGACATACTCCTTTTCTTCCTGCATAAGAACTATTTGCAAGTTCCTTTGCCAGTCAAGGAAGTTTTTCCCGTTCAACTTCTCCTTTTCGAGAATTGATCGAATGTTGAATGAATTGTTGTTTGCCATATTAAAAACTACAATTGAAAAGAATAAACAAATAAATAATCATTCACATTTTCTCTTAATAAACTTAAATTCTAGCATACATGCATAATTCAATGTTTATTAAGCATTTTATTCAAATTATGTGTTCCGGCAGGTGTGAATAAAATGATTCCAAGATCCTAAAATCATTGAAGAACTAAGCACAGTTTGTCGACTTAATCCTAGAACATCTTAGGTAAGCAAAAGCCTTTTGCTAATAGTCTAGAAACTATTCTTGGTTGATAGGTACGTCTAAGAACTTATTAGGTAAACCTATCGAATTTGCCACGACATAAAAGGACTCCTTACTTATATCGTTGAGTTTCACCAAAACTAACATGTACTCACAATTATTTGTGTACCTTGCCCCTTTAGGACCAATAAGTAACACCTCGCTGAGCGAAAACTATTACTAGATTGATGTAAAGGATATCCAAGCAAGTGTATATTTTGGCATGGCACCTTTTAACTCAATTTTTAAGTTTGGAACTTAAGGCTCTTACTATGTTGGTTAGATTTTAAGTGAACTAAAATCCTTAATCATGCAACATAATCAAGCTTTTGATCTCATGCATTTTAAGACATATTTAAAAGCAATAAATAACTTAAAACATGCATAAGATATTTGTGATCTAGTATGGCCCGACTTCATCTTGAAGCTTTGACTTCAAAGTCCGTCTTGAAAATCTCCGTGGGAGGCACCATTTTCTTCAAATAGGATAAGCTATAACTAATTACAACTATTTGATGGTTCGCAGACCATATTTGAATTGAAAAATAACTTTGGTACTTTAGACCAATTACATTCAAATTAATGGTACGCAGACCATATTTTCTATCCTATTTGGGCCATACTAGTCACTTCATAACCTGCAAAACAGTACATATACAATATATACCATTCACCCATTCATTATCATGAATGGCCCACATAGCTGGTTAGTAAAACACATTATGCATCACGTAAACATTTGCAGCAATTAATCAAGGGCACCAATAATCTACCAATTATTCAGTCCTTATTAATTCTAATCAAGTTGTTTTAACCTTAAGGATTTGTAGACCTAATCAAGAGTTTATGACTAAAAAACGCTCCCACTTAAACCAATAAATTTATATGCTTTACTAATTTTAAACATAAAAATGTATTTCTAGTCTAACCGGAAACATACAAATTTAATTAAAATTTAAAGCTCATATAAATTTATAATTGAATCCAAAAATTTAATTTAATTTCAGTCGTATTTAAATTAATTCATGATTTTAATTTTAGTAAAATAATTAGAATAAATAAAATTTATTATAATTACAATATTCAAAATTAAAATCCAAGAAAATAATTTAAATTATTAATTTTAAAATTAATTAAAACTACTTGAACTGGAATTTTCAAATTAAACATTCAAAACGATCTTTAATCGTAACGCAAACACCCTACGCGTTGCACGCCCATGGGCCGCACGCACACAGCCATTGCTGGCCATGTGCGCGCAGCCCATGCGCTCGTCGCATAGCTGCTGCATCCCCATCGCAAGCCTCCGCACGCATTGGTGCTCGCTGCGCGCGCCAGCGTTCATCGCACGCGAGCTATTGCTCGCAGTGCGCGCGCGACATCGCTCGCTGGGCGCGCGACATCGCTCGCTGGGCGCGCGACATCGCTCGCTGTGCGCGCGAGTAATGCTGGGCGCAACGCTCGTGGCACGCGAGCTTGCGCTCGCTGCGCGCGAGGCTGCGCGCTCTTGTGCGAGGCAGCGCGCGTTGTGGCGCAGCTCGCTTGCTGCCCACACGCGACTGCCTTGGCTCGCCCTTCGCCCATGCCCATTCGTCCATTGCTCGTGGCATACGACACAAGGCAGGGCTGCTGCCTTGTGCTCGTGCACTACGCCCTTGCTCATTGCATTCGTGCCGCACGGGCGACGAGCTCCCTTGCTCGTCGTCGCATGCCCGCATTATACAACACCCCTTAAGGGTAACACGAAGCGTCCATTGCTTCGTGCGTGCAAGTTTTATGAACAAATCGCATAAAAATTTAAAATTTATATTTAAAATTAATGACAAATTAATAAATAATATTAATTTCATAATTTTAGGGCGAAAAAATCGAAAATTTATTATCCAATTGATTTCCGATTGTTATGGATTCAAGTCTAGGTCATAAAAATTTAAAATTTATCATAAATTTACAATTTTTATGATAGTTTTTAATCATAGGTTTCTAATTAAATTACAATTAATAATGAAAATCAAATTAATTCTAAATTATTCTAATTTTCAACAAATTAATCATAATTACAAATTAGATTGCATAATTAACAAGACTAGGCATTCAAACTTGTTAAACATATGCAGTAGGTCAATCAAAAATTCAAGATTTATCAACAAGAATCGCAAATATTTAATTTAACATCTTAAATTTACGAAATTTTGCATTCGAAAAACTAAAACCTTCGATAAGTCATAGTTAGGCTTCGAATTTGAGAATTCTGGGTTCGGCAGAAAAATACAATTTTTTGTCAAAATTTTAGAATGCCTTTTACATGCGGAATTGACACAAAAATCACTCAATTCGGATGAGTAACGAAGAAACTGCCGAAAAACTGCGTACGTATAATTAAATAAACGCAATTTGCAATTAATTAACAATTACGAAAATTAATCACCCCTTTTAATTCTTGCAAATTTGTAATATTTAACCATGTTCATGCAATTTAGATTATGAAAATAATAAGGGGCTCGTGATACCACTGTTAGGTTATGATACATATGACATTACATAGATCATGCGGAAACAACCATTAACCCAGGACAACATATTATTTACACATAATCTTATAGCATAATTTAGATGCATACTCTTTGTTGCGTGCCCTCCCTAGCTGCGCCCGAACCGAACAAGAACAAGTCTTTAGGACTCCAAGTGTCGTCCCTCCGTAGATAGTCCACAGCACGTCCGGATCCGCCTTAAGATTGACCAACTAGAATCGCCCTTAAGGTACTAGAAAATTTCGGCACTTTATGAGCAAGATGTGTGTTTTAATTTTCTCTCAAAAACTCACTTTTTGAATACTTTGAAACTTGTTATAAATTGTGAGCCCTAGCCTCATATTTATAGGGGTATGGAAAGGGAATCGAAATCCTATTCAGATACAAATTAATTAAACCTAGAATCCTACAAGAACTCTAATTTAATTAATTTATCAAATAGAATTAGGAATTTAATCATTAACCGAACTCTGCATGTTTTAGGAAACGTGCACGAACACAAACACTTGCACACACACGCACGGCTGCCACGATGGGCCCCATGCGTGCGCGCGAGCAGCAGCCCACACAGCGCCCGCGCGCGCTGCGCGCTGCGCGTGCTGTGCGCGCTGTGCGCGCTGCGCAGCCTGCTGGGCCTGGCCTTGCGCTGGGCCTGGCGTGGCTGTTTGTGCGGCGCGCTTGGCTTGTTGGGCGATGGCCTGGCTTCGTGCTGGGCCTCGTCCGGCAGGCCTCGTCCGATGCTTATTCGTACGATGCGCTTCCGATTAAATTTTCCGATTCCGGAATTCATTTCCGATACGAACAATATTTAACATTTCCGATTCCGGAATTAATTTCCGTTTCGAACAAATATTTAATATTTCCGTTTCCGGAATTATTTTCCGATTCCGGTAATATTTCCGATTCTGACAATATTTCCGTTTCCGGCAATATTTCCGATTCTGGTAATATTTCCATTTCCGATAATATTTTCCGATACGTACCATGTTTCCGTTTCCGGCAACATCTACGACTTGGATAATATTTATATTTCCGATACGATCCATATTTCCGTTTCCGGCAATATCATCGTTTCCGGAGTATTCATTTCTTGCTTGTGACGATCTTAGCTCCCACTGAAACCAAGATCTGTCGGTTCCGAATATTCATAGATGGAGTATTTAATGCCATTAAATACTTGATCCGTTTACGTACTATTTGTGTGACCCTACGGGTTCAGTCAAGAGTAAGCTGTGGATTAATATCATTAATTCCACTTGAACTGAAGCGGCCTCTAGCTAGGCATTCAGCTCACTTGATCTCACTGAATTATTAACTTGTTAATTAATACTGAACCGCATTTATTAGACTTAACATAGAATGCATACTTGGACCAAGGGCATTATTTCCTTCATATATGGCCTCTAACCATTTTAGGGAATTTGGGTTTCGTCATAGCTTTCTTACAAGTCACAAACTCATTAATCTACATGATAATAGTTTGACTGCAAGTTGTAGGTTTCTTCACTATCTAATAGAAGAATCTCATAGTTTCATTGAACAGAACTCTATGTTTCTTTACTATCTAATAGAAGAATCTCATAGTTCCAGTGACTTGAACTCTATGCCTACTTGGGTATAGAATATCAACAGGCACTTTGAGAGTCCTTTGAATATTCTATTCTCTTTGAAGCACTTGTAAAGTCTTCTAAGAGATGTCTATTCTTTAAAGCCACTTCTAAAGTCCTTAAAGAATACGTGTTCTGATTTTCTAAAGAACTTCGAAAAGCCTCCGGAATGTCCGTCTATGTTTGTTGTTCGCCTCGAAGACTTTCGAGGTCTATTTTCTCCCACTTGTCATTTTGGAAACGAATCTCCAAAAGGACATTATTTCGAGCAAACAAACATTATGTTCTCAAAAATTCGTGGTAGAAACAATACCCTTGTGTCTCATTTGAATAAATCACAATGAAACATATATCTAGACTTGGGCCTTAGTTTGTTGAATAACAAACACTAAGCTCCCACTGAGTTTAGCAACTCTTTAGATATATATAATTGAAAAGATATCCTGAAATTACTTTTCAATAGCTTTAACGTATTTGGTTTAGTTTGGTGGTAGTTGAGCATTTTGTTTTAGAAATTATAGGAAAAGTCTTTATGATTCATCATTAATCGAATCAAGTACTAATTGACTTCGATTATTCCAACTAAGATATGCCATATCTTATGGACCTAGATTGTGAAATTACAACACACAATCATTGATGATCATATTTGGTCTCAAGTAATCATCAACATGATCTAACCTAGATCTTTATGATTTCTTGCCAAGTGGATTTTATACTTCTGAATCTTTGAACTAGCCAAACAGATTCAACTTATATCACATTTGAGTAAATAAACCTATATTCACTCAAATCCATGTGAAATAATAAAGTCATAAAATCTTTCTTTTAGCTTTGAAGTCTATTGTCTAGGCGTTCTAACAATAGTTCATATCTTTTGTTACTTTCAACAAGTAAGACTAGTTGTCTTAAATTGATCTAGAAATCAATCAACTTTCAAAAGTCTATCAAAATAGAGCTTTTGAATGTTAACTTGTTGATATGGTCTAAGCAACAGTGCCAAAGATTAGTGGAACTCAAATCAAGGGGTTGATTTGAACCTAGTAAAGTTTTTATTGTTAAAGAGTTGTTTGTTTTAATCAAGCATATTGACTCATCCCGTAAATGACCATTTCATTCAAATAAACAAACAAACAAACATTGTTTTTGTTCTTCTGAATGTGAGTCTTTTTGTGTTTGAAGCAGAAATTTAGGTATGCTGATTATGGAACAAAATAGCCATTTAGTTCCAGCCTTGAAAGGACTTAAAACAAACTAGATGACCCTACAACTAATGTAGCATTGCCATGCTTCATTTCCCACTTGTAGGTCATTAGTGTAGCCTAGCTTCCATTGTTTGAGTTATTACCGAAGTAAGAACCTCAAGCGGTATATGATACCAAGGAAGTTTGATTGCTAGGTCACTTTTCTTTAAACATAAACTTATAGGTAGAAACGGAATCGTAAACTCCTTTAATTTGTTCCTTGTTTTCCTATTTCTTGTACCCTTTCTTATAGTCTTAAGAATTGAATTCTTTAGTGTTGACTTTTATACTTTGTTAGACATGTCCAATGTCACTCCAACAAGGTTCTTACCATTTAATTTATGTTGAATATTTTGCTTCAACTAGATGATCTTACCAGAAGCTTGTAAAGTTCTCTAAGCATCGATCTATTCGAATGTCTAGGGACTAGACTCATTCGAGAATTAAATGGACAAAGATATTAGGTTGTTAACCATTGGTAAGGCTGAGCGTTTAAACTCAATGCTTCATGTTTTCAAAACTACATTGTATTTTGATTTCACAAGCACCAATTGGTTCGCCATTCGATTTTGATGTTCGAAAACAACCATAAAAGTCGCTAAAAGAAACGTACATTTTAAATTGCTCATTTTCTCTCATTTCCGTGAATCGTTCTTGTATTCACTACCAATCGAGGAAATTTACTGTTACCTTTCTAAAAGGATTTACCGCAGTGCAAGATATTTAATTATAAACAATAATTAAAACATACATTGAAGCATGCAAAGTCTAAACATTTATCATGAATAATAACTTGAAAATTAAAGCAATCATGCAATTAAAACAAGTTATTAGCATTTTATTCGAATTTATTGTTCCGGCAGGTGTGAATAAAATGATTCCAAGATCCTAAAATCATTGAAGAACTAAGCACAGTTTGTCGACTTAATCCTAAAACATCTTAGGTAAGCAAAAGCCTTTTGCTAATAGTCTAGAAACTATTCTTGGTTGATAGGTACGTCTAAGAACTTATTAGGTAAACCTATCGATTTTGCCACGACATAAAAGGACTCCTTACTTATATCGTTGAGTTTCACCAAAACTAACATGTACTCAGAATTATTTGTGTACCTTGCCCCTTTAGGACCAATAAGTAACACCTCGCTGAGCGAAAACTATTACTAGATTGATGTAAAGGATATCCAAGCAAGTGTATATTTTGGCATGACACCTTTAAACTCAATTTTTAAGTTTGGAACTTAAGGCTCTTACTATGTTGGTTAGATTTTAAGTGAACTAAAATCCTTAATCATGAAACATAATCAAGCTTTGATCTCATGCATATTTAAGACATATTTAAAGCAATAAATAACTTAAAGCATGCATAAGATAAATGTGATCTAGTATGGCCCGACTTCATCTTGAAGCTTTAACTTCAAAGTCCGTCTTGAAAATCTCCGTGGGAGGCACCATTTTCTTCAAATAGGATAAGCTATAATTAAAACTAATTACAACTATTTGATGGTACGCAGACCATATTTGAATTGAAAAACAACTTTGGTACTTTAGACCAATTACATTCAAATTAATGGTACGCAGACCATATTTTCTATCCTATTTGGGCCATACTAGTCACTTCATAACCTGCAAAATAGTACATATACAATATATACCATTCACCCATTCATTATCATGAATGGCCCACATAGCTGGTTAGTAAAACACATTATGCATCACATAAACATTTGCAGCAATTAATCAAGGGCACCAATAATCTAACAATTATTCAGTCCTTATTAATTCTAATCAAGCTGTTTTAACCTTAAGGATTTGTAGACCTAATCAAGAGTATATGACTAAAAAGGGCTCCCACTTAAACCAATAAATTCATATGCTTTACTAATTTTAAACATAAAAATGTATTTCTAGTCTAACCGGAAACATACAAATTTAATTAAAATTTAAAGCTCATATAAATTTATAATTGAATCCAAAAAGTTTAATTTAATTTCAGTCGTATTTAAATTAATTCATGATTTTAATTTTAGTAAAATAATTAGAATAAATAAAATTTATTATAATTACAATATTCAAAATTAAAATCCAAGAAAATAATTTAAATTATTAATTTTAAAATTAATTAAAATTACGTAAACTGAAAATTTCAAATTAAAATTTCAAAACGATCTAATCGCAACGCAACAATCCCACGCAACGCACGCCCATGGGCCACACGCACACAGCCATCGCTGGCCATCGCAAGGCGCCAATCAAACACGCGAGCCAGTGCTTGCTACGCGCGCCAGCGCTCGATGCACGCGAGCCATCGCTCGCTGCTCTCGCTTGCCAGCGCTCGATCCATGCGAGCCATCGCTCGCTGCGCGCCTGCCTTTCCCGCACGCGAGCTTGCGCTCATCGCACGAGACACCAGTATGCGAGCTGGCGCTCGCTGCGCGCGAGCCATCGACGCTGTGCGTAGCGCTCGTGGCACGCGATCTTGCGCTCGCTGCGCGCGAGGCTCCGCATGCTTGCGCGAGGCAGTGCGCGTTGTGGCGCAGCACGCTTGCTGCCCACACGCGACTGCTCGTGCCTTGCTCTCGCCCCTGCCCACACGCCCATTGCTCACAGCCCACGACACAAGGCAGGGCTACTGCCTTGTGCTCGTGCACCATGCCCTTGCTCGCTGCATTCGTACCGCATGGGCGACGAGCTCCCTTGCTCGTCGTCGCATGCCCTCACTTTACAACACCCCTTAAGGGTTACACGTAGCGTCCATTGCTTTGTGCGTGCAAGTTATATGAGCGAGTCGCATAAAAATTAAAAATTTATATTCAAAATTAATGACAAATTAATAAATAATATTAATTTCATAATTTTAGGGCGAAAAATCGAAAATTTATTATTTAATTGATTTCCGATTAACATGGATTCAAGTCTAGGTCATAAAAATTTAAAATTTAACAAAAATTTACAATTTTTATGGTGGTTTTTAATCATAGGTATCTAATTAAATTATAACTAATTATGAAAATCAAATTAATTCTAAATTATTCCAATTTTCAACAAATTAATCATAATTACAAATTAGATTGCATAATTAACAAGGCTAGGCATTTAGACTTGTTAAACATATACAGTAGGTCAATCAAAAATTCAAGATTTATCAACAAGAATCGCAAATATTTAATTTAACATCTTAAATTTACGAAATTTTGCATTCGAAAAACTAAAACCTCCGAAAAGTCATAGTTAGGATTCGAATTTGAGAATTCTGGGTTCGGCCGAAAAATTCTGCTTTTGTCAAAATTTTAGAATGCCTTTTACATGCGGAATTGACACAAAAATCACTCGATTTGGATGAGTAACGAAGAAACTGCCGAAAAACTGCGTACGTATAATTAAATAAACGCAATTTGCAATTAATTAACAATTACGAAAATTAATCACCCCTTTTAATTCTTGCAAATTTGTAATATTTAACCATGTTCATGCAATTTAGATTATGAAAATAATAAGAGGTTCGTGATACCACTGTTAGGTAATGATACATATGACCATTCATAAATCATGTAGAAAAACCATAAAGCCAGGAAAGCATATTATTTACACATAATCATTTAGCATAGTTTAGATGCATACACTTTGTTGCGTGCCTTCCCTAGCTGCGCCCGAACCGAACAAGAACAAGTCTTTAGGACTCCAAATGTCGTCCCTCCGTAGATAGTCCACAGCACGTCCGGATCCGCCTTAAGCTTGACCAACTAGGATCGCCCTTAAGGTACTTAGAATTTTCGGCTATTGTAGGCAATTATATGACTGAATTTTTGCTCTCAAAAATCACTTTGAATACTTGAATCGTGTATGCAAATAATGACCCAAGGCCCTTATTTATAGAGGTATGGAAAAGGAATTGTAATCCTACTAGGATGTGGATTTGTTAATTAGAACTTTATTAGGACTCTAAAAAACAAAGCAAATCTAATAGGATTAGGATTTTAATCTTCGCACGAATCCTAATAGGATTAGGATTTCCCGCACACGCATCGTACAAGCCGTGCACCCGCGCAGGCCTTGCGGCCCACGACAAGCGCACAGCCCATGTGCGGTGCTGCGCGCGCGCGCCCTTGGCTGGGCCTGGCCTTGCGCTGGGCCTGGTCGAGGCGTGCATTGCTGCGTGCGGCTCGCTGGGCGATGGCCTGGCTTCGTGCTGGGCCTTCGTCTAGCGGGCCTCGTCCGATGCTAATTCGTACGATACGCTTCCGATTAAATTCCCGATTCCGGAATTCATTTCCGATACGAACAAAATTTAATATTTCCGATTCCGGAATTAATTTCCGTTTCGAACAAATATTTAATATTTCCGTTTCCGGAATTATTTTCCGATTCCGATAATATTTCCGATTCTGACAATATTTCCGTTTCCGGCAATATTTCCATTTCCGATTCCGGCAATATTTCCATTTCCGATACGTACCATGTTTCCGTTTCCGGCAACATCTACGACTTGGATAATATTTATATTTCCGATACGGTCCATATTTCCGTTTCCGGCAATATCATCGTTTCCGGAGTATTCATTTCTTGCCTGTGACGATCTCAGCTCCCACTAAAACCAAGATCCGTCGATTCCGAATATCCATAGATGGAGTATTTAATGCCATTAAATACTTGATCCGTTTACGTACTATTTGTGTGACCCTACGGGTTCAGTCAAGAGTAAGCTGTGGATTAATATCATTAATTCCACTTGAACTGAAGCGGCCTCTAGCTAGGCATTCAGCTCACTTGATCTCACTGAATTATTAACTTGTTAATTAATACTGAACCGCATTTATTAGACTTAACATAGAATGCATACTTGGACCAAGGGCATTATTTCCTTCAGTTTGGACAAGGCGACTTGATGAGGCGCCTTGGTGACGAGCAAGTCCCGATGGGGAGCAAGTCCATGAGGGAGTAAGTCCCGATGGGGAGCTTGCAAGTCTTGAGGGGAGCTTGCAAGTCCTGACAAGGAGTTTGGACAAGGCGACTTGATGAGGCGCCTTGGTGACGAGCAAGTCCCGATGGGGAGCAAGTCCATGAGGGAGTCAATCCCGTTGGGGAGCTTGCAAGTCCTGACAAGGAGTTTGGACAAGGCGGCTTGATGAGGCGCCTTGGTGACGAGCAAGTCCCGATGGGGAGCAAGTCCATGAGGGAGTAAGTCCCGTTGGGGAGCTTGCAAGTCTTGAGGGGAGCTTGCAAGTCCTGACAAGGAGTTTGGACAAGGCGGCTTGATGAGGCGCCTTGGTGACGAGCAAGTCCCGATGGGGAGCAAGTCCATGAGGGAGTAAGTCCTGTTGGGGAGCTTGCAAGTCCTGAGGGGAGCTTGCAAGTCCTGACAAGGAGTTTGGACAAGGCGGCTTGATGAGGCGCCTTGGTGACGAGCAAGTCCCGATGGGGAGCAAGTCCATGAGGGAGTAAGTCCCGTTAGGGAACTTGCAAGTCTTGAGGGGAGCTTGCAAGTCCTGACAAGGAGTTTGGACAAGGCGGCTTGATGAGGCGCCTTGGTGACGAGCAAGTCCCGATGGGGAGCAAGTTCAGGAGGGAGTAAGTCCCGTTGGGGAGCTTGCAAGTCTTGAGGGGAGCTTGCAAGTCCTGACAAGGAGTTTGGACAAGGCGGCTTGATGAGGCGCCTTGGTGACGAGCAAGTCCCGATGGGGAGCAAGTCCATGAGGGAGTCAGTCTCGTTGGGGAGCTTGCAAGTCTTGACAAGGAGTCTTCACAAGGCGTCTTGATGAGGACTCCTTGTCAAGGAGCTAGTCCTGATGGTTCTTTTTGGAGGGTTTGCCCCTATATTTGTAGGCGTTTAGTAAGCCGTTCGGTTTTATAGGTTTCGTGCAAGGGGTCCTAACGAGGAGTCCCGTCGAGGAGTCTTGATGGGGAGCTTGCAAGTCCTGATGGGGAGATTGCGAGTCCTGATGAGAATTCTTGGTGAGGCGCCTTGACGAGGAGTCTTGATGTGGCGCCTTGATGAGGATTCTTGATGAGGCGCCTTGACGAGGAGTCTTGATGAGGCGCCTTGACGAGGAGTCTTGATGAGGCGCCTTGATGAGAGGCCTTGATGAGAGGCTTTGATGAGGCGCTTTGACGAGGAGTCTAGATGAGGCGCCTTGATGAGAGGCCTTGATGAGAAGTCTTGATGAGGCTCCTTGACGAGGAGTCTTGATGAGGCGCCTTGACAAGAAGTCTTGATGAGGCGCCTTGATGAGAGGCCTTGATGAGGCGCCTTGACGAGAAGTCTTGATGAGGCGCCTTGAGGAGAGGCCTTGATGAGGCGCCTTGACGAGAAGTCGTGATGAGGCGCCTTGATGAGAGGCCTTGATGAGGCGCCTTGACGAGAAGTCTTGATGAGGCGCTTTGATGAGAGGCCTTGATGAGGCGCCTTGACGAGAAGTCTTGATGAGGCGCCTTGATGAGAGGCCTTGATGAGGCGCCTTGACGAGAAGTCTTGATGAGGCGCCTTGATGAGAGGCCTTGAAGACGAGAGGACTTGATGAGGCGCCTTGACGAGAAGTCTTGATGAGGTGCCTTAATGAGAGCAAGTCCTGATGGGGAGCTTGCAAGTCCTAAGGGGAGCTTGCAAGTCTTGCCTGGGAGCAAGGCGTCCTGCCTGTGAGCAAGGCGTCCCGCCTGTGAGCTAGGCGTCCCGCCTGTGAGCTAGGCGTCCCGCCTGTGAGCTTGGCGTCCCGCCTGTGAGCTAGGCGTCCTGCCTGTGAGCTAGGCATCCTGCCTGTGAGCTAGGCGTCCTGCCTGTGAGCTAGGCATCCTGTGGGCTTGCTGACGCGTCGAAGGGCTCTCCGGCTTCTTTCCTTAGATTGCAGTTCTACCATGATACTGTACCTCCCCACAGACGGCTCCAAATGTTGTGGGATCTTTTACGGTGATGACGTGTCACGCGTTCCTCGGAGGTATCAAGTATGAGCTGGCACGAACTTCTGGCAACCTGCAAAACAAGAATATTCTCGTAGGAATATTCCCTCCGATGCTTAAGTAAGTATAAGCTAGAGAGAGAAGTAATTTGTAGAGAGAAGGCAGAGCAAAGATAGTTTTAGGTTGGTGGGAACGAATTCATTGCCCCTTTTACCTTGGGAATTGGACTATATATAGAGCTAGGGTTTTTGGAAAGTGTCCAAAAACCCTAGTTATATGACTGGCTGATCTTTGAGATGAAGACATGTGTCCTTATCTGGTGCGTTTTGAAATAAAGGGTTTTAAGGTGCCTTTTTAGGACTGGGCCTGTCAAACAAGTTGGGTCTTCGTGCCATTTATGGAGGACATGTGTCAAGCTATCATTGGGACACGATGTCCAATTATTTTTTGCCACATCACTACTTATAACGATGTGATGGTGTCTACCTTGAAGAAACGTCTAGTTCCTAAAGGAGGGTTACTTGATGGTGAGGCTTTGTTTCATGTACGTTGTTGTGCGCATATTATTAATCTTATTGTGCAAAAAGGTTTGTCTTGCATTAGTGAAATATTGGACAAAATTCGTGCATTGACAAAGATGGTCCCTAAACCTTCTCATAGGGGTGATGAGTTCTATGATTGTGCGGAGAAGATTTTTCACTTAAATGGAAAAAGGAAATTGAACCTTGATATGCAAGTGCGTTGGAATTCCACTTATAAAATGCTTGGCACTTCCCTTTATTATAAAGATGTTTTTCTTTATTTGAGTTCGGATCGTGCACCATTTAAGGCATATACTCCTTCATAGGATGAGTGGGAAAAAGTTAGTGTGATTCACAACTTTTTGGAGTTATTTTATGAAGTTACTTGTATGTTTTCGGTCATGAAATATCCTACTGCTAACTTGTATTTCAAAGGTGCATGGATGGTGCATCGTCATTTGTTTGAAGCGGAAAATGGTCCTCATGTGTTTTTAAAGGAGATCGTTCAACCAATGCTTATAAAATTTGACAAGTATTGGTCCGAATACAACTTGTACTTGTCTTGTACAGCCATTCTTGATCCAAGGTATAAGGTCAAATTTGTTGAATATTGTTTTAGTAAGTTATTAGGTAGTGATGAGGCTTTAAGACGATTAAATTTGGTGTTAGCGACTATGAAGTCCTTGTTTATAGATTACAAATTACAATATGCTAGTAGTTCACTTACAATAGTCTCTCCTTCTCCTGCCACTACTTTAGGAAGTAAGAACTACTTTGATGATTATGACCATTTTGTCGGCACTAGTACAAGGTCTCAAGTAGGAAAGTCACCACTTGAGATGTACTTACATGATGATGCTCTTGATCTCAACTCAGAATTGGATGTTCTAGAGTTTTGGCATCAAAGTTCTGTGAGATATCCTGTGGTTTCAAAGATGGCACGGGATTTGTTAATTATTCCTGTGAGTACCGTAGCTTCGGAGTCCGCCTTTAGTTTTGGTGGAAAGACCGTTTCGGCATCTCGTAGTTCCTTGAAGTCCAAAACAATTCAAGCTTTAATTTGTTTGCAAGATTGACATCGTGGAGATTCTGTTGAAGATCAAGAGCAGTTTGATCTTGAGTTTGATGACGAGATAGTCAGAGAAGAAGAAGAAGAAGATGATGATGATGATGATGATGAAGATGATGATGTAGACCCCTTTTTCTAGGTATAATGATGCTTCTTAATTAGCTATTTTCAATTATGAGGTAGATCTCTTTAATTTGTCTATATGTTGCTGTTGTTTCACTGTTTTTTTCTTTCTCATTCCTTGAAGGGGCTGATGTTGATGCACGTGAGGGTGCTGCAGTTTGGATGGTCTGTTAAGTTGCTGCGGTTCGGATGGCTGGTTATGTACTAATTATGTTACTTGGACTCTCTTTGTTACACATTAATGATGTATTAATTATGTTACTTGGACTCTCTTTGTTATGATGTATTAATTATGTTACTTGGAATCATTTTTTAATTATCAGCTCATTAGTAATTAAGTAGTCATGTTTCTCTTCATGAGTTCAGGTGATGTGTTGGATCTGCAGAGTGATCTCCGGAATCTGTATGAATACAATGCAATGCTGAGAGATAAGTTGATTAGTGCTCAGGTTAGGCTTTCTGATTTGGAAAAACACACTTCATTTGCGAAGGGGAACTGAAAAGCTTAGGAGGGGACATGTATTATGGCATTCAATAATTAACTTACTGATGCATTTAGTATTCAAATGTATATTTCGTATTCAAGTATTTAGCATAATTCTTACTTCATTTCAGAGAGTAGTTGGTTGCCTCTAGGCTCACTGCAAGTCTACAATATCAAGCCCATTGTGTTGACCATGGTTATGATTCTGACCCGCTATAGACCCTATTAGCTTTTGGCTATAACCCTGACCCGACCCTGACCCGACCCGGATCCGCATATATTTTTATATGACCCGCAAATGCCTCAACCCGCTAGTGACCCGCCCTGACCCGCCCCAACCCGTCCAATAACCAGGCCTAATCACGATATGTCTTTGCGCACTTCTAAAGTTATACACTTATACGGTAGATTATGCAGGCTAAAAAACACTAGAGCAGTTGGATTTATACCAACTAGATATTTTACGGACCCCTCCTTTTTCTCACTGAGATCGGCAAATGAACCATTGGTGATTTTATTAAAGAATTAAAGAAAAGGTTCGTGTATGGAGTTTGTGCCGTAGTTTTCTATTTAAGCAAAATAAGTTCATTAATAGAAGTCAAACGGTGTCTAATTAAATACTGTACTTAACAAATTGTATTAAATTTGAGCCTTAGCTTAAATACGTACCAAACCGCTTACATTATTAGTAGAATAAAAGATATTTGCTTAAAATTAGAGAACGGTCAAGTTAATCACAACTCTGAACGTTCATTATATATGTTTTTTATTAAATTAATCACAACTCTGAACGTTCATTATATATGTTCTTTATTAAATTAATCACAACTCTGAACGTCTAACCCAGATTACATTTTAGGTTCTACATAGTATTTAACATCATTTGACGCGAAGATATACTACAGAATAACAAACTTTCTAAGTCGAAGTTTATAATATCCTTTAGAAAGTTTTTCGAAACAAAAATACAGTAATGAAACTAAGTATCATTATCATTTATCACTCTATATTACAAAAAAAAAAAATTAAGGGGAGCAAATTGTCGGCGCAGGAGCATCAGGATTAGTAATTAGAGTAATTAGTAGGACAGTGATAATGCGAAATTACCGGAGCTCAGATTTATACTACACACTTCCACTTCAATGAATTGACTTTCTGCCCCCACCAAACCTAACTAATTCTTTCCCTTTTTTTTTTTAATTTTCTTTAAACTTTGCTCTTTAATTCAAAACTCAAAGAAAACAAACTTCCCTCAAAAAAATCTCAACCTCTTCAGCCGGTAATCCTTAAATTCCGCCCTTTTTCACACGTATAAAACCCTCCCTTCTCATCAATCCCTTTTCTATTTCTCACTTCCATTATTCATTCCTCTTCTTAAAGCAACTCACAAAACGCGTCGTCTGACGTCCCTTCCACCATCATCTCATCTCATCTCATCTCATCCTCATCTCCTTTTAATCCTGCGCACAAGCTGGCTTGCAGAATCATGATATTTTGAACCCACCGATTCAGAACTCATTAATTATTACTCCCTCAGTCCCCAGATTAGCTACACTCTGAACTGTATATATATCGAGTGTCAATCAGTAGCACAAACTCATCGATCGTAATGGGAAAAGGAAGCAGAGATTGGTCGCAGATCTATGCAATCTACGGCATGGATGAATGGCAAACCTTCTTATTTCTATTCTTTCATGCTTTGATTTTTTCTCTCCTCTCTGTTCTCATTCTGCATTACTTCGGTCCCGTCACTGCTTCACTCTCTCTGCTTAAGGTATTCTCTCTCCTGCCACCGGGATCTGCGCGGTTCGCCGCCGGGTTAATGGGGTCAATTACGGCTTTGATCGCCGTCTGCCTCCTGTTCGCGGCGGCTAACTTTTTGTACTCGGCTGTGCCTCTCCGTTGGGAGATCTCTCAGCGTATGCTCTCCGCTGTTACTGACTGGTCTAATGTCAAAACTGCCCTTGACGTTGGCTGTGGCAGAGGTATACATGCTCACTCTTTAATGTTACCCCGCATAATTTTATTATAGAAAATGATACAGCCGTAATATTTACTAATGTTTATACTTAAGTTGTTAGAGCTGCTTAATGAAATCGGTAATTAATCCCATTTTTACTCAGTATGGAGTAAAGAAAATATTGTTTAAGTTACTGTATTTGTTTAAGTTAGGCTAAATTGTTGTTAAAATCAAATCACAAGTTTTTGTTTGTAACTAATTCGGAGTAGTCACGTTAATAATGTTGTTTGAACTATTATTGGCAGCCTAATAAATGGTGACTGATAGTTTAATACGGAGTACAAACTATGAAGTATTTAAGAAAAATACAAACTTTGATTTGTAACATTTGAAAATTTTAATAAAAGATATAGGAAATGATATAATAATATTGAAACGGAGTAAGTATGCAATACTGAAATAGGAGAATAAAGTTACGTGAATTGAATCGTAACTGTGTGACAAAAGGAGTTTAATTTAATGCACTGAAAAGCTCTTTACTTCACAACTGCGCAAAAGTTACTTAAAAAGTTTCTATTTTTACAGGTATTCTCCTAAACGCCGTCGCTTTACAGCTGAAGAAGCAAGGATCATCAGGCCGGGTAGTTGGGCTAGACCAAAAGCGGTCCATAACACTTAGAACGTTACGGACGGCTAGTCTAGAGGGTGTCCAAGAATACGTCACCTGTCGAGAAGGTGATGTAAGGAAGCTACCTTTTCGAGATGACTACTTCGACGTGGTGGTCTCAGGGGCGGCGATACGACGGGCAGGAGTAAGGGAGGAGAGGGAGAGGGTGGTGGGGGAGATGGTAAGGGTGTTGAAGCCAGGTGGAGTAGGGGTAGTGTGGGACCTACAACACGTGCCAGAGTACGTGAGGAGGTTGCAAGATTTGCGGATGGAAGAGATTCGGGTATCGGAACGCGTCACTGCGTATATGGTTAGCAGTCATATAGTGTCGTTTCGGAAGCCTTGTTATCAGCAGCAACAGCAGCTACAGCATATGGTGGGCCCGGTTTATTCTTATGCTGGAGAAGTCAGACTTGACTGGAGATGCCATAATTTGTGTTAACTTTGTTATATATATATAAAAAAAAAAAAAAAAACAGCTCTTTTTTTATTTTTCCATTCCGGGAATTTTGGGGAGGCGAAGCCAAGCCAAGATTTGTAGTAAGATAATTAATCAAGTACTCGTAATTAGGATGAGAAGAGAAATGGGGGGATTATGTAATACTATAATGCTCGGAACAAAATGGATTGTGAATATTGAAACTTGAAAGTATATATAAACTAGTACAAGTATGGAGTATTAATATTAGTCTACTACTCCGAACTAGTTAATCTTCCAACTAATTTCTATTTGAGCTAGATGATGTGCTTGTTTGATTGAATATAGGGATTAGTATTTTGAGGAGTAATCAGCTTTTGCCCATATGTAATTTCATTTCTCGTGATTTCATTTAGTTGAGCATGAGGATGTTCAATTATTTTGGTGAGTGAAATCCTCATCTAGAACTATGAAGCATTGTAAATTTTTTGCTGATGTAATGAAGTAAGTATCTATTTCGAACCAAAAAAAAAATCCTCCTCTTTTTTCTTTTTTTTTGTTGGTGAAAAAATCCTGCTTTTTTATAATTCCAACCAAATAACATTACTCAAGTATGTCTCTCACTTTTTGTACTTTCTATTGTCTACTTTCTCCGTTTCTTTTTGTTTGTTACGTTTGGACTTTTGCATGTTTATTAACGTATGCATTCAATGCTAAGTCTAATAAATACGGTTCAGTATTAATTGATTAAAACAAGTTAATAATTCAGTGAGATCAAGTGAGCTGAATGCCTAACTAGCTAGAGGCCGCTTCAGTTCAAGTGGAATTAATAATATTAATCCATAGCTTACTCTTGACTGAACCCGTAGGGTTACACAAATAGTACGTGAACGGATCAAATATTTAAGTGAATTAAATACTCTATTTATGAACATTCGAAAACGACGGATCTCGGTTCCAGTGGGAGCTGAAATAGTCAAAAGGCAAAATATAGAATGCTCCAGAAATGATGATATTGCCGGAAACGGAAATATGGATCATGACGGAAATATAAATATTATCCAAGTCATAGATGTTGCCGGAAACGGAAACATGGTACGTATCGGAAAATATTATCGGAAATAGAAATATTGTCGGAATCGAAAATATTTCCGTTCCGGAAACGGAAATATTGTCGGAATCGGAAATATTAAATATTTGTTCGAATCGGAAATAAATTCCGGAATCGGAAATATTAAATATTTGTTCGAATCGGAAATGAATTCCGGAATCGGAAAACGAATCGGAAGCGTGACGTACGAACGATCGACGAACGAGCTTGCAAGACGCAAGGCCCAGCGCCCAGCAAGCCCGCGCGCGCCGAGCAAGTCAGGCCGAGCATCAGCAGCGCCCTCGTGTGCCGCGTGCATGCTGCCAGCGCCCATGGGCCAGCGAGCAAACAAGCAGCACTCGTGGGCTTAATTGCTAGCCGCGGGCTGCGTAGCAGCGTGGGCTCAAGGGCCACGCATGCACTACCTTGGCCGGTTAGGATTACTTCGTTAGGAAGTAATTGCGTTTTCCTAATTCTACTCAAATTAGATAATGTAGTTAAATCTCAAATACTTAAGTATTTGATTAAACGTAAAATTCTAATGATATAATTTAACTAGAATCCTAATGGATTTAGTTATTGGAATCCTAGTAGGATTCTAACTCCATTATTTCCACCCTATAAATATGTGGTTCGTGATCACAATTTATAATGCAATTCAATATAAGTATTCACATACATTAAGTTCAAGAGAGAATTTAATAATTGCCTAAAATTAATAATAAGCTTTCCGAGTGCACATAAAACCTTAGATAATATTCTAGTTAATTGAATCTGAGGCGGATCCGAACGTGCTGTGGACTATCTACGGAGGGGCCAGCGACATTTGGAGTCCTAAACTTGGTCTTGTTCGGTTCGGGAGCAGCTAGGGAAGGCACACATCACATTGTATGTATCCTAATTATGCTAATTGACTATGTGGCAATTAATTTGGATTCCTAGCTTTATGGTTTTTCCGCATGAATTATATTGTTTATATTTTTCATAACCTAACAAACGGTGCATCACAAAACAACACATCAAGCATCTGAGAGTTAAACTACACCCCATTTCCAGCCTATTCTTCGCCACACCAAGAGGTACCACCTCCATCCTCCATCTTCCTTGCCAGCATGCTCCAACCAGCAACGCCAAGCGCCACATCCAACTCCACAACCGCCTCCTCCGCTGCTCCCCCACCTGCAATCCCCAACCCTCCACACGCAGCAACGACGACAGCAGAGTAGAGGAGCGAGGGTAATCGTTGGTGTTGCTCTATTATTCAACGACCACCGCCGTAGTCGCCTCCACCTTCATCTTCGTACCTGGATGCAATAAATCAAATGAGCAATTAACATGAATGCAATAAATCAAATGAGCAATTAACATGAATTCAATAAATAAAATGATCAATTAAACCCTAACAATCAAACAAAAGAATAAAAAATCAGCCAATAAATCGCACCATGGGAATTTGCTCATAGAGATCATGGGCAGATATAACTTGAGCATCGTGTCACCGATCTTTCACTCGTTCGCGTTCGCAGCCACCACAACGACAAACAACATGTCACCACCACAAGCCACTGCCGAGCTTCAGCGCTTCCATGTCAAGCGTCGAGTTTGAGGAGACAGAGGGAGGCAGAGGTTTCGTGGAAGGAGTGAACCGTCGCCGCATCTTCACCTTCGTAGCCACCTTCTTAGACACCTTCGTCACCTCCGCTGTAGCTTTGATGTCGTCGAAAATGGAGGAGAGAGAGAGAGGAGGTAGAGATATTTTGATTTTTGAGGAGAGAGACTGGATTACATTTTGAATTTGGGTGAAAAACTTACTTTTATACGACCCGGGAATTAAAACTTGTGATCCAGACCCGATTGTATTGACCCGCGAAATCAGAAGCCCAATCTAATTATAAGGTGGTCTTTTCTGTAAGACCGCCTTATACAAAAGTTTGTAATTGTTTAAAGGCTTAGGCCCTGTTCTTTTTTGCTTTATTTTAGTTTTAGGACTTATTTTCGCAGTTCAGTTCAGTTTAATTCAATTCAATTCAACTTAATAATAATAATAATAATAAATATTATTATTATATTTAGCTAATTGATTATTATTAATCACTATAATTTATTATTTATTATTATTTTTAAATTAATTACAGATTATTAATTATTATTAATTATTATTATTAATATTTATCATTTATTATAATTATTTAGTATTTAATTACAAATTATTATTATTTATTATTTATTAGTTAGTTATTTAGTTATTAATTATTTAGTTATTAATTAATATTTTTAATTACTATTTTGTAATTAATTAGAGATTATTAATTATTAATTATTAATTATTTAATTATTTAATTATTTAATTATTTAATTATTAATTATTAATGATTTATTATTTATTAGTTATTATTTGTTATTCATTATTTATTATTTATTATTTTTAATCAGCAGCATATTTGCTTACGGAGCATTTGCTATGGCTCCTTGCCAATATTATGGATGCATGTTTGGAGCATAGGCACAGCTTAAAAACGCTACGATGATGTATATTTAACTTTATTTTTTCGATTTTAAAGATTATTGTTGGCAGATGTTTAGGGGTGATTATGATCTTTCACCCGTGAACCACCCGAACCGGCCACCCGTTTCACCCGTGGATGATGGGTGGGCTGGATGTGGATGAAGAAAATTAGGGTGATGGATGGGTTGGATGATGAATGGAGTCTTGGCGGGTGGAGGCGGATTGAACTCCACCCGATCAACCTCCAATCCATTGCCACCCCTAAAATTGATAGTTTGAAAGTACAAATTTTAGACGAATTCAACAACTTTTGACATAACTTTATTTTGATATACATTAGTAATCCGTATATGTTCAATGTTAGTTTACCTATAATTCAAAAGTTAATACATAACGAATATTGAGCTATTGAAAGACGCATTAGTGATTATGATTGAAGCGTACATATACGTTAATATGATGTATGAAACAAACGATTGTCACTCTAAATCAACACATATGTAAAAAGTCAACTCTCTATGAAACTGACAAATTTTATGTAAATATTTAAACAAAATTTGAACATGATGTAACTAGGGAGTATATAAACAAAGATGACCACGACGACGATGAATAGTACGGAGTACTACGTACTACGGAGTACTATATAAGTATATATACAAGTATGATTGGAATCCCTAGTTATTAAAAGTATGATAGATAAATGAATTTAAATGGGTAGAACTTTGAAGTGGCAGAATGAGACAGAAGAATCAATCATAGAAATTAGCTTAATTGGATGCAAACTTCAAAACCTAGGAGCGTTTTCGCGACCGGTGAACATGTACCCATTAACACTCCATAAGTAAATTGAGCACAATTCCACATGATGTACGTATAATATTGGTAAATCTTTTATAAAAAAAAAATAAGGGTGATGGTAAATGTCGCAATTTGCATCAAAAAAAAGTGTCACAATTCTATGTGGCACATATTTAATGGTGCCACATAAGCGATGACTCATCAAATAAATTTGATTATCAATTCAATGTTTTTAATATATGTAAATAAGGTACAGAATAGTCAATAAAACAAGAAGGAAACAAATTTAATCATAGCTATTGTAAATATATTTGCATCCTTGTAAATTGAATTCTTATTCTAATTCGCTAGTATTTCTATCGATCTACTACATATAATTTAAATGTTGTATAAAAAAGCCACTATGAACACGTTTCATATGCTATACACGTGTATTTGATATCTTTACATAAGCTTATGATTCTGTTGAGTGGCAATTTTTCAAATATCTTTTACAATTCTTAGGCTTTCCTGCTTGTTTTATTAAGTGGGTTTTGGAGTGCATTCAAACTGTTTCATACTCTTTTAACATAAATGGTGAGCTCATTGTTCCTTTTAGGGGGTGAGGGGGAGGGTTAAGGCAAGGAAACCCGCTCTCGTCATATTTGTTTGTATTGTGCATGGAGTATTTAAGCAGATGTTTTAGGAATCTCAAGAATTGTCCTGGTTTTACTCATCACCCTACATGCAAAAAGCTTAATTTGAGTCACGTTTGTTTTGCTGATGATCGCTTTCTTTTTTCAAGAGGATATGTTCAATCAGTAAGACAAATTTATGAAAAGTTTCAACACTTTACAGCCGCTTCGGAGTTGAAAGCAAACCTTAGTAAAACTTCGGTCTATTTTGGAGGAGTTAAAGAGGAGGTTCAACGAGTTATTTTACATGAGTTTGCTTTTGCTAAGGGGGGATTACCTGTGAAGTTCTTGGGTGTTCCTTTGTCAACAAGGAAACTTACTGTAATGCAATGTCAACCTTTGGTGCAGAAAGCTCTCAACAAAATTAATTGTTGGTCTGCAAAGATGATAACCTACACTGGAAGAATACAACTGATTAAGTCAGTGTTAAGTAGTTTGCATACATATTGGTGTCAGCTTTTCATTTTGCCTAAAAAGGTTCTCAAGCTCATCCAATCTTCTTGTCGAACCTTTTATGGACTGGTAGCTCAGGTGTTTCCAAAAAGGTATTGGTAGCTTGGGATAGGTTATGCCTTCCTAAGGTTGTGGGTAGGTGGAACATTACGTGTATGCTCACGTGGAACCAGTCTACAATCTGCAAGTTATTGCATGTGGAATGTCATTAAAAAAAAGGATAGGATGTGGATTAGGTGGATCCATACCTATACGATTATCGTGTCGTACGATACGATTATTCGTTTCGCCTAGCTTACGAATTTACAAAATATGATATAGGATTCCGATCCAATGTCATATCGTATAATTATGTTTTCCGAACTTTTTCTCGAAAAGCTATTAAATGAATTTCCGATTCATTTAATCCGATGATCTGTTACATGCCAATGGTGTAACCTTACAGGTTCAGTCAAGAGTAAGCTGTGAGCCTAATTGAGATTAGAACTCACTGATCAAAAGTATTGCTCCAGCCAGCTGTTCCGATCACTTGATCTCACTGAACTAATTGTTCGTAATTAATCTGAACCTTTGGTATTGGACTAATGCACATTGGGTGAAGGGCATATTTCCTTCAGTCTCCCACTTGTCATTCAGACAAGTGTGCATTCACATTCCTTTGTCGCTTAGTGTTACTTGCTGAACATACGGTAAGATCCAAGCCATCCTTATTAGGTCCAGAAGTGTTTCTCGGATTACTGAGTTCAACTGTTAATATTTTACAGAAGGTTAAGCCTTAACCATTCTGAGCACGGCCATGCATTTTCACAGTATCTAACTCTCTGAGAGGCCTTGTTACACAACCACACCATATCCTATCAAAGATAGGAGGACAATCCAGTCTTGCAATCTATGAATACTCACTTTGATTCATAGTACGCCCAATAACTGCTTTTATAGTCTCCTTTTACGGTGCGACGTTTAGCGAGTATCAAAGCAAACTAATCTTCAAACGAGCAATCATAATGACTCATGTTTTGAGGAATGGTTCTAATCACCATTAATGAGAACTACTTATGACATGACTTTAGTCTCTTAAAGTGTTCTCATGGTCAATCCGATACAAGATCCAATAATTATCTATGCAAAAGATTTCTGACATAACATGTCCATCTAGTTCAAGAAACTGAACTAAAATCTACTTGCAATCTAATCTTCATTAGTCATTGGTCATCCATCCTTTCAATTACCGGGATTAGGGAACCTTTGTGACTTCAATATTCAAGTTCACTTATGGGTATTTCTTTGTCAAAGAATCCATCTTGACATCCCATTTGAATGTTTTGAATCACTTGGAATTTTTTCATTTAATATTAAACCACAATTAAATGATTATGAAATAAATAATTTCATAAATATGAAATGGTTAAACCAATTGTTTTAAACACAGATCCAACAGATGTTCAAAAACAAAACTTAGAAAATCAAAGCCATTCTCCAACATGCTTGATTCCCATGGTTGCTACATGTGCGTTGTGCTTCACTTGTGGCAACGGTTTAGTCAAGTGCTTGCTCCATGTGTGCTGGGCGGTAGGCTAGGCGCAGTGGCACGCGAGCTCTCATGCTCAGCGTGTTGCTGGCCCTGCCTTTTGCCTTGGGCTTGATGCTCGTCGCCTTGCTCGATGACTCGCACAACACACACAGCACTGGCCATGTGCCCACGCACGCATGCTCGTGCCTTGCTCGTTGCATAGTACCGCATGGGCGACGAGCTCCCTTGCTCGTCGTCGCATGCCCGGACCATGTAACACCCCTTAAGGGTAACACTTTGCTTCCATTGCTTCGTGCGTGCAAGATTGTGAATGATTCATAAAAATCAAAAAATTTATAATTAAATTTAACGACAAATTAATAATCCATATTAGTTTCACTAAATTTATGCGAAAAATCGAAAATTTATTAATCAAATTAATTTCCGATTACATTATTTCTTAGGGATTAAAATCTAGGTCATAAAATTTTAAGATTTTTCAACTTTAACAAATTTAATGGTGGTTTTTAATCATAGGATCCTAATTAAATTATCAATTAATTATAAAAAACAAAACAAATTCTAAATTATTTGAAATTCAACAAATTAATTGTAATTACGAATTAGGTTGTATAATTAACAAAATTAGACCTTAAAATTGTTAAACATATACAGTAGGTCAACCATAAATTCAAGATTTACATACAAGATTCGCAAATATTTAATTTAACATCATAAAAATTACAAATTTTGCATTTGAAAAACTAAAACCTCCGAAAATCATAGTGAGGCTTCGAATATGGGAATTCTGGGTTCGGCATCAAATCTTTGATTTTTATCAAAATTTCAAAACGTTGTTTACATGCGAAATTCACTATAAAAACATATATAAGATTTCGACCATTATTGACAAAACTGCCAAAAATCCTGCGAACATATAATCAAATAATCGCACGACTTTGCAATCAATTACAATCACGAAATTAATCACCCCTTTAATTCATTGCAAATTTGTAAAATTTAATCCTTGTTAATTATAATTGATAATGGAATTAATTAGAGGCTCGTGATACCACTGTAAGGTTATGAACAATATAAACAATATATTCATTTGGAAAAACCATAAAGCCAGGAATCCAATTAATTGCCTCATTGTCAATTAGCATAATTTAGGGTACATAAAATGTGATGCGTGCCTTCCCTAGCTTCTCCCGAACCGAACAAGAACAAGTCTTTAAAGCTTCAAGTGTCGCCCCTCTGTAGATAGTCCACAGCACGTTCGGATCCGCCTTAGGTTCAACCAACTAGGGTATTTATTAAGGTTTTGTGTACTTGGGTTAGGCTATGAATTATGTTCTCCCCTGAACACAATCTATGTAAATTATATTGTATGGGTTGTATTATAAGTTTGTGAACACTAATCATATATTTATGGAGTGGGAAATAAAGACTTAGTATTCTACTAGGAAACCTGTCAGGATTACAATTAATTAGAATTATATGATTAATAAAACACCTAGTATTTGAATCTAATCCTAACTATCTAATTCTAGTAGAAGTAGGAAAATAATACTTAAGGTCCAAGTTACTTGACACCTAAGTAATCGTACAAGACTTGGTGCACAATACGAACGCCACAAACACAGCCACTGGAAACGAGATCCGTCATTTTCGAATGATCATAAATAGAGTACTTAATGAATAATATATTCACTTAAATACTTGATCCGTTCACATACTATTTGTGTGACCCCACAGGTTCAGTCAAGAGTAAGCTGTGGATTAATATTCTTAATTCCACTTGAACTGAAGCAGCCTCTAGCTAGGCATTAAGTTCACTTGATCTCACTGAATTATTAACTTATTTAATTAATACTGAACTGCATTTATTAGACTTAGCATTAAATGCATAAATGCAAATTTGGACCAAGAAAATTATTTCCTTCAACAACATCATTGTAAAGTATTTTAAATTAAAATTATTGAAGTACTTAGAAACACGACTAACATTTTAGTAACAAAATATTTAGTGAAATACAATAACATTTATAACAAAGTTAAGTGGGAACTCAAAAACTGTATCCTAATCATAAGACCCAAGCAAAGAATTCACTCGAAAGAAGGCCTAAGGTCGTAACTCATTTAATGTAAGATATTCAAAAGTTAAAGCTTACTAAGAGACCCTTAATCCCCAGTCTTATCGAAACATCATTCACACTAACTCTTCTCTTTTCTAATAATAACAACATCCTCAACAAAGAAGAAGCAACTTTGAGCAAAAAATTAACAACGACAACAAAAGACTTCTTATAATTGTATATCTCCATTTTCTTTCCTAAAAAATCCCACCTATCTCTCCTCCCTGTACGACATGTCTCTCTCTCCTTCAATAGTTCTCTCCCTGTTGCGTTCTCGGTTCTCTATTTCTTGACGAACCGCCAATGCTTACAACCAGCCACTAAGCACATATGTCTTACTCCTCGATAATGGTATGGAGTTTTGTAGAGGAACATGATATTAGGTTTATTTGATTTACTCTGTTTTATTTGGATTGTTTAGACTTGTATTATTATAATTTGTTACAATTATCAATCACGATATATGGCAATATATTCTCATTTATTGTAAATAACATATTTGATTGTAATTGATTGTCTCTGGTTGTGATTGTAATTGATTACTGCTAGTCAAAGTAGCCTAATTTAGGTAGCATGATTTGCGTAATTTAGTGAAGCATAATAATCGCCATGATACGCTCATTGTACTATGTATATATGACATATTCAGAAAATGTAAATGCTAAGGAAAATAATTCTTTCGGAATATGATTTTGGCAATTATCATAAATTTCGGGATATTTATTTCATAATATTTGTCTCTTTTGACTTTTATAAAGAGATTTGGAAAAACAAAAGTTTGTATGATGCTTCCCTAAAAAAAAAATGAGAGATATTGCAGCCGAGATTGTAGTTGTCAGTATGTCATTAACTATTTGTAACGGAATATTGCTAGCGTAGGGATTTTTTTGTTGACTTTTTTCCCATATAAAACTAGCTTTTGAGCCCGTTCAAGGAACGTGCAATTATATAGTCATTGTTAAGCCGTATTTTAAAGTGTTGATTATATTGAGGGTTTGTGATTTTAGTGGGAATATATGATTTATATAGAGATGAAATTTGAAAGTTGAAAATATATAAATTAGATGGTGAATTAATATTGAGTGTTAAAGCGGGAGATGGAAAGCAAGACGTTGAATAAATATATGAATTAGTAAATTGATGTTAAAGGAGGAAGATCAAGTGGAAGAGGTGTTGAAGATGTAAAATAAATACTTCGTATAACAAACAACAAAAGGAAAAAAAATGGAGGAAAGATGGAGGTGACACGTGTGGATGAAAGATGCAGGTGACACGTGTCGTCTAACCATCAATGGTCTTCCTTTTTATAGACTAGGTATAGATTGTATTCAATTCCTTTTTTATGCTTGTACTTTCATAATTAGTGATTAGCATTAAATAGTCTGAATTTTAAGTTAATTAAATTTTATAAACTAATCAGTTTTTTTTATCAATTTTATAGGAAATACCAAAGGGTATAATAGACTATTCTATAGGGGACATGTTAGGGGGGGAAATACCCTCTTGGTGACGTGGTCAGACATGCCAAATGGAATACACGTGGCTGCCAGCGAGGCGTGACGGAGCACCCTTCCAACTTGCTCACAACGGGTAAGGGAGAGGCAGCGGTTACAAACCGTTCCAAGTGGCCCTAATTACCTACTTAATGTCCAATTATGAACATTTAATGTCTGAAACGTTACATTTTATCATGTAAAGCCTATAAAATGGCTTAGCTAAATCAGTTTACATGTACGAAATTCTTACCAATAATACTCTCATTTCATGCTTCTACGACTTACTCTGGTTACTCTAAATTACCTTGCTCAATGGATTGTTAGCACCATCCTCAAGGCAAGTTCGGCTCTAAGTGGAATTTGCCCAAAACATGACACCAAAAATATAATTACTGAAATGTACTCGACTCTTTCCTTATAAAATAAAGATTTCTAAAACAAATGTGAGTAGTGGAGTATTACTTTTGAAAGAATCCCCAAATATTGTCAAATGGTAGGATGAAACATTTCTAGTCTAACCATCAATATAAATAAATAAAATATCCACCCTCATTTGTTATATCTAATGCTACGCAACATAATATTCTTTCATTTCTCCTTGATTTCAAAATTGAATCAACCATAGTAAAAGAAATTCCATTAATAAATTCATAATGATAAAGCACAAATTTTTATTTATATGGGGTGTACGATAAATATTGTACACCGAAGTTAAAGTTGACGTAAATTTATTGTACAATCTGTGCACGCAAGACCTTTTGATGATAAAAAGGGTCAAAGAAAGGTGGGTTGGTTTTGGATAGCTTTAATAAATTTTCAAATATAGATGTTAGACTTTAGGGTATAATATTCATAATTTCATATTATTGATATTGATATTATTGATAGGGAAGGGAGTGGGGTTATCAAAGCGGTGTTTGAATGTGAAAAATCAAAAACAGAGAAATGTTGGTTTCAGCATTGAATGCAATTGGATATTTGGATTACCATTTTTCTCCTTTTGTCATGTCAAAGTCATTCACCGGCCAACAAACCCGTCAATTATGCGACAATTGAACAAAATTATTCTACTTTTTTTTTTTTTTTGGAAATAATTATTCTAATTATGGTGTTAAGTAATGCAGAAAAGATTTTCTTTATGCAGGAAACAAAATTACTAAAAAATTCCTAATTAATTAATAAAAAATTATTTTAAAAAAAACTATCAATTATTAAATAGCTCCGCTTAGGCCTTGTTATGTTCACCTTATTTCTTACTCCCTCCGTATTTATTTAAGATATACACTTAGTCGGGGCACGAGTATTAAGAAAAAAAATTAAATGAAATAAAGTAATAAAACAAGTGGGGTTGAGTAGATATTTTAATAAGAAAAACAAGTGTAGACCATGTCATTTGGGGGTGGGGGTGGGGTGTAGATATATTATTTAATTAGATGGTGGGGTTGATAAGTTACTAAAAATGGCAAATGTATCTCTTAAATAAATACGGCCGGAAAAGACAAGTGTATCCCTTAAATAAATACAAAGGGAGTACTTATTTCAGGAAAAATAAGTTCAGATAAGTTCAGATAAGTTCAGTTAAGTTCAGATAAGTTCAGGAAAAATAAGGGTTGGCCAAGTACAATTTATAACTAAAATAAGTTTTGATAAGTTCAGATAAGTTCAGTTAAGTTCAGATAAGTTCAGGTAAGATAAGTTCAGGAAAAATAAGTGGAAATCAGGTGAATAGAACGCAACCTTAGTTCCGGCAATTGCAGCTTGAGGGGGCGAGGGCTTTAGCAGTCCAGTAGCTTAGTTCTTTAGCTTTTATTTGCTTTTGCTTGTTTATTTTTGTATTTTTCTTTCTTTATGGAAGCCCTGCTCCCCCTCTTGCACCAAATAATACTCCCTCCGTCCCCTATTACTTGCACCGCTTTTCTTTTCGGTCCGCCATTTAATACTTGCACCGCTTCTATAAATGATTTTTTTTTTACTAATATTATATTATTTCTCACACTTACCCACTAACCCACCTACACCCCTACTCCCTACAAAAAATCATTTAAAATTTCACAACCCCCACTCACCACTCTCGACCCCTTACACATTTTCCACTAACTATATTAAAAAATACTCCACTATCAACTAACAACCATTAAATTAGTAAGTCAATTCAAGTGTCTTAATCTCCGCACCGATCAAACCGGTGCAAGTATTAAAGGACGGAGGGAGTAATAGAATAAAGTAATTATCTCAAAAAAAAAAAAGTAATTAGAGAATGACGTCCTCACACAGATAAAGATATATTAATCCAAACTATTTCACCACTTTTTATTTAATGAATTTTTATTTTATTAATTAGGGATATTATGGTAATTTTAATTTCTGCATAAAGAAAATCTTTTCTACATTTAGAAGTTATGTAAAATTATCCCTAAGACTATATATTATCGATCTTCATCGGGCGTTGTTTGATATCCTAATTTCTATTTTGACCTTGATTAATTCTTATTAGTCTGGTTTCATCTGATTTTTTTTTCTGAGGCCCGGTCGGAATGTTCCAGAAAGTAAGTTTTTGTTGTTGTTGTCATGATATGAAAATTTCATACCTATCCCTGATTTTAAGGAGAATAAGTAATAAACCATAAGAATAGGTAAAAAAGAAGTTTATCTTAATGCAAACTACTTTTTTTTTCTCTGTATGAAGTCATAAGCAACACACCATAACCCGACCTTTAACACTATACTTAGATCAATTCTAACATTGTTAGATCAATTTTAACACTATATATAATCAGCACGTCTCATGTGTGACCAACCACACCATCAACTTAATGGTGTGATGTGCGTAGCTAATATGGACAAAGTTATTGACGAGTGCTACTTAACTTTCTATGCTGGTGTTACTTATACATTATATTTCGCTGTTACTTTTCTTGTTTTTCTGCAGTTTCTTGAATTTCATGTTAGAGGTTCCTTGTATAGACGGGTATTACTTGATTTTCTATGCTGGTGTTACTTATACATTGTATCCGTTGTTACTTTTCTTGTTTTGTTGCAGTTTCATGTTAGAGTTTCCTTGTATATAGACCGATGTTACTTGACTTTCTATGATAATGTTACTTGTACATTGTATTCGTTGTTATTTTTTGTTTTACTACAATTTCTTGAATTTCATGTTCGAGATTCCTTATATAGACTGGTGTTACTTGGCTTTTTATGTCAATTGGTGTTACTTTTTAGTTATTGCAGTTTGTTAAATTTCATGTTAGAGGTTTATTATATAACTGATGTTACTTGACTTTCTATGCTAGTGTTACTTATGCATTGTTTTCGTTGTTACTTTTCTTATTTTATTACATTTTCTTCAATTTCATGTTAGAGGTTCTTTGTATATACTGATGTTACTTTATATTATTTGCTGATGTTACTTTATTTTCTAGGCTTTAAATACGTTGGACTTATTTATAAGTGCATACCATCAAGTTGATGGTGTGGCTGGTCACATATAAGACTTGAGGATATACAATTCGACCAATTGGTCTAGAGCTGACAAACGACACAACTTTATTATTATTGGCTATTGAGGTTCCCTTTTCATTTATGTTTTACACATGACACAACACATTTTCTAGCTTATTGTAACACACTGTAACATAATTATCATTATGTCCTTTATGATTAATAATACGAAGTAATTGGTTGTGTAAGAGGTATTTAATTTTCTCAAGGGAAAAATAAGGTTGATCATGGAATCAAATGGAATTAATTTACTGAATTAATCAATGTCGTTAAAACTCGTTGACTTTGAAGAAAGAGAATAATACAGTAGAGCGAATGGCAATTAGTTGTTGGTAGGCCTGAGTCAAGTGTCAATTAAGCTAATCTGTCATCACTTTTTAATTTTAGTCTATTTTGTCATTTGTAAGATTGAGATTTTCCATCCCTCCCTATAAACATACAATATTTGTTTAACATACAATATTTGTTTTGTCAACAATACCAATAAAATAATAATACATGGCTGGTACTCCGTACTAGCATAAATTATATACTTTGGGAAAATAAGCTATTTATACCTGGTTGATGGATTCTCGACAATAGAGGGTGTGATATCCTCATCGAATAAGATTTAAGTTTATCTGAATTTACTAAAATTCACTGGACCTGATTAAAACTTATAAAACTTATTGAATCTGATTGAAACTTAGTGTTTTTTATTCTAAAAAAAAAAAAAAAATTGGATTGTAATTTGTATTATTTTGACACTTTTTTAATGAATATTTTTTTTTTTTTTTTATAATCCAACCACCTTTTTTAGAAGTTAGATCATTAGATGACTAAATTAAAACATACTCCCTCCATTCCTTTATGTTGTTCCCATAAAGAATGTTGGGGGGTTTTTAAGAAAACTGAATCTTTGTTTGTATTGGGATAAGAGTAATGATTGGGTGTAAGAATAATGATTGTGTGTAAGAGATTATATATTTAAAATAAAGTAAGGAGAGAGAAAATATTAAATAAATAAGATAAATGAGAGATATTTCATTAACAAAATAATCAGATTAAAATCGAACCAGAAAAAGAACAAAATTAGAACAGCTCTAAATCGAACCACTAAATCGAACCAGAAAATTCGATTTAAAATATAACCAAAAAATAAGAAAATCCAACAAAAATCCAGAAATTTAGACTTCAATAACTCACAAATTCGTGAACAAATTCGAGCACAATTCAACCCATAAATACGAACATATTCAACCCAGAAAATCAGGAAAATTCAACCCAAATCGAACAAATTAAACCCAGAAAATTAAACCCAGAAATTCAACCCAGAAAATTAAACCCAGAAAATTAAACCCAGAAAATTAAACCCAGAAATTAAACCCAAATCTTAAACCCAAATCGAACAAATTCAACCAAAATTAAACCCAGAAATTCGAGAAAGTTCAACCAAAATCAACCCAAAAATTAGACAAGAAAATCGAGATAATTCAACCCAAATTTAGACCAAAATAAACCCCAAAAAATCGACCAAAATCAAACCAAAATTCGAGAACATTCAACCCGAAATTCGACAAAAATTTCGACAAAAAGTTCGTCCAAAATCAACCAAAAATTCGACAAAAATTAAACCAAAAACTCGACCAAAATCAACCAAAAAAACAACCCAGAAATTCGTCATAAGTTCGCAAAAAAAAAAAACCCTAAAAATTTGAAACGTGAATACAAAAATAAATAAATACCCAATTGATCTCAATTTCACGATTTTGAGGATTTAGAGGTCAAATTCGACCATGAAAACTCTAGATCTAGGGTTTTCGTGGTCGAATTTCACCATCTAAAACCATAATACGTATTCTACAGCTTTTTCGGGTGGTGGTGGCGGTGGCGGAGTTGTGGTGGTGGTGGCGGCGATATTGAACGAGGAGAGAGAAAAGTGAGAGAGGAAGGAGGAGAGAGAGAAAAGTGAGAGGAGGAATATGAAAATGAAGAACATCTTTGATGTTCTTGAGGGTATCACCAATCGAAACAGAGAAAGGAAGGAGGAGAGAGAGAAAAATGAAAGGAGGTTGAAGAGAGAGAGAGAAATCAGTGAGGTGAGAGAGAGAGAAATCAGAGAGGTGAGAGAGAGTGAAATCAGAGAGTGAAATCAGAGAGGTGAGAGAGAGTGAAATCAGAGAGGTGAGAGAGAGTGAAAGTGACGGTAGTGGGGTGGGGTTATGGGGGATGGGAAATTAATTAAATAAGGGTGGTGGGGAAAAAGAGGGTGGAAAAAAGGTAGAATCTTAGGGTTTTTTGGTAAATAGTGGGGAATCTTAGGGTAAATTGGTAAAAAAACTATGGCCAAAAATAGTAAAGATTCAGTAGGGGAACAACAAAAAGAAATGCCAAAAAAGGAAATGGGAACAACAAAAAGGAATGGAGGGAGTACTATACACTACACTCATAGAGAATCCAACCACTAAAAGTCGTATGTCGACTTTGGCCCGTATCCTATACGGAGTATCTTACCCGAACTTAACAATGTTTTCAATTTTGAAACAAACTTATGATGCTTTTAATTAACAAATTTATGTTGTTTTTAATTAATAAATGCAATGATTATCGGAGCCTAAATAATGAAAAAGGCTACATGTACATATAGTATACAAGATTCTCTTGTACATTACCATTAATTTGTTGACAGATCGTCAAACCCACTAAAAATGAGAATGAAAGACAATAAATATGTCATTTCAACCAATAAAAAAACATGGTGTACAAGATACTTTGTACACTAGGTGTAGTTTGTACACTAGGTGTACATATAGTAGAATCCCTAAACATTGCATATATGATTGACTATATATGATGTAGTAAGAGTCTTTATTAACCTAACAATATAGGCATGTTTCATAATTACTACGTATGTCTTTCGTCTCTTTTTGTTCTTTACGTTTTTTTTTTGGGTGTCCCAAAATGTTCTTTATATTTTCTTTTATATTTTCACATAAATGCTTTAATATTCTATCAAAAGTTGTATCCTATACTTATTTTAACCAATTATTCATTGGATCATTTAATATCTCACACTTTTTCATTGGGACATTAAATTTTTCTCGTTTTTCCAATATCAGAATTTTGATAAAAGTGAAAAGATTATAAATAAACGTAGTTTGTCTTGTTTAAATAACAAAAATAGAGGAATTTCAATGCACATTAATTAGTCTTTAAAACGCGTGCAAAATACCAAACGTAAAGAACAAAAGGAGACGGAGGGAGTAGTTTGTTACCCCCTCTGTATTTATTCAAGGGATACACTTTCCTTTTCTAGCCGTATTTATTTAAGAGATACACTTGCCATTTTTAGTAACTTATCAACCCCACCATCTAATTAAATAATCTATTTACAACCCACCCCCACCCCATCCCCTAAAATGACATGGTCCCCACTTGTTTTACTTATTAAAATATATACCAAACCCCATTTGTTTTATTACTTTATTTAATTCAATTATTCTTCTTAATACCCGTGCCCGGCCAAGTGTATCTCTTAAATAAATACGGAGGGAGTAGCTTGTTTGCATAGTTGTTAGTTGTGTGTATTAGATGACTTGACTAGCTGATTGAATTAACTGCTTGTGTAAAATGTTTGAGAAATTTATTTTTAGTTGTTTAATGTGGTAAAATTAAGACCATTGGCACAAGATGATGTAGGTTGGTAATAGTTGTAATTTTAGACAATTTCAGGACAAAATTATCATTTTACACCCATTTATTCAAACTTTCAATGCAAAAAACTCATACATTTATAGAGCATTTTTAAAGTTAAATTTTTTTACCCAGAATATCTTTCAAAACTCTTCTAACAAAATACTTCCATTAACTTTTTAAAATGATCAAACGTAAACCTATAATTCACCTCAAACCTTTGTTTTTGTCCAAAACTCCTTTAACCAAACATCCAATAATCAAATTGATCATTTTACGTAAATGAAGGGATAACAATCTAACATCAAGGCATATGTAAATGTAAAATAGAACCAAATTAATTATAGTGGTTGGAATTGAAGAAGGAATGTAGAAGAGCAACATTTTAACACCTAGCAAGTTATAATAAATGAGGAGCATAATAACTAACATGGGTGTGTATACTTGTAGTATAGTCACAATTATTCGACGCATGAGTTCACATGAAAATTCCAAGAAGTTTTGACATCTGCCCTTTTGAAGAGAGCTTTTCACGTTCGTTTTAATAATAAATCATGTGAGTATGGGACACCAACGAAATGTCTTATGCATCCATCAAATCTTAATTAGAGTACTACTCCGTTTTATGGAGTACTTTGTTTTTGTTCGTGCCTTCATTTTTCTGAAATTACGCTCCTTCTGTGCTACAGACAGATATGGTTACTACTAACAAGGGATGAAATTTTAAAGACGATGATCCTATAACACATTAACACGGTCATTCGACGAACTAAATGGATGAAGTGGTTGATGGATGCGTGTACAGTCTCTCTGTTTCTTTACTTACGACGTTTTGACTTTTGCAGTATCACATAGACTGATAGACATGAGTACCATATACCTTACCCAAGTTACTTGTAATAATTTATACAGAGTATTTAAAACAAGAAATATAGTAATATGAAATCTTATTTTCGTGTAATATGATTTTTAAAATATAAACCTTTTATAATTTTACTTAATAGTATAATTGTATAAAAATGATAAAGGTCGTAACATGCGACCTTTAAGCCGTGTCACAGTGGTGACATGGCACGCCTACGTGTTTTAAATGTATTTGGAACTAAAATATTGAGATTATATAACCTATTATACATGTCATAAAAAAGGTAGGAAAATCTTAATATTCTAATTTACAAATTGAATAATGTAATTTTTTATTTCAGAAAATAATTCTAATTTGTATAGGAAATTAGAATTTTTTTTTTAATTATTTATATGATATAGGAAATTAAAATAAAAAATACATTTACTAATTTATACTTAAAAAATAAAAAATACAGAAAAGAAAACTTATCTAATAAGATGATGATGCGTGAATGTGGTTTTGTTGGAAGAATTATTGGAATAATATCAGATCTTTACGGAACAACTTACTTCGTACTTCGTATTGGTTTGATAGCAACATCTGACTTCAAATTAATTAACATTCACTGTAATACCCTGAAATTTTTAAACGTGATTTATTAAAACTAAAAATATTTATTAGCTTGATTTTTTTTTTAAATAATTACGAATAATCGAATTTCGTTATTTTAATCGTTTTTATGATTTATTTTAAACGATAAATTTATAAACAAAAATTTATTTATTTTTCGTTAACGATAATTTTTATAAAGAATTATTTTAATTAAACATTTCTATTTTTAGTAAGTTTTAAAAATAGCAACAATTTCTGAATTTTTGGCCAAATAATGCGAAATTACAAAAATGCCCTCAAAGAACCAAAATTCCACTTCTTTTCTTCCCTTGATCTCCACGTATAAACCAGGAAGGAGTTCCTTCCTTCCTTCCCTAAAATCAGTCCAAATACACTCCTTGGACCCCAAGCTATGCATCTTCTCCTTCACTCTTCTTAGTTTTAAAATCAGACAACAAATTTCCACTTGTTTCCCAACCAAAATCAATTCACAAAAACTGAAAACCATCCCCCCTTGTTCCTCCATCGTTCGAACCACCACCAACAACAACCACCTCAACCACTGACTACCATCACTACTACCACCGTCCAACAACCACCAGAACCACCCTGATCAAGCACGACCGCCGCCACACCCCACCGCAAGCACCACCCTCACCTCCCTTGCTCTTCGAATCCCCCTGCTCCCTCCCCTGTTTCTTTTTCTCTTGCCTTGCTTGCACCACCACCAATGCCAAGCAGCACCACACAGCAACCAACTTACCCCCTTCATCACCTTGCAAATCAACCATCGCCCAAGAATAGCCCGGCGAGCCGCCCTACCACCGCCCAAAACAGCCCAGAAATACCCCCGAATTTCCCCTGTTTTCGCCACTTCGTGCCCCACTTTCTCGCTCCCTCGCCGTTCTGCCGCCACCAAACCACCGTCATCACTGTCGCCTTTCGGCGTCGAGTCCCCAGCCAGCCTCCCTTTCTCCCTCCTCTTCCCTTTTCCTCGTCCGTCTCCTCTCCCTCCTCCCCTGTCGTGCCTTATCTCAAAAACCAAAACCAGAAATCCAATTTTTAAAACTTTGGCTTTTATTTTCCCTCAAACCCAAAATTAAGGTTGGGCCAATTGAATTGGGCCTTTGGTAAGTTAAGATCTGAATTTGCATTCTCAGATTTTCTCATTATAAACTTGTATGCCTTAATAAATTTGATAATTTAGTTAATTTCTAATAAAATTATTTATTATTTTTATATCAATTTTTATGAGAATAAGATTCTAGTTTTATCTATCAAAATGGAATTTAAATAATATTTTTATTAAAATCGATTCATAAAATATACATGTATTTTGATCGCAAATTCGATTAATAATATTTCGTTAAATTTTGAAATTATATTTTATTAAAATTCGTTATTTATTAAATTTATTACTTATGAAATTTATAATTTTATAAAATATTGATTTTATAATTATTTATCGATTTAGTACTAATTCAATTATTTAATATTTTGAAAGAAATTGGACTCGGAGCTCAGGACGAACGAACCAACGAAAGGCTTAGCAAATCGTGGAATTGAGGTAACGGCTATTGCTAGTACTCGCAGTTCCCTTATAAATGCGATTATGAAATTATAACGTTATGATTGTTTTATGAACTGAATGTTTTAACATGTTTTATGAATTGCGGGAAATGAATTATGATTTGATTGAATTATTTATTATAATATGATTTGATTAAATAGTTTATTATAATATAATTTGATGGAATTATTCCTTATTTTATGATTGATTATAAAATGATATTATGATTGATTGAATTTCTTATAAAATGCTGTTTATAAGAAACCATGAAAGAAAGGATGTTTGATCATATGATCCAAAGGAAATATGTTACTTCAATCGAAGTAAAAAGACTAAAATCTAAAATTAAACGAAACATGATAAATGAAAGTGAAAGACCTAGTCCGTTTGGCAGTATATGTTCACAGGTTACGAATCTCGGTCATGCATGTACCCATGGGGCATCCGCCCATTGAGCCAAGGCTCTCATGTTTTCGGGCCAAGGCCCCATGTTTTATGGACAGCGGTCCATCGTGGAAGATGTTCCACAATGTCATACTTGCCACGGCTAGCATGTGCACCCAAAAACCATGAATGAATTAAATAAAGGACTTTATAAAATATTTTACATTATTCTATTCTCCCTGTGTTATTAAATAAAATGAATTGAAATGAATTTACGTTGCTAGAATAGTTCGTTACTGAGTCTTCGGCTCACCGTTTTTGTTTTCTGTTTTAGGTAATGCTGGGAACGACGGAAACGAGTAGTGGCGAGGATTTCACTTTAATATTATTCACGTAGCTTATGCTTAATGCTTTAATAGTTTAATTAAAGACTTTTAGTAAGTGATGTACCTTAATTTTGGGAATATAAAGGATTATTGTATTAATTTGGAGTTTTAATGGCTTAGAATATGATGGTTGCTTTGTAATTCCCAAGAGGGAGTTACGGCAGGTAATGTCCCGACCAAATTAGGTTAATTCCGCTGCTAATTATGATTTAATAACTGAATTAGAGGTCGGGGTGTTACAGTTTCGTATTCAGAGCCAAGGTTCTGGACCATGAGTGCTAAACCTTACGGGTTTTCGCACGAATAGAATTCATTAGGCTTTAAGTAAAGAGTTTTAAGGAATGAGTTAAAAAGAATTTTCTAAATCATGTTACTTAAGTTAAAATGAATATGAGTGTGAGTGTAGGAACGGGATGAACGGGTTTATTTTCTATGATTTATTTGCTTCCATTTGTTGAGACATGTTATGTTGAATGTTGTTTATCAAGACTATGAATGATGTCCCCAAGGGCTCGCAACGAGCACCATGATAACCACATTGTGCACGAGGACTATGCCATATCGATGCAGTTATGAATGTTTTATTTTCTAGTAGAGAAATTGTGACATAGAAATTGTCCAATGATGTTAGGGAAATTTGAGTTTTATTATCCGTTGACCTATCTAGATTTGATGTAGTTTTCGGAATGAATTGGTTGAATGAATATGAAGCTAACATCAATTGTTTGAGGCATAGTGGCAAATAAGGATAGGATTTCATCCCAAAAGTTAGTGAAGAAAACCAATTGTCGCTGTTTTGAAAACCCCTAGTGACCGATGGTGAGTCTTTCTGGTTATCCTTGTAGTGTTTTCGATCACCCATCACCGATACATCTATCGTTTGTGAATAGGCAAATGTTTTCCAGAAAAGAAACCTAGTATGCCTCCACCGAGTGAATTAGACTTTAGCATTAAAGTAATCACAAGATTCACCCCTATTTCTAAAGCCCCTATAGAGTGACACCAATTGAGTTGCAAAGAATCGAGAAACAATCAAGTGATTTACTTGGATAAGGGTATTTTCAACTGAGTGCTTCACTTCTGGGAGCCCTGTCATATTTTTGAGGAAAAGAATGATGAAACTGTGAGGTTATGCATAGGTTATAGAGAGTAAGACAAGTATCCTTTACCCTTATTGATGATTTGTTTGACCAACTTCGAAGTACATAAGTATTTTCAAGAATAGATTTGAGGTCGTGATACTATGAACTTTGCATTAAACTTGAGGATATTCCAAGGACAACCTTTAGAACCAATCATGGTTACCATAAGTTTGTTGCAATACCTTTTGGGTTAACTAATGCATCAACTGTATCTATGGATTTAATAAACCGTATTTTCAAAGCATACCTTGATAAGTTTGTAGTTGTTCCCATTGATGATATTTTGGTGTATTCTAAGAGTATTGAGGAACGCGAGGAGCATTTGAGAAAAGTGTTAGATATATTGATTGAAAACCAATTGTATGCCAAGTTGTCAAAATGTGAATCTTGATTAAGGAAATGTCATTTTGGGTCAGAGTATGTCAGATAAAGGTGTATCTATTGATCTTGTGGAAACAAAAGCAATTGTGGAATGACCTAGACCAACCAATGTCCCTGAAGTATAAAGTTTTATTGGGTTTAGGTGGATATTATCAAAGGTCGAGACTTTTTCTAAGATTGCCTTACCTATGACCCGACTAGTTAGAAAGAATATCAAATTTATGGGGAATGATGATTGTAAATCTGCAATTCGAGAACTTAAGAGACGTATCACCATTGCCTATCTCCTTGCCTTCCATCTGGAACCGAGAGATTTGTTGTTTATATTAATACTTCTAAACATGGAATAGGATGTGTCAAAATGGAAAAGGAAAGTCGTAGATGATGCTTCTTCCCTACTCAAAGCCCTTGAATAGAATTACCTTACTTATGATCTCAGTATACAATACCCTACTAGAAAAGCTAATGTTATTGTAGATGCTTTGAGTCGAAGTCTACCTTTTTCTGAGCCAACCAAGATGATATGTAAGACATGAAATCCGTATTCATTAAGAATAAAGGAAATGTTTAAGTGCGTTAGTAACGAGACCAACTGTGAATTATTAAGGATTTGCAATAGGAACAAATTAATGATCGTTGTGGAAGTCATGACCATTAGATTCGAGATTATTTTGAGCTATCACCATCAGCTACACGTACTAAAAGATCGTCTATTGACAACGACCATAGAACCAATGACATTGTTAGCATGCCTCAGAAACCCATGACTGGAGTAGATTCTATGACAAAACCACATGAAAAAGGGAGAAATGATACCAATGGTCCCTGAAATTCTCTTTTTCTAATTATTCTGTAATTTCCCATGATATTCGTTGATATTCCTTCATTTATTATTTGTCATTTATGTTCAGATTTTGTACCAAATAGGTTGATAGGTGTAGGTTATTGAGTACTAGGTAACCTGAAGAAGTCCAGGCATATTGGAATGATGTGATGTGAGGATGATAGGTTAACAAATATGAGAAAGATCGACTATTAATCGTTAAAAAAGGAGAGTAGATTTCAACAATGACTAAGAGACAAAAGATCGAAGTTGGAAGTATCAGATAGTTATGGAAAAGAAATTTTACTTGCCTAAGCGTACAAATATTTTTTTTTTTTTTGAAAAGAAAACATGATATAGACCTATTATAAGAGAGCAAGATTTTAGATTTCATTGAGATGAGTGAATTTGAGGAAATTATTTTAAGGATGGTAACATGAAAGTGTTACCTTGGGAACCCCAATCTTATGTGCAATACGATGATGTATGTTGAGGATCAGGATAAACTATTATGCGTCATCAAATTGGTGCAAAAGTACTTTTGAAGGTTTGATTCGAGATATGAATATATTAAAAGTTGTAACCAATCACTATAAAGTTAGCTGGAACCATTTTGGGATTTTCAATTATAGGTGAGATCTTGATGAATCACAACTAAGACCCGTGCTTTGGTACATTTAGTAAACCTAACTATGGATAGTTTGAGAATTATGGAGGACCCTAAAGAACAAATTTGAGGAAAATACAGGAGTTTATGAAGTTTTGAAATATGTCAAGTTGGCAAGAAAGTAGTTTCGAAGGCTATGAAATGGCAATCTAGAGTGAACAACCTAGACTAATCTATGCTAAAGTATCTACCGTACATTTTGATTATATGTAGAAATCTAAACCAGGCTATGTTCAAAGACCGAGTCACGTAAGTTGGGCTGAGCCCTCCAATGTGAAGGAATTTGACTTAGAAGAGAAATTGTTGAACACCATTGCTTTGAAGTGAAATCAAAGAAACGCATGTTGAAGGACTAAAAGATGATTGATATGCCTCTATTAAGAAAGCTAAGAAGTTAAGCAGAAATGTCATGAACCCAACATGAGTTATGATAAAAAGACCCATCTGAATTGACACATGAATAAGATCTTGAGGATTCTACCCATAGAAGTTATCAAGAATTGGTCTATCAATAAGGATGAATGTTAGAATACCGAAAGAGCATGAGTGTGTATTTTATAAGTTGAAAATCCCAAATTAAATCAAGGTACTCAAGGTTTAAAAACGTCCAAGTTATGGTTGATTTTCGAGTTAATTACCTTTCCGCACCCACCATAATGATTGTTTTTGTGGTTGTAAGTACCTAATTGTACTCTCAGATATGTTAGGGAAGCTAAGCTATAGATTTTAAAGTTATGCAAGAATAGTATGCGGGACCCAACATGATCTATGGTGAAAATATGAGTTGAGTTTTCACATGAAGCTTTGAGGATTGTACAACAAATAAGTTATCAAAAACTAATTTGTCAATAAGGTTATGATATCATTAAATGTTAGGATTTTGAAAAGAATTATGAATGATTGAGGAATGCAATGGAATGAAGATTAGAAAATCAACATATGACATGTCTATAGGACCAGGTAATCTGAACTAAGTTTTTTGGGAGCTAGATTGTTTGTGATAAAGGCGCGCTTGATGGATTAGCATTATCCACAAAATCTGAGGTTTGTTGGCTTAAAATATAAAGAATAAGTAACAAAGTCATATGTCTAACGATGTATTTCTAGTCACATGATTGGACTCGAACCCCTGCAACGAAAGTAGCCAACAAAGTTATTTAGCATAGAAGAAAAGATCGAAGTTCGAAATCAAAACGAATCAAATAATGAAGGATAACGACAAGATTCCTGCAGCAAAGGGACCCAATAGCAAATGAAAGCGAAATATCTTCAAATAGTTGCCTAAGAACTATATGATGTACGAATCTCCATGTTTTCTGTGAATGTATGTACCAACAATGCTTATGCGTGAGATCAAATGATTGGTTATGACATGTATGTTTTCAATGAATGACGAATAGAACGATTAAGCATGAATTGTATGATTTCTAAGAATGGCAAGTTCGACTGAGCTCCAGTTTCGAGGACGAAACTTTTTCTAAGGGGGTAAGGATGTAATACCCTGAAATTTTTAAACGTGATTTATTAAAACTAAAAATATTTATTAGCTTGATTTTGTTTTAAATAATTACGAATAATCGAATTTCGTTATTTTAATCGTTTTTACGATTTATTTTAAACGATAAATTTATAAACGAAAATTTATTTATTTTTCGATAACGATAATTTTTATAAAGAATTATTTTAATTAAAAATTTCTATTTTTAGTAAGTTTCAAAAATAGCAACAATTTCTGAATTTTTGGCCAAATAATGCGAAATTATAAAAATGCCCTCAAAGAACCAAAATTCCACTTCTTTTCTTCCCTTGATCTCCACGTATAAACCAGGAAGGAGTTCCTTCCTTCCTTCCCTAAAATCAGTCCAAATACACTCCTTGGACCCCAAGCTATGCATCTTCTCCTTCACTCTTCTTAGTTTTAAAATCAGACAACAAATTTCCACTTGTTTCCCAACCAAAATCAATTCACAAAAACTGAAAACCATCCCCCCTTGTTCCTCCATCGTTCGAACCACCACCAACAACAACCACCTCAACCACTGACTACCATCACTACTACCACCGTCCAACAACCACCAGAACCACCCTGATCAAGCACGGCCGCCGCCACACCCATCGCAAGCACCACCCTCACCTCCCTTGCTCTTCGAATCCCCCTGCTCCCTCCCCTGTTTCTTTTTCTCTTTCCTTGCTTGCACCACCACCAACGCCAAGCAGCACCACACAACAACCAACTTACCCCCTTCATCACCTTGCAAATCAACCATCGCCCAAGAATAGCCCGGCGAGCCGCCCTACCACCGCCCAAAACAGCCCAGAAATACCCCCGAATTTCCCCTGTTTTCGCCACTTCGTGCCCCACTTTCTCGCTCCCTCGCCGTTCTGCCGCCACCAAACCACCGTCATCACTGTCGCCTTTCGGCGTCGAGTCCCCAGCCAGCCTCCCTTTCTCCTTCCTCTTCCCTTCTCCTCGTCCCTCTCCTCTCCCTCCTCCCCTGTCGTGCCTTATCCCAAAAACCAAAACCAGAAATCCAATTTTTAAAACTTTGGCTTTTATCTTCCCTCAAACCCAAAATTAAGGTTGGGCCAATTGAATTGGGCCTTTGGTAAGTTAAGATCTGAATTTGCATTCTCAGATTTTCTCATTATAAACTTGTATGCCTTAATAAATTTGATAATTTAGTTAATTTCTAATAAAATTATTTATTATTTTTATATCAATTTTTATGAGAATAAGATTCTACTTTTATCTATCAAAATGGAATTTAAATATTATTTTTATTAAAATCGATTCATAAAATATACATGTATTTTGATCGCAAATTCGATTAATAATATTTCGTTAAATTTTGAAATTATATTTTATTAAAATTCGTTATTTATTAAATTATTACTTATAAAATTTATGATTTTATAAAATATTGATTTTATAATTATTTATCGATTTAGTACTAATTCAATTATTTAATATTTTGAAAGAAATTAGACTCGGAGCTCAGGACGAACGAACCAACGAAAGGCTTAGCAAATCGTGGAATTGAGGTAACGGCTATTGGTAGTACCCGCAGTTCCCTTATAAATGCGATTATGAAATTATAACGTTATGATTGTTTTATGAACTGAATGTTTTAACATGTTTTATGAATTGCGGGAAATGAATTATGATTTGATTGAATTATTTATTATAATATGATTTGATTGAATAATTTATTATAATATAATTTGATGGAATTATTCCTTATTTTATGATTGATTATAAAATGATATTATGATTGATTGAATTTCTTATAAAATGCTGTTTATAAGAAACCATGAAAGAAAGGATGTTTGATCATATGATCCAAAGGAAATATGTTACTTCAATCGAAGTAAAAAGACTAAAATGTAAAATTAAACGAAACATGATAAATGAAAGTGAAAGACCTAGTCTGTTTGGCAGTATATGTTCACAGGTTACGATTCTCGGTCATGCATGTACCCATGGGGCATCCGCCCATTGAGCCAAGGCTCTCATGTTTTCGGGCCAAGGCCCCATGTTTTATGGACAGCGGTCCATCGTGGAAGACGTTCCACCATGTCATACTTGCCACGGCTAGCATGTGCACCCAAAAACCATGAATGAATTAAATAAAGGACTTTATAAAATGTTTTACATTATTCTATTCTCCCTGTGTTATTATATAAAATGAATTGAAATGAATTTACGTTGCTAGAATAGTTCGTTACTCAGTCTTCGGCTCACCGTTTTTGTTTTCTGTTTTAGGTACTGCTGGGAACGACGGAAACGAGTAGTGGCGAGGATTTCACTTTAATATTATTCACCTAGCTTATGCTTAATGCTTTAATAGTTTAATTAAAGACTTTTAGTAAGTGATGTACCTTAATTTTGGGAATATAAAGGATTATTATATTAATTTGGAGTTTTAATGGCTTAGAATATGATGGTTGCTTTGTAATTCCCAAGAGGGAGTTACGGCAGGTAATGTCCCGACCAAATTAGGTTAATTCCGCTACTAATTATGATTTAATAACTGAATTAGAGGTCGGGGTGTTACATTCACATATTCATTGCTCACATGAAATATTATCTAATCATTAAAATTAAAATAATATTTTAAAGTAATGTATAATTATGAATATTTATTTACATAAAATATATTATTAGATTATAAATTAGTGTATTTTTAAAATTTAATTGATGTATTTTTTAAATTAAATTGATGTATTTTATAAATTAATTTTTTTTTTTGATAAACAAATTCATTCATTGATAAAAAGTCATACGACATCTACATAAGGATTTGAATCTAACAAATACATAACAATCGAATCAAATAAAAACTTCATTTCACCATAGCTACGATCGTAGTATATCAAACATTCTGTATACCCTCTTTTATATCGTTGTGATTTACAGCCTTCATTGACGAGGGGGTCTATAGATCTGTTGTAGCCGTGACAAATATAATTTCCGTCTGATTCTTCTGATTGTAGTCGAAAGATTGACATCCTCTTCGATCCCGCATAAATCTTTACCAAAGAAACAACCTAAACTAAACTAAACACACAAAACTTAACTAAAAACAAACCCACCATAGGGTATTTACTACACTGGAAACAATCAAACCCACCATAGGGGTACTTACTACACTGAAACTATGTAGTTTATTGAGATCTAACGCAAAAACACAACAGAATTGAAAGAAAACGGGCGGAAATGACCAAATTTCCGAAGAAAATTGGCTATTTAATTTCCTCCCTAGAAAACCCTAATTTTTGTAAACCTAAAAAGAGAGAGAAAAGAGGGAGAGAGGGAAGAAGCGGTTATGCCGTAAAATGGTTTGTCGTAATTGATGTATTTTTTTAATTACACAAAAATATATTATTAGATTATAATTTTTAATTTTTTAATTTGTAATTTATAAGATAAAAGGAAATATATATTTACTATGAGTATAATAAATATTTGTTTCTTCTTTGTATCGACTGCCTTATTTATATATTTTCACAGTAAAAATATTAAATTGATAGTAAAAATAAATTGATGACGTGTAGCCTACATGGTGCTTATTTGTACCAATGAAATGCCGACACGTAAGATTGCGACAACATTTTGTTGTCGCAACTTGCAACCTATATCATCGTCCTAAAAAGATATTACCAATTGACGTTACAAGTATATAAAAAAAAAACAGAAGAATATTTTAGTCAATCAAATTTCAGTTGCTCCCTTGCAACATTATATAGGAGACATAATTTAGGTCTCAAGAATATACGGACTATCACATTTATATAATTTATACGAAGTATTTGTTTTTTGTAGTGAGAGGCCTGACAGGCAATTTGATTTTTGAACAATAATCTCAGAACCAAATTTCAAATGACGAAATACTCTTGTTGAGTCTCAAAAGCCACCGAGCCGTGCAACCACTCCCTCGCTGCCGCCGAGCAGTTCTTCTGCCGCCGGCCGCGCCTCACACCGCTTGCCACCTTCGTCCTCCCTTCCTTGTTGGTTAATTCTTAAAAACCTAAAGCTAATCTAATTTTTATTATATGTTATTAATTTAATTTATGTTGGATTGAATTAAATTTATGACTTTTATGATTTATTTATGAATTTCAAATTGTAATGTTGCATAATTATATTCAGATTTCATAAATTTATTGAAACGAGAATTTGAATTAATTAAAGCGGGAATTTTAAGTTTTAATGGTTTTAAATCATGGTAGAATGATTGGGAATGATTAAAACTATTATTTTTATACTCTAATCATGATAATTTGGTGTTGGGGAAGTTTTTAAACGAGTTTATACGGCTAAAAATTTAAAGTATGATGTTTTGAAGAGTTTTCAACGAATTTCAATCATTAATTCAATAATTATTATGCTAGGAGATTAATTATCCAAGTTTTGATATTGGGGAAAGTTCTAAATATGTTTAGGATGTATTTAAAATACTTTATTGTTGATGTGAATTATTAGTAGTTGATTGAGAATCTTTATTGGTTGTTTTAGGCGGAGATTTCTCTGTAGGCGACTTTTGAAAGTGTTAAAGTGGCCTATCAGTTTGTTTACACAAGGTACGTACATACCTGTGTGCTTGGGGATGTGTGCTTATGTTGAAACCATGTTGTTATGTCTTTGAACTTGGTTATGTTATGCCTTTGAACTTGGTTATGTTGAAATTTACATGTTTAATGATGTTAGATGAACGTGTTGAACATGGATTTTATTATGAGAATTATAACATGTTAGCGTGGATGATTGATGCAAACATGTTGGTTGGGAACATTATATTATTTCATATATATTGGTTTAGATCGATTGATTGTTGTTCCCTTTTTAAGCATTTCACTACTTTATGAGGGTCGAGGACCTTATTTAGTGAGTTGATCCTTTACACCTATATAGAGGTGGTTAACCATTGGTAAAGGAAAGGTTTTAATTGGGATGAGTTCTTGATTGATAATTTTGTGACCTCTTACGTAATTCCAAGATTGTGAATACTTGTTGTTACGTGATTTATGTGATTGATGAGTCATAACAAAGTATTAATTGGTAAATCATGTAAAGTGAAACTGAATAGTGTAGGACCTGATTCTCGACCGACTATTATTTACCTTGAGAATCCTACATGAGAGTCTGTTCAGACTGTTTATAAAAGCTTTAGAGTCGCCACCCTATTTTAATCCGAACAGGGAACGGATTTTGTAAAACCATTTATGAAAAAGTTTAGAGAAAACGATTCCGAAAATGATTAATAACTCCATAAAATAAAGGCATTTTCCTCTTTGAAAAACTGATCTTTTGAAATAAAAAATTCGGGTTCGGGGTCTAGGTTAAGAGAATCGAACGTCTGGAACTCGGCTTCTCTTCTATTCTAAAGAATAGGCTCTTACTCTGACTTATATCTAGTTGATTTGATATATGGCTATTTGAGAATTTAGATTAAAAAAAAAACACATAGGTTTCACGTTGTCATACACATGCAAGTATACTAAAAAGGGGTTTCATTAAGCCAAGACAAGATTATTAACGCATGATAGGTTTGAGCATTGAAGTTACACTACGTACCGATCATCATGGGATTTGAATCCACTCTCGGATCAAAACCATCGTAGTTCGGACGAATGTCTCACTTTAAATGGCCAATTCCACTTGGGTTTGAGGGATAATGATATTGGGTTTTGTTTTGCTTAGAATAAGGTTTTTGTGATCCTTAATCAATTCACTTTAAGAATCAAAATGATCTACTTAGGGTTGAGGAAATCACACCGATTAGTGATTACCATAAAGGTCTTCTGAATAAGACGGTTTTAATGAGAATGTGCGCCCTGATTGGCGGCTTGAATGGATCAAAATGGTTTTTTGTAGTAAATTGTTAGCGGTTCTATTTGATAATTGTATTTTGAGAAAATTACAATCATGCGGGTAATTGAGGGATTATTTTTGGTTTTGTGTTTGGGCTAATGAAATTGACCAAACAAAGTAAGACATCCGTCTAGGCCTCATCGCCAAATAAAAGGGACAGTCGACTATTCAATCATATATGATTATGATTTAATCCACCGGAATTTTATAGTGAATAAGGGTTTTTGATGGAGATGGATTATCTCAATACCTTATATGACTGATAAGTCAACCTAACACCTCAAATTTGAAATAAGGCCATTGGTGTGTTAAAATGCATTATGACTTAATTAACCAAGCAAGCAAGATGTTTCACACTCCATACATTGGCAAGATTAAATTCGGCAAAAATAAACTTGATATTGTGCACAAAACTGATTAAATTGCATATTTATTATTATGGGGTTGAGTAAAGTTGTTTTATAACATTTTTGCTAACTGTTACACAATTTAAAGATTTGAAAAAAAACTTTCTTTACTTTTTCTGAAGTCATCTCTGTTATTTATAAACTTTTACAAGATTTAAAAGTCTTAACGTTTCTTCACTTGTTTCTGAAGTCATCTCTGTTGTTTATAAGCTCCTACGAGATTTAACTTGTTTCTGAAGTCATCTCTGTTATTTTTTATTAACTTAAAGTTTTATAGAAAACTTGTACGAGGGTGCAATAGACTTTTATAAGACATTATATCCTCTGTTTCATTTTAATATTTTATAATTTCAGATTTAAAATAAGGAAAATTTAGATCTTTCTTAATTAGTATTTAATAATTAATTAACTTTTAGTTAAGAAAATTTATATATAAAAGAGATTTAACTGAGGTAAATTTTGGATCATTAGGAAGGCAATACTATTTACTTTCAATGGTGTTTCAACAATTTTTTATAAATATTAGATTAAGTTAATTTATTTTGTGGTTTAAGTAATTAATCTTATTTAGATAGTTAACACGAAAATATTCGTCGTTTATTCTAGAAATCTCCGAAAATTTCAAGTCATATATGGTTGGAAAGATCTTCTTATATACTTTAATTCATGTTTAGGAGTCTTTGACTGAAAATAAGCCGAGATGGTATGAAAATGACGTTTTCTGAAGTCGTGCATATCGTTTTTGTCTTTTAATTGTTTTTAGCTAAAAAGTACATAACTTTTGGTAGGGAAGTGATTTTGACTTGATTCTTTTTGCAAACTTCGACTTAAATTAATATCTTTATGATATTATATAAAGTATGTTTAAAAATTAAAATTATTTGGACGAAATTATTATTGTCATTATCTTATTAATCAATTTTATGCACAATATCATTCATGTTTTTTGATAAAATAATTTGAACTAAAATTTAATCATCCAAACAATAAAAGTGCAGATAATATTAAACACATAACTCTCAAATCTCACCGGCCCTAAAAAATTCACCAATAGGATCAGTTGCTAATAAAAGATTATCATAGATTTAGGGCAAATTAGCACCTAATATCTTGATAAATTCTTTTCGTAAGGTCACATGGAAACAAATATGTTAGTCCACAAATAATAATCAGAATAAATTAGATTAAGGATTGAGAAAATGTACCTTGATCCGGAAGTAGCTATTTTAACCTTTGGTGTAATGATTAATATAACCCTGTTTTATACTTTAATTAACAATACTGGTCTTTTTTTTTTGGTAAGATAAAAATTTCTTAATTACTTATATTTTTTTGTTTTTTTGTGTTTTTGGTGAAAGGAAAATTCTCAGAAATTACATAAAATACTTAAGACAATCAAGCTATTTTTTTTTATAAGAACCTTTTTTTTATGAAAACTCTAGTAACTTTTTTTAAAACTCACTTAGAAAGATTTTCAGAAATTTGCTTGTTTTTTGAAAATGTTGTGTTTTGAAGTTAAATTTTTGTTGCTATTTATAGAAAAAAATATGTAATTTTATAATAATTTTTGAAAATAAAATTAATTATAAAAGATTTTATAATAAATATAAATATTTTGTAATCATGACATAAATTTAATACAAGATTTAAAAAAGATTATGATACTATTTATTTTACTATTTTCGTTTTATTTGTTTGTTTTGGTAAATTATACTGAATTAGAGTTAAACTGATGAAATAAAATTTCCGACATAAATATTTATCAATGTTTCTAAAAGAGTAAAACTTAATAAAAAGACCCTAATGAAACCGTTAATTTATTTATAATGAAAATGATAATTTTTTGTTAAAAAAAACACAAGATTGTTAGTAATATATAAAAAAATATTTTAGCGTTGCGTAATGTCACATATAACAATAGATTTTGGAACTCTTCCTTTGATTATTCGCGTTTGTACATACATGTACAAGTACGGGTTAATACAAATTTAGATAGTTAATTATGCAGTATTTGTTTATCTGTACGGATTTTATAATCACGTAGTCACATGAGTCTTAAAGACGGGTGATTATATCTACTACTCCGCATCGAGTGTTGTCATGTGTTAGTTTGTTGGGACATAACCTTACGTCCTTATTCATACAGTGGGGCTACAGAAATAAGTGGTGTTTTCTAGTGAGACCTTTTTGTTTTTGATATAGCGGATGACTCACTCACTAATATAACGTATATATCTCATTGCTCTTATGAGATAATTGTCCACATATTTATGAGCCCGGTCCATGGATCACTTTTTATGTGGGATAGCTTATTACTTTAAGTACTTTAGTGGTAGCCTACTTGAAAGTTTTGGGACTTATTCTTGAAAATATAAGAACGCTTATTCTTCGTAAAGAGTACTAGTTGTTTTGGCCTCGGTGCGTAAGAAAATATTAGATGTTGACAATTTAGTTACCTCCTAGGGAAATTATGGCCCGTTACCCAACGTTAGGCATGACCACCTTTCATCTTGTTACATACTTCGTATATCTTAGACCTGTACAATCTAATTTCAAATTTATACAGTCTACGTTATTGAGTGTACAGAAAACTGATTAGGTATAAGCCAAAGTGATCTTTACTTGGCATTATTTTACCAACCTTTTTTTCCCATGTGTAGATATTAGAGGGGTAACATAATTTAGTTAGTAAAAAAAGGAAGAAAAGAGTGAGTATACACTTGTTATCCATTCCCGTTTTTTGAGGAGCAGTCCCCAAAACACCTCCGATCAAGGGTCAAACATGGTCCGTTTTTGCTAAAATTTGGTCAGCCTGTTCGGACATATAGCCCTTCTTTTCCACCAAAAATCTTGTCTTTTCGTGCCCCAGAGTGAAAGTTACAGCAGCCGCACTAAGCCTTATTTTATGGTCAATATCATATCATTCTATCAACTTACTTTCCCTTATTATAACTTCTATTATTTTCTCATGTAATCAGACTACTTATCATCCTTGTCCGATAAATTTCTATTTTTAATCATACCCGTGATATATTTTGGAAGGAAAACGTGAATAGTGAGATGATAAAATTATACAGTTAGAAGATAAATATACGGAGAGGTGAATTATTATTGCGTAATTTACGCTGCGATATCGTAACTTTGCATATATAAGAATCCAAAAGAGGGATCCACCCCTTTGAATTCACCAATATAGGTAGACAAATCCTCAACTGACATACACCACACAAACATATAACATTATTGAGGTTGAGCATTATTGATATGGATAATTCAGCTACCGACATACACATATACATATATATATTATTGTTGTTGATATATACTATATATAGTAAATGTGACGGACCAGATCCGTCATTTTACCCGTGTTCGTTTACTTGGGTGGTCCTATTTAACATCGTTATTCAGACGTTTTTGTCCTTAAACTTTCTATACTTAGTCATATGACGAAATAAGTCATACTTAGAAACTACGAATTAGTCCTATCTTGAGGCAATCGTGCACACGTAGACTCAAAACCTTTTCGTCCTGGGGTTACATTCCTTTAACTTTTTAGTATATCATTGTGCGTCATAGTACGAGGTTAACTAGGGGCATATATTATCTATCCCAAAAAAACCCACTTTGGACTTTGTATGTTATATAAATTTACGTGTCCCTACATTATTAGAAGGGTCCCCAAGTACTGTAAACTTGGTTATACGGTAATAAAAAGGTCATCGTATACACAGAGATTATTATACCCATCGTATATGAAAATACTACGATGAATAGTAAATATACGGTTAAGATTTTTACCCTATAAAAAGAGATTTTCCTTATCCAATCCACCATTTACCACTTATTTCTTATCTTCTCATTCTTAATCTTACCCAAAACCCATCCATTTCTTCATTTTCACGGCCACCATGGTTCCTAACAAGCAAGAAAATCCATTTTCTTCGGTTCAGGAAGATTTACGAATGTTAAAATTATACATGGTCTATATTATGGGGCTAATAGCCTTGTTAATGGCCATAGTGGTTTTTATTATTATGAGTAAGTGAAGATTACGAGTTTTCTGGCGAGACGAGACTAGACAAAAAATACACATTCTATCATTGTACTTTGATTTTGTATTAATCTTAAGGTAGAAGTACATTTTGTAAGGATTATGTGTATTTTTGGAAATTATTAATGAAGTATTATTATTTATTTATTATTGTTATTCGCGTTTTGGTTGTTCTTTTAAAGTTGTTAATTATTGGTAATTATTTCCATGATTATAATTATAAAAAAAACGGAATTGTACAACATGAAAAAGAAAAAGAAGTAAAAAATATAACAAAAACGGGGATCAAAATTTGGTGTCTACAGAATGCCCCACATTGATTGAGTTTTGTTAAATCGATAATCAATGTTTGATAAAAAAAAAGACACAAAATTTTGATTAAAATTGATTTAAAAGGGGTTTTGGTATCCAAAAGAAATGTGACAGCTGTGTGAAAACAGGAACCGGCTTGATATTTAGAAGTCCTGAAAGATTTTACTTGATTGATGGCCTGATGATTTGGAATCTGGAAAGATTTTAGTTTGCTTTGACTCGTTGCGGTTTGAGAAAAAACCGGCTTAATATTTTGAAATCCTGAAAGATTTGAGTACACTTTGACTAGTTGCGGTTTGAGAAAACCGGCTTAATATTTTGAAATCCTTAAAGATTTGAGTACACTTTGACTCGTTGCGGTTTGAGAAAAACCGGATTAATATTTTGAATCCTTAAAGATTTAAGTACACTTTAACTCGTTGCGGTTTGAGGAAACCGGCTTGCTGTTTTGAAATCCTGAAAGATTTGAGTACATTTTGACTCGTTGCGGTTTGAGGAAACCGGCTTAGTATTTTGAAATCCTGAAAGATTTGAGCATACTTTGTAGTTTGGAAAAACTAGCTTGACGTTTTTATCTGGAATCCAAGAAATTGAGAACGAGTTATTGTTCGGTTTGATTTATTATTGCCCAGGAATTGATGAATTCCGAAATTCGGGATAAGTTTGGTGTTTACATGATTGGAATAACTCAATGAATCCAAAATCATTTCCAAAAAAAGCATTTTCATAAGAGTGGAAAGTGAAATCTATTTGAATCATCTGGATCATATACTCGGTATTAAAAAAAACGAGTATTTTAAGCAAAAAAGGAGTTGAAAAAAACGACGTTGTTTATGGAGTTTTTTAGTTTAGAAACATGAAGAGGATTCATCAAACAATTTGTTTTCATACATAGTTGTTGGAGATTTAGCAGAAAAATAAACAGTTGTGCGCCCCTTTTAGAATGTGCTGATTTGACCTTAATCGACTCGGTTCCGGATGGATGAGTATCTAAATCCTTGAGATATGAATTCAAGTATTTGATATAATGCAATTGGGATACTTCAAATAAGTGCATAAAAGTTTTGTTGCAAAAGAACAGAATGCAGTTATCAGAAACAGAGAAACTGACGTATTTCAGCGGACCGGTGTTTGAAAGTTGAAAAATGATTGTAATGGTGGGGCATGGATAAATTTTGTTGTATTATAAGGCTTCCCCTATATATTTCGTGGTTCCATGATTCATAACCACACCAACCTTCATTTTATCAAAATCCTTCAAAAATTTGGTGTAATTCTTCTTTCTCTTCATTTTTAGTTCAAAACACTTTTCTTCTTTTTCAAAATGAATCAAACTTTCCAAGAGCTCAATGAGATTGATGTTTCACACAAAAGAAACATTAGGGAAGCTTTGGAAGGAAACCCATTATCTCGTTCTAATGACCTTATGAATCTTTTTATAGAAATATCCTTCCACTTCTTTTCCTTAATATTCGTTATGACATGATTAACAAAGTGGTGAAATTCTGGGATGAGGAACGTCATGTTTTCCATTTCGGGGAAACAGAGATGGTTCCTTTGGTGGAAGAGATTGAGGGTTTACTAGGTCTCAATGTCGGAGGGCCGGTCATTGTTATGAGAGAACCTGGGGAAAAAGAGTCGATCATGAGGAGTATTTGGGTATCCCATGGGATAAGATGAATGCTTATTATTTACAAGATGAGATGCTTCTAGATAATCTCCTTATTGCTTTCTCTGGGGAAACTTGGCGTTTTGAAAATAATGAGGATTATAGAGTGTGTCAGAAAAGAGCAATGGTCCTCATGTTATTGGGTCTTGTATTACTTAAGGGTTCACTATTTTCATGTGATACCAGGTGCCTTACCCTTCTTTCTCAAATAGAGACCGGGGGTCGCTTAGGACCAATTGTCTTAGGTGAGCTTGTCATGAGTCGGGATAACGTTAAACGAAATCCCGGGGGTTTTATAGAAGGGTGTCCCGTCGTGCTTCATCTTTGGTTATGTGAAAAATTTAAGTTGTCCAAGCCTTTAAATCGTTTTCCTTATCGAACTTCACAGATCCGTGAGAGAGGATTATCTCCAGTATTTCGCCAACTTTGCGATAGCGGTGCGTGGGGAGAATTTTTTCTAGCACTGGATGTGGAATGGGTCACTTCTCATCTCAACATAACGGAGGTAATTATCAGCACCCAACATCGCAAAGGAGTCCAACTTCCCGGGCTGGGTCGGGTCACCTTTTACCTTCCATGGAGGTGTTTGAGGCAAGTAGGTCAGATTCAACGTCTTCTACCAGTCGATGTGCTGCCAAACGTGCATTGTGCTGCTTATCTCATTAGCAGTCGTCAAATTCTCTCATCTGCTCGTCGTGTATGGCAATTCGCAAGGTCGGTGCCAGCTTTCTTGGCTTTGGAGGATAGCGTTCCTACTTCCTCGTACTCTGCCTGGTTGTCGGAGGATCTCTATGAAGAAGAGTGAAGATTTGACAGGGCCGATGAGTAGGAAGGTTCAATTCAGTTGTGTGCTTCCTTTTTGTAATTTTCAATTTTATTGTCACGTCCTTTTTTCAACAGATGTTTTCTCATGAGAAGCTGGCTTCTATTTTTGGATAAAAATATAGGAAACAAGTTCTAGGGAAAAGGTAGAAATAGGGATAAGGCATTATTGTTATTGCTTTTGTTGTTCCTTTTGTAGTTTCTGTATAACCGTTAATGGTTTGTAATGCGAGTATGAAATAAAGGTATTTAAATGTCCATTGTTGTAATCATGCTTTCATGTTTGACATTAATTTAAATTACGAGATTTTCTTAACAATGAAATTCCTATGATGAGATAAAATAATGCTTTCTATCCATGGAAGAGACACACAATAAATAAATTTGATAACTATTTATTCTCTTTTTTTTTGATGATTTTTTTTTGATTTTTTTTTTTTCTTGATTTTTTTTTTAGAAGACAAAAAAGGATTCAAGCGTAGTATTTCTTCAGTTGATCAAGGTTGGTGTAGTGAACAAATTCATTCCCGTCAAGGTCCATGAATTTAACCGCTCCTGCTAAAGTGATGTGTTTCACGAGGAATGGGCCAGACCAATTGGGCTTGAACTTTCCCCGAGGATCGTGAAGTGGCGCTCAATTTTCTTTTAGAACTAAATCGCCTTCTTGAACATTTCTTTCTCGAACCTTTTTGTTAAGGCTCGACTAATGCGCCGTTGGTACAGTTGAATGTTATGAAGAGCTTGTAACCTTCGTTCATCCGCTAAAGATAGTTCATCGTATCGATCTCTAAACCATTGTTCTTCCGAAATTTCACTTTCATTTATAACCCGAAGTGATTGAATTTCAATCTCTATGGGAAGAAGTGGCTCCATACCGTATACTAAAGAATACGGAGTTGTACCAGTCGGTGTTCTAATGGAAATTCGATATCCCCATAGTGCATACGGAAGCTTTTCGTGCCATTCTCTGGTCTTATCAGTCATTTTCGCAATTATCATTCGGATGGTTTTGTTAGCCGCCTCGACCGCGCCATTAGTTTGGGGACGGTAAGGTGAAGAGTGGTGATGTCTAACTTTATATTTCTGAAGTGTTTCTTTGAGATGTCCTTCGAATTGTGATCCATTATCGGAAATGATCTCAAAAGGTACTCCATACCGGCAGATGATGTTGTTTATAACAAACTTCGACACTTGCTTTGCCCCTAATTTTGAGAATGATGCTGCTTCTACCCATTTTGAGAAATAGTCGATAGCAACCAAAATATATTGATGTCCGTTTGAGGCTTTTGGGTGGATTTGCCCGATGATATCTATCCCCCAGCTGGAAAACGGCCATGGTGAAGTAAGGTTATTCAATGATACAGGTGGCATATGGTTGAGATTTGCAAAGATTTGACACTTCTTGCAGGCTCTTACAAAATGTACACAATCACTTGCGAGAGTAGTTCAATAGTATCCAGCCCGAAGAATTTTTCGAGCAAGGATCCTTCCATTCATGTGCGGTCCACATTCTCCTCCGTGAACTTCCTTCATGATCCTTTGTGTCTGTTCTCCATAAATACATAGTTGTGGAATTCCATCAAAACCTTTATGATACAATTGCTCTTTTAGCATTATGAAATGAGCTGCTAGTCTTCGAATGGCTAATCGATCTTTCTTGTGACTTCCTTCAGGATATTTTCCGCCGATTAAAAATTTCTTTATATCTATATACCAAGGATCTTCTTCATCTTCTTGTATTAACGAGGCGATCATGTTTTCAAATTCAATCACGGGAAATTCATTTTCTACGATCGTCACTGATTGGATTTTCACGTTCTCTTCCCAAGTTAAATTTACTGCTAAGTTAGCTAAAGCATCTGTAAAGTTATTTTGCTCACGAGGAAGATGCTTGAAATCAATATCATCAAAATATGGGATGAATTGTTGTACATAATCACTATACATTTGCAATCTTTCATCCCGAACTCTCCATGCCCCAATCGTCTGGGATATGATAAGATTTGAATCACCATAGACGGTGAGATGTTTTGCCCCCGCTGCTAGGGCAGCTTTGATTCCATAGATACAAGCTTCATATTCGGCTGTATTGTTTGTGGTTGGGAAACTGAGTTTCACAGCAAAAGGTATGTGTATCCCATGGGGATCTATTAACAATACTCCAGCGCCGTTTCCTTTTCTATTGGATGCCCCATCAAAGTACATTTTCCATTTCGATACATTAATGGTGAATATGTTCTCGTCAGGAAAATCATCATCAAATTCGTCGCCTGATATGGGCCCATCAGCCAATGCCTCGGATATGGCTCTTCCCTTCACAGACTTTTGGTTTACACATTGAATATCAAATTCAGATAAAACCGCGTGCCATCTTGCTAGCCTCTCGCTTAAAATAGGCTTTTCAAAAATATACTTGATGGGATCGAGTCTGGAGATAAGGTACGTGGTGTGGGCTTGTAGATGATGTCGTAGCTTTTTTGTGGCATATATGAGGGCGATGCAAGCCCGTTCCAGCGATGTGTATCTAGTTTCATATTCCAGAAACTTTTTGCTAAGGTAATAAATAGCTACTTCCTTTTTTGTTCCTTCTTGATATTGAGCTAAAATTGCTCCCATGGCCCTTTCCGTGATTGTGAGGTATAATATTAGAGGTTGATCGGGTTTGGGTGGCATCAAAACCGGCGGGTTTGAAAGATATTCCTTCATTGAATCAAATGAAGCCTGACATTCGTCATTCCACTTTTTGGGAACGTTCTTTTTCAGCAACTTAAGTATAGGCTCACACCTTGTTGTTAGTTGAGATATAAATCTGCTGATATATTGAATTTTGCCCAGAAAACCTCGGATTTCTTTTTTCGTTTTAGGAGGAGGTAGTTCTTGTATGGCTTTTACCATGTCGGAGTCTACTTTGATGCCGTCTTGGCTTACTACAAATCCCAAAAATTTTCCCGACGTTACACCAAACATACATTTCTGCGGGTTCAATCTCAGGTTGTACTTCCTTATTCGGTCAAAGAAAGTCTTCAATGCTTCTACGTGATTTCCTCGATCGTGGCTTTTGACGATCATATCATCGACATAGACTTCAACAGTGTTATGGATAAGATCGTGCAGTATTGTTGTCGCAGCTCGCTGATAAGTGGCTCCTGCGTTTTTCAAACCAAACGACATCGCTCTATAACAGAAGGTTCCCCAAGGAGTGATAAACGATGTCTTGGGCATGTCATTTGCTGACATGAGTATTTGATTGTATCCTGAGAATCCATCCATGAATGAGAACATTGCGTGTCCGGCAGTACTATCCACTAAAACATCAATGTGAGGAAGGGGAAAATAATCTTTTGGTGATGCATCATTTAGATCTCTAAAGTCGATGCAAACTTGGACTCTTCCATCTTTTTTAGGTACAACCACCACGTTAGCCAACCACTCCGGATGCTTAATTGGTTTTATGAAGTTGGCGTCAAGTTGTTTCTGGATTTCTTCCTTGACTTTAAGACTCATTTTGGGCTTCATCCTCTGTAGTTTCTGTTGCTTCGGCTTGCTTTCTGGGTAAAGAGGGATATGATGTTCGGCAATTTCACGATCGACACCTGGCATATCGGCGTATGACCATGCAAAGACATCTACATATTCCCTAAGTAATGCAATGAATGCTATTTTTTCTTAAGGGGAAAGGGAGGACCCTATTTTGACTTCTTTTATATCACTTTCGCTACCTATATTTATGACTATGGACTCTTCCATGGGTGTCATGCATGTTTTAGGTTCATTGAAAAATTCATTATCAGACAATGCATCGTGATCAAAATTAATTTCTTGCATGCAAACATGTTTACTATCAAGGACATTTTCAATATCTTCAGGGTCAAGGATGTCGGATTGAGTTTTTAAGGATGAATGGCTTGATGATGAGCTATCAGTTTCATAACCGTCTGTATTGGATGAAGGAGTGGTGGATGATGAATCCGAAGAGGGTTGGGTTAAAGGATTATCTATGAATAGTTGGACATAGGTTTCTGATATTGGTTGGATGTTTTGTTCTTGTTGAATTTCTCTTTTTGATGGTGTGACAAGAGTGGTCGGATCAAAAGGTCTTTCGTCTTCAAAGCGGGGAGAGAACAAGTTTCTCAGGACACCTAGCTTCAAGTATTCAACCCAATCTGTTTTTTCTTTCGGTTCGTGGCTTTTGTCGGGCCAACCCTTCATAAAATCTTCGTTTCTGGCTTCCGCGAAAAAGATTTCGAGCCCCGGAAGTATTTCTTTCTTAATGGGATCATACCAGGGTTCAGGAAACTCATAGTATGGTTCATCGTCGTTTTGCAGTATGAATTGTCCATTTAAGGTGAGTGATGGATTTTTAGTAGGTTTTGAATCATTTTTCGGGTCATATCCAAGACCATATCGGTTTTGTTTATCACATATGGGAATTGGATATTTCATGCCCTCGCCACTACGGCCTAAGCCCGTCCCTGGTGTATAACCCATTTTCATCATTAATTGAAAACCTTTTGTGAGTGTTTGGAGAACAGGGTCTTTTGTTTCTTGGTTCATAATTGGAGATGGAATAGACGCTTGAGGCTGGTTAGTCATGAGGTAGGTTTGGAATTGAGAATGGTTTCTTCAGGGTCGACACCTAGACATAGGGTATTAAGGTCAAATTCAAGCAACGAGGAAAGAAAAGAAAAAGAATAAAGATGAATAATGTTGAAGCAAGTTAGGTAAAACATGTGTTTTTTTTTTTGAGAAAAACTTCAAAAAAAACTTTTATTTCAAAAATCAGTCAAACACGAAAGTATTTTTCTTTGATAAAATTCTTTTGTAAGTAAACATCTTTTGTTGCCCCTTTTTGTTTTAGGAGTTATTTTGTTAGTAAATCGTTCTTGTTTTTGTTTGTGGAATATTCAGTTGGGGTGTCCATTTCTTTTTTCTGAAAATAAACAACAAAAGTAAGAAATAGGGCCTGTATCCCTTTGATAAATGATGTTCTTGTGCCGAGGTCCCTTGAGGTTATGTATATTATTAGTGGTCGCACCCGGAGGTTGCCTACGTATCTCCATTGCCCTTTTTCTTTTGATTTTTTTTTGACATATATTTTTTTTTTGGAGAATCAGACCCAACGTATTTCTTGTAGTTGTAAGTTTCTTTGTTTTTTTATTTTTTTTATTTAAGCAGCTGAACTCATTCAGAGTTGCCTACGTACCCCAGTAATACAAGTGTTTACATAAGAAATCCTCAGGTGTGTGCCATGATGTGGTGTTTTTAGGGATCAAGCTGCACGTAGTTCTTTGTTCTGATCTACATATTTTTTTTTTCTTTTTTTTTAATAATTTTTTTTATTTTATATGGTACATGAAAGTTGGGCTATCCCCTTAAATGAAAGTAATGATGACGTTTTCCATTGTACTGAAGTTGCATGTTGCTGACTAGTTGTTGCATTCTGAGTCAAAGATCCATTTAGCCCATGCGTTGCAGACCTGAGTGCATATCTTCTTAGTATCATTGTCCATTTGATGTGAGAAAACATGAGGTTCCATGATGGACTGAATTGATGCTACGATGCTTGCTGTCGTTTCTTCCTCCTGGTTGGTGACAGATATATTTTTGTTATCCATCCAAGTCATAGCTTTTGGGAATTTCCATTGGTCAACTCCCTTGTTTTCATCGTCCTTTGGGGATGATTTATACGTCATTAACAAGGTAATATCCTCTTTGCTTGCCGGAATGGAAATAGCGTTTATGGAGACAGACTTCTTTTGGTTGAGACACAAATATCCCGTTATGAGTTTGATTCGCATACGAAGTGCATAACATCCATCAGTGTCATGACCATGTAGCTGATGGTAACGACAAAACCTTTGTAGATCAGGTCCTATGGGATCAGCTCCTGGTCGACGAGGGAGTGGTTTGATACGACCTTGTTCAAGCAATTGTTGGAAAATGATGGCCTGAGAGTTCTGTTGCGGAAGTGGACGAATTCTCTGTGTAAAAGACTTGGTATGAAATGAATCAAGAACTCCACGGTCAATAAGATCTTGAATTGCACATTTGAGATCATAACATGAATCAGTTACATGACCATATTGATGACAGTAACTACAATATCGGGTCATGTTAGTTCCAGGTGGAGGTAGAGAGTACACATAGCTTTTAGCTCGCAGCACTCCCTTTTTGTTTAATCGGTAGTATACCATGCTTAAAGGTTCATTCAATTGTGTGAATACCCTAACTGTATGAGCTTGTGTGCTGATCTTGGGTCTTTTTTCTTGTAATCGACTAACATCAATCTCATAACCGTATCTCTCCATGTGAGTGAGATCAATGTACTTGATGGATACCATGTTCCGGTAATAGAAAGCGTTCAATTTTTTAAGCAATATCAACATGAATTCTCTATCTGTAATGGGAGATCGGAGTTGAGTGCGAAGATGTGAGCATGTTGAAAATAGATGTGAGAACGACTCATTTTCGGACTGAGAAGTTTGCACTAGCATTTTCTTTCCTTTATCGAATTGTTGAAATTTATGTGCCCAATCACTGAACGATTGTACTACCTCCTTCCATGAATTTCTATTGGTATGATCAGTAGTATAATACCAAGTTAGTGCTGATCCTTCTAGACTTTTATCGAATAACATCGGAAAATGTTCTTCCGGCACGTTGAGCGGATGTAAGGTGTTCACAAAGCTTTGGAGGTGAATGATCGGATTCTCCAAGCCATTAAATTTCCGGAAGGGGGGTAGATCACAATAACGATCTTCATGTTTATATTCTGGGAAGATGACAAGGCTATCTGGGTGTATTATCTTTCTAAGGAAATATCCGTCAAAGTCGATGTTGTAATCATCATCACGAACTCCGTCACCCATTTTGTTTATCTCATTGCTAGTCCAAGAATCATCTCTGCTGAAGAGGTTGTTTTCCTTACTACTGTTTGAACTGCTCGATTCTCCTTCTTCTCTGGCTGTATCATCTCTATCCTGAGTATTATTTTCAGGATTTCCTGGCTCTTCTTCCATATTTTCTGCCAAATCTTCCTCAGGATCTTCTTCAGAGTCTTCTTCAGGATCTTCCACTTGGACACTATAGATTGAAAAACCGTCTACCCGAGTATCTTCTTCTTCGTCCAAATGGAGTATTGACTTTCCGATATGAGAGATACTAGCGTCGCTTGGATCGCCTTTAATAGTTACCACACCTTGATCAGTGAGAAACTTTACTTTTTGATGGAGTGTAGAAGCGATAGCGTTATTTTCGTGCAGCCATGGTCTTCCCAATAACAGATTGAAACATGCCTCAATGTCAATTACTACGAACTCCACGTTTCTAACAACAAAACCATATTCTAGAAGCAACTCGATCGATCCCAGTACATTCCTCCGGGCATTATCATATGCTTTAACTACCTGGTTAGAGGGTGTCAAATCTTCTTTTGAATGGCCGAGTTTCTTCAAGGACCGATAAGGGCACACATTGATTGTTGAGCCATTATCGATGAGAACCTTGGGTACAGACCATCCATTGCATTCTACCGTAATATGCAAGGAATAGTTGTGGTCGGCATTTTCTGGAAGATCATCATTTCTAAACATTAATGTACGATCTACTCCGTGGATAAGGCCCACTACTTGATCGGGAGTTATAGAAGCATCAATTGATGCCTCGTGGAGATGTCGGATAACCGCAGCTCGATGAGGTTGTGAGTGCATCAAAAGTTTCCAGATAGAAATGTTAGAATTAACCTCCTTCATGCGCTTAATGGCATCATCTTCTTCACTGGTTTCTTCTGCCATTGGTCCTTTTCCTTTTTCTTTTCTCAACAAAGCCTCTAAAGGATTATCATCTTCAAGGTATGAGGGTTTGAAGTGACGACCGGCTATAGTTAAGTGAGCTACACTTACCTCTTTACCATCACTAAGATCGTCGAGGCAGATTGGGCGTCGAAAATTTTGTGGTGTAGTGAGGTGACCTCCAGTAATCCTTTCAACTATGGACATCACCGAAGAAGCATCTTCATCCAAATCACAATCTAGCATAAAAAATGCCCCGTCATAATCCAGAGTGGCGCATATATCTGAAAATGGGTCCTTGCTTGAAATGATATTAAGGCCTTCGTAAGGCATAATTTTGACCTTCTCTTGAGTGGAGTAATCGTACATAAAACATTTGTAGTTTTCATCGAAGAATATATCGTTTGCGTTAGGAGTGATTTGATCCATCAATCGTGTCGGGTCAATTTCATTATGGGAGAGGGAAATGGTGTTTATAGAAACTGCAGGTTTATGATTTGGAAGAGGGTTGTTTGTGATGCTTGGTTGAGTGTCTTTGGGTTTATTGGACGAATTTCGGATGGAGAGTGTTCCAGCATCTATCATATCTTGGATACGGTGTTTGAAGGTAGTGGAGTTTTCAATATAATGTCCTGGTCCTTGATGGAAATCACAACGTTGGTTTGGATTGTAGTTCGGGCCGGGGTTCCTCGGGGGTTGCCTTGGAATCAGTGGTTGAACAAGATTGGCCTTTCTTAATTTGGAAAAGGCTTGAGCATAAGTCATGTTTATAGAAGTAAAATTCCTTGGTTGCCTGAGTTGAAACGCGGAAGATGGGCCAAAGTTATAAGGAGTTGTACCAATATTATGAATCATGTTGGATGATTTCACAGGAACTGGATCGTTGTTGGAAAATTTTCTATTTCCACCAAACTTCGGGTTATATGAAGTACCATTGTGGTTAGATTTATCTTTTTTAATATTCCCTCTCTTTACATCATCCTCGATCAAGGATCCAGTGGAGATAAGATCTTTGAAAGAAGGAAAATACTGGTATACCATGGGTTTATTATAGACTGGGAGAAGATTCTTAACAATCATTTGCAATTGATCTTCCTCGTTTGGTCTATTTTTCATTTTCGCGGCTTTGTTTCTCCACCTCGTGATAAAGGCTGAGAAAGTTTCGTTGGCATTTTGTGAAGTAGTTTCCAAATCTCTTCTAGTTATATCAATTTCTTCATTATACTTGTATTGACTGGAGAATTCTCGTACAATGTCAGACCATGAAGATTTCTTGGAATTCTCTAGATCGAGGAACCAATGGGCCGCAGCATCATCCGGATATTGCTGGAATAATTGTGCCATTAACGCTTCATCAACACCCCAAGGGCTCATAGCTCCGACATAGAGTTTCAGAAAGTTCGTGGGACTTCCAGTTCCATCAAATCTCGTAAGGGAAGGCATTTTAAATCCATTAGGAAAACGAGCCTTTGGAAAGAGGGTTAATCCATGAATATCCATCCAGGGTTCAGCTTGATTCATTCCTTTCAGAACCTCTTTTAACTTCATAATCTCTTCTTCAATCTTAGTGGGAGCTTCTTTCTCATTATTCCCAAAGTCCAAATGAAAAGGGGAGGCTACCTCAGATTCCGGAGCAGGTGGAGGAACTGGCGCACTCTGTCTCATCATGTTGAGTACTGTCTGTTCTATGGTGTCTTGTCGATCAAGAATGGCTTGCATCATTCCTCTTAGTTGAAATGAAGAATCTGGTCGGGGGATGGAACTCGGCCTTTGCTCTTGACCAGGAGATTCAGACATGTTGATGTCCGCTGAGAATATTGCTGATGTTGAACAAGGAGAGAATGCTGCAGAGAGGGATCGTTTGGTGCGAAAAGGGGTTTGCCGAACAAGTCTAGACCCTGCACGTGTCCACGTGGAGTTCCTGAAAGAATAAAATTATAAGGATATAATTGGTTATATAATTTATTATTTTTTTTTTTTTGAAACACACGTGGGTTTATTTAGTAAGAGAAATGGACACCCCTTAAATGTTATATTCATTTGTGATTTCTGATGGATTAGTGTTTTGTTTTTCTTAGTTTGAATTGATATTTGTTAAGTATGAAATTGATTTGCTTGTTTATTTTTGTTTTGTTGAGCATAATGAATTCTCCTATTTTTTCACTGTTGCATATTTAGCTAACAATAAAAGGAAATGTAACATAGTCCTTGATTCCATTCGATCCACCTGTTAAAAAAAACGTTAGAGTAAATGAACCGCACCCGTAGGCTGCCTGCGTATCCCCTTAGTTAGAGATGTTTAAGTTGTATTAGATGGTTCATTATCAGGGAATCAGGTTCAAACATAGTTCTTATGAGAATTATAACTTCCCTTTTTTTAAAAAAAAAAAAAAGAAACGACCGTACTCATTTGAGTGCCTACGTACCCCGTTACATTTGCTAAAGGTGAAATGACATGTAAGAAAACATAATAAAGATGATATTTTTCGGGGATCAGGTCGTACGTAGTTCTAAAAAAAAAGAAAACAATTAACAACTACATAATTATGACATCTTAAGTCCCCCTCAAATCTTGCATTGCTTTCAATTTATCGGGCTATCAATGAGAAAGATCTCCGTCAATGGTGAAAACCCCCCAAGGTGTAGACATCTTGACCTTTTGATGCAGGGTAGATGCAACCGCTTTGAATTGATGGAGCCAGGAACGTCCTAAAAGGAGATTGAAGGAGAGATCTTCTCTTATAATCACAAAATCTACCCTATTTGCAACTGGTCCACAAGTTAAAATAGTACTGGTTGTCCCTACTACCGTAGAGAGTGTCCCATCAAATGCTACTATATTCCCGAAATTCGACTTGAGGTCTTCGAGTGCTATCCCTAGATAATCCAACATCTTCAAGGGCATGACATTATGTGGAGATCCAGTGTCTATTAGGACATGGGGAGTATGCCTTCCATTGCATTGGACCGTGATCACCAGAGGAATTTCAAGGTCTTCGTTTTCTGGAAGGTCGGTGTTGGTGAAGACTATAGTTCCTGGTGGGCTAACAGATACCCCACTTGGTAGGCTTGGTTGGTCGGCTTCCCTTAAATGATGGACTGGTATTCCCAATAGTGGCGGATCCATGCTAGTCGAACATGTACCTTCGTGGTGATGCCTATCTTCCTCGGTTCTTCCCACTCGATCTATCAGGTTCATGGTAATTCTACCATGGTTGGTTTTTTCTTTCTTTATTCGTTCAATCACAAAGCATTCCTCGTTTATATCCTTGAAACGGGAACTTGCAGTTCTCACGGTTCTTGCTCCTTTCTTTACCTTTTTACATTCTTTTTCTTGATCACATGAAGATGTATTGACTCCTGACCCATCTCCATGAATTGTCAGGACACCAAAGCAGGAGGCATACTTTACTTTTTGATGGAGCGATGAGGCAATGGCCCCTAGTCCATGCAACCATGGTCTTCGTAGAATTAAGGTAAAAGTTTCAGGGACATCCACCACCAAGAAATCGTGGGCGCTGACGAGACCATGGTGTTCGAGAAACAAATGAACAAGGCCTAAAGCTTTTCTTGGGGTGTTGTCGAAAGATGTGATGGTTTGATCTGTGGGGAGTAGCGTCTCACCTTTCATTCCCTCATACATTTCTTTTGAACAAAGGTTGAAGGCAGATCCCGTGTCGACTAAAATTCCAGGCGTAATTCGACCATTGCATTCTAATGTGATCTTCAAAGCTTTAGTGGGATTAGGTTTTGAGAGAAGATCATTATCGGTGAAAGTCAAAGGAGTTGTCACCCAAGACTTGGGGCGTGGAATTTCTCCTTCATCGATTAAGTCTTGGATGGCATATCGAAGATCAGTACATTCGTCCACATCGTGCCCGTAGATGTGACAGAAATCGCAGTATTTTCCCATGTTTGTACTAGGAGAAGGTAGGTAATGATCGCGTTGCTTAGGTTTCAAAAACCCGTGTGATTTCAATTGAAGATAGATCATGCTGATAGATACCTCCGGCTGTGAGCATATTTCTGTGATAGATCTCCAACGTCCTCTCTTTCCCTTTTCTATCTTGGGTGGGGCACTCCTACTTAGAATTTCAGCGCCGAAAATTGTCATCATTTTGACTTACCTGCTGAAGCATGATATCTTGTTAGTGAAAATAAGTAACATGGGACAATGATTTTATAGGAGAATTCATTATTCGCTCCATTTTACAATTACTCTTTGGTTCGAGATTTTTCTTGTTGGTGAGGATATTAATTTATGGTTGAGTTTTGAAGCTTGCTTCGGAATTTTTACTAGTTTGCTGCTTTAGGATCTTTTGAATAGTTTATGAAACCAATCTTGAATAGTGGTAACATGCCTTGGGTTCTGCGACACGCTATTGGTTTATATAAACATAAAAGAAATTAGATGTTTTGTGCATCGTTTTTTCTATTTGTAAACAAAATTCTCCACTTATCCTTGTAATGGATCTCAACTTAACTCCACTACCTTCTTCTGCAAAACATCTCTCCTCCTTAGACCAAGCTCTTCTCTCAAACATTTTTTCATATCCACTGGCAAAACCAGTGTTGGTAGGGAGTTTATCTAAACTTTTTCAAATGCGTGCTCCTTCAGATTCCTTGTTTTTGTTTGTGGCGGATGTTATGGTGTCAGCCATGTCTCTTTGCCTGTCTTTTCCTCGTAGTTTGTTTTATCCTATTTCAGCTGTTATAAATCCGTTCACACCTCCCTTTTTTAAAGAGGTTGTAGAAAGTCCTGATTCTTCTACATGTTTCCCTTTTAACCTGTTGCAGCATAGCTCACTTAGGTTGTTGTTTTGGGATGTTAGGGGCCAGTCTTCGAGCCAAGTTATCGGTCATTTTATAACACTATTAAAATTCTACATTCCATCTTGTTTTGTGCTAGTTCTTTCTGACCCGTCAATTGGAGAGGAGGTGGCTAAAGGCTTAAGTATCAAGATGTCTTGTACTCTTCCAATGTTAGGTTCTATCCCGCCTATGCTCTTCTTATGGAGTGACAGATGTTTTTTCGCTGTATCCCAAATAACTGGAGAGTCTATTACCATATCGGCTTATAGCTCCCCACCAAGAGTCAGAATAACACCAACGAAGAAAGGGAAAGGTCCTTTTAATAGCTCAATAAATTACCCCTGGTTGAGTTTAAAAGATTTTATTTCTCTCGACCAATTGACGATGGTCATGGGTGGCCCTTTGGCTTATAATACTTCTAAGGTAATATTCCTGGAAAAAATGTCTTCCTTAAACAGAAGATTTTCTCTCGTTCAAATTCCAGAGACATTATGGACCATAGGTCAAAAATGTCTCTTTATATTAGTAGATAGGCTTATTAATGTGTCGTCAACTACGCTTTGGTTGAAATCAACACCTCACTTGCTTCCGCTTTCCATTACTCCTGATGGTTTACATGGATATAGGGGAGGGTTTGTGCTGCGCTATCCAGAGCAAACATGGAGGGTAGGTTACGCTACAAAGGTTTCAGGGGTGTGTCCTGCCTCCTTTTACCTATCTTTATTGAAGAAGGGGATCCAAAAGGCTCGAGAACTCGAAGTGACACAATTAGAAATTTTGCTAGACATCCAATGCTTTATTTCCTATATGGATGGGCTTGAGTTTTTTACAATGGAGGTGGAAAGAAACATGTGTGACATACTTCAATTGATGCATTCTCGTAAATGGGAGGTTAACATTCGCCATTTTTCGGCTGATCAACTACGAGGGACTCAATTATTTACTGATGTTTGTGAAGGGTTCTCGTGGGGACAATCTCAAGAGTTTGACACCCCTCCCATAATTATTGAATAAACTTGCTATTTTGCGCGTTTATTGTTAGTTTGTATTAGTAATAAGAATGTGTTTTAGGTAATTATTAACTACCTGCCAAAGTAGTTCTGAAATGAGTTTTTCATGACTTAATATCCTTTTTATTTCCTGCCTAAGATAAAAAGAACATAAGTACTAAAACAAATAAGGAGAAGAAAGAGGAGCATGAGTCTCCATCTTTAAAAAAACTATTGATGGGTTATCGCAACCAGCCATCGTGATCAGTTCTTTGCTCTGAAAGGATAAAAACAAACAATTAAATTCAAAGGGCCGTGCCTTGATGGCTGCCTAGGTATCCCCGTGAATAAGAGTGCAAGTGTATTGTGTTGGTGTTTTAGGGAATCAGGCCCAACGTAGTTCCATCAAACAAAACATTTATGTACATATATTCATAATATATATTTTTTTTGGCGACTGCACTCATCATGAGCTTCCTACGTACCCCTTTTTAATTTAAAATTTTACACAAATCTTTAAAGAAAATTAAACTTCTTTTTTTATTTTAGAGGAAACTTAAAGAACAACATAACATTTTTTTTTTAGGGGATCAAGTCGCACGTAGCTCTTTAAACAAGTAAAAGAAAACAATTAAAATATACTACTAGTGGTGATGATGTTCCTTTGTCTGCATAACAGCAACTCGTCATTTTTCAACTTGCCAGACCGTGACTTCACCCGTTAGAAGTCGTTTTTCCCATGCTTCTTTTCTCTTTTGCACATACAATGGATTATCTTCTTTATCCAAGATCCAGGATGCCCATGCCTTGCATACCCGTGCACAAGAAGCTTCAATTACCCAGTCAATTCTGTGAAGGAAAATATAAGGTTCCATAATCTCTTGTAAGGAAGCGACTATATTGGTCGAGGTTTCAGGCCCCTCACAAGCAACAGGTGGTATGTTATCATAAATCCAACTGAATCTCTTCCTAATGCCATCCGCCTTTTCTTTCTTTGGCTTCCAGTCTGGTCGGTCACGCTGGTATTCAGGGACTGGAAAATGGATTGTCTTTTCAATAAATCTTAAACGTCGTGGTCTCATGATACCCTCTTCCACTGTTATGGAGTTTATCCAATGATCATTTCGAGGTGAAATGTCACCATAAACTTCCTTTTTATAATCCCCAAAAATTGTAACTATGCCCCAAGGTGCCCTCAGCTTGACCTTTTGGTGCAGAGTGGATGCAACCGCTTTGTTCTCATGTAGCCACGGTCTTCCCAAGATTAAGTTATGTGAGAGATGGCAGTCTATTACCATGAATTCAATTTTCAATGGAACGTTCTCATGCATCAAAGGGAGTGTGATTGATCCTACGATTTATCTCAAAGTTTGATCAAAACCCCTACAAACAATAGAGCAGTGGGACAAGTGTAGATTATTGTATCCCAATTTATACAAATATTCTTGTGAACAAAGATTTACAGCAGATCCGTTGTCCACCAGTATGCGATCAATATACTTTTTTCCATGTCTGAATGTGATGTGCAATTCTTCATTATGGTGAGGATTTGGAGGTAAATCTATATTAGAAAATGTAAGGCTTGATGTATCTTCAAGTAGCTTAACATGTCTACGTCTTCGAGTTCTGAGATCAAATGGTATCAGATTGGGGTATAACATGTCAGCAATGTGCATCGACTGGTCATGATCCAATGACATATTACATGATTTTCTCGGTTGGTTTTGTGATGGAAAAGGTTGAAAATTCATGCGATAGAGAGTTCTACGCCGTTCAATAGTTGATACATCGGGATATATTTCCGTATTTTCAGGTGCTTTGGATCTTGAGGTTGATTCTTTTGGTTCAACAGGTTTTTGAGAGGTTGAGGTTTCTTTTGGTGGTTGTGCCCTTAAGATAGCATGGACAATACAAATCCATGGTTGCCCCAAGATAATATCATAATACTGAACAGGTGTATTTGCCACTATGAAATTCATGGGTACATACATTCCTTCATAACTGACAGAAATACATATTAATCCCAAAGGGAGATACTTGGGCATATCATATCCTTTGAGATCATCAGGTGTGAGACGTTCCCAATCTCTGTCGGAATACCCAAGTTTAATGAAGGCTTGATATGGACAGATGTTAACCTTGGTGTCTTCATCAATCAGAACATTATTGATCTTCTTGTTGTTGCAGATCATAGTGTGAAGCATTGTGTCTTTTATGAAGCCCTCTTCAATGAGTTCCCTCTTCATTATCTTGGTGTCAATCTTAAATAAGGTTGTTAATTCTTTCAGGGAAATATAAGGGTCAACAATTGTTCGGCTTAGGTATGAAGTGAGAGCCTGTCGATAAGTATGTGAATTCATAACTAGTTCCCACAATGAAACTTCAACGTGCTTCCCCTTGGGGCTTGGTAGGTTACCAACACACGATAGAAATCCGCTCATGTTGCAGTACCTTATAAAAAGAAAGAAAATGAGATAATTAAGTGAGATCCCAATTAAAAGAAGGATGGCAGGAGGCAAAGGACACTAATCCATATAATTTTTTAGAAAAGACTCATGTCGTTTTGGCAGGTAGTTAATGAACTTCTCTAAGAAGAGTTATGTATAAGATTTATACACTTTTGGGTTAGCGTTAATTTATTGGTAATTCGTTATTCTATTGGGAATTTGGATTGGTTGAAATTTCGGTTTTGTAGAATTATTAAAACATTAATTCGTCATTTGTTATTGGATTTGTGGAATTTATCGAATTATTTATTTTATATGTGTAGAATCTTGGATATTTTAAGTATTTTGTAGGATTTTTTTGTAAAAAAAATAAAAATATTTAATTTTTGTTAAACCCAAGAGAAATTATTTTATCGTAACAATTCCTTGGTAAAACAATTGGAAAGGGTGATATTTGAGATAAAAATTTTGAAATTGTTTTTTTTTTTTTTAAAAACAAAAATATGCAAGATTTTTACTTATCATGAATGACGAATATGAAACATTGTTAGGATCAAGCATGCGTTCGGTCCATGTGTCCTAAACGATAATGACGGGGTAATTTCAATTTAAGGGAAATATTAGTCAAGTGGCCCCGTATCACTTCCATTGTGAACACCGGGGGTGGACGCTCCTACTCAACCGTTTGCAGTAGCGCACGGAGGCAGGTTTACGTCCTTAATTCATTAATTTGTTATATAAATCCGACCATGCCAGTAGGCAGAGGTATCGGCCTAATATAGAAAATGGGTAATAAAAAATGTGCGTGTGTGCGGACCATTTTCACATAAGCATTCTCATACACACATAAATTCACATAAACATGCTATACAGAAAAATAAATAACAGGGGTAGACATAATGATTTCTAGATATAAGTCATTTTAGGTGTAGACCACTCATAATAAAAAAAAATCTCCCAAGTGGAGTCGCCAGACTGTAGGACCTGATTCTCGACTGACTATTATTTACCTTGAGAATCCTACATGAGAGTCTGTTCAGACTGTTTATAAAAGTTTTAGAGTCGCCACCCTATTTTTATCCGGGGAACGGATTTTGTAAAACCATTTATGAAAAAGTTTAGAGAAAACGATTCCGAAAATGATTAATAACTCCATAAAATAAATGCATTTTCCTCTTTGAAAAACTGATCTTTTGAAATCAAAAATTCGGGTTTGGGGTCTAGGTTAAGAGAATCGAACGTCTGGAACTCGGCTTCTCTTCTATTCTAAAGAATAGGCTCTTACTCTGACTTATATCTAATTGATTTGATATATGGCTATTTGAGAATTTAGATTAAAAAAAAAAACACATAGGTTTCACGTTGTCATACACATGCAAGTATACTAAAAAGGGGTTTCATTAAGGCAAGACAAGATTATTAACGCATGATAGGTTTGAGCATTGAAGTTGCACTACGTACCGATCATCATGGGATTTGAATCCACTCTCGGATCAAAACCATCGTAGTTCGGACGAATGTCTCACTTTAAATGGCCAATTCCACTTGGGTTTGAGGGATAATGATATTGGGTTTTATTTTGCTTAGAATAAGGTTTTTGTGATCCTTAATCAATTCATTTTAAGAATCAAAATTATCCACTTAGGGTTGAGGAAATCACACCGATTAGTGATTACCATAAAGGTCTTCTGAATAAGACGGTTTTAATGAGAATGTGCGCCCTGATTGGCGGCTTGAATGGATCAAAATGGTTTTTTGTAGTAAATTGTTAGGGGTTCTATTTGATAATTGTATTTTGAGAAAATTACAATAATGAGGGTAATTGAGGGATTATTTTTGGTTTTGTGTTTGGGCTAATGAAATTGACCAAACAAAGCAAGACATCCGTCTAGGCCTCATCGCCAAATAAAAGGGATAGTCTACTATTCAATCATATATGATTATGATTTAATCCACCGGAATTTTATAGTGAATAAGGGTTTTTGATGGAGATGGATTATCTCAATACCTTATATGACTGATAAGTCAACCTAACACCTCAAATTTGAAATAAGGCCATTGGTGTGTTAAAATGCATTATGACTTAATTAACCAAGCAAGCAAGATGTTTCACACTCCATACATTGACAAGATTAAATTCGGCAAAAATAAACTTGATATTGTGCACAAAAACTAATTAAATTGCATATTTATTATTATGGGGTTGAGTAAAGTTGTTTTATAACATTTTTGCTAACTGTTACACAATTTAAAGATTTGAAAAAAAACTTTCTTTACTTTTTCTGAAGTCATCTCTGTTATTTATAAACTTTTACAAGATTTAAAAGTCTTAACGTTTCTTCACTTGTTTCTGAAGTCATCTCTGTTGTTTATAAGCTCCTACGAGATTTAACTTGTTTCTGAAGTCATCTCTGTTATTTTTTATTAACTTAAAGTTTTATAGAAAACTTGTACGAGGGTGCAATAGACTTTTATAAGACATTATATCCTCTGTTTCATTTTAATATTTTATAATTTTCAGATTTAAAATAAGGAAAATTTAGATCTTTCTTAATTAGTATTTAATAATTAATTAACTTTTAGTTAAGAAAATTTATATATAAAAAAGATTTAACTGAGGTAAATTTTGGACCATTAGGAAGGCAATACTATTTACTTTCAATGGTGTTTCAACAATTTTTTATAAATCTTAGATTAAGTTAATTTATTTTGTGGTTTAAGTAATTAATCTTATTTAGATAGTTAACACGAAAATATTCGTCGTTTATTCTAGAAATCTCCGAAAATTTCAAGTCATATATGGTTGGAAAGATCTTCTTATATACTTCCTCCGTCCTTTAATACTCGCAACGTTTGTTAGTTTCACGCATGCCAATGCACAACTTTGATCATTTATATCTTCAATTCTCTTTATGCAAACATTATAAAAAGTTGATATTTTGAAAATACACATTGAGACGAATCTAACAAGATCCCACATGACTATGTTTTATCTTATATTAAAAACACTAAGAATAGTCAAAGTAGATTATATGAATAGTGGCAAAAGTCCAAACGTTGCGAGTATTAAAAGACGGAGGAAGTACTTTAATTCATATTTAGGAGTCTTTGACTGAAAATAAGCCGAGATGGTATGAAAATGACGTTTTCTGAAGTCGTGCATATCGTTTTTGTCTTTTAATTGTTTTTAGCTAAAAAGTACATAACTTTTGGTAGGGAAGTGATTTTGACTTGATTCTTTTTGCAAACTTCGACTTAAATTAATATCTTTATGATATTATATAAAGTGTGTTTAAAAATTAAAATTATTTGGACGAAATTATTATTGTCATTATCTTATTAATCAATTTTATGCACAATATCATTCATGTTTTTTTGATAAAATAATTTGAACTAAAATTTAATCATCCAAACAATAAAAGTGCAGATAATATTAAACACATAACTCTCAAATCTCACCGGCCCTAAAAACTTCACCAATAGGATCAGTTGCTAATAAAAGATTATCATAGATTTAGGGCAAATTAGCACCTAATATCTTGATAAATCCTTTTCGTAAGGTCACATGGAAACAAATATGTTAGTCCATAATAATAATCAGAATAAATTAGATTAAGGATTGAGAAAATGTACCTTGATCCGGAAGTAGCTATTTTAACCTTTGGTGTAATGATTAATATAACCCTTTTTTATACTTTAATTAACAATACTGATCTATTTTTTTTGGTAAGATAAAAATTTCTTAATTACTTATATTTTTTTGTTTTTGTTGTGTTTTTGGTGAAAGGAAAATTCTCACAAATTACATAAAATACTTAAGACAATTAAGCTATTTTTTTTATAAGAACCTTTTTTTTATATTTTTTTTAATGAAAACTCTAGTAACTTTTTTTAAAACTCACTTAGAAAGATTTTCAGAAATTTGCTTGTTTTTTTGAAAATGTTGTGTTTTGAAGTTAAATTTTTGTTGCTATTTATAGAAAAAATATGTAATTTTATAATAATTTTTGAAAATAAAATTAATTATAAAAGATTTTATAATAAATATAAATATTTTGTAATCATGACATAAATTTAATACAAGATTTAAAAAAGATTATGTTACTATTTATTTGACTATTTTCGTTTATTTGTTTGTTTTGGTAAATTATACTGAATTAGAGTTAAACTGATGAAATAAAATTTCCGACATAAATATTTATCAATGTTTCTAAAAGAGTAAAACTTAATAAAAAGACCCTAATGAAACCGTTAATTTATTTATAATGAAAATGATAATTTTTTGTTAAAAAAAACACAAGATTGTTAGTAATATATAAAAAAAATATTTTAGCGTTGCGTAATGAGCATATAACAATAGATTTTGGAACTCTTCCTTTGATTATTCGCGTTTGTACATACATGTACAAGTACGGGTTAATACAAATTTAGATAGTTAATTATGCGGTATTTGTTTATCTGTACGGATTTTATAATCACGTAGTCACATGAGTCTTAAAGACGGGTGATTGTATCTACTACTCCGCATCGAGTGTTGTCGTGTGTTAGTTTGTTGGGACATAACCTTACGTCCTTATTCATACAGTGGGGCTACAGAAATAAGTGGTGTTTTCTAGTGAGACCTTTTTGTTTTTGATATAGCCGATGACTCACTCACTAATATAACGTATATATCTCATTGCTCTTATGAGATAATTGTCCACATATTTATGAGCCCGTTCCATGGATCACTTTTTATGTGGGATAGCTTATTACTTTAAGTACTTTAGTGGTAGCCTACTTGAAAGTTTTGGGACTTATTCTTGAAAATATAAGAACGCTTATTCTTCGTAAAGAGTACTAGTTGTTTTGGCCTCGGTGCGTAAGAAAATATTAGATGTTGACAATTTAGTTACCTCCTAGGGAAATTATGGCCCGTTACCCAACGTTAGGCATGACCACCTTTCATCTTGTTACATACTTCGTATATCTTAGACCTGTACAATCTAATTTCAAATTTATACAGTCTACGTTATTGAGTGTACAGAAAACTGATTAGGTATAAGCCAAAGTGATCTTTACTTGGCATTATTTTACCAACCTTTTTTTCCCATGTGTAGATATTAGAGGGGTAACATAATTTAGTTAGTAAAAAAAGGAAGAAAAGAGTGAGTATACACTTGTTATCCATTCCCATTTTTTGAGGAGCAGTCCCACGAAACACCTCCGATCAAGGGTCAAACGTGGTCCGTTTTTGCTAAAATTTGGATAGCCTGTTCGGGACATATAGCCCTTCTTTTCCACCATAAATCTTGTCTTTTCGTGCCCCAGAGTGAAAGTTACAGCAGCCGCACTAAGCCTTATTTTATGGTCAATATCATATCATTCTATCAACTTACTTTTCCCTTATTATAACTTCTATTATTTTCTCATGTAATCAGACTACTTATCATCCTTGTCCGACTATTATAACTTCTATTATTTTTAATCATACCCGTGATATATTTTGGAAGGAAAACGTGAATAGTGAGATGATAAAATTATACAGTTAGAAGATAAATATACGGAGAGGTGAATTATTGTTGCGTAATTTACGCTGCGATATCGTAACTTTGCATATATAAGAATCCAAAAGGGGGATCCACCCCTTTGAATTCACCAATATAGGTAGACAAATCCTCAACTGACATACACCACACAAACATATAGCATTATTGAGGTTGAGCATTATTGATATGGATAATTCAGCTACCGACATACACATATACATATATTTATTATTGTTGTTGATATATACTATATATAGTAAATGTGACGGACCAGATCCGTCATTTTACCCGTGTTCGTTTACTTGGGTGGTCCTATTTAACATCGTTATTCAGACGTTTTTGTCCTTAAACTTTCTATACTTAGTCATATGACGAAATAAGTCATACTTAGAAACTACGAATTAGTCCTATCTTGAGGAAATCGTGCACACGTAGACTCAAAACCTTTTCGTCCTGGGGTTACATTCCTTTAACTTTTTAGTATATCATTGTGTGTCATAGTACGAGGTTAACTAGGGGCATATATTATCTATCCCAAAAAAACCCACTTTTGACTTTGTATGTTATATAAACTTACGTGTCCCTACATTATTAGAAGGGTCTCCTAGTACTGTAAACTTGGTTATACGGTAATAAAAAGGTCATCGTATACACAGAGATTATTATACCCATCATATATGAAAATACTACGATGAATAGTAAATATACGGTTAAGATTTTTACCCTATAAAAAGAGATTTTCCTTATCCAATCCAGCATTTACCACTTATTTCTTATCTTGTCATTCTTAATCTTACCCAAAACCCATCCATTTCTTCATTTTCACGGCCACCATGGTTCCTAACAAGCAAGAAAATCCATTTTCTTCGGTTCAGGAAGATTTACGAATGTTAAAATTATACATGGTCTATATTATGGGGCTAATAGCCTTGTTAATGGCCATAGTGGTTTTTATTATTATGAGTAAGTGAAGATTACGAGTTTTCTGGCGAGACGAGACTAGACAAAAAATACACATTCTATCATTGTACTTTGATTTTGTATTAATCTTAAGGTAGAAGTACATTTTGTAAGGATTATGTGTATTTTTGGAAATTATTAATGAAGTATTATTATTTATTTATTATTGTTATTCGCGTTTTGGTTGTTCTGTTTTTCTTTTAAAGTTGTTAATTATTGGTAATTATTTCCATGATTATAATTATAAAAAAAACGGAATTGTACAACATGAAAAGAAAAAGAAGTAAAAAATATAACAAAAACGGGGATCAAAATTTGGTGTCTACAAATAGCAATAGCTTTAGACTGTGCACGTCTATAGTGACGGACAAACAGGAGTTGGGGTTCATGGTGGTAGCCCATGGCCTTTTCTGGGACCGGATTGATCATCGTGTTCTATTTTATTCAAAAGTTCCTCGATATCGTAGGTCACTGAGGTTATGGAGTCGCGCCCGTACCTTGTCTTCCTTAGTGAAGACTTCTGGTTGGACAACTCGGTCCATTGACTATTTCAATTAAAATAATATTAATGATACAAAGGTATAGTCTAGTCAAATGTGGTTTCAAGTTAATATGTTTGGGTCGTCCTTATTTATGCTTTATTAGTATCATGCTAGGAATGTTTATGCATTGATTTAGTATGTAGTACTCAGCTTTGCTGATTACGTGCTTTGTTTGTGTGTGTTGATCATGGCTATGCCTTATTGATCTTGTGATGACCCATTTTTGGTGAGCAGTCTCTAAGGATCAATAAGCTTCCCCATCTACAGTTTTGAAGATGATGCATCATTGGGATCGGGATTAGAGAGCTTGTATTTAGTTTTGATTTGCCAAGTTGACTTGGTTTTGTTAAATTGGACTTTAAACTTGTCGTATTAGCTACATCAATTTATTTTCGTTGAGTGGTTTTGGATTTTACTCTGTAATTCATTATTTATAAACCTAAAGTTAGTTTTATGTTTTCCGCTGCAAAATTCTGAATAAGCCGTTACGTTTTCACACGGGCGATAATACTTTGATAATTCTCTATAGTTATATTTATAAAAAGGGTTATTCTAGAAAATGGAGAATTGTTGGGGTGTTACAGTCTTGTGGCTGGTTATTTTAATACATTGTTTGCGACGGAGCATCCTACTGGTTTTGAAGTTGCATTGTCGGGAATTGAGAGTGTAGTTTCGAGTGAGATGAATGACATGTTGAGTTCGGAACCATAAGATGAGGAGATCAAACGAGCGTTGTTTCAAATGCATCCAAATAAAGCGCTGGGTCCGGACGGTATGCATGCTTTATTTTTTCAGAAATTCTGGCATATTGTAGGTGGTGATATTATTTGTTTTGTGAAAAATTGGTGGAGGGGATTGGTCGACTTAAATGGTGTAAACAAGACTTGTGTGGTTTTAATTCCAAAATGTGAGCAACCAAAACGCATTACGGAATTCAGACCGATAAGTTGTTGTAATGTGCTTTATAAAATCATCTCAAAAACTATGACAAATAAACTAAAACCCTTCCTGGGCGAGATTATTTCTGTTAATCAGAGTGCTTTTGTGCCAAAGCGTCTGATTACAGACAATACCTTAGTTGCTTTTGAGATATTTCATACGATGAAGAGAAGGGGAGAAGGGAAGGATGGTTCTGTGGCTTTGAAGTTCAATATGACTAAAGCATACGATAGAGTGGAATGGAGTTTTTAGAAAGAGTCATGTACAAGATGGGTTTCTTGAAGGAAATAATGCCCTTAGTCCAAGTATGCATTCAATGATAAGTCTAATATATGCGGTTCAGTATTAATTAACAAGTTAATAATTCAGTGAGATCAAGTGAGCTGAATGCCTAGCTAGAGGCCGCTTCAGTTCAAGTGGAATTAATGATATTAATCCATAGCTTACTCTTGACTGAACCCGTAGGGTCACACAAATAGTACGTAAACGGATCAAGTATTTAATGGCATTAAATACTCCATCTATGGAAATTCGGAATCGACGGATCTTGGTTTCAGTGGGAGCTGAGATCGTCACAGGCAAGAAATGAATACTCCGGAAACGATGATATTGCCGGAAACGGAAATATGGATCGTATCGGAAATATAAATATTATCCAAGTCGTAGATGTTACCGGAAACGGAAACATGGTACGTATCGGGAAATATTATCGGAAATAGAAATATTGCCGGAATTGGAAATATTGCCGGAAACGGAAATATTGTCTGAATCGGAAATATTATCGGAATCGGAAAATAATTCCGGAAACGGAAATATTAAATATTTGTTCGAAACGGAAATTAATTCCGGAATCGGAAATGTTGAATATTGTTCGTGTCGGAAATGAATTCCGGAATCGGAAAATTAATCGGAAGCGCGTCGTACGAATTAGCATCGGACGAGCTTGCTAGACGAAGGCCCAGCACGAAGCCAGGCCCACGTCCAGCAAGGGAAACGCGCGCCACAACACGCCAGCCCAAGGCTACGCCAGGCCCACCGCAAGGCAGGCCCAGCGCGCGCCCAAGGCTGCGGCAGTCGTGGGCTGCGATGCTCGGGCTATGCGCGCGCGCGCATGGCGCCCCTCGTGGGCTGCTGTGCGTGCGTGGGTGTTTGTGTTCACATACGAAACCTAAAACGTACAGGATTCGTTTAATGATTAAATTCCTAATTCTATTTGATAAATTAATTAAATAAGAGTTTCATTAGGATTCTAATTTAATTAATTCGTATCCTAATAGGATTCCAATTCTCTTTCCATACCCCTATAAATATGTGGCCTGGGTTCACAATTTATAACAAGTTTTTCAAGTATTCAAAGTGAGTTTTTGAGAGAAAAATTCAGACACATTCCTTGCTCAAAAGTGCCGAAATTTTTAGTACCTTAAGGGCGATTCTAGTTGGTCAATCTTAAGGCGGATCCGGACGTGCTGTGGACTATCTACGGAGGGACGACACTTGGAGTCCTAAAGACTTGTTCTTGTTCGGTTCGGGCGCAGCTAGGGAAGGCACGCAACAAAGAGTATGCATCTAAACTATGCTATATGATTATGTGTAAATAATATGTATTCCTGGCTAAATGGTTTTTCCGCATGATTTATGAATTGTCATATGTATCATAACCTAACAGTGGTATCACGAGCCTCTTATTATTTTCATAATCTAAATTGCATGAACATGGTTAAATATTACAAATTTGCAAGAATTAAAAGGGGTGATTAATTTTCGTAATTGTTAATTAATTGCAAATTGTGTTTATTTAATTATGCGTACGCAGTTTTTCGGCAGTTTCTTCGTTACTCATCCAAATCGAGTGATTTTTGTGTCAATTCCGCATGTAAAAGGCATTCTAAAATTTTGACAAAAAAAGTATTTTTCTGCCGAACCCAGAATTCTCAAATTCGAAGCCTAACTATGACTTTTCGAAGGTTTTAGTTTTTCGAATGCAAAATTTCGTAAATTTAAGATGTTAAATTAAATATTTGCGATTCTTGTTGATAAATCTTGAATTTTTGATTGACCTACTGTATATTTTTAACAAGTTTGAATGCCTAGCCTTGTTAATTATGCAATCTAATTTGTAATTATGATTAATTTGTTGAAAATTAGAATAATTTAGAATTAATTTGATTTTCAAAATTAATTATAATTTAATTAGATACCTATGATTAAAAACCACCATAAAAATTGTAAATTTATGATAAATTTTAAATTTTTATGACCTAGACTTGAATCCATGTTAATCGGAAATCAATTGAATAATAAATTTTCGATTTTTCGCCCTAAAATTATGAAATTAATATTAATTTATTAATTTGTCATTAATTTTAAATATAAATTTTTTAAATTTTATGCGATTCGTTCATATAACTTGCACGCACAAAGCAATGGACGCTACGTGTTACCCTTAAGGGGTGTTGTATAGTGCGGGCATGCGACGACGAGCAAGGGAGCTCGTCGCCCATGCGGCACGAATGCAATGAGCAAGGGCATGGTGCACGAGCACAAAGCAGCAGCCCTGCCTTGTGTCGTGGGCTACGAGCAATGGACGAATGGGCATGGGCGAAGGCAAGGCACGGCAGTCGCGTGTGGGCAGCAAGCGAGCTGCGCCATAACGCGCACTGCCTCGCGCAAGCGCGCGCAGCGAGCGCAAGCTCGCGTGCCACGAGTGCTGCGCCCAGCGTCGATGCCTCGCGCAGCGAGCGCTGGCTCGCATCAAGCGAGCGCTGGCGAGCTCGCACAAGCGAGCGCTGGCTCGCATCAAGCGAGCGCTGGCGAGCGCGCACAGCGAGCGCTGGCGAGCGCGCACAGCGAGCGCTGGCGAGCGCGCACAGCGAGCGCTGGCGAGCGCGCACATCGAGCGCTGGCGAGCGCGCACAGCGAGCGATGGCTCGCGTGCATCGAGCACTGGCGCGCGCGCAGCGAGCACCAACTCGTGCAATGGCTTGCGAAGGATAGCAGCAGCAGCTATGCGACGCAGCGCATGGGCTGCGCGCACATGGCCAGCGATGGCTGTGTGCGTGTGGCCCATGGGCGTGCGATGCGTAGGGTGTTTGCGTTGCGATTAGATCGTTTTGAATGTTTAATTTGAAATTTTCAGTTTACGTAATTTTAATTAATTTTAAAATTAATAATTTTAATTATTTTCTTGGATTTTAATTTTGAATATTGTAATTATAATAAATTTTATTTATTCTAATTATTTTACTAAAATTAAAATCATGAATTAATTTAAATACTACTGAAATTAAATTAAACCTTTTGGATTCAATTATAAATTTATATGAGCTTTAAATTTTAATTAAATTTGTATGTTTCCGGTTAGACTAGAAATACATTTTTATGTTTAAAATTAGTAAAGCATATGAATTTATTGGTTTGAGTGGGAGCCCTTTTTAGTCATAAACTCTTGATTAGGTCTACAAATCCTTAAGGTTAAAACAACTTGATTAGAATTAATAAGGACTGAATAATTGGTAGATTATTGGTGCCCTTGATTAATTGCTGCAAATGTTTACGTGATGCATAATGTGTTTTACTAACCAGCTATGTGGGCCATTCATGATAATGAATGGGTGAATGGTATATATTGTATATGTACTGTTTTGCAGGTTATGAAGTGACTAGTATGGCCCAAATAGGATAGAAAATATGGTCTGCGTACCATTAATTTGAATGTAATTGGTCTAAAGTACCAAAGTTGTTTTTCAATTCAAATATGGTCTGCGTACCATCAAATTGTTGTAATTAGTTTTAATTATAGCTTATCCTATTTGAAGAAAATGGTGCCTCCCACGGAGATTTTCAAGACGGAATTTGAAGTTAAAGCTTCAAGATGAAGTCGGGCCATACTAGATCACATTTATCTTATGCATGTTTTAAGTTATTTATTGCTTTTAAATATGTCTTAAAATGCATGAGATCAAAAGCTTGATTATGTTGCATGATTAAGGATTTTAGTTCACTTAAAATCTAACCAACATAGTAAGAGCCTTAAGTTCCAAACTTAAAAATTGAGTTAAAAGGTGCCATGCCAAAATATACACTTGCTTGGATATCCTTTACATCAATCTAGTAATAGTTTTCGCTCAGCGAGGTGTTACTTATTGGTCCTAAAGGGGCAAGGTACACAAATAATTGTGAGTACATGTTAGTTTTGGTGAAACTCAACGATATAAGTAAGGAGTCCTTTTATGTCGTGGCAAAATCGATAGGTTTACCTAATAAGTTCTTAGACGTACCTATCAACCAAGAATAGTTTCTAGACTATTAGCAAAAGGCTTTTGCTTACCTAAGATGTTTTAGGATTAATTCGATAAACTGTGCTTAGTTCTTCAATGATTTTAGGATCTTGGAATCATTTTATTCACACCTGCCGGAACACATAACTTGAATAAAATGCTTAATAAACATTGAATTATGCATGTATGCTAGAATTTAAGTTTATTAAGAGAAACTGTGAATGGTTATTTATTTGTTTATTCTTTTCAATTGTAGTTTTAAATATGGCAAACAACAATCAAAACATCATCATAGGTTCTGAGCTTATGGTCAAGCTGAACCTGGCAAATTTTCTTGAATGGGAAGCTAAGCTAGTTGAAATAGTCAAACTCAATGGACTTGAGTATGTACTATCACATCCCATGCCAAGCTACTATGCCAGAGACATGACCCCTGAGAGATTTTACGCCTGGGATGCGGATCTCAAAAGGGTTATGAGTCTCATGCTGAACAATATCCCTGATGATTGGGCTAGAAGGTTTGTAGCCTATGAACCTTTTACGCTCATCAAGAATCTGAGGGATATCTGTCGTGGAAGCACGGAGGACAGGGACCTGAACGTCCATGAGTTGATTGAATCAATGTCTGGTCTAAAGGTTAGTTCTCCTAACAGGTGTTATAGGATGGAGGTCCAAGAAACACATGTTCAGCTCCTTCGCACTAAACAGAGGGTAGGCGTCCCACTGAGGTTCCATGTGGATCTTATGCGTTCATACTTTGATCGCCTAAGTCTACTAGGAACACCAATAAGCGAAAGGATGGCAGTCTCTATATTGCTCAATTCACTACACAGTGGGTTTGGTCGCTTCAAGCAACTATACCTAAGTGAACCAACAGAAGAAACAGTTGCAGAATTTGTTCACCTTGTCAGAAAGGCTGAAATAATACTGGACTGTGAAGCCAAAGATTTACTCAAGGCTAGAAGGAGACCGTTCAAGAAAGGTGGAAAGTCCAAGGGCAATGCTAAATCAAAGCAGGACAAGTCCACATCAAGCTGTCTTTATTGTGATGGAGTAGGCCATTACAAAAGAGAATGTCCAAAGCTAAAGGAAGATCAGAAGAACGGAACAGTCGTTCCATCTTCAGGTATTTTCGTTATAGACTGTATACTTGCTAATTCAACTTCTTGGGTATTAGATACAGGTTGTGGCTCACACTTATGTTCCAATCCACAGGGACTAAGAAGAAGTAGAAAGTTAAGCAAGGGTGAAGTCGACCTACGAGTGGGAAATGGAGCACGGATTGCTGCATTAGCTGTAGGAACTTACTATTTGTCGTTGCCCTCCGGGCTAGTTTTGGAACAGGAAGAGTGTTTCCATGTTCCAAGTCTTACTAAAAACATCATTTCAGTTTCTTGCTTAGATGCTAAGGGATTTTCCTTTTTAATAAAAGACAATAGTTGTTCGTTTTATTTTAAAGAGATGTTTTATGGATCTGCTAGATTAGTCAATGGACTTTATTTATTAGATCACGACAAACAAGTATATAACATAAATACCAAAAAGGCCAAAAAGGATGATTCAGATCTCACCTATCTGTGGCATTGTCGATTAGGCCATATAAACTTGAAACGCTTAGAAAGACTTCAAAAGGAAGGAATTCTAGAACCATTTGACTTAGAGGATTATGGTAAATGCGAATCATGTTTACTTGGCAAAATGACAAAGCAACATTTCTCTAAAGTTGGAGAAAGAGCAAATGAACTATTGGGTTTAATCCATACAGATGTATGTGGACCAATGAGTACAAATGCTAGAGGTGGTTTCAGCTACTTTATCACTTTCACTGATGACTTCAGTAGATATGGTTATGTCTACCTAATGAAGCATAAGTCTGAATCCTTTGACAAATTCAAGGAATTTCAGAGTGAAGTAGAGAATCAATTATGGGATTTGGTCGATTTGCCAGATGGCTACCAAGCCATTGGAAGCAAATGGGTTTTCAAACTGAAAAAGGACAAGGATGGGAAACTTGAAGTTTTCAAAGCTAGATTGGTTGCAAAAGGTTACAGGCAAGTCCACGGTGTGGATTACGATGAAACCTTTTCACCAGTTGCAATGCTAAAGTCTATTCGAATAATGTTAGCAATCGCTGCATATTACGATTACGAAATATGGCAGATGGATGTCAAAACTGCTTTCTTAAACGGCGTTTTAACAGAAACTGTGTTTATGACACAGCCTGAAGGTTTTGAGGATCCAAAGAATGCTAAAAAGGTATGCAAGCTAAAGAAGTCAATCTACGGATTGAAGCAGGCATCCAGGAGCTGGAATATACGTTTTGATGAAGCAGTCAGTGACTTTGGTTTCATCAAGAACGCGGACGAATCTTGTGTATACAAGAAGGTCAGTGGGAGCAAAATTGCTTTCCTAGTATTATATGTCGACGACATATTGCTTATCGGAAATGACATTCCTATGTTGAACTCTGTCAAGATTTGGCTTGGGAAATGTTTTTCGATGAAGGATCTAGGAGAAGCACAGTACATATTGGGCATCAAGATTTACAGAGATAGATCTAAAAAGGTGATTGGACTTAGTCAAAGCACTTATATCAATAAGGTGCTTGATAGGTTCAAGATGGCGGACTCCAAGCGAGGCTACCTACCCATGTCTCATGGAATGACTCTAAGCAAGACTCAGTGCCCAAAAACACTTGATGAGCGTAGACGAATGAATGGGATTCCATATGCATCATTGATTGGTTCAATAATGTATGCTATGATATGTACACGCCCGGATGTTGCGTACGCACTCAGTGCTACGAGCAGATACCAGTCAGACCCAGGAGAGGCGCATTGGACTGCTGCCAAGAACATTCTGAAGTACCTGAAAAGGCACAAAGATGACTTCCTGGTCTATGGTGGAGATGATGAATTAATTGTTAAAGGCTATACGGACGCAAGTTTCCAAACCGACAAAGATGATTTCAGATCACAGTCTGGGTTTGTCTTCTGCCTCAACGGAGGAGCAGTAAGCTGGAAAAGTGCTAAGCAAAGCACCATTGCGGATTCTACAACTGAAGCGGAGTACATTGCTGCACATGAAGCAGCAAAGGAAGCTATATGGCTAAGGAAGTTCATAGGAGAACTTGGTGTAGTCCCCTCCATTAAAGGACCAATAGCCATGTATTGTGATAATAACGGAGCTATTGCACAGGCAAAAGAGCCTAGACACCACCAGAGAGTCAAGCATGTACTTCGTAGATTTCACCTTCTACGAGAGTTCGTTGAAAGAAAAGAAGTCGAGATAAGCAAAATTGGAACTGATGACAACATATCAGATCCATTAACTAAACCTCTGCCGCAAGCGAAGCACAACTCGCACACTGCAGCTATGGGAATCAAGCATATTGGAGAATGGCTTTGATGTCTCTGTTTAATGTTTTAAAGTTTTAGAGTTTAAATCTTTGTAAAACATTATTGGTTAATCATTCACAATAAATGAAAGGAATTCATTTTTCCATTTAATTTGTGGTTTATTAAATGATGAGTCCCTTCAACTTGACGATATATTCAAGATAGACTGTCAGGACCAGTCATGTGACTAAGAAATGTCTATCAAGTGAACTTGAATGTCAAAGGTTGAAAATGGTCCCTAATCGGAGTTTTCTATAAAATTGGACGCATAGAAAACGTTAGACGACTAGAATGCAAGATGACTAGTAGTTCTGTTTCTTGAACTATGTGGACATGGCAATGTCATAATCATTTGCATAGATACTTACTTTGGGAAGACTAGTATCGGACAAGACCTATGAAACTTTACTGTAAGAGATGAAAGTCTGTCATAAGTAAATTTCATTAAATTATTAGACACTAAATCCTCAATACCTGAGTGATTTGAGATTACTTGTTTGAGAACTGGTTGCTTTGACGTTGACCAACCGTCGCACCGTAAAAGGAGGCTATAAAGGCAACGCTCAGGTAATCACCTATCAAACGAAGTCTAATCTCAAGATCGCAAGATTGGGATTGTCCTCCCATAAATCGGGATGAGATGCTTAAAAGTTGTACAAGGCCACTCGGAGAGCTAGAAACTGTGAAATGCATGGCCGTGCTCGGATGAATCATAGGCTATGATTATCTGTTTATTTGATCAGTTGAACTCTGAAACCGAGGAACACCTCTGGACATAATAAGGATGACAACTCTTACCTTATGTTCAAGAGCAAGCATCGCTCAGACAAAGGAATTAGGAAATGCACACTTGTCCCTAAGGACAAGTGGGAGACTGAAGGAAATAATGCCCTTGGTCCAAGTATGCATTCTATGTTAAGTCTAATAAATGCGGTTCAGTATTAATTAACAAGTTAATAATTCAGTGAGATCAAGTGAGCTGAATGCCTAGCTAGAGGCCGCTTCAGTTCAAGTGGAATTAATGATATTAATCCACAGCTTACTCTTGACTGAACCCGTAGGGTCACACAAATAGTACGTAAACGGATCAAGTATTTAATGGCATTAAATACTCCATCTATGAATATTCGGAACCGACGGATCTTGGTTTCAGTGGGAGCTAAGATCGTCACAGGCAAGAAATGAATACTCCGGAAACGATGATATTGCCGGAAACGGAAATATGGATCGTATCGGAAATATGAATATTATCCAAGTCGTAGATGTTGCCGGAAACGGAAACATGGTACGTATCGGAAAATATTATTGGAAATGGAAATATTACCAGAATCGGAAATATTGCCGGAAACGGAAATATTGTCAGAATCGGAAATATTACCGGAATCGGAAAATAATTCCGGAAACGGAAATATTAAATATTTGTTCGAAACGGAAATTAATTCCGGAATCGGAAATATTAAATATTGTTCGTATCGGAAATAAATTCCGGAACTGGAAATTTAATCGGAAGCGTATCGTACGAATTAGCATCGGACGAGGCCTGCCGGACGAAGGCCCAGCACGAAGCCGGGCCATCGCCCAGCAAGCACGCGCGCGCCACAAGCCCAGCCAAGGGAGCGCCCAGGCCTACCACAAGGCAGGCCCAGCGCGCGCCAAGGCCACGGATGCGTGGGCCGCGCTGCGTGGGCTGCTGCTCGCACGCGCATGGGCAGCCCTTGTGGCTGCCGTGTGTGTGTGAGTTTGTGCTCATGCGTGATTCCTAAATCTACAAGAGTCAGTGTATGATTAAATTTCTATTCCTAATTGGATAAATTAATTAAATAGAATTCATGTAGGATTCTAATTTCAATTAATTCGTATCCTACTAGGATTACGATTCCTTTTCCATAACTCTATAAATAAAGGCCTAGGGGTCATAATTTATACATAAGTTTCAAAGTATTCAAAAGTGAGTTTTTTGAGAGAAAATTAAAACACACATCTTGCCCATAAAGTGCCGAAATTTTCTAGTACCTTAAGGGCGATTCTAGTTGGTCAATCTTAAGGCGGATCCGGACGTGCTGTGGACTATCTACGGAGGGACGACACTTGGAGTCCTAAAAGACTTGTTCTTGTTCGGTTCGGGCGCAGCTAGGGAGGGCACGCAACAAAGAGTATGCATCTAAATTATGCTATATGATTATGTGTAAATAATATGTTGTCCTGGGTTAATGGTTGTTTCCGCATGATCTATGTAATGTCATATGTATCATAACCTAACATTATGCGTACATTATATTCTTTATATCTAACCTGGCTAACTTTCAGTTGCAGGGAGTGGAGACGTTTTTCACTGTAATTCGGGCTTGTTGCGGGGTCGGAATTATTGGGTTTACCTTATGGTAAATTTCTTGATGCTAGGTCTTCAAAGAAACCTGCATTTTAGCATCGCCTTTCTAGAGAACGGCAAATTCATTGGCAATCGTCGTCGACTTCTCCGGTGAGGTATTCCCGTTTCTTAATCTCTCTCATTCCCTTTCTCCTCCCTCAACCCTCCCGCTGCTTCTGTTTTCTTCCCTTTTCTCAAATATTTTATATTATTTGCTTCAATCAAACGCTAATATTGAAATTTAATCTTGCGGTATATCAATTCTGCAATTTAATTTGTTTAACTTCATAAATTGAATCAAAAGTATGATAATCGCATGGAATCAATTTTACAATTTTGCTTGGTTTTTGTTCCATATTTTGCAAAAAAGCCGCTGATTTAATTAGGACAGAGATGTCCAGATTCAATTCAATCAGAAAATTTGAAACATTAGGCATTTGGTAGCTATTTGGTGGGCGATTAGTTACCAATGATGACAGTAGGTTTATTTCGATCAAGAAATGGTCTGCAATGCGCGTAAGTAAAAGAAAACCCAAAATTAAGACTATTAGTCATGCTTTTCAAAGTTGATTGCTTAACTTTCTTAAGGAAAGAGATTGATATCAGGGTTATATTAAAGGTCATTATGGTTTTTCTTAGATGTATAGATTATAGTTATGGTGAATTTGCGATTATTGGTAATTGGAGTGGCATGTTGCAACTGTGTAGGTTGCATTTGTTTGGATAACTATTTTTAGTAGAGACTAAAGAGCAATTTTTAATCTGGATTAAGGTGTAGTTGACTAACCTTTTTTATACTGCATGATTTAATTATGAGATCTTAATATCTTATAGAAGTATTATATTGGAGTGAATCAATTGAAAGGTTACAGTTTTTGAAAATCTGCTTTGCTGTTTGTTTGTATTGGTCGGATTCCACTTTCCAAGTACTTAATTTAAATAAGGTGTATAGTTTGTTCAATGTTTTATCGCTCAGCTTAATTTTACATTGTGCCTAATGTAATATTTAAAGGCACTTTATAGTAGTTGGATCATTCTCATACCCTACCTAGTATTAGACACTAAGTCTAAGTAGCGGTGCCAATTCCTCTCTTCATTTACAAAAGAACATAAATTATTCTAGTGCTATTTGATTATTGTTTCTGAACCAAGGGAGTTTGGTGTAGAATTATCAAACGTCAATCTAGACCACAGCCAAATGCTGACCTAAGGACGTTTATGGATTAAATCTGTATTTTTAAATTTATAATTTTGGTATGGATTCTTAATTGCCTTAATGACACTATGGATCTATGATACTTGTGGAATCATCTTAAATAGTGTTGGAAATTTTATAAATTACCTTGATTCTTGCAAACATGTGGGTATCTTTCGGTGAGTGAGGCGAGATGGCATTGCTTGTTACCAATGTTGCAAGTCTTACATGTTGCCGAACTTCTGACCATCATTGATTGTCATGCAGCATCAACCTATGATGTTCCTTGATTGATTATCGTAATAGTCACATATATGTTCCTATCATTTGGTAGTTCTGTAACACTACTCTTTTCGTTTCTGCTAACAGGATCACGTGCCACTGATTACAGTTGATGCTGCTCTTCTGCTACACTTTCTCATATTCTTTTTAGCAGTCTGTCTTGTGCTATACAGTGCAGTAACAATGATGCTTGGAAAGCTGAAGGTAACATCATCATATTCACCTGCCAGAGTCTACTACTATTTTGGGGAGGTGGTTGGTCATATGTTAACTGTAAAAATACTTATGCAATTATTACATTTGAGGTCACGTCCTAATCTGGAAAGCTCTGCCCTAAGTTGATGTTATGTTTAGGCTAAAATGACATTTTCGCTCCCAACTATGAACCAAAGAACCTAAGGACTCATTTTAAACTTACTAAATGTTTTATATGCTTATTTTTACCTTTCTAGGACTCATTCCAATCCATTTATGCACATTTAAGGCTCATTGTGTCGTTATAGGTCATATTTAGGCTAAAATGACATTTTCGCTCCCAACTTTGAACTTAAGAACCTAATGACTCATTTTAAACTTATTATATGATAAATATGCTTAGTTTTAAGTTTCTAAGACTTATTCTAATCTACTTATACCCATTTAATGCTTGTTTGATAGTTATAGGTCATATTTAGGCTAAAATGAGGCATTTTCGCTCCTAACTTTAAAATAAAGAACCTAAGCACTCATTTTAAACTTAATACATGTTTAATATGCATAATTTTAACGATCTAAGACTCGTTCCAATCTATTTATGCACCTATAGGCTCATTGGGTCGTTATAGGTCATATTTAGGCTAAAATGACATTTTCGCTCCCAACTTTGAACTAAAGAACCTAAGGACTCATTTTAGACTATTAGGACATTGTCATTAGTTTCTTGAATGTTAAAATGTGATATTTAATTTGTATTTAATCTAATGTTTAATTTAAATTTCTGTTTTTGTAAAGGTCTACACTCCGAGGATTGCGCCTTATGCGAGGAATTTGATGTGGTTTGTGAGCAATGGGCTAAGTTTTTTACCAACAAGTATTTATTATTGGCTTTAGCGCGCTTGATCGAGTTGGTTTAGTTGTTATAGAATAAATTTTATATTAAAATGTATGTTTATGTTGAAATTGGAACATATATTTAAATGTAATATGTGCACTTTGGTTTTGGGATATATAGTATACAAAACTCCAGTTGTTGTTTTTATATTTGTTATACAGGTTGCGTTATTCTATTATTGTTTTGACAGGTTTCTATATTTGGTGCAAGGCACTCTAGGTATCCCTAAACAAAATTAGAATTTTCCCGCCAAAAGTGCTTTTTTGCAGCGTACATATATGTTGTACGCTGCAACAAGGGAAAAAAAATTCGCAAAAATTCAGACTTGTTGCAGCGTACAAATAAATGTACGCTGCAAAAAATTAAGTAATTCAGACTTGTTGCAGCGTACAAATAAATGTACGCTGCAAAAAGTTGAGTCTTTTGCAGCGTACATATATATGTACGCTGCAACAAGTCCAAAATTTTGCCAATTTTTTGGCACTTGTTGCAGCGTACATCTAAAAGCCCGCTGCAACAAATCACTTTTTGCAGCGAACATTGTACGCTGCAATAAGTTCAGATTTGTTGCAGGCCCCCCAGTTGCAGCATACGATGTACGCTGCAACAGGGGTCTAAAAGCCCGCTGCAATAAGGGTTTTTTCTACTAGTGGTCTCTGTTTAATGTTTTAAAGTTTTAGAGTTTAAATCTTTGAAAAACATTATTGGTTAATCATTCACAATAAATGAAAAGAATTCATTTTTCCATTTAATTTGTGGTTTATTAAATGATGAGTCCCTTCAATTTGACGATATATTCAAGATAGACTGTCAGGACCAGTCCTGTAACTAAGAAATGTCTATCAAGTGAACTTGAATGTCAAAGGTTGAAAATGGTCCCTAGTCGGAGTTTTCTATAAAATTGGACGCATAGAGAACGTTAGACGATTAGAATGCAAGATGACTAGTAGTTCTGTTTCTTGAACTATGTGGACATGGCAATGTCATAATCATTTGCATAGATACTTACTTTGGGAAGACTAGTATCGGACAAGACCTATGAAACTTTACTGTAAGAGATGAAAATCTGTCATAAGTAAATTTCATTAAAATTATTAGACACTAAATCCTCAATACCTGAGTGATTTGAGATTACTTGTTTGAGAACTGGTTGCTTTGACGTTGACCAACCGTCGCACCGTAAAAGGAGGCTATAAAGGCAACGCTCAGGTAATCACCTATCAAACGAAGTCTAATCTCAAGATCGCAAGATTGGGATTGTCCTCCCATAAATCGGGATGAGATGCTTAAAAGTTGTACAAGGCCACTCGGAGAGCTAGAAACTGTGAAATGCATGGCCGTGCTCGGATGAATCATAGGCTATGAATATCTGTTTATTTGATCAGTTGAACTCTGAAACCGAGGAACACCTCTGGACATAATAAGGATGACAACTCTTACCTTATGTTCAAGAGCAAGCATCGAGCGACAAAGGAATTAGGAAATGCACACTTGTCCCTAAGGACAAGTGGGAGACTGAAGGAAATAATGCCCTTGGTCCAAGTATGCATTCTATGTTAAGTCTAATAAATGCGGTTCAGTATTAATTAACAAGTTAATAATTCAGTGAGATCAAGTGAGCTGAATGCCTAGCTAGAGGCCGCTTCAGTTCAAGTGGAATTAATGATATTAATCCACAGCTTACTCTTGACTGAACCCGTAGGGTCACACAAATAGTACGTAAACGGATCAAGTATTTAATGGCATTAAATACTCCATCTATGAATATTCGGAACCGACGGATCTTGGTTTCAGTGGGAGCTAAGATCGTCACAGGCAAGAAATGAATACTCCGGAAACGATGATATTGCCGGAAACGGAAATATGGATCGTATCGGAAATATGAATATTATCCAAGTCGTAGATGTTGCCGAAAACGGAAACATGGTACGTATCGGAAAATATTATCGGAAATAGAAATATTACCAGAATCGGAAATATTGCCGGAAACGGAAATATTGTCTGAATCGGAAATATTATCGGAATCGGAAAATAATTCCGGAAACGGAAATATTAAATATTTGTTCGAAACGGAAATTAATTCCGGAATCGGAAATATTAAATATTGTTCGTGTCGGAAATGAATTCCGGAATCGGAAAATTAATCGGAAGCGCGTCTTACGAATTAGCATCGGACGAGCTTGCTAGACGAAGGCCCAGCACGAAGCCAGGCCCACGTCCAGCAAGGGAAACGCGCGCCACAACACGCCAGCCCAAGGCTGCGCCAGGCCCACCGCAAGGCAGGCCCAGCGCGCGCCCAAGGCTGCGGCAGTCGTGGGCTGCGATGCTCGGGCTGTGCGCGCCCGCGCATGGCGCCCCTCGTGGGCTGCTGTGCGTGCGTGGGTGTTTGTGTTCACATACGAAACCTAAAACGTACAGGATTCGTTTAATGATTAAATTCCTAATTCTATTTGATAAATTAATTAAATAAGAGTTTCATTAGGATTCTAATTTAATTAATTCGTATCCTAATAGGATTCCAATTCTCTTTCCATACCCCTATAAATATGTGGCCTGGGTTCACAATTTATAACAAGTTTTTCAAGTATTCAAAGTGAGTTTTTGAGAGAAAAATTCAGACACATTCCTTGCTCAAAAGTGCCGAAATTTTTAGTACCTTAAGAGCGATTCTAGTTGGTCAATCTTAAGGCGGATCCGGACGTGCTGTGGACTATCTACGGAGGGACGACACTTGGAGTCCTAAAGACTTGTTCTTGTTCGGTTCGGGCGCAGTTAGGGAAGGCACGCAACAAAGAGTATGCATCTAAACTATGCTATATGATTATGTGTAAATAATATGTATTCCTGGCTAAATGGTTTTTCCGCATGATTTATGAATTGTCATATGTATCATAACCTAACATTTCTCTGATAGTTGGGTTCGAAGGATACTTGATTGTTTATCGAGCGTGCCTTTTGCGTTCAAAATTAATGGGAGAATTTCGGGCTCTGTTATTCCATCTAGAGGCTTGCGGCAAGGTGATCCAATCTCTCCATATTTATTTCTTATTGTGGATGATGTTTTTTCGACATTGTTATCTAAGGCTGCACGGGAGAACCTAATTCATGGCATTAAAATTTGTAACGGTGCCCCCAAAGTATCACATTTATTTTTCGCCGACGACATCATACTTTTTGCTAAAGAATCTGTTAGAGAATGTTATGTAATAGCTGACATTATCAGCAAATATGAGAGAGCATCTGGGCAAAGTGTCAATCTAAATAAAACAGATGTCGTATTCAGTAAATGTGTGAATGTGGATCGAAGGAAGGAGATCGTTGATATTTTGGGGGTAAAAGAAGTGGAAAAGCATGAGAAATACTTAGGGTTGCCTACGATCATCGGAAAATAAAAATAAAAAAGTGATTTTTGCTAGCCTAAAGGAAAGAATATGGAGAAAGCTGCAAGGTTGGAAGGAGAAACTTCTGTCAAGGCACGGGAAGGAAATTTTGATTAAAGTAGTGGCACAGACTATTCCGACATACATGATGAGTATTTTCAAGATTCCGGATGGGCTGTTAGATGAGATTCATTCACTCCTAGCTCGCTTTTGGTGGGGGTCAGATGGGACGAACCGAAAGATGTATTGGCATAGTTGGGACTCATTGTGTAGACCAAAGTCATTAGGGGGGATGGGCTTTAGAGACCTTAAAGTCTTCAACCAAGCCTTATTGGCTAAGCAGGTATGGCGCTTACATAATAGTCTGAACCCACTACTACATGAATTGTTGAAAGCTCGATATTTCAAGCATTGTTCGGTTTTGGAAGCTAGTAAGGGCCATGACCCAAGCTACTCTTATAGGAGCCTGTGGGGCTCAAAATCGCTGCTTGTTGATGGCCTAAGGTGGAGAGTAGGTAATGGTGCTACTGTGAAGGTCCGGTCGGATGCTTGGTTACCTGGAAATACCGCAGAAGCTACGCCTACTGGTGATGGGGAGTATGACCCTGAGATGAGTGTGTCTGAGCTCATCAACTTTGATAGGACGAATGGAATTTGGAGATGCTGTATAATTCTTTCTCTCCTGAGGTATGTTCTTTAAGCTTACAACTACCTATTTCTACCTCGCTCCCTCCTGATAATCAGTATTGGTGGCTATCTAAAGACGGCGAATATAATGTAAAGTCTGGGTATTGGTTTGGGATACTTGGTCACTTACAAGGTGTGGAAGCGGGTCTGAGTGAGACGGATAGGGAGATTTGGCGTACTGTCTGGGGTCTTGGTGGCCCTCCTAAACTAAGACATTTTGTGTGGCAAGCATGTAAGGGAAGTATGGCGGTGAAAGAGGAGTTGTATAGACTACATATTGCAGCCGATGAATTGTGTAGTGGGTGTGGGGTAAATGTTGAGTCTATTAATCATATGTCTTATTTGAGTGTAATGTAGCGCACGAAGTATGGGTGAGCAGTACCTTTGCGGGTACCATTGCCGAGTCTCCGAACTCGTCCTTCTCGTCGAAGCTTCTGTGGTTTGCAAGCAAATGGATAAAGGGGAGCTCTGTACTTTGCTAGCTATTGCATGGTCAATTTGGTTTTGCAGAAATAAGTCAGTAGATGACAATATAACATTGAATGGAGTGATGTTGGCTGCTGGGTTTTCCAAGCTCATAGAGGAGTATGGTATATATGCAAAGAAGGTGTTTGTCAAAGCTAACCCAAAGTATTACCTCTCAGCAGTAGTATGGAATAGGCCCCTTGAAGGGATTGTAAAAATCAATGTTGACGCTCACATTGCGAATTCTTATGTGGGTCTTGGTGGTGTAGCTCGCGATAGTGAAGAGCAACTCGTGTGGGTGGCAACACGAAGGTGTGAGGCGAGATGGGAGGTGGAGGTAGCAGAGTCGGCAGCGGTACATTACGGTATGCAAGTAGCATTGAGAATGGGTCATGATAAGGTGTGGATGGAGGGCTATGCATTGACGATCTCGAAGCATATTGATGAGCGCACTAGTGATTTCTCCCCTAAATGGTTATTTTATGATGATATAGGCAACTTATCAAAATCATTTGATGTTTTTATTATGTCTCATGTGAAAAGAGCATGTAATACGATAGCCCACCTGGTGGCAAGGAGGAATACTCGTAATTGTTCGGAACTATTATGTAAGAACTCTTTCCCCCAAAGTATTACTACTTTGGCGGAACTTGATGAAATAAAATACCTGTCTAACTTTTCCCTAAAAAAAAAGAACAAGTTAATAAAAATAAGAAGGCTGTAAATCTAACATAATTAGCTATGAAAAATATATTTAATTATTTAATATATTGACGTAATGATTACTTAACCTATTCACTAAGGGTTAGAAAAACCGTTTAATAACCAATTGCTTGTTGGTTCAGTGGTGATTGAGGCTGAACTTGGTAGGGAAAACTCGTGTTCGATCACCCGCAACAACAATCGGGAGGGGACTGGAACCTAACCACCCAGAACTCGTCTCGAATCCGAATTAGCCCTAAAAGTGATCAGGGTGCTAAAAATAAATAAAAAAACCGTTTATTTATTGCCGAAGTTGTAATTACTAATTACCAATTTCCCGTAAATGGTCAATTGTTTTTTCGTTTTACCAATCCGGTTTATTGGCCGAGCAAGTGAAGACTGATGATGAGATAACGTTTTACAAAGATGAGGCAGTAGGTGGCGCGCCATATCTCTTCTTTTCTCTCGCCCGTAACTCAGTGGTTCTTCAATGGCGTCACACTTATCATCTTCTTCCATTTTCCTCTCTTCACCTTCCAAAATTTCAATGAATTCCCAATTCACTTCCCCACTTAACCGTCAATTCTTCTTCCCTCCTCCGACCCGAATTCAAATACCCTACAATTCAACTGTTCGACGCGTATCCGCTCATTGTTCCTCAAAGGTTTGTTCTTTCTGATAATTCCCTCCTTTCCAGTATAATTTCTCAACGCAATTAATTTCATTTCAATTTGATGATGCCCATGATGGTGTTGCTACACAAAATACTGTACTGTACTAGAACAATTTCAATTTGATGACGGTGCTGAACTTTGTGCTTTACCTAGTTATTTAGGGCTAGTGTCAATTACCATGGATAAGGAAATAATCTTATTCTTCTATAAGCACCTGATTGATTGGTGATTGTTGAACTTGTACTTGATTGTTGTGAGGGATGCCTAGAACAAGGGGTGGGAGTTTAGTGAGATGAGCGGGGTGCTATGACGTGCATTATGTTCAGGTTATTCGGTTAATTTTCCTTCCCGTATTATGCTACCTGCATTGTTCTTTCATTAATAGTATGAAATTGCAGGTTGTGGACTTGTGGGTGGTTTTAATTGGTATTATTGTAATGTGTAATTTTTGTGTTCGAGCAAGACAATGCCAACTGCTATTTTTTTTTTTTTTGGGTGAAAAAGGAACATTCATAACTTAAAGAGTTTAAGTGTTTGCATTAAGCCTATTAAAATCCGCTGTACTTGCTATTTGTTTGAACGAATTGATCAAATTAACACAAATGTAGTGAAAGAGTTCAATTCTGTTTATAGTTATCCCAATTCATAAATGGAACTTCAGTCATGCAGGAATCAACAAATCAGCATGGTGCACCATATACCTCACACATGTCCATGGTTAAGAATGGGATGAAAGGACTTGAAAGGGCCTTGGCCGCAATGCTTCTTGTCGTTCAGATTTCAACTCCTCTACCTGTTTTCGATTTGGATTCCTACTCTCTCCCTCCTGCGGTGGCAGTGCTTTATTCTCCGGATACTAAAGTTCCTAGAACTGGGGAACTTGCATTAAGAAAGGCCATACCAGGAAACACAAACATGAAAACCATACAAGTTGGTCTCTCTCCTAGTAAAATCCTTACATATGATTCTCTGATAGATAATTTGGTTATTATTCTTTGACTCGTCTCTTTTTCTTTTGCCTTCTTATTTTTTGTTATCTTGTCTAGGAATCTCTGGAGGAACTCTCATACTTGCTTAGGATTCCTCAAAGAAAACCATATGGAACAATGGAGGGAAATGTAAAAAAAGCTTTAAAGGTATGTTTTGTACGCATTGCAGCTCAATTTTTGTAGTGTATTACATCCTCTGATATGATTAAATGAAGCAGAGTTAAGGATTTCTCTGCTCTTGGTCCATACCTGATGTTAGTAAAGTGAAAAATTGCTAATTCAAGCTGTTGTATCTGGAAACGCTATCTTAGAATTCTGTCGATAATTGTAGAAGTAAATGAAAATTATCATGATGAATTGAAGGGGAAATATGAAGGGAGAGAGGAATTTGTGAGAGAAAAAAACTATCTTCTTCTGTCGTAAACTGATGCATGAAACTCTGTGTGTCACATGCTTGAATTCTAGGCTATTACTACAAGAGCTATCTGCCTTAAACAACCGAGTTTCCATTGTGGCATTTTGCTAACTTAACCAAGGCTAAAAACGTCATAACAATTTATCATAGTAGAAACTCTTATTCTCACAATGGACACTGATTGAACTCCAGAAGTCCAGAGTATTTGTGATCAATGCTCATTGTGCTCCATTCTTATGGTTATGTACAAATATACTCCTAAATGGCTTCCTCACTAGATAAAAATTTTGCCTCTCCTAATTTTTGCTAAAAAATATGTAGTTTTAATGGTAGCATCCCTGTCTAATAAACATGAAGTTAAATACAATAGCTAACAGTTACAAGACTTGCAACATAAGCCAACTCGTCCCTTGGAACTCGGAACTCATTATCTCATCATTTAGTTTGAAGAAGGATTCAACATTTTACCTCTCTTTCCAGTATTTCTGATATCAACTTATCACAAGTCCATAACAACTGAAGTTTAACTCACTAACAATTGTATATACTGACACTTCTTCATCTGGTGGTGAGTCTGATGACAAGTAAAGGTACATTTATTCCACGTGATTTTTGATCCCTTCACCTCTATGTTAAAAGTTCACATGTACAAAAAGAACTTTTTAAGAGACAGTAGTCCAGTACTGCACAGTTGCAGGTGCGGGAGGGAATTGTTTTGCCTCGTAGACTCTAATTCCCTCCAATATATTTAGTGATACACTTTTGATCTCTGATACTTGTAGTTGTATCCATCGTCAGTGTAGCTTATTTCCTTGGTTCATAGTGTGCAGTAGTTTTATGATTCAGCTCTGCTATTGCAACAATGCTTGACATCTTATTACTTGTAAATTAGGCTTATATTCTGTGAATGGTATTAATTTTGCATTCATACTTTCTTGATCTTTCAAGTGTATCCTATCTTTGTCAAAGAGTTAGAATTGCCTTTGATACATTTTGTTTGCTACATTTCATGCCAGGTAGCACTAGATAAAAAGGAAGCTATTTTGGCAAGTGTACCTGCTGAGTCCAAGGAAAGGGGTTCCCTTCTGTATGAATCTCTAATTGATGGGAAGGTACTTCATACTTGTTGAGGGAACTTTCTCCAACGCTGCTTCTCTTCTGCCTGGAAGTTGGTTCTTTGTTTCTATTTACATTTATTTGATTGCTTTAAGCATCTTTTGACTTGTTTAATACAGTATATGATAACACTTTTGTATTCTACACTGGAACTGAAGAGTTGTTTTTTCTTACATTGTACAATTTCTTCCATCATACAAACTATAAATATCTTCTTCCTGAGATTCAGAGTTGAAAATATAGAAAGAGGTACTAATAGTAAAAAAAAAATCAAGTGAACATACGGTCATGAGAGCCCAATTTTTTTTTTGACCTTGATAAATAATGTGGAAATCAGAGACTAATTTTGTAACTTAAATAAAATTCTTCCCAAACAATCAGGTTTTGTAGTTTTAGAGGTGTTAATGTCATGAAAATATTATTTTACAAGTTTCCCTGTACTTTCTTGACAGGGTAGCTTGCGAGCACTTCTTGAGCGCATAAAAGACAAGGACGCTGATAGAGTATCAGTGGGCCTCGCATCTGCATTGGATACTGTTGCAGAATTGGAGCTGTTACAGGTATCTTTGATACTGATAATAATGACATGTTGAAAAATGAGAATTGAGTGGCTAATGATATCATGGGTTTTTAACTATTGTGAAGCATGTCCAAGTTTCTCCAACTAAATCAGAAATTATAGAAGTGAGAAATTATAGTGTTTGGCAGGAAAGGTTACTGCTGTAAATAAAGCTGCCATGTACTCCGGAATGCATTCTAAACACAAGTCATCCAAACTTTATAATAAAAATCACATACTGGATCTAATTATTTTGCTGAGATAGGACGAAGAAATCTAAGCTTAAGATTCAGAAGTTATAGCTGGACGAAGATCTCCTGCTTGTATTCATCCCTGTTTCTTGGGAATATATTTTTTGAGGGACTTCTTCTTGGGAAATAGCGATGAAAATCAATTCATAATATCTCTTGCAGAGTGCTTGAGATCAAATGCTTCTAAGCCTCAAAGAAGCTATCTTATTAGGTTGTTATTTGTCTTACTACCTGGGTTCAAGTAGAAGTGTTTGTAGTTTTGTTATGTAACAGAATTTATTGAAAAGTGGTAATAGCCTTTGTGAGTGAGGTTTCATCATGCTAAATATGTTTCCTTGAGACCTTCATTCCGTCTCATAAAATGCGGTATCATTTGTTTCTTCTGAATTTACTTGTCTGTTAGCAGTAATTTCTATGCTTCTATGGTAGAACTCAACCACATTTACTTGGCACAAATTTAACATGTTTCAATTGCAACAGGCTCCTGGAATATCGTTTTTGTTGCCTCAGCAGTATTTGCAATATCCAAGGCATGTTTTCTATGCTCGCAGCCTTTTCATTGTTGGGGATTTGGGGGAATGAAGAGGAAGAATATTAATTGAATAATTCTCCTGCTGCTTAATTAATGATTTTTTTCACAATTGATTTTGATCCATTGCTTTGGAAGCAATGCTGCAAAGTGTAACCAGGTTTCTTTTCTGTTTTAAGATCTGTGCTGAATTGTTTTTGTCTTTAGGTTAAATGGGAGAGGAACAGTTGAATTTACTGTTGAGAAAGGAGATGGCTCAACATTTAATGCTCAAGCTGGTGGTGAAGCCAAAAATACAGCCACCATTCAGGTACTAAATTTCCCTTGTAAAGCACCAATAAGAGTCCAATAATGCTACCTGATTATCTAGTTCTGTTCTTGTTTATTCTACTCTGTTAAATTTTTTGAATTTGTTTGTGAGTAAGTTGGCATTTTATCTATAAATTAGTATACTTCAAACAGTTTCTCTTGAGTTTCTAGAAGGCCGCAATTCTTGACCGGCGAAAGGAACTATTAAATAAAACAGGTTGAAAGCATCTATTGGAGACTTGAAATTCCAGGAGCTCTTTCTTGCTGACTGCTGAGTGATCCATTTTACGGTGCATTTATATTTATGCTTATGTTTTGAAGGGTAGTAATCATATGGATAATCCATGCACACATCACGTAGCACCCGCGCTGCCGCGCATATGTACGAAAAGGAATGCTTACACTCGCTTAAGGGTTTCTTTAAAAGTTTAGAATTTAACTTCTATGCTTCTGTATGTAAATTCTTTGCTTGGGAGGTGTTTCTTTTGTTGCTATCATATCCAGCTTACCGATGATTCATGCATTCAGGTTGTAATAGATGGATATTCTGCACCATTGACTGCTGGGAATTTCGCTAAATTGGTAAGGTACTTAAAGAAAACTTTTGCTTGTCAAATTTCAATATGCACATGATTTCATTCTCTATTCAAAACAACTAATTTGAGGCATGCCTTCTCATACTCAAGCCCCATCAGTGCATCAGTCATTTCTCCTTCATTTAAAACTAGGAAAGGAAATTGTAGAAAGATATCCTATTTTATTCTATGGCTGATGGCTCCGGGGTTTTCTAACATATGATGTCATTTTGTGGTCATTAGTTGGTGGTTGTTTGTGTTATCCATATTGTGATTCCAACTAAAAGTTTAGTGGTTTAGACAAGTTGTTTGTTGTGTTTTAAGTGCACTACTACCATGACGGCTTCACGGGGGTCAAGGATACAAACTGATTACACATTTCAGCAGGGAAGTAGGTAGCCTAAAAGTTAGAGAAGCTTGGAAGGGATTTCCTTTTGAAAAAGTTGCACTTTTGGCTCTTTAGCTTTGGTAAATTTTCCTTTTGTGACCTCTATTTGGATATCTCTAATCTGGTACCCAATTTAAGGATTTTCATTTTGGGTACCTGCACCCAAATAAAGTTACAGCACTATTAAGTACTTTGATCAAGCCAAGTAGCCTTTTTTCCCCTTATGATGTTTCATTTTTTGATATTTGAGTTCTTCCACCATGATTTTAGAATCTAAGAGTTTACAACTCCTTGCATTTGAAAAAACAAAGTTAAACCATTGATCCCGGGGTTGTGTGGTTTTTTACAATATGAAGCAAGGGTGACATTATGCTAGCCTCTGGAGTTTTTCCATTCAATTGCTTCAATCAGGCAGATGAGCTCTTCTAATTCAGCAGTTGAACACTTGAACATCTGGATTTCCTCTGGAAACCACCCGTGCAATGGTCTCTGATTTTCCATGCACCCCACCCATTTCTACGTCATGAAGGTTATGGCAAAAAGAAGCATCAAGGTTTCACTTTGAGAGAGCCTAGTCCAGGAGGTTGCCAAGGGATTTGTTTTTTCACGGCATTGTAGGTTGAGCTTTGAGTACAGTAAAATTTAGGGTAGGCCCATTTAGTGGTTTTAAAAGTGGTTGGGGTGGATTCCTCTGAAATACACACGAGTTCCTTCTTTTTCTGATCTCCAAAATTAATAAATCAAAAGGGACACACCGACGAATGTTTTCTAAGAGAGAGAGGTCTGTGAAATTGCTTTTGAGCCACAGAGACGGGGGTTGGTGAAATAGTCTGGTTGGTCTTGAAAGAGATTCCGAATTTCTAGGTTCTTAGGCAGTCCGTCGAGATATGGAAAGGGGTTTGTGGTGAAAGGGGCACCCAAGAGAACATAAAGGGTTGGTAAAGTGTGTATAAGTACAATCACAATGTATGAGTTTCTATTATGTTATTCGAAAAGGAACCAGGTATAAGCTGGTTCGCAGTAACAGATCTAAGTTTCAGAAGTCTGGTATGTGGAGTGATATCTCTAGCAGATGCGAATATGACGCAACAAAAGATTTCCTGCAGATTGTGTGGGGACATTGTCTTAATTTCCCTTTTGTCAAGAGTATTTTCTAGATGTGATATATTTAGTATAAGTAGTTGATTGTAATTGGGAAAGTAAGAAGGATATTATACTTGTAATATAAATAATACTTCGTATCTAGCTGTTGAATTTAGAAAGGCGGTTAGTCAGTCTAGGGTGTTGAAGTATGGAATCTTACAAATAAGTCTATAGGTTCACTGTAAGGCATCAGATTGTGAGGCTTTGAGAGAGATCTCAAAGATGTGAACACTAAAAGGCATGTGTGGGTGGGTGCCCAACTATTGGTGATGTAACTTGGAAAAGTGAGAGGGTTTTGTTGATATAAGGTTGAACTGGTTATAGACTATAACGTACTCTATAATCTTTCCTTTCTCAAATTTGCTTGCAGAATTCTGACTTAGATGAAAAATATCTACTGGATATTTACAAGTTAAAAAAAAAAAAGACAAAAAACTCCGTTGAGCTGTCATTCATTGGAACAGAACTTTTGCAGACATAGCTAAAACCACAAACAGACTCCGGCGTGCTGCCTGTTGCAGATTTTGGCATACCCAAGATGTAAGGAAAAAGTAGTTGGCTCAAAAGAAAAAAGTCGTGAAGTTCCGATAAAAAAGTTAAGGCTATATTCAGCTTGCTGCTTACTTGTGGAGTTGAGAAACCCCCTTCCGCATTTACTAGCTCTATTTAGATTTCTACCTGAGGAAATTAAGGGTACAAAGCATGTGGGAGTCTGAGGTGGAAGAACATTTTGATGTGAGGAAATAGAGTATATGGTTTTGATTAATTATGTTTTTGCATGCCTCAAATGGATTATATGCGTCATGGATTGGATTGGCTAACCCACAATGAGCAGTGGGTGATATAGCAATTGTGACATGAAACTTTAATTATTTGTTGTCATTAAACTAGCAGAATTAGAGCGTGCGTGAGGTTACCAAACTTTGTTCATTGTTAGACAAGATCAAGTTAGGCTGATCTATTTGGTTTATAATATAGCAATGCGATACTTACACGAAGATTGTCAGGTAATTGATGGGACATATGATGGTACAAAACTAAGTAGCACTACTCAAGCTGTTCTGTCTGATAACAAAATAGAGAAACGCAAGGGTTATAGTGTTCCTCTGGAAATAATGCCATCTGGACAATTTGAGCCGCTCTACAAGACAACATTAAGTGTACAGGTAGATGTTCAATTTAATTTAATTTAATTTAATTTAATCCCTGTTGAGAATTTGCCAAGGCTGGTGATATGCGATTTGCATTGTTAAACATTTCAGGATGGTGAGCTGCCAGTTTTACCTTTATCTGTTTATGGAGCTGTTGTTATGGCTCACAATGATGCTTCTGAGGAATACTCATCACCGAATCAGTTTTTCTTTTATTTGTATGACAAGAGAAATGTAAGTATGGATAATGGATACCAGCCCATGTATAGTTTAATGTTTATTGTTATCTATCTTGATGGTAGCTTATGTAATGACCTTTTCTTTTTTATCTCCAGGCTGGTTTAGGAGGACTGTCGTTTGATGAAGGTCAATTCTCTGTGTTCGGGTATGCCTCTAAAGCTTATTGTAATTGTTTTACATTCAGTATTACAGTTTCAGTCGAGTAATATTCATTCTACATACTCATATGATTGTATGGTACGTGTAGTTACACGACAGTAGGGCGAGATATTCTTCCTCAACTAAAAACGGGCGATATTATTAGATTTGCAAAGTTAGTCGAAGGCCAAGATCGCCTCATACTGCCGACTGAAAGTTGATAGTGCTCTCTCATCAGAGAATACATTTAAGCTGATGACATATCTTCTTAAATCTGCGGCATGCTATTCTTTCTTCTACCTTGATAGAGAACTTATTACGCTTACCACTTCCTAGCTAGCTAATTATTGTGTAAGCTTAATTGGACAGAATATTCAACATCTGTACAATGATAATTCAGCCATATTTCTGTTTCACTAAGATTTATTTTATTCATTCATTCATATTACCATTTACCAAGCTGGCTTATGTACAGTAAATGTCAAGGACGTTTATGTTGTGAATTTTGTTTCCAAGACTAGGAAAAACCCACCTAGCTGATAGAATTCTTTTCAAAGTACCTCACCCGATAATTCGTTACTAGACACGGCTTAATTCAATTCGTGTGATAACATTTAAAGTGAAAGAGAATAAGCACAAACGCGTTTTGGGATGGACGTTTTAGATGCCAAATCCGAAGCTCGAAAAGATACATCTGAATGACTAAATGGTAAAAACCAAAACACCTAATCCATACAATAAAGTAACTACGGTAGAAACTCAAAACAAAGACAAACTAGTAAAATTAACCATTACAACAGCGAACTCCCTGGAGATGATCTTCCATTCCTTGCTTAAGGAACTGTATAACCTGCCAGAACATAAATAAACCGTAATTAATTATCACGTTGATAGTGTAATTTGAACTGGTAGCGTAAAACTAATTAAACATGGACGCAAGTAATTAATATATGTACGTGTTAGCACTTACTTCCGCATCTGGATCCATGAGGCATGGGCTTGCCACAGAACTGAAGAGAATGCATAGCTTTAGGCATACTAATCAGCTGCTCAACCTGTGGAGTAATGTGTGTACACATGCATGCAACATCAATTATTCTTAACACATTACAACATGTTGGAGATGGATTCATAATTGGACCTGGTTTTTGAACAAATACTGCACATTGTGTTATTAACCCTTGCAAATCACCATTGCATTGCCCATTTCCCACCTTAATGTTCCCATAATATGCCCCAATTAGACCCAAAATTATAACCAAAACCAAAACATGATTGTTCTTGCTAATCAAGCTAGCCATTGCGATTCACTTCTATATATGAAGAAATATAACTTCTTTTGGGTGTTAATTATGTCATTTGGTCAAATAACTTGGGAGGTATTTATACAAGGAAATTCCAGAATTTGGTATTAAAAAAACATTATTTTGGTTGTTTGCCTATTGGATGCATGAAGTGTGTGATTATTTACTGTTGTAGTGTAGGTGGTTTTCTGTTCTGTTATTGGGGTTGATGATCATCATCTTGTGGGCTTTGGAAATTGTTATTACATGCATGTCAATTTTCTCCATCTTTTATTATTTACTGCTGTTAATTTCATTACATAAGTATTTCATTTGGATTCCTATCTACTTGTAGAGATACATTGTTTTTCGGTGTAAATGAGCATCAACAGCAATTTAAGTGAACCAAGATTCTAACCTGTACCTGACTCATCATATACAAGCCCGCAGTCGTACCATTAGCCAAGACATTGCATACAAGCCCACAATTTTGATCATTAGGCCAATACACCATTGATACCTATTACTCCATCCGTTCCAGAATATTTGCAACGGTTTGACTTTTTACACTATTCATACAATTCACTTTGACCCTATTTTATGAGAGTGGGGGATAGCTCAGTTGGTTAGAGCTTCCCTCCCGGTTCCAGGTGATCCTGGGATCGATTCTCATCCCCGCCATTCTTGGCTCATTTGCACCAAAAAAAAAAAAAAACTTTGACCCTATTTTATTTATCGTATATACAGTTTGACTTTTTGCACTATTCATATAATTCACTTTGACCCTATTTTATTTATAGTATATGAAAATAGGTGTTAGCATATAATATATTGTTGACTTCATATTAATATATATTTCCAAAATATTAATATTTTATAAGTTTTTATAATATATAATTGAAGATATTGATGGTCAAAGTTGTGCACTGGCAAACGTGTTCAATCAAACCGTTGCGAGTATTCCGGGAGGGAGGGAGTACGTAGTAGTAGATATGTGATTCACTCATTTATATCGTATATGTAACACCCAAATTTCTCTCTTTTTAAAACCAACATTTATTTGAATAAAACCAACATGGAGAGAAACTTAGAGTATTACTGCCACGTGATTACGTTCAGCCCCGGTCCTGACATTTTGAGGGCCCTAGGCGAAATAAGGGATTTGGGCCCCTTCCGAAATGATACGTCTTTAATTGAAATAATATCATAATTTTTTTTGTTAAATCCATTATATCGTTGAATTCAAATATTTTTTTTTTATTATATCTCCTTTGTAGGATCCTAGAATTCAAAATCATACTCTAGTCGATCTCTTATATTTCAATAAAATAAATACTTACTTAATTACGAGATAATTAATATGCATAAAGAGATTTTTTTTTTTTTTTTAAAAAAAAGGTCCATTTTGAGCATATAAAAGTATCAGTTAATTTTGTCATCATTAAAATTTGATATATATTTTAAAACTTATAGACCCATAGTCCATCAAATAAACATTTTTTTCGCCCACATATAGTTACATCAATTAGAAGTGAGTACTAAAAGTCAAATACTACGTACATAACTCAACGTAAAACTTAATTATCTTGTAATGGATTAAATGGGCAGAGCTAATACAAATAAAGGGTTTAATAATTGAGACACTATATATGTATAAAGTATTATAAATGAGAATATTAGTTGCTAAAATATAAATTTAAAATAAAAAAATTACAGTACATGCTAACAAACACAAAAATAAAAATATTGGTAAAGTTAAAAAAAGAAAAGAGTTGAACGAATAAAGAAAGACGGAAGTCAACAAGAAAAACAAAATAACAAAGAAAGTGAGGGGAGTTGAACACTAGACCTATAGTAGATATCAAAGCTATTATTTTGGGCCACTTTCCGCCTTGGGCCCTAGGCGTTCGCACCCCTTGCCTACCCCCTAGGGCCGGGCCTGATTACGTTAAAGGCTAACTAACTCAACTAATGCAGCGAAAATAACTCAAATACTTTTCTTTATTGAACAACTAGATTAAGTTTCATGCATGCACGGATTTTGATCATTTTTTTCACAAAATATTTAACTAAATATCTCCCAAACTACTGCATAGTTATAACATTTTTAACATACTCGTTTAAATTTATTCATCTAATATGCATATTTAAAATGCTAATATGTTAATTTGACCAAAATATTGAGTGATAATATAGCGTTTGACTAAAATATTACCAAATTAGAATAATTATTATTACGTCGTATCTATTATTGTCATAATTTATAAACTAAATTTTGTTTCCATACATAAATAATTTATAAAAAAAGGTAGAGAATAAATAAAAATAAAATCAAACAGATACACTTTCTTTTGGGAAAGTGGTTTTTGGAGGGAAAAAATCGCACCAGGAATTGACACGTGTCATTCCTGGTGTCTCTTTTAGTGTATAGTAATAGATAGTAATCGAAATAAATAGTGTATATTTGATAAACCCTTGAAATTAAAATACTAAAATCTGAACTCACAAATGAAAACCAACTTAGAAATAAATCCTAACTAGTGAACTCTCCATTAATCCCGTATGCAAACATGTAACATCATCACATCAAGTTCCTGAAACCTGCTCACCAAAAGGTGAACATGGTCAAACCAAAAACAAATAGGAAATACGGATTAGCAAAAGCTAATATATGCAAAACATGTAAAACATTTATATGTAATTGGACATAATTTCATAAACCATTTAATTCAAACTTGATTAATTGAAATCACAGAAGATTCATTTTCCAAATTTAGAAACTTTACATAAATAGTAACTTTCCATAAATAGTAACTTTCCAACATAGTAACTGTTAAAAAGTATAAGCATTTCAAGAATACATATTTTCAAAAGAGAAACTTTCCGAAATTAGAAACATTCCATAAGTAGAATTATTCCAAATATATAAACTTTCCAAAATTAACAATATTCCAAAAGTAGAAAATTTTCATAAATAGATTCCAATTATAATATGAAAATCAAACACCTCTTCTTACTTCCTTCCTAAATGCACACCCCCATTCTTATCTCCACTTCCTTCCTAAATGTGCACACCCCCAAGCTACTATTCCATCACAAATCTTTACATTGGGGTACTAACCAAATATACTCAACTCGAAAGGCTCAGTGTCGTATACTACATAAGCAAAAAGTTGATCGAATACAAAACCAGATATACTCATATCAACTCAACAACGTTGTGAATAAAAATGAACGGAGCAAGTATTACATTATTCTTACTTGGCAAAAACTAATGAATGCTACTCTGTACGTAAAGATGGATGTGGGCCGGGCCGGCCCGAAGCCCGACCCGACCCGGCACGAAAAAAGCACGGCCCGGCACGACCACGCAGAAAGCACGGCCCGGCACGGGCACGTAGTCGTGGGCCGTGGGCCGGGCCTGGGCCTTAATTTTTTGGAAAAAGCACGGCAAAGCACGGCACGACTCGACCCGGCACGACAAAGCACGTTAAATTTAGTCAAATTAGCCTTAGGCACGACGGGCCGGCCCGGCCTGGCCTGTAATACCCCATATTTTTAAACTTGATTAATTATGCTAATTATTTTAATTAGCCTTTCTAATTAAGCTTTAATTTGATTAATGAATATTTTATTTTGAAAATTTTAAATGTCTTAATGATAAATTTTATTTTTATATTTTATGATTAATTAAGGAATTGTTTTAATTTTATTTAGATATTTGATTTTTTTTCAGCAAAAAGGAGAATTAAAAATCTGAAAATTTCCTAATTATCAAAATGCCCCTATTTGAGTCAAAAGACCAATAAACACTTTCACCGTGTCACCTCCTCCATGAGAGTCAACCATGAGCTTTTGATGTGTCTTCACCATTTTTAATTCAACTTCTTGATTCATCAACCTACCTATAGAATTAAAGACCAAAGCTAGAGTAGCCTCTCTTAATCAGCAATTCTTATTCTCCAAATCTTCCATTTGTCAACACAATTAAGCTGAGTTGTTGAATTCATAAAGCACAAAGGCCTCTATAAATAGTTGTCAGTTCAACCCCAAATGCAATACAATTCAGATTGACCTTCAATTTCTAAACCACCATTAAAACCCTCTTAAACAAGATAAATTTCTGGAAAATTACCAAAACCACCACATTAACCACCACTGCCGCCCCATTCTGCCGGAAACCACCGCAACTGTCACTGGCGTTGCTGCCGGTAAACCGCTTCCATCCAGCTTCGCTCAGGTATCCGACCACCTTACTCTGGTGAAGCCAACTAGTAGCCGCCACCTTCTCTTTTCTCTTTTTTCTCTTTTCCTTCGTGCGACTCTTTGTTCCGTTGCTGGCGCTCCAAAAATGTCGGGAAGCAAGTTCCATTTGGAACTTTGTTTCTTTCAGCCCATTAACTAAGTGCTAAGAGTGGCCCAACTTCAATCTTTTTGGGTAAGCCTTTATTCAAGTTATATTGCCTAATCGAATTGGTTTACAAAGTTTAGTGTTTAATTAAAATTGTTTAAACCAATTTTACAAAGCTTTAGTGTTTAAATGAAGGTATAACTTTTATCCTTTTTGATTGCTACCGTGTTTTAGTTTATAAAACCTAACCATGAAACTAGTATACATATTCCCTTTCTTTCTTAAAAATAAATAAATAAATAAATTATATAGTTCTTAATAAATATAAATATTTTCTATACATGTAATCATTATTATTAATTTTACTTATTAAGCTTGCTATATCTATTCTAATATAAATTTAAGAAAAATCGGACTCGGAGTTCAGGATGGACGATAAATAAGGCAAGAGAAAAAGCATAGTCAATCACGAATAGAGGTAACGGCTATTGCTAGTACCCGCAAGTCCCTTTTAAATGAGATTATAAAATTACGAAGTTACATTTGATTTATTTATTCATTTTTATCGTGTTTTATGATTTGCGGGAAAGAAGCATGCTTTAAGTAAACTATTTCATATTTATGAGAACCATGAAACAATTATGTTTTATTGATCACCTGATCTCAAGAGATATTTTACTTCAACTAAAGTACAGAGGTTGAGAATTATAAAACTCATTAAAACATGATAAATAAAAGTGAAAGACCTAGTTTTGTTGGCAGTATCAGTTCACAGGTTACAGTTCACAGTTTACAGTTTCGGTCATGCATGTACCCAGGGGCACAGGCCCACAGTTGAGCACAGGTTCTTATGGAGGCTCTTATGGACACCGATCCATCGTGGAAGACGTTCCACCAGTTTATACTTGCCAATAACTAGTATGTTAATAAAGAAAAGTTTACTAAAAAACTAACATGACGTTTTATTAAATGTTTTATGATATTCTATTCTCCCTGTTTTAGTAACTAAAATGAGTTGAAATGATTTTTACGTTGCTAGAATAGTACGTTACTGAGTCTTCGGCTCACCGTTTTGTTTTATGTTTTAGGTGCCGACCGGGACGGCGGATGTGATTAGTGGCAAGGATTTCGTCTTATTAGGGCTCACCTAGTTTAAGCTTAATTTGTACTAAGTTCAAGTAAGAATTTTCTACTAAGTTATGTAAAGTCACTTTTGAATATTAATATAGAACATAGTTATATTAGTTTAATAGCCTTGTAATTCCCAAGAGGGAGTTACGGCGGTAATGTCCCGACCGAATTAAGGTAATTTCGCTGCTTAATTACTTGAGTTAGAGGTCGGGGCGTTACAGCTTGGTATCAGAGCAACGGTTCTGAACCTTACATGTGGAACCCACTGGTTTTACATGAGCTTAGAATTAATTTAGGCTTTAAGTAAGAGCAATAGGATTACTTTTAATTAAAAAGAGTAAAGATACACTAAGTTAAAATGAATATAAACGAGCGTGAGAGTAGGCACGGGATAAAAGGGATTTATTTTCTAAATTTTTCGTAATCATGCATGATTGGCAGAATGTCAACCATTGAGGGTACCCATGACGATGGCTTTCACGATAATGGCGCTCACGATGATGAAAATGAGGAACAACCTCAAGGAGGTCATGAAGAAAGGATGGAACGATTAGAAAACGTGAGTGCAATGTTAGCCGAGTTGATCCAAGATTCTCGGAAGAAGAAAGATGTAAACGAGAACGAGAGTGCAGCGATGTTCAAGAACTTTTCATCGATCAACCCACCATCCTACGATGGCAAGCCTGATCAGTTGAGTTCGAGGATTGGATAAGTCACATTGATCAGTTGTTTGAAACCCTGCAATGCCGGAGAAATGGAGAGTTGACTTTGCTGTGTTTTATTTAACGGGTCAAGCAGGATTATGGTGGAAAGTCAATAAGGAACGAAAGAATGTGCCGGGATTTGGTTGGAACCAACTCCTGAAGTTAATGAGAGATATTTTTTATCCACCATCATTTAGGAAACAAAAGGAAGATGAATTTCTCCACTTGCAACAAGGAACGATGAGCGTTCTTGAATATGCAAATAAGTTCATGGAGTTGTCAAGGTTCGCGCCAGAGCTAGTATCGACAGAGCAATCCAGAATTAATCGCTTTGAGCGGGGTCTCCTTAAGTACCAAGATAGGTTGTCCACTCAAAGGTTCGCTTCTTATCAAGATATGGTTGACATTGCAGTTAATGTGGAACGCGTGGTGCTACTCAGAGAATCATAAAATGCCGGACACAAAAGAAAGAATGATAATCAGAACCAAGGAGGAGCAAATTAGAGGCCTAACCAAGGCTATCAAGGAAATCAAAGAAGGAATGACACTGGAAATAAGGGACAAGGTTATCATGGAGGCAACAAAAATCAGTACAATAGTTCACAAGAATGTGGCAAATGTGGAAGAAGGAGTCATGTTGAGAGCGAGTGTCGAGCTGGCACAAACACCTGCTTTCGATGTGGGAGCCCTGATCATTACCTCGGAGATTGTCCAAGAGGTCCAGCGCCAATCACATGAGGTCCAGCGCCAACCCCAAGAGGACCAGCACCAACTGTACCTAATCGTGGACGAAACAACAACAACACAGGAGGCACCAACCACAACCTACCACGACCACCAACAACTGGAAGAGTTTTCGTGATGAGGCAAGAGGAGGCAGATGAGGACGATAATGTTATCACTGGTACTTTCTCTATCCACTCTTCACCTGCCCATGTTCTCTTTGATTCTGGAGCTTCGCATTCCTTTATTTCTCCATCATTTGCGAAACGCTTAAAGTTAAAACCATGCTACGATTTTCATGCTATGAGTATTGCCCTTCCTACTGGAGAAATTGTGAAATGTAGAGCCCTATACAAAAATTGTCCTATCATGTTAGGGGAAGTAGAGTTCCTAGCTGACCTAATAGCTTTTGACCTATCTGATTTTGATGTGATTTTGGGAATGAACTGGTTGACAAAGTATGAGGCTAGCATTGATTGTTTGAGGCAGAGTGTGACCCTTAGAACACCAAATGGTGATAGGATTTCGTTCCAAAAATTAAGGAGAAAACCGACAATTCAAATTATCTCTGCTTTGAGAGCTCAGAAAATGATTCAGAGTGGCTTTACTGGCTATCTTTGTAGTGTGGTTGACCTTAATACTCCCGAACCATCCATTACCGACATACCCATTGTCTGTGAATACCCAAATGTTTTTCCCGAGGAGATACCTGACATGCCCCCACCAAGAGAGTTAGACTTCAGTATTGAACTTATTCCAGGATCCACCCCTATTTCTAAGGCATCATATAGGATGGCACCAGCTGAGTGGCAAGAGTTAAAGAAACAATTAGATGAATTACTTGAAAAAGGGTATATACGACTGAGTGTTTCACCTTGGGGTGCCCCAGTCTTATTTGTGAAGAAGAAAGATGGAACTTTGAGGTTATGCATAGATTATAGAGAGTTAAACAAGATTACTATTAAGAATAAATATCCTCTACCCCGTATTGATGATTTGTTCGATCAACTTCGAGGTGCAAAAGTGTTTTCAAAGATAGATTTGAGATCTGGATACCATCAACTTCGCGTTAAGCCCGAGGATATCCCAAAGACCGCCTTTAGAACCAGATATGGCCACTATGAGTTTGTTGTCATGCCTTTTGGGTTAACCAATGCTCCAGCTGTATTTATGGACTTAATGAACTGCATTTTCAAACCATACCTTGATAAATTTGTGGTTGTTTTCATTGATGATATTCTGGTATATTCTGGGAGTAATGAGGAACATGAGGAGCATTTGAGGAAAGTGTTAGACACATTGATTAAAAACCAGTTGTATGCCAAGTTGTCAAAATGTCAGTTCTGGCTTAGAGAAATATCATTTTTGGGTCATATTTGAAGGAAATAATGCCCTTGGTCCAAGTATGCATTCTATGTTAAGTCTAATAAATGCGGTTCAGTATTAATTGACAAGTTAATAATTCAGTGAGATCAAGTGAGCTGAATGCCTAGCTAGAGGCCGCTTCAGTTCAAGTGGAATTAATGATATTAATCCACAGCTTACTCTTGACTGAACCCGTAGGGTCACACAAATAGTACGTAAACGGATCAAGTATCTAATGGCATTAGATACTCTATCTATGAATATTCGGAACCGACGGATCTTGGTTTCAGTGGGAGCTAAGATCGTCACAGGCAAGAAATGAATACTCCGGAAACGATGATATTGCCGGAAACGGAAATATGGATCGTATCGGAAATATAAATATTATCCAAGTCGTAGATGTTGCCGGAAACGGAAACATGGTACGTATCGGAAAATATTATCGGAAATGGAAATATTGCCAGAATCGGAAATATTGCCGGAAACGGAAATATTGTCAGAATCGGAAATATTACCGGAATCGGAAAATAATTCCGGAAACAGAAATATTAAATATTTGTTCGAAACGGAAATTAATTCCGGAATCGGAAATATTAAATATTGTTCGTATCGGAAATGAATTCCGGAATCGGAAAATTTAATCGGAAGCGCATCGTACGAATAAGCATCGGACGAGGCCTGCCGGACGAGGCCCAGCACGAAGCCAGGCCATCGCCCAGCAAGCCAAGCGCGCCGCACAAACAGCAAGGCCAGGCCCAGCAGGCTGCGCGCAGCGCGCACAGCGCGCAGCGCGCACAGCGCGCAGCGCGCACAGCGCGCACAGCACGCGCAGCGCACAGCGCGCAGCGCGCGCGGGCGCTGAGTGGGCTGCTGCTCGCGCGCACGCATGAGGCCCATCGTGGCTGTCATGCGTGTGTGTGCAAGTGTTTGTGTTCGTGCACGTTTCCTAAAACATGCAGAGTTCCGTTAATGATTAAATTCCTAATTCTATTTAATAAATTAATTAAATTAGAGTTCTTGTAGGATTCTAGGTTTGATTAATTTGTATCTGAATAGGATTTCGATTCCCTTTCCATACCGCTATAAATATGAGGCTAGGGCTCACAATTTATAACACAAGTTTCAAAGTATTCAAAGTGAGTTTTTGAGAGAAAAAATTCAGTCACACATTTGCCTATAAAGTGCCGAAAATAATAGTACCTTAAGGGCGATTCTAGTTGGTCAATCTTAAGGCGGATCCGGACGTGCTGTGGACTATCTACGGAGGGACGACACTTGGAGTCCTAAAGACTTGTTCTTGTTCGGTTCGGGCGCAGCTAGGGAAGGCACGCAACAAAGAGTATGCATCTAATCTATGCTAAATGATTATGTGTAAATAATATGTTTTCCTGGGTTTATGGTTTTTTCCGCATGATTTATGAATTGTCATATGTATCATAACCTAACAGTGGTATCACGAGCCCCTTATTATTTTCATAATCTAAATTGCATGAACATGGTTAAATATTACAAATTTGCAAGAATTAAAAGGGGTGATTAATTTTCGTAATTGTTAATTAATTGCAAATTGCGTTTATTTAATTATACGTACGCAGGTTTTCGGCAGTTTCTTCGTTACTCATCCGAATTGAGTGATTTTTGTGTCAATTCCGCATGTAAAAGGCATTCTAAAATATTGACAAAAATAGTATTTTTCTGCCGAACCCAGAATTCTCAAATTCGAAGCCTAACTATGACTTTTCGAAGGTTTTAGTTTTTCGAATGCAAAATTTCGTAAATTTAAGATGTTAAATTAAATATTTGCGATTCTTGTTGATAAATCTTGAATTTTTGATTGACCTACTGCATATGTTTAACAAGTTTGAATGCCTAGTCTTGTTAATTATGCAATCTAATTTGTAATTATGATTAATTTGTTGAAAATTAGAATAATTTAGAATTAATTTGATTTTCATAATTAATTGTAATTTAATTAGAAACCTATGATTAAAAACCACCATAAAAATTGTAAATTTACGATAAATTTTAAATTTTTATGACCTAGACTTGAATCCATATCAATCGGAAATCAATTGGATAATAAATTTTCGATTTTTCGCCCTAAAATTATGAAATTAATATTATTTATTAATTTGTCATTAATTTTAAATATAAATTTTAAATTTTATGCGATTCGTTCATAAAACTTGCACGCACGAAGCAATGGACGCTTCGTGTTACCCTTAAAGGGTGTTGTATAATGCGGGCATGCGACGACGAGCAAGGGAGCTCGTCGCCCGTGCGGCACGAATGCAATGAGCAAGGGCGTAGTGCACGAGCACAAGGCAGCAGCCCTGCCTTGTGTCGTGTGCCATGAGCAATGAACGAATGGGCATGGGCGAAGAGCGAGCCAAGGCAGTCGCGTGTGGGCAGCAAGCGAGCTGCGCCACAACGCGCGCTGCCTCGCACAAGAGCGCGCAGCCTCGCGCGCAGCGAGCGCAAGCTCGCGTGCCACGAGCGCTGCGCCCAGCATTACTCGCGCGCACAGCGAGCGATGTCGCGCCCCAGCGAGCGATGGCTCGCGCGCGCAGCGAGCGATGTCGCGCGCCCAGCGAGCGATGTCGCGCGCCCAGCGAGCGATGGCTCGCGCGCCCAGCGAGCGATGTCGCGCGCCCAACGAGCGATGTCGCGCGCGCGCACTGCGAGCGATAGCTCGCGTGCGATGAGCGCTGGCGCGCGCAGCGAGCACCAATGCGTGCGGAGGCTTGCGATAGGGAAGCAGCAGCTATGCGACGAGCGCATGGGTTGCGCGCACATGGCCAGCAATGGCTGTGTGCGTACGGCCCATGGGCGTGCAACGCGTAGGGTGTTTGCGTTACGATTAGATCGTTTTTGAATGTTTAATTTGAAAATTTCAGTTCACGTAATTTTAATTAATTTTAAAATTAATAATTTGAATTATTTTCTTGGATTTTAATTTTGAATATTATAATTATAATAAATGTTATTTATTCTAATTATTTTACTAAAATTAAAATAATGAATTAATTTAAATACGACTGAAATTAAATTAAATTTTTGGATTCAATTATAAATTGATATGAGCTTTAAATTTTAATTAAATTTGTATGTTTCCGGTTGGACTAGAAATACATTTTTATGTTTAAAATTGGTAAAGCATATGAATTTATTGGTTTAAGTGGGAGCGCTTTTTAGTCATAAACTCTTGATTAGGTCTACAAATCCTTAAGGTTAAAACAACTTGATTAGAATTAATAAGGACTGAATAATTGGTAGATTATTGGTGCCCTTGATTAATTGCTGCAAATGTTTACGTGATGCATAATGTGTTTTACTAACCAGCTATGTGGGCCATTCATGATAATGAATGGGTGAATGGTATATATTGTATATGTACTGTTTTGCAGGTTATGAAGTGACTAGTATGGCCCAAATAGGATAGAAAATATGGTCTGCGTACCATTAATTTGAATGTAATTGGTCTAAAGTACCAAAGTTATTTTTCAATTCAAATATGGTCTGCGAACCATCAAATAGTTGTAATTAGTTATAGCTTATCCTATTTGAAGAAAATGGTGCCTCCCACGGAGATTTTCAAGACGGACTTTGAAGTCAAAGCTTCAAGATGAAGTCGGGCCATACTAGATCACAAATATCTTATGCATGTTTTAAGTTATTTATTGTTTTAAATATGTCTTAAAATGCATGAGATCAAAAGCTTGATTATGTTGCATGATTAAGGATTTTAGTTCACTTAAAATCTAACCAACATAGTAAGAGCCTTAAGTTCCAAACTTAAAAATTGAGTTAAAAGGTGCCATGCCAAAATATACACTTGCTTGGATATCCTTTACATCAATCTAGTAATAGTTTTCGCTCAGCGAGGTGTTACTTATTGGTCCTAAAGGGGCAAGGTACACAAATAATTGTGAGTACATGTTAGTTTTGGTGAAACTCAACGATATAAGTAAGGAGTCCTTTTATGTCGTGGCAAATTCGATAGGTTTACCTAATAAGTTCTTAGACGTACCTATCAACCAAGAATAGTTTCTAGACTATTAGCAAAAGGCTTTTGCTTACCTAAGATGTTCTAGGATTAAGTCGACAAACTGTGCTTAGTTCTTCAATGATTTTAGGATCTTGGAATCATTTTATTCACACCTGCCGGAACACATAATTTGAATAAAATGCTTAATAAACATTGAATTATGCATGTATGCTAGAATTTAAGTTTATTAAGAGAAACTGTGAATGGTTATTTATTTATTTATTCTTTTCAATTGTAGTTTTTAATATGGCAAACAACAATTCATTCAACATTCGATCAATTCTCGAAAAGGAGAAGTTGAACGGGAAAAACTTCCTTGACTGGCAAAGGAACTTGCAAATAGTTCTTATGCAGGAAGAAAAGGAGTATGTCCTAGATGAGGCGATGCCCGAAGCTCCAGGCGACGGGGTCACTCAGGCAGCCCTCAATCGTTGGATTGATGCCAACAAGGATGTGAAATGTCTAATGCTCGCCACCATGAGTGCGGATCTGCAGAAAACGTTCATCAACTCAGATGCTTTCACAATCATCAGTGAGTTGAAGAACATGTTCCAAGATCTGGCTCGAGTCGAAAGATTCGAGACTCATAGGCAAATTCTTGAGACCAAGCTTAAGAAAGGCGAGCCCGTAAGTCCACATGTTCTCAAAATGATTGGACTCATTGAGAATATGAGTCGGCTGGATCAGCAATTTTCTCAGGAAATGGCTATAGACACCATCCTCCATTCTCTTCATAGCGGGTATGATCAGTTCAAACTGAACTACAGTATGAATAGTCTGGACAAAACGCTCACTGAGCTTCACGGTATACTGAAGACCGCTGAAAAGACGCTCAAAAGTGATAAGCAGGATGTGCTTATGGTGCGTGGGGGCAAGTTCAAGAAATCTGGAAAGAAGAGGAATGCTAAGAAAGGTGGCAACAAAGCCAGCCCAACTAAGCAAACTGGCGCCAAATCTGCAAAGAGGAAGGTCAGTCAACCCACTTCTGAATCCGAATGCTTCTACTGCAAGAAGAAGGGGCATTGGAAGAGAGATTGCTTGAAGCTAAAGGAAGATCAGAAGAACGGAACAGTCGTTCCATCTTCAGGTATTTTCGTTATAGACTGTATACTTGCTAATTCAACTTCTTGGGTATTAGATACAGGTTGTGGCTCACACTTATGTTCCAATCCACAGGGACTAAGAAGAAGTAGAAAGTTAAGCAAGGGTGAAGTCGACCTACGAGTGGGAAATGGAGCACGGATTGCTGCATTAGCTGTAGGAACTTACTATTTGTCGTTGCCCTCCGGGCTAGTTTTGGAACTGGAAGAATGTTTCCATGTTCCAAGTCTTACTAAAAACATCATTTCAGTTTCTTGCTTAGATGCTAAGGGATTTTCCTTTATAATAAAAGACAATAGTTGTTCGTTTTATTTTAAAGAGATGTTTTATGGATCTGCTAGATTAGTCAATGGACTTTATTTATTAGATCACGACAAACAAGTGTATAACATAAATACCAAAAAGGCCAAAAAGGATGATTCAGATCTCACCTATCTGTGGCATTGTCGATTAGGCCATATAAACTTGAAACGCTTAGAAAGACTTCAAAGGGAAGGAATTCTAGAACCATTTAACTTAGAGGATTATGGTAAATGCGAATCATGTTTACTTGGCAAAATGACAAAGCAACCTTTCTCTAAAGTTGGAGAAAGAGCAAATGAACTATTGGGTTTAATCCATACAGATGTATGTGGACCAATGAGTACAAATGCTAGAGGTGGTTTCAGCTACTTTATCACTTTCACTGATGACTTCAGTAGGTATGGTTATGTCTACCTAATGAAGCATAAGTCTGAATCCTTTGACAAATTCAAGGAATTTCAGAGTGAAGTAGAGAATCAATTAGGCAAGAAGATCAAGGCACTGCAATCTGATAGAGGCGGTGAATATCTGAGCTATGAATTTGATGACCATCTGAAAGAATGTGGAATTCTATCAGAATTGACTCCTCCTGGAACACCACAATGGAACGGTGTGTCAGAACGGAGGAACAGAACCTTGCTAGACATGGTCAGGTCAATGATGGGTCAGACCGAACTTCCATTAGAATTTTGGGGACATGCACTAAATACAGCTGCACTCACTATAAATAGAGCTCCGTCTAAAGCTGTCGAAAAGACTCCATACGAATTATGGTTTGGAAAGCCTCCAAATGTGTCTTTTCTTAAGATTTGGGGATGTGAAGTATACGTCAAACGATTAATTTCAGACAAACTTCATCCAAAATCTGACAAATGTATCCTTGTGGGCTATCCAAAGGAAACAAAGGGGTATTACTTCTACAACACATCTGAGAACAAAGTGTTTGTTGCTCGAGATGGTGTCTTTTTGGAGAAGGATCACATTTCCAAAATGACAAGTGGGAGAAAAGTAGACCTCGAAGAAATTCGAGTCGAACAACAAACTCTAGAGAATGCTCAAGATGACATTCAAGATGAAACTCAGAGATCTTTAGAAGAATCTGGTGAGAATCATGGTCAATCTAGAAATGTTACCCCGCGTAGATCGCAAAGATATAGATCTCAACCGGAAAGGTACTTGGGTATTTTGACGAACGAGAGCTATGACGTTCTATTACTTGAAAGTGATGAACCTGCGACTTACAAGCAAGCTATGACGAGCCCTAGCTCCAAGCAATGGCAAGAAGCCATGCAATCTGAATTAGACTCCATGTCTGAAAACCAAGTATGGGATTTGGTCGATCTGCCAGATGGCTACCAAGCCATTGGAAGCAAATGGGTTTTCAAACTGAAAAAGGACAAGGATGGGAAACTTGAAGTTTTCAAAGCTAGATTGGTTGCAAAAGGTTACAGGCAAGTCCACGGTGTGGATTACGATGAAACCTTTTCACCAGTTGCAATGCTAAAGTCTATTCGAATAATGTTAGCAATCGCTGCATATTACGATTACGAAATATGGCAGATGGATGTCAAAACTGCTTTCTTAAACGGCGTTTTAACAGAAACTGTGTTTATGACACAACCTGAAGGTTTTGAGGATCCAAAGAATACTAAAAAGGTATGCAAGCTAAAGAAATCAATCTACGGATTGAAGCAGGCATCCAGGAGCTGGAATATACGTTTTGATGAAGCAGTCAGTGACTTTGGTTTCATCAAGAACGCGGACGAATCTTGTGTATACAAGAAGGTCAGTGGGAGCAAAATTGCTTTCCTAGTATTATATGTCGACGACATATTGCTTATCGGAAATGACATTCCTATGTTGAACTCTGTCAAGATTTGGCTTGGGAAATGTTTTTCGATGAAGGATCTAGGAGAAGCACAGTACATATTGGGCATCAAGATTTACAGAGATAGATCTAAAAAGATGATTGGACTTAGTCAAAGCACTTATATCAATAAAGTGCTTGATAGGTTCAAGATGGCGGACTCCAAGCGAGGCTACCTACCCATGTCTCATGGAATGACTCTAAGCAAGACTCAGTGCCCAAAAACACTTGATGAGCGTAGACGAATGAATGGGATTCCATATGCATCATTGATTGGTTCAATAATGTATGCTATGATATGTACACGCCCGGATGTTGCGTACGCACTCAGTGCTACGAGCAGATACCAGTCAGACCCAGGAGAGGCGCATTGGACTGCTGCCAAGAATATTCTGAAGTACCTGAAAAGGCACAAAGATGACTTCCTGGTCTATGGTGGAGATGATGAATTAATTGTTAAAGGCTATACGGACGCAAGTTTCCAAACCGACAAAGATGATTTCAGATCACAGTCTGGGTTTGTCTTCTGCCTCAACGGAGGAGCAGTAAGCTGGAAAAGTGCTAAGCAAAGCACCATTGCGGATTCTACAACTGAAGCGGAGTACATTGCTGCACATGAAGCAGCAAAGGAAGCTATATGGCTAAGGAAGTTCATAGGAGAACTTGGTGTAGTCCCCTCCATTAAAGGACCAATAGCCCTGTATTGTGATAATAACGGAGCTATTGCACAGGCAAAAGAGCCTAGACACCACCAGAGAGTCAAGCATGTACTTCGTAGATTTCACCTTCTACGAGAGTTCGTTGAAAGAAAAGAAGTCGAGATAAGCAAAATTGGAACTGATGACAACATATCAGATCCATTAACTAAACCTCTGCCGCAGGCGAAGCACAACTCGCACACTGCAGCTATGGGAATCAAGCATATTGGAGAATGGCTTTGATGTCTCTGTTTAATGTTTTAAAGTTTTAGAGTTTAAATCTTTGTAAAACATTATTGGTTAATCATTCATAATAAATGAAAAGAATTCATTTTTCCATTTAATTTGTGGTTTATTAAATGATGAGTCCCTTCAATTTGACGATATATTCAAGATAGACTGTCAGGACCAGTCCTGTGACTAAGAAATGTCTATCAAGTGAACTTGAATGTCAAAGGTTGAAAATGGTCCCTAATCGGAGTTTTCTATAAAATTGGACGCATAGAAAACGTTAGACGATTAGAATGCAAGATGACTAGTAGTTCTGTTTCTTGAACTATGTGGACATGGCAATGTCATAATCATTTGCATAGATACTTACTTTGGGAAGACTAGTATCGGACGAGACCTATGAAACTTTACTGTAAGAGATGAAAGTCTGTCATAAGTAAATTTCATTAAATTATTAGACACTAAATCCTCAATACCTGAGTGATTTGAAGATTACTTGTTTGAGAACTGGTTGCTTTGACGTTGACCAACCGTCGCACCGTAAAAGGAGGCTATAAAGGCAACGCTCAGGTAATCACCTATCAAACGAAGTCTAATCTCAAGATCGCAAGATTGGGATTGTCCTCCCATAAATCGGGATGAGATGCTTAAAAGTTGTACAAGGCCACTCGGAGAGCTAGAAACTGTGAAATGCATGGCCGTGCTCGGATGAATCATAGGCTATGATTATCTGTTTATTTGATCAGTTGAACTCTGAAACCGAGGAACACCTCTGGACATAATAAGGATGACAACTCTTACCTTATGTTCAAGAGCAAGCATCGAGCGACAAAGGAATTAGGAAATGCACACTTGTCCCTAAGGACAAGTGGGAGACTGAAGGAAATAATGCCCTTGGTCCAAGTATGCATTCTATGTTAAGTCTAATAAATGCGGTTCAGTATTAATTGACAAGTTAATAATTCAGTGAGATCAAGTGAGCTGAATGCCTAGCTAGAGGCCGCTTCAGTTCAAGTGGAATTAATGATATTAATCCACAGCTTACTCTTGACTGAACCCGTAGGGTCACACAAATAGTACGTAAACGGATCAAGTATCTAATGGCATTAGATACTCTATCTATGAATATTCGGAACCGACGGATCTTGGTTTCAGTGGGAGCTAAGATCGTCACAGGCAAGAAATGAATACTCCGGAAACGATGATATTGCCGGAAACGGAAATATGGATCGTATCGGAAATATAAATATTATCCAAGTCGTAGATGTTGCCGGAAACGGAAACATGGTACGTATCGGAAAATATTATCGGAAATGGAAATATTGCCAGAATCGGAAATATTGCCGGAAACGGAAATATTGTCAGAATCGGAAATATTACAGGAATCGGAAAATAATTCCGGAAACGGAAATATTAAATATTTGTTCGAAACGGAAATTAATTCCGGAATCGGAAATATTAAATATTGTTCGTATCGGAAATGAATTCCGGAATCGGAAAATTTAATCGGAAGCGCATCGTACGAATAAGCATCGGACGAGGCCTGCCGGACGAGGCCCAGCACGAAGCCAGGCCATCGCCCAGCAAGCCAAGCGCGCCGCACAAACAGCAAGGCCAGGCCCAGCAGGCTGCGCGCAGCGCGCAGCGCGCACAGCACGCGCAGCGCACAGCGCGCACAGCGCGCGCAGCGCGCAGCGCGCGCGGGCGCTGAGTGGGCTGCTGCTCGCGCGCACGCATGAGGCCCATCGTGGCTGTCATGCGTGTGTGTGCAAGTGTTTGTGTTCGTGCACGTTTCCTAAAACATGCAGAGTTCGGTTAATGATTAAATTCCTAATTCTATTTAATAAATTAATTAAATTAGAGTTCTTGTAGGATTCTAGGTTTGATTAATTTGTATTTGAATAGGATTTCGATTCCCTTTCCATACCGCTATAAATATGAGGCTAGGGCTCACAATTTATAACACAAGTTTCAAAGTATTCAAAGTGAGTTTTTGAGAGAAAAAATTCAGTCACACATTTGCCTATAAAGTGCCGAAAATAATAGTACCTTAAGGGCGATTCTAGTTGGTCAATCTTAAGGCGGATCCGGACGTGCTGTGGACTATCTACGGAGGGACGACACTTGGAGTCCTAAAGACTTGTTCTTGTTCGGTTCGGGCGCAGCTAGGGAAGGCACGCAACAAAGAGTATGCATCTAATCTATGCTAAATGATTATGTGTAAATAATATGTTTTCCTGGGTTTATGGTTTTTTCCGCATGATTTATGAATTGTCATATGTATCATAACCTAACAATATTATCTCTGATAAAGGTGTATCCGTTGATCCTGAGAAAATAAAAGCAATTGTGGAATGGCCTAGACCAACCAATGTTCCTGAAGTACGAAGTTTTATGGGTTTAGCAGGATATTATCGAAGATTTGTGCAAGACTTTTCTAAGGTTGCCTTACCCATAACCCGCCTAGTTAGAAAGAACACCAAATTTGAGTGGAGTGATGATTGTGAGCCAGCATTTCAGGAACTTAAGAGACGTCTCACCACTGCCCCTATTCTTACCTTGCCATCTGGAACTGAGGGGTTTGTTATCTACAGTGATGCTTCTAAGCATGGATAAGGATGTGTTCTGATGCAGAAAGGAAAAGTCATAGCTTATGCTTCCCGCCAACTCAAACCCCATGAACAGAACTACCCTACTCATGATCTTGAACTTGCAGCTGTAGTTTTTGCCCTAAAAATCTGGAGACATTACCTGTATGGAGCCTCTTGTCAGATTTTCACCGACCATAAAAGCCTCAAATATATTTTCACCCAAAAAGAGCTAAACATGAGACAACGTAGATGGTTAGAACTCCTGAAAGATTACGATCTTGATATTCAATACCACCCTGGAAAGGCTAATGTAGTTGCTGATGCATTAAGCCGAAAATCTCACATAAATACGATCTTACCTTTTTCCCGAGCCAATCACGATGATCTGCAAAAGATGAAAATCGAGTTCATTAGGAAGCAAGGAATCGCTCGATTGAATACGCTCGAAATGAGACCAACTTTGATCGATGAGATTAAGGAAGCACAAGGAAATGACTTGCAGTTGGAACGAATAAGAAATGAAGTACGAAATGGGAAGTCGCCAGGTTTCGTAATTCAAGAAGATGGTACGTTGAGATTTCAAGGAAGACTATGTGTTCCGAATGAGGAAAAGTTGAAAAAGAGAATCCTAGAAGAAGCTCATTCTTCACCATATTTGATTCACCCTGGGGGAAACAAGATGTATAAAGATTTGAGACAAGTGTATTGGTGGAGCAACATGAAGCAAGAAGTTGCAGAATACGTGGCTAAATGTTTAACATGTCAGAGAATCAAGATAGAGCATCAAAGACCACCAGGCTTGTTGCAACCTCTGGATGTACCAGAATGGAAGTGGGACTCAGTGTCGATGGATTTTATCATAGGTCTACCAAGGTCGACCAAAGGAATGAATGCCATTTGGGTTATTGTGGATAGGTTGACAAAGTCGGCACATTTCTTGGCAATAAAGAACAATTGGAGTTTGGATCAACTTGCAGAAATATATGTAAACACCATAGTAAGATTGCATGGAGTGCCTAGCTCGATTGTTTCTGATCGCGATCCAAGGTATCAAGCCGCATATTGGAAGGAATTGCAGAAATCCCTTGGAACGAAGCTTAATTTCAGCACCGCCTTTCATCCAGCGACTGATGGGCAAACAGAATGCACTAATCAGATTGTCGAGGATATGCTGAGAGCATGTATTTTGGATTTTCGAGGAACGTGGGAGAAGTTTTTACCCATGGTGGAATTCTCATACAACAACAGTTATCAGGCAACCATTGGCATGGCCCCATATGATGCTCTCTACGGAAGAAAATGCAGAACTCCATTATGTTGGAGCGACATCGATGAAGCACATGTCATAGGACCAGAATTGATTCAGGAAACCACCGACAAGATTCGGTTAATCCAATCGAGAATGAAAGCGGCACAAAGTAGGCAAAAGAGTTATGCAGATCAACGAAGAAGACCGTTAGAGTTTGAAGTTGGCGATCACGTGTTCTTAAAGATTTCGCCTACGAAAGGAGTAATGAGATTCGGCCAAACCGGGAAACTAAGTCCAAGATACATCGGGCCATATGAAATATTAGAAAGAGTATCCGAGGTAGCATATCGACTTGCCTTACCGACCGACTTGGAGAAGGTGCATAACGTATTTCATGTTTCAATGTTAAGAAAATATGTTCCCGATCCAAGCCATGTGATTTCACACGAACCCTTAGCGTTGCGGAATGATCTTACTTACGAGGAAAAGCCGATTGAAATTCTTGATCGTAGAGAGAAACGTCTTAGAAACAAAGTGATTCCGATGGTTAAGGTCTTGTGGGCTAACCACTTGACATCCGAGGCCACGTGGGAAGTCGAGGATCAATTTAAATCTAAATACCCCCAGTTGTTCGCTTAAGAATGGTAAGATATACGAATATTTCTTCCTAAATATAAATAATTATGTTAACCATGTTTATGTATGATTGCTTATATAGTTATATATGTATATGTTCCCAATGAGTGGTGATTAAACCAGGTCCAACTGAACTTCAGTTTCGAAGACGAAACTTTTTCTAAGGGGGTGAGGGTGTAATACCCCATATTTTTAAACTTGATTAATTATGCTAATTGTTTTAATTAGCCTTTCTTTTAAGCTTTAATCTGATTAATGAATATTTTATTTTGAAAATTTTAAATGTCTTAATGATAAATTTTATTTTCAGATTTTATGATTAATTAAGGAATTGTTTTAATTTTATTTAGATATTTGATTTTTTTTCAGCAAAAAGGAGAATTAAAAATCTGAAAATTTCCTAATTATCAAAATGCCCCTATTTGAGTCAAAAGACCAATAAACACTTTCACCGTGTCACCTCCTCCATGAGAGTCAACCATGAGCTTTTGATGTGTCTTCACCATTTTTAATTCAACTTCTTGATTCATCAACCTACCTATAGAATTAAAGACCAAAGCTAGAGTAGCCTCTCTTAATCAGCAATTCTTATTCTCCAAATCTTCCATTTGTCAACACAATTAAGCTGAGTTGTTGAATTCATAAAGCACAAAGGCCTCTATAAATAGTTGTCAGTTCATCCCCAAATGCAATACAATTCAGATTGACCTTCAATTTCTAAACCACCATTAAAACCCTCTTAAACAAGATAAATTTCTGGAAAATTACCAAAACCACCACATTAACCACCACTGCCGCCCCATTCTGCCGGAAACCACCGCAACTGTCACTGGCGTTGCTGCCGCTAAACCGCTTCCATCCAGCTTCGCTCAGGTATCCGACCACCTTACTCTGGTGAAGCCAACTAGTAGCCGCCACCTTCTCTTTTCTCTTTTTTCTCTTTTCCTTCGTGCGGCTCTTTGTTCCGTTGCTGGCGCTCCAAAAATGTCGGGAAGCAAGTTCCATTTGGAACTTTGTTTCTTTCAGCCCATTAACTAAGTGCTAAGAGTGACCCAACTTCAATCTTTTTGGGTAAGCCTTTATTCAAGTTATATTGCCTAATCGAATTGGTTTACAAAGTTTAGTGTTTAATTAAAATTGTTTAAACCAATTTTACAAAGCTTTAGTGTTTATATGAAGGTATAACTTTTATCCTTTTTGATTGCTACCGTGTTTTAGTTTATAAAACCTAACCATGAAACTAGTATACATATTCCCTTTCTTTCTTAAAAAAAAATAAATAAATAAATTATATAGTTCTTAATAAATATAAATATTTTCTATACATGTAATCATTATTATTAATTTTACTTATTAAGCTTGCTATATCTATTCTAATATAAATTTAAGAAAAATCGGACTCGGAGTTCAGGAAGGACGATAAACAAGGCAAGAGAAAAAGCATAGTCAATCACGAATAGAGGTAACGGCTATTGCTAGTACCCGCAAGTCCCTTTTAAATGAGATTATAAAATTACGAAGTTACATTTGATTTATTTAATCATTTTTATCGTGTTTTATGATTTGCGGGAAAGAAGCATGCTTTAAGTAAACTATTTCATATTTATGAGAACCATGAAACAATTATGTTTTATTGATCACCTGATCTCAAGAGATATTTTACTTCAACTAAAGTACAGAGGTTGAGAATTATAAAACTCATTAAAACATGATAAATAAAAGTGAAAGACCTAGTTTTGTTGGCAGTATCAGTTCACAGGTTACAGTTCACAGTTTACAGTTTCGGTCATGCATGTACCCAGGGGCACATGCCCACAGTTGAGCACAGGCTCTTATGGAGGCTCTTATGGACACCGGTCCATCGTGGAAGACGTTCCACCAGTTTATACTTGCCAACAACTAGTATGTTAATAAAGAAAAGTTTACTAATAAACTAACATGATGTTTTATTAAATGTTTTATGTTATTCTATTCTCCCTGTTTTAGTAACTAAAATGAGTTGAAATGATTTTTACGTTGCTAGAATAGTACGTTACTGAGTCTTCGGCTCACCGTTTTGTTTTATGTTTTAGGTGCCGACCGGGACGGCGGATGCGATTAGTGGCAAGGATTTCGTCTTATTAGGGCTCACCTAGTTTAAGCTTAATTTGTACTAAGTTCAAGTAAGAATTTTCTACTAAGTTATGTAAAGTCACTTTTGAATATTAATATAGAACATAGTTATATTAGTTTAATAGCCTTGTAATTCCCAAGAGGGGGTTACGGCGGTAATGTCCCGACCGAATTAAGGTAATTTCGCTGCTTAATTACTTGAGTTAGAGGTCTGGGCGTTACAGGCCCTGCACGAAAGCACGTGGGCTTGGGCCGGGCCTGGGCCTTGTTTTTAATTTTTCGGCCCGACACGGCACGACACGGAACAACGTGGGCCTGGCGTGGGCCCGACACGGTTAGGCCCACGTCCCGTGGGCTCAGCACGAAGCCCGGCCCGACCCGGCCCACAACCATCTTTATCTGTACGTAGTACTTCCTCCATTTTTTAATACTCGCAACGTTTGTTAGTTTCACGCAACTCAATGCACAACTTTGATCATTTATATCTTAAATTCTCTTTATGCAAAAATTATAAAAAGTTGATATTTTGAAAATACACATTGAGACGAATCTAACAAGATCCCACATGACTATGTTTTATCTTATACAAAAAACACTACGAATAGTCAAAGTAGATTACTCCGTATATGAATAGTGACAAAAGTCCAAACGTTGCGAATATTAAAAAACGGAGAAAGTATATATTACGCCACATTTTGGAATTCAATAAGTTAATATACAACGTTTCATTAATTAAATTACCCTTTGTGATAAGATTCTTCCATGACCTCTAATGGTTAGATTAAGCTAAGGAATTAAGGTAAATGCAACACATGACCTTGTATGGAATACTACTGAATTTGGTAAATTATTTTATTTGAACTAGCTTTTGGCCCGTTCTACGCACGGGCTATATTTTAGTAAACTCAATAAAAAAAAATGGTAAATTAGCATACCAAAATGATAAAGGTATAAATGTATAATACTTCACTAAAAACTTTCACTAATAATTTTGATAGTACGTAGACATACTAAAATACCCAAGATATATTGGGTGGAAGCATTACTTTTATGGAATATATTATGAGCTCCCCAAGACCACAAATACATTCTTAGTTTAGGAGTATATGGAATATCTTTTATCCAAGGGGTTTAAAAAAAATGAGAATAAGAGAAATATGCTAGTACGGAGTAACTAAGTTAAGCATATGTATTCTTTGAATTAAACCAAAGAAATCAACAAATCTTCAATATGCTAAGAAATTCACCATTGTTGTTTATTGGATTAAAAACTATGTTTCAGTTGCAAGGTATACATGAAGTTTCGCACCCTATCCTTTGCATCACAATCAAGAAAAATACCCAAAAGGAAAATGACCTAAGAATTAAGAGTTGTGATCAAGAACGACACATGATATGTCAAAATTCTGGAAAATATATATCAAATACTAAACCATTTTTTTAAAACTCGAAATTATGCTTATAGAGTTTGGGGGTGTGGTAGTAGTAGATGTCATATAGGTTTCAAAACAAAAATGCATCCATGTTTGTCGGTTTTTCAAGTCGTTTGTAAAAGAACTAAAAAAAATGATGACGCTTGAGGCAAGTCATGCAACAGGATGCAAAGAAGATGCACTGTTGATTTAAATGGGCTAAAAAAATGAATATAATGATAGCTTTAACTAATACCAACCTCATTAGAAGAAATATTTTTCCAAAAAACAATGGGGTGGACATGAATTAGAAGTTCATAACATAATTTTAATTTCCACCCACCTATAGAAAAATAATAAAATTCTTCAAAATGAAGAAATTTAGCAAAATAAGTCAGGGAGGAATACCGGTCTATAAAAAATTGTAAACATGTAGGTTTAATAAATAGTCAAATTCATTAACCAGAATATTATAACCATCTGAAACGTTTCTCATTCTTGATTCATCTAATTAAATTGTTCTAAACATTGGTAAACTAAAATTGGAAAGGGAAGGATGAAATGTTGAGGTGACTTATTATGTTTTAAATGAAGAATTGAGTATATATTCTTGGCCACATGTCTTCTAAGTGGTCATGATTATGTGTCCGCCACGTGTCTTCAAAATTGTATTGCTTACGTGTCGTAAAAAGAAAGTTGGTTTTCTTTTTTAAATACTAGGTATTGATCGGTTAATTATTACCTAGCATTGCCTTATACTTCACGTAAACCAATAATCGCATCTCATGAGTGAAGAGAAAACTGGCTACACACCCACCGTGGTGGCCATGGGTCACATACGCTCCGTATCCCGTAGGCTAGGTAAATTTTCACAATTTCGGTGCCCCCCATATGCCAGGTGCAATTGAATGTTCACGCTTTTTCCATTTTCGAGAAAGGGAGACCGCCCACATTAATTTTTGTCAACAATAAAATAGAATCGTGTCAAATTAAAATCAGGACGACATTTAAAAATAGCCTTTTCAAATTATATATTCACTCCTAAACATCACAAAAATATACAATTCCAAAACGAAAGTATACGGATCAAAGAGTTTGTTATCAAAATGGATTTTCATTCCTAAACGGTTGCTTAATTTATCTATAATTCACCGACAAGACGGTAATTAAAGATGTACTATCTCCCATTCACCCTGTTTGGCCGGATCCTACTATATGTACACCTAGTGTACAAGACATCTTGTACATAACGCTATTCTATTGGTTGATATGACATATATATTGTCTTTCATTCTCATTTTTCAATAATTTTAATGATGTATCAACAAATTAATAGTGGTGTACAAAATAATCTTGTACAGTACATGTAGCCTTTTCCCATTTGGGCCATCCTCATTAAAATGATCAAAGTATTTGTCAACATAATTGCGTGAAAAGTTTTGGATCACATTTTTTTTGTGGTTACCAAAATTCCCATTTCTCTACTTAAATAAAAAAAGTTTTAAAAAATAGAATAGAATTTCCGACGCATATAAAAAAAAAAATCATATTCTGTCTCCTCGACTTTTTTTGGTGAGTCGGAGACAACACGTCGACTGGTTGTCGTCCTCTGTTTCTTCCTTCAACTCCAACCTTCAATTAATGGCTTCCTTTCGCGCAATTTTACCTCAATCTCTTCCTCCTCTTACCAAACCTGTAAAACCCACAAAATCCCCCAAACCATCAACCCTAGTAACCCTCCCCACCACCCTCCGTCGTTCCTCCGCCGTCCCTTCCGCTGTCACCGGGAGAGAGTTCGATGTTATCCCAGTGAAGAGCCAGGATTTCAATGGCCAACCCGAGGGAGATTTGATTATTGTTCGGGAGAGAGAAATGATCGACGGAGGTGCGGTGGTTGGTGGGTTTGATGGGCAGTTGTCGTTGGAGGGTGTTTCAGGCGGCGGAGGTGGTGGTGGTGATGGGCAAGGAAATGGTGGTGAAAACTTGGAAAAGATGATGGATAGATTTATTAATGCTTCTATTGTTCTTGCTGCTGGTACTTTTGCTTTGACGAAGTTGCTCACTGTTGACCATGATTATTGGCATGTAAGTCTCCTAATTCCTGTGACTTTCCTTTTATTTTTCTGAATCGTTCTTTTTTTTTTATCAATTAATTTATCTGTTAATGTATTTTGAATTATTAATTTTGAGCTGATCGTTAATCATGTTAATGGGTTTTGCCTGTTTGTTTAGATTTTGCTTTTTGACTTTTTGTTTAATGTATAGTAATCACCTGCCTTCTCTTGTTTATCCCTCTTGTGATTTTTAGCTTAGGCTTCGTCCTCTGTGTGTTGAAAATCGTCAACTGAACTTATCCAAATTTATCGAAACTTATCGGAGATTTATTTAGTTGTGAATTGAACTTAGGCAGCCCTTTATTGAACTTATCAGAACTAATCTGAACTTTGTTTTCCCCTGGAACTTCATGTCTTTTAAGGTGATAAGAACAAAGCCGGTGTATTAGTAATTCATTTGTTAGGTATGGAAGTGTAGGGAAATGTTTTTATTTTAAAAATATTGTAGTTTTATTGGGTGTGTTCATGTATGCTGTTTATGAGCTCATGGAACAAATGGATTGGTAGTTGCTGAAGTTGATATTGAGATGGGGGGAGTAGCTGCGAAGCTAGCTGGAATTTGGGTTGTATTTTATGGTGGAATTTGATGTTTATTCCCTTTATGTTTGAAAGACTTCATGAAATAAAGGTTTCGGTTTAATAAACATAGCTTTGAGCTGAAGCTGAACATGAATTGTAAGTTTTAGAGTTGAGATTTTACTAGTTGCTGACATTTGAAATGACTTTTCTGTGCTTATAAGGTTCCTATCAATGCTCCCGGTCAAAATGAGATGGTTAATTGGTTATGCCTTAACCGCTCCATTTCCGTTCTATTTGGATTGTGATTTTATATGAAGATGTCATGTTATCAATGGAAAATCTTCTGAATTACTTTTGTTTTTTCGTAACATATTTTATTCATTGAAGATATCTATTCATTGGACTGTCTTTTTAAAAGAATCTGTAGAAGTCTCTGGTTCATTACCTATGTATCTTGCTTTCAGGGATGGACGGTTTATGAAATACTGAGATATGCTCCGCAACACAACTGGAGTGCTTATGAAGAAATTCTTAAAACCAATCCTGTAATAGCAAAAATGGTGATTAGTGGAGTAGTGTACTCCTTGGGGGATTGGATAGCGCAGGTTAGTTGTTGTGGTTAGTGGTTGTTTCTTATTCGTAGTTGGATGATCTCAATATGCTCCTGCTAATTACTTACTTCTTTTAATTACAGTGCTATGAAGGGAAACGACTTTTTGAATTTGATCGCACCCGCATGTTGAGATCTGGACTTACTGGATTTGCTTTGCATGGTTCTCTTTCTCATTACTATTACGAATTGTGTGAGGTATTGTTTATTGAAAAACTTTCCACTGTTAAAATGTATTTATCGTAGTATCTTCTATGATTCCTTTTATGGTTGTGGTCTTGATGAGTGTGTCTATTTCAGGCAGTATTTCCATTCCAAGACTGGTGGGCTGTTCTTATAAAAGTTGCCTTTGATCAAACTGTTTGGGCAGCAATTTGGAATAGTATTTATTTTATAGTTTTAGGGTTCTTGCGATTAGAATCACCAGTTAGTATTTTCAAAGAACTAAAGGCAACATTCTTTCCCATGCTCACTGTAAGTAGTTTCTTTCTTTTATATACTTTGTATAACACAGTTATTTTTCTGATTGTTATTATTGCAATTTGGATCTGCATATTACTATACATTACTACATTAGTACAAGGTTAGCCTGTAAACATTACATAATGAGAGTCTTGTCTTATATGTGTAGATCCTAAATTAATATTCCGTTCCAATGTCACTCGTTACCTTTTTATAGCCATGTTACAAATTCCTCTTGCCTTGTCTTACTTATTTTATCCACGTACAACTGTTCTATTTTATTTACTGAAAGTTGCATCATTATAGTTCCAATTCCCTATCCATTCTCAAGAGACCTTATGAGGCGGCCTTGTACAATAATTGAGCAGCCAGATATGGAGTAGGAAGTTTCAGCTGTTAAATACTACTCCATGAATCTAGGAGCATGTTGAGACATTAAGATAAGTAGATGCAAAACTAAATCCATACTTTGAGGATGTTGAAGGTCTACTTGAAGTGGGTTTAAATCTTGACTGCTAGCTACTGATATACCGACTTTAAGTAGAACTTCAACAAGTTTGTTAATTCAGAACATTAAGTGGGTAAACTCTTGACCGTTACTCTGTTAGCTACTGATTCAAAACTTCTTGTAGAAACCACAAATCTAGATATTAGCTGCTGGCCTTCACTTTGGCTTCCAAAAATGTTTGGGATACATTTGGAGCTGCAATGATGTTTTCTGAACCGTTTCTAGTTGTACTCTTCTTTTTCATTACTCGTGTTAATAAATCTACTGACATTGCTTTACAGGCAGGATGGAAGCTTTGGCCTTTCGCACATCTTGTGACTTATGGTGTCATTCCCGTGGAACAAAGGCTGCTTTGGGTTGATTGTGTGGAGCTTATATGGGTGACAATACTTTCAACGTAAGCTACAAATCACTTATTGTTCTGAATTTGGGTTTGTTTGCTGCTTTTGACACGTACCCGCAACTAGGTCATTTCACGTAGGGAACGATGTCTCTTGTTGGCTTGTTGCTAAATAACCTAGATGCCCTCCATAAATATTTTGCATTTGAAGCAGTTTACTCAATTCCTCCACATAATTCAATTGGGGCTTGGTGCATATGGAATGTTTGACAGTGTCTAATGGTCAATGGTTAGTTAGAGTATTGTTTTGTGTCATTCTTGCAATCTGACTGGAAAGTTTTGCGTGCTAATTGCTTGCTCAACTTAGTGGTGCAGCTGGTGCGTATATGCTTTCAAATAGGTTGGTAAAGATCCCATTTTATGTTAGATGTTAAGAATGGAAGCTCACCATTAGCAGAGCTGATGGCATCAATGTTACATGACTTGCATCACATGAACTCTTAACGAGTTAACGTGCATTCTTCTGATGCCATTACTTGAATTATTCTGAGGTGTACGGTGTACCAAATAGTACCAGTTGCCAAATGATAATTGTGGTAGTCAAGAAAAAAAGGAAAATAATGAAGCCAGATAAGTGTGATGTGATTTCATCCGCTGCTACTCTGCTAGTGATCAAACTGAGTCTTGTTGAAGAAACATAACATTCATCTGGCTATAACCCTAGAAATCTCGGACCGGGTAGGGGATCCTACTACCTAGAAGGGGTTCAGGTCGTTTGTTGGTCTTCACTATAGACTGACAATGTCCCCTTAAGACTCGAATTTGCTAAATCCTCATGTGTAGGATTGGTGAAGAAAGTTCAAAATTGCCTCAAGAAATAGGTCAACTGCTTCTTTCTGGCCACTTTAATGGCAAAAGTGAAGAAAAAAAACTTTGTGAATTTCAGTCCTCTGTTTTCAATTGCCTTGTGGACCTATGTAAAGCCTGTGGGGGTGAATGATGCCTGTTTGCATCCATATTACCCTACAAATATCATGTTTATAAACTCTGTGTTTGCTTGACGCTGACATTTTGTTCGGGTTTTGTTATTGCTAGGTTATCAAATAAGAAATCAGAAGCAAGACTTACAGATGGTACTGCTGAAGCCACAAGTTCAAATCCTTCAGAGGTATAGTATTATTTCATTGCTATAAACTGATTTGTTGCAATAATTTTAAGAGGCAACCTTTGAATCCCCTTTGATCCTCAGTCCTCCACTTGTTAATGTGCTATCATTTCCAGGAGTGAGGAAGATGTGACACCAATAGTCCAAGATTTTTCCCACTACCTACTTGTGAACCAAATGAAAGTTGTATCTATTACAGAGTATGTGGTATACTAGGTATGTGGTGAGCTGGTGGATTTTGGCTTCGGCGATGCCTGCCAAATCTAGTTGTAAAGGATAATTGTGGTCACAGTCGCGTCTACATCATAACATATACGACAATGCAACGTACAGAAGGAGTATTAGCGACAACATAGCTTCTTAATGTATGTATGTATGTATGTCTGTAAAGAAGTCGGCATTCTTGTATTTTCACCTAAAGCTAATTTTCTTGTATATTTGCATATTTTTGAGGTGAATATAAGCAAGTGAAAGAATACATGCATAGTCATGATTTGGATAATTAAAAAAGGATTTGTCTGTTACAATATTCAATGATTACGTATCTCCTCCCGAGAAAGTACAAGGACATATCAGATATGTATGGGCAAAGACATATCAGAACAAAAGACAAAATAGGAAAAATGACAAAAAAGAAATTAAATTGTGCTTTTTAAAACAAAAATGGTACTTTTTTTTTTTTTTTTTTTTTTTTTACAGAATGATATTTTTTTTAACATGAATGGTACTTTTTATTTATTTTTTAGCTATTTATCTTTTAGTTGATACGTGTGATTGATATGTGAAAAAACAACCTCATCTCCTTCCCATCTTCCTTCTTCCTTTCCTTTCCTTTATTTAACAAGGAACCAACCAAAAGATGGTGAAGTCTGAAAGTCAGATTATTATTTTATGGAGTATATGTAGTAAGAAAATGAAATTTCGGTACATTGCACTTTCATACGTAGTACGTAGAAAGAACAACTTTTTCAAAAAAAATCTAGATTTGTCCATCTCAACAAGCTAGGAATGTTATGTTATGGGTAGACGAAATTGATTACTCGGTGTCAAATTGTCAATTACCCAAATCACCCTCAAGATAACCAAGATTCATCGTAATTGAAATACAAGACGAAATACTTAAAATTGATTTATGAGCCATAGTCCACAAACAATAGGGTCAAATACGACCATTGTTGAAGAGAGTTTGAACAAGTTTTCATATGACATGGACAAATTAAACCCGGATCAAACGACCATATACTCTAAGCCTAGCTAATAGCTATGTGCTAGCTCCATGTCCTTTGAAATTAACCCTGGTTAATTTTGCAACCACGGTACTTGGATTAGAGTTCTGCAGTTGCAGGTACCAAGTTGCCCTCTTATCTTTACCCAAATTTCATAACTAAATGGCCCGGTCCATTCCTTTTTCAAAATGAGTAATTAACCATTACTTAAAGTTAATTATCATGAAATTAATAGTCATCTTCACAGGTTGCTCCCCTTCTTGAACCTCCTTAATTTAAGGACCATGTTTTAATTTCCAAGAAATGTCATGTTTTGAGTGGATTTCATGGACAAATTCATGCTGTATGAAAATTCAAATATGACATTACTTTTTTTATCAAACATTCAAGAAACGTACATGATCAACATCCCAGCGCGGCGCGTGCACCATTGTTTGGACACCCCTGAACTTGATCTGTATGCCTTGATCACTAATTTTTGTAGCAATTCGTAGCACCCTGCTTAAATGACTAAATCTGAACTGAAATTTTTAATTTATTTAGCTAATCAAATTTATATCTGCACATCGAAGATAAAAAATAAACCTCATATTTAATTTGCTCCTATTCTTTGAAACTTTCTTTTACTCGAACATCCGTACAATTATATATACACCAAAAATAAATAAAAATTCGTACATGTAGAATCGATCAGCTATATAGGTTGAATAAAGTCAGGCCGTGGACATCATAGAAAGGCGACTCGGCGTAGGCTGAAAGTGTCGCCACCGCAAGGTGAGCCGTCTTGGTGGCGGAGATAACGCCCTTTTTATTAACAACTCTTTCATCATTTGCTGTTTTCTCAACTTATCCCTGTTAGTGTCATCTTGAGTACCAAAAAATAATAATGCCAACCCTTTTAAAGACGGAGAAGAAGTCGATGCCGCCGGAGTATCTCTCCTCTTAATCCTCATGTGGACTCCTCCGCCAGCTGCAACTGGTGGCTTAGATAGTAGCCGAGATTTGTATTGCATACTTTCTACTTTTGTTACGGTTAATTTTTCTTCCTTGTTTTGTTGTTGTTCGTTTATGTTGAGTTTTGACGCTGTACGTTGGGTGGGTTTATATATGGAAATAAATATGTGTAGATATTTCTTTTTTTCTTTTTTCTTTTTTCTTTTTTCTTTTTTCTTTTTTCTTTTTTCTTTTTTGTTTGGGTGTGGCATGCTAATTGCTAATTGCTAAATGCAAAATGACTAAGTCATCAACTCCATAGGAAAGACGACTTTGAAATAGATTTGAATGTAATTAAAGTTGGGGATATTTAGCTTGTTTGACAGGTAAGAATCCACTTGTTATATTTTACGTTTAGATGTATTCAACATTTCAACACCTAGCTAATTCAAGAAGCCACTAGATTTGACGCAAGAAAAGGGATAACTAGGATGGACTCATTATTTTCTTAATCTTTTTCGATTTTTTTAGATATGGTAATTAAGGAGAATTTTCTTACGATCCCTTACCGGCTCAAATTCTCGGGTTCTTAACATGAATCTGCATATCAAGTTCAGCAATTAGAGGAGCTTAATTACTATCCGGTTCAATTTCACTTCTTGAATAGACCAAAAGTGTGGATTATAATTTTTTTCCATTGACCAACTAATACTTGGGGAGTACTATATGTGAAAAAACATTCTTTTTCCCATTGACCAAATAATACTTGGTATATATGGATAAAAGTTCTTTTGTACGTTGAAAAGTGCGCCCTATCATGCCGAAATTCAATATGGATAATGGGTCAATTAGGCCAAATTAGTAGGCAGAACATATTGTGATTGTAGAAAATGGTCAATTTTCTCCATAATTAACCTATATCATGCTTTGATCACGAAGTCTATCATGAGATCGAGTTATAAGATACAAACTTTATCACATACTATTTGGTATTGTATGTGGAAACGAACATGGTATTAGAGATCGAGTGTTATACCAAGTTTAAATTAGCCGGTAAAGATATGGTTTTTCCCTTCTAACCTAGAAATTGGGTCCTTGGGGTTTAAGGTTATGTTTGGCAACCACTTTCAGCCACCTTGCTAAAAGTTTACAACAACTTTTGTGTAAGACCGCCTTACCGGAAAGACCACTTTAGTTGCTTAACTAATTGGTTTAATTTCTTAACTAATTGGTTATATTGCTTAATTAATTGATTCAATTGCTTAACTAATTAATTCCTTTGTTTAACTAATTGGTTTCAGTGCTTAACTAATTAGTTCAAATGCTTAACTAATTGGTTCCATTGCTTAACTTATATAATACCAAGGTGGTCTTTTGGGTAAGATCGCCTTATAGAAAAATTTGTAAATAGTTTAAGTCACCTTAAAAGATTAGAAGTGTTTGGTAAATAGCTGAAATAAAATTTAAGGTGGATAAGTTGACTGAAATCGAGACGTTATTCAGAGTAACGTCTGGGTCTAAGGGGCTGAAATGCCTGTAGCTGATTATTATTTTTATTTTTATTTTAACTCGCAAAGCATTTCAAAAATAAAATTTCAGAAAAAGCCCATACAAAGATTGCTTATGAACAACGACAAATATCGCAAATTTGATATGAATAACAATAAATATCGCAAATTCAAGCTTCAATTCGTTTTTCAAGAAGTAGTAGAACTGTAGAAGAAGAAATACAGGAAGGAATTAGAAGATGGAGAAGGGGAAAGCGAAAGACATCACCAGTATACTGGTGTTGTTGGGTTTTGATAGGTGGGATTGAGGAAAGGTGTCAAATATTGTGTAATCCCGTATTATTCTCATTAATAACACACGTATATATAGTACAACTCAGTTACCTAAACCCTAGGTACACATTAAGTAACTTACCATAGTTAGGACTCTACAGAATATTCACAGAATAATATCTAATATCTTAACATATCTTAACATCCCCCTCAAGGTGGAGCATGTAGATCTCGAATGCCCATCTTGTTCAAAAAAAACTCAAATTGCGCCTTCCCCAACGCTTTGGTGAAGATATCTGCTAACTGAACCTTCGTCGACACGTACGACGGACTAATGATCCCTTCCTTGATTGCATCTCGAATGAAATGACAATCTGACTCGATGTGTTTTGTCCTTTCATGGAACACCGGATTCTGTGCAATATGCAACGCAGACTGACTGTCGCAATACATCCTCATGCCTTGGTCGTGTGTCACCCCCAAGTCGCGTAGTAGTTGTTTCAACCACTTCAACTCACACGTCAGAGCTGCCATCGATCGATATTCTGCCTCAGCAGACGACCGAGAAACAGTATGCTGTTTCTTGGTCTTCCAAGAAACTGGCGACATACCAAGTGACACAAACCATCCAGTCACCGACCGACGCGTCATTGGACACCCTTCCCAATCCGAGTCGCACCACCCCTCCAACTGCAACGCACTGTCCGACCGAAGTAGTATACCTTGACCCGGACACTTCTTCAAATATCTCACTACTCGCAAAGCTGCTTCCCAATGTGCCTCCTTTGGTGCTTGCATAAATTGAGATAGGACATGTACAGAGTAGGCAACGTCTGGTCGCGTGACAGCCAAATAAACCAGACGTCCGATCAGACGCCTATACTGCTCACCGTCCAACAGGTCTGGCCCGTCTGCCAATGCCAACCTATGATTCTGTTCCATGGGAAAGTCCACAGGCTTTGCTCCCAACAATCCGGCCTCTGAGATGATGTCGAGGGCATATTTTCTCTGAGATACATAGAACCCTTGACTACTTCGTGCCACCTCTAACCCAAGGAAGTACTTCAGAGCCCCGAGGTCTTTCATTTTAAAACACTCCTTCAAGTATGCCTTAAAACTCTCAAGCGCACACCTGTTATTGCCTGCGATAATCATGTCGTCCACATAAATGAGCACACTCAGCTGCAACGTACCTTTAGACAGAGTAAAGAGCGAATAATCGGACAGCGACTGTCGAAATCCATAGTGCGTCAATGCCGTCGACAACTTCTGGAACCAACATCTAGGTGCTTGTTTCAACCCATACAACGACTTTCTCATTCGACACACTTTGTCAAAGTGATTCTTCTGGAATCCAGGAGGAATCTTCATATAGATCTCTTCCTCCAAGTCACCGTGCAAGAACGCATTGTGGACGTCCATCTGATGCACGTCCCACTGTTTGACAGCTGCCACAGCTAGGAAAGTTCGAACTGTCGCCATCTTCGCGACGGGAGCAAATGTCTCATTATAATCCAACCCTTCCTCCTGATGATTCCCTAAACATACCAATCGAGCCTTCAGTCTCAACAAATTCCCATCCTCATCACGCTTCTCAGTATACACCCATTTACTCCCCAGTGCTTTCTTCCCTTCCGGTAAATCTTCCAACGTCCATGTCCCCTGTTCCTCCAACGCGTCGATTTCAGCAGCCATTGCCCGACGCCACCCCTCATGCTGCATCGCTTGTTTAAAACTCTTAGGAACTTGCCCTTCTTGCAATGCTGCTATATAATGCATGTGCTTTGACGAAAAACGCTCATAATTTACAAAATATGTGATAGGATAAGGAGTACCTGAGAGTGATGACGCCGTAGGTGTTTTGTCGGAAGTACTATATTTTTTCCGTATTGTATGTATCACACAGTCTTTCAGCTTTGTCGACGGAAACTTCGCACGCTTCCCCCTTCCTAACTCCGTATCCTCCACACACTGCCTTGTCTCACTCTCGTCACTACCCGTCGTCTCCTCTACACCTGTCTGTGAGGAGACGACGTCTGAATCCACTCGACTAGGTGTTTCATGTTGTTGTTCCTCCCTCACAGGCGACGACACTCCCCTGTCGTCGCTAGAGCTGGCAAAAGCTGACCCAACCCATCAACCCGACCCGAATCCAACCCGTTATTAATGGGTTGGGTCAAGATTTTCCAACCCGTTTAGCTAAACAGGTCAACCCAACCCAACCCGTTTAATAAATGGGTTGGGTCAGGTTGAAAACTTCAACCCGAAAGCAACCCGTCTAACCCGTTTAATTATTGGGTCACAGGTCAACCCGTCAACCCGCTAACCCAACCCACAACCCGCTTAAATGTTTTAAAAAAAAAATCACTAAAAAACTTTAATTATTTCTGGGCTTTTTTTTTGGGCTTTAGCCTTTAAGTCTTATTCTCTAATATCATATGAATAAAACCCTAGCATATCTCACGCCTCTCATTCTCTCACTCAAACACTCAGTCTCTCTCTCACTCTCTCTCTCTCAGTCTATCTCATTCTCTCTAAACTGAAACCCTAATCTCTCAAGCGGCGCCTCTCATTGATCTCCACTCACCACCGCGCCGATCGTCGGTCTCCGGCTCAACGCAACGCTAGTCGATCACTCACTCTGATTCAACATCCAAGTATCAAGTATGTGTTTTGAAAACTTTCATTCAATTTTTTTTTGTGGTCATAATTTATTTTTGTTTTGTTGTTTCTATTTGTTGTTAAGATGTGTTTTGTTTGTCTTGGTGAATTGGTGATAACATAGTACATGAGTTTGACTCCAATTACGATTAGGAATTAGAACCATGATGATGATGATGATTAGGGTTAGATCTTATATAAGTACTAAGAAGTGCCCGTATTCCATTGTGATTTGTCGAGTTTCAGAATCAAATCAATTTTTCTAGGGTTTTTTGATTTTTTAGGGTTTTTGTTTGAGAATAATTTTTTTAATTAGAGTAAATTTAACAAAACCGACGATGATGATTAATTTTTTAATTAGACTAAATTTAGCTGGTCATTAATTTTTTTTAGGGTTTTCGATGTTTTAGTGATGATGATGATTATTCGATCTCACAAATAATGAACAGAACTGAACATTATGTTTTAAGTCAGTGAAAACATGAATTTCATTTCTGAATGACCAGCTTAAAGTTGAGCATTTTCGTGTATTTACCACCAAATTATGTGCTCAAAAACAGTTTGTTGTAGTTGAACATGTGAAGGTTAAAAATTCAGATTGTTAAAATGACTCTCTAAATCATGACTTCCATTACTAAACTCTTGAAATTTAAAATATTGTTTTGTGTTTCTCGTAATGTATTGCCATTTGAATTAAAATGTTGTAAGTAACAGTTTCTTATTTATGTTTGGTTTTTTTTACAGCAATGGAAGGCTTCACCAGGAACTCAAGATTTCAACAAAGTTTGATTCATATTAAACTAGCTTAATTTGAACAATTTATTAGCTTTGTAACTTATTTGAATTTTAGTTTTATGTTGGATTGGGTCACGTATTAAACTTTTATTTCTGATTTGGTGATGTATTAAGCCTTATGACTTGTGGCAGGATATTAATTAATGGCAAATTTTGCCAATTTACGACTTATTATTTAGAAGATTGAAAAACATGTTATTAAGTTATCAGATTGTTTACAAAAAAAAATTAAGTAAACAGGTAAGCAGGTCGAAAACAGGTTGACCCGTTTATTTCCAGGTTGGGTTGGGTTGAAATTTTCAACCCGTTTAACTAAACAGGTTGGGTTCAGGTTGGGGAAATCTCAACCCGTTTATAAACAGGTCGACCTGATTTCGACCCAACCCGACCCATTGCCAGCTCTAGTCGTCGCCACTGGTCAATGACACCCCCTCATCAGCTCTCGGATGCGACAACACTCCCTCAGTATCACCTGTAGGCGGCGACACCCCAGCAGTATCACCTGCAGGCGACGACACGGTCTCAGGACCCGTAGTCCCACTCTCATCCAAACTCCAATGGTCAAGCCCCCCATGACCATCATGCACCAGTGGCAACACATCCGATTCATCTACAAAAGGAAACGTCCCTTCATGAAACTTGACATCCCGTGAGACGAAGAACTCATGTGTCTCTAGATCATAAAGTTGCCATCCCTTCCTGCCAAACGGATAACCCAAAAACACACATCGGCGACTCCGAGACTCAAACTTATCCCCTTTACACCGGAGATTATATGCATAACACAGACACCCAAACACGCGGATAGGCACATACGATGGTGGTTTACCAAACAACATCTCATAAGGTGTTTTATTGTCAAGGATCGGGGTAGGTGTACGGTTTATCAAGTAACAGGCGGCCAAAATACATTCCCCCCAAAATTTTATTGGAAGATTTCCTTGAAAACGTAACGCCCTCCCAACATTCAAAATATGTTGGTGTTTTCTCTCGACTCTCCCATTTTGTTGAGGCGTCCCAACACACGACGACTCAAACAGAATCCCATGTTGACGAAAATAATTTTGTAAGCAATTGAATTCAGTACCATTATCACTGCGTACTACTCGAAGGGATCTATTAAACTGACACTTAATCATGGCAACAAAATTAAGAAATGTCGATCCAACTTCCATTTTATTACTCAGTAAATAAATCCACACACCTCTAGAATAATCGTCAACAATGGTAAAAAAATACTTTGCCCCACAAGACGAGGGAGTCTTGTAGGGTCCCCATAAATCAAGATGAACGAATTCAAATGTGCGACTAGCACGACTAACACTAACTGGAAAACTCTCCCTACATTGTCTCGCCCGCGGACATACATCACAAATTGTTTTATTCTTCCTAATCTTATGACTCACATGAGGAAGTAACTGCAACACTTTTTCCGACGGATGCCCCATCCGTTGATGCCACAAGTCGACCACACACTCCACTGCTAGCACACGAACCTTTGGAGCCCCACGGAAAAAATATAGTCCTTCCTGTCGATCACCTACGCCAATCACCATCCTCGTCGAGCGGTCCTGAAGAACACACATTTTGTTAGTAAATTGAGCAGCACAATGTAATTCGTCACTTAATTGAGTTACAGAAATTAAATTGCAGTTCAATTTAGGCACAAATAGAACATTATCGAGGACGAAACCATCCTCCAAGACCACCGAACCATATTGGTTTGAATTTGCAGGTTGACCGTCCGGCAACACAACCTGTTGATTTCTTGATGTCTTGATATTTCTCAGGATTGAAATATCACCCGTCACATGACGTGATGCCCCACTGTCAACAATCCATCGTAAATCAAGATTACCTTGCAACTTGTTTGAAGGTCGTGACAAGATGTCAACTATTTGCTGGACTTGCTCCTTCGTCACCCCAACAAGCTCATGATTGGTTGTCGTCACTGCACCCTGCGATCCGTCTCCACTCGTCACAGTGGTTGTCGCCCCTCCTGTGGCATTGCTCACGGCATTGGCACGAGCGACACCACTGGTCGACGACGCTGCCCCACGAGCTACTCTGCCTCCTCTAATCGACGTCCTGCCTCCTCGACCAGGCCCTCGTCCACCTCGTTTCTTCTCATCCCACCATTCAGGAAATCCAATCAGCTGATAACAAGTTTCTTCCTCATGACCCTCACGATTGCAATGACCACAAAATCTGCCACTGACATCTCCCGACCTCGACCGAGCCTTAGTCTCGACCTTGAACGCCATGACACTCTCCGGACCTCTCGCAGCCTTGGCGCGCATGGTCTCGGTATTCATAACCGTCTGGTACGCCTCGTCGAGTCCTGGCAACGGCGATCGTGCTAACAGTTGTGCACGAATGGCTTCATAGTGATCATCCAGGCCAATTAGGAAATAGTGCAGACGATCTTCATCGTGAATGTCCCCCACCTGCTTCGCTATATTACACGTACAACCCGCACATACACACCTGGGAACTCGTGCATACTGTACGTACTCCTTCCATACCTTCGACAAGCGGCCATAGTACTCCATGACGCCCTCAGACGTGCCCTGCTTGCAACCACTCAGAGCCATCTTAATATGGCAGACCCTGGTGCCCGACACGACGCAGTACCGCGTCCTCAAATGACTCCACAACTCGTGAGCAATATCAAAGTCCTCCAGATTCGAACGCAAACTCTCGTCAATGGTGTTTGTGATCCAAGACACCACCATCGAATTGACCGCAATCCAATGTTTCATCTTCGTCTCGTCCGTAATGGGCTCCTTCACAGACCCATCAAGAAAACCAAATTTGAATTTTGAAATCATCGAGCGACAAACCGCTTTGGCCCACTCATCGTAGTTCGACGCTCCTCGAAGTTTTACAGGGGTGATGACAATACCGGGGCCGTCACCTGACCCAAGATAGTAGTCCAGATCGACGGCGGCGGCGATTGTCTTTTGTGGTGGCTCCTCGTCATTACCCATTGTTATGCCCTAGGAATTTGTAACTCCTCAGAACGCAGTACTCAACAAGCGAAGGAATTCGCTGTTCTCAAACTCTCTCAAACTCGTGCGGAAAAAAAATCTAGGGTTTTTAACCTAGACTCTTGATACCATGTCAAATATTGTGTAATCCCGTATTATTCTCATTAATAACACACGTATATATAGTACAACTCAGTTACCTAAACCCTAGGTACACATTAAGTAACTTACCATAGTTAGGACTCTACAGAATATTCACAGAATAATATCTAATATCTTAACATATCTTAACAAAAGGTAAGTATTTACACTAATATAAACCTGGTCCATGCTAACTTAGCGTGGACCAGGGCAACGGAGTAATTTGTATGGGTAACATATGTAACTGTCACGTGACAGTTATTTTGTAATTTTAAATAGTAACTATATGCGTATTACAGTAACTATGTGTTTTAAAGATTTACTATGTGTTTTGAAGAGTTTTAATGCGATTTGTGTCTAGCCCACTTTATATACGTTTTAAACTTTTTTATTTTTCAAAATTTCAGATCTACATTCTGTTCATTCTCTTTCATTTTCTCTCTCTTCATTTTCTCTCTATACTTTTCAAAATTTAGCCCAAATTTCTAGGTTTTGTTCAATTTTATTCGTAATTATCTTATAATTCTTATGATTGGATCTATTAGATGAGGAAAAATTGGAGGAAGTAGTAGATCAAGAAGGAGGTTCGTCGTTGCCGAAATCAAATCGATGAATTTGCGTTCGCCTACAAATCTTCGCAAGAATTTTAGAGATCACATCTCGGTTTGTTGTTTTTTAAAGAATTTTTAGTCTATTTTTATTTAAAATTGAAAATATTTGTTGTTTTGAAGAAATTAATGTTTGTGTTTTACCGAAGTATCGTTTTCACTTCGCGAATTCGATCAGCGACTTCACGATTTTAAATAGTAACTATATGAATAATACAGTAACTATATGATTTAAAGAGGTACTATGTAATTTTAATGGTTACTATATGTGTACAATAGTTACTATATTATTTTAATGGTTACTCTATGTGTACAACAGTTACTATATGTGTACAATAGTTATTATTTTGTTGAGTGATTCGAAATGTTTGTTGTTTTGTTGAAATTAGGGTTAGTGTTTCACATAGTTAGTATATAAATGATATAGTCACCTTTAATTTATGTTGCGAAATACTCCGTAGTGTTTTTAATAGTCACTGGAATGTTCGTTGTGTTTATGTTAGTAGTAGTTTTTAGAGTAACTATTTTTTTTTTAAAGTTACTATAACTTTAAAACAGTAACTATGTGTTTAAAATAGTCACTATATTTTTTAGAAAGTTATTATAAGTTTAAAACAGTAACTATGTATTTAAGATAGTTATTATGTTATGAACATTTTATAGTGACTTTCAGATAAATAATAGTTACTATACGATTACGTTATGTACTATGTTATTTAGAGTATGTATTTGTCCGCTAGATAGTGACTATATGATTATAATGGTTACTATATATGTGTTCAATAGTTACTATATTTTAATAATAGTCACTATATATGTTTTATATAGTTACTATATGGTTTATATAGTTACTATATATTTGATATTTGTATAAGAAAATAATACGAAGTATCAATCACTTGTTATTCCAGGTCCTAAAGTTGCACTATCTAGTAACGAATCTCCAAAAATACTTTACAATATCATTTGTATAAGAAGAAATAATGCCTTAAATTTAGAAAAAAGAGACAAAGGCTGTGAACTTTAAGAATTGATGCAACAAAGCACAAGAGGTAGAAATAGTGTTTGTTGTTTGGGTGAAATTAGGGTTAGTGTTTCACATAGTTAGTATATAAATGATATAGTTACCTTTAATTTATGTTGCGAAATAATGTTTTTAATAGTCATTGGAATATTCGTTGTGTTTATGTTATTAGTAGTTTTTAGAGTAACTATATTTTTTAAAAAGTTACTATAACTTTAAAACAGTAACTTTGTGTTTAAAATAGTTACTATATTTTTTAGAAAGTTATTATAAATTTGAAACAATAACTATGTGTTTAAGATAGTTACTATGTTAAGAACTGTTTATAGTGACTTTTTGATAAATAATAGTTACTATACGATTACATTATGTACTATGTTATTTCGAGTATATATTTTTGTCTGCTTCTTAGATAGTGACTATATGATTATAATGGTTACTATATTTGTACAATAGTTACTATATTGTAATAATAGTCACTATATGTTAAGCTAGTTGTTAAGTGATTATAATGGTTACTATATGTGTACAATAGTTACTATATTATTATATTAGTTACTTTGTCTTATATAGTTACTATATGTTTGAAATAGGTACTATGTTTATTTTATCATGATTTGTTACCATATGTTTTTTTTCTTCAATAGTTACTATATTATTTATATAGTTACTATATTATTTAAATAGTTAATATATGTTTGAAATAGATATTATGTTTATTTTATCATGACTTGTTACCATATGTTTATTTTCTTTAATAGTTATTGTACGTTTTATATAGTTACTATATTTTTGAAATAAGTACTATGTTAGTTTATTTTGTTATGTGCATGTTTTTATGTTATTCTATATTTTTAATGATATAGTTACTGTATTATGGATAGAGTTACTATATTATTATCACATCAACTATGTCTGCAACTCTGTGACTAAATGACCATCAATAATATTTATAGGTATTATATCTTGTATTATAGTAACTATATGTTTGGTATAGTTTTTTATGTATATTATAATGTTCTTTTTATGTTCTTTGTTGTCTTCTATGTTATTAGTAATAAGAGTTACTATGTTATGATCACAACAACTATATGATCATAACAATAACTATATCTACAACCTTGCTCGTATATGACTATCATTAATATTAAGAGTTACTATATTGTGTATAATAGTAACTATATATTTTTAATAGTTATTATCTTATCATTATGTTCTTTTTATGATCTCGCTTTGTACTCCATGTTATTATTAATAAAAGTGACTATATTATTTTGACAGTAACTATATGACTATAACAATAACAATAACTATATATGCAATTCTGCAAGTATTTTACCATCGTTAATTGTAAGAGTTACTATATGATGCATAATAGAAACTACACGTTTTACATAGTTACTATGTTATTTTTTCATATTTAAATGTTAAACTATTAACTTAGTTCAAATATTATTGATTCAGAAATACAAAGATGATGCACCCAAAATTGAAATCGTGCAAAGAATAAATTCTACAAGGAAAACAAAAGCAGGAGGAGAAGAAGAAAATCCTGACAACAATGGAAACCAAGAACGTGGTAGAGGAAGGACATGATGTGTTGGTGGAACAAAGAGACGTGGTCCACGTGGACGTGTCGATTAGTATTTTTTAGTTCAAAAAACATTTGAGTTTAACATGGTTTATTTAATAGATGCAAAGAATTAGAATGTCGTAGCTAAAACAACTAACCAAGTAGTTAATGTTTTCTTTATTACTGTTCAAGAGTTATAATTACTGTTACTTTTGATATAGTTACTCTTTTATATTTCAGTAATTATGTGATATATAATAGAAAAAATTACTATATGGCCTCTAAACCATCTATATCATATTGTTTATTTTTATAATATAGTAATTTTTTTACAGCTAAAGTTATTTTTCTATATAATATAGTTAATCTTTGGATAGAATAATTGTTCTCATCAAAATTACTATATTATTATTATTTATTTCATAGTTACTATTCTGAAAATATAGTTAATTTGCATAACCTATAGTTTCTATAATTTACTCTTTTTGTCCGCAAGAATGAATATATAGTAGTAATTGTTTTACAGTTAAAATTATTTTTCTATATGATATAGTTAATCTTTGGATAGGATAGTTATTCTTATCATTATTATGTTCATAGTTATTATTCTGGAGATATAGTTACTTTACAGAACCTACAGTTTCTATAATTTACTCACTGTTAAATTACCTAATTACCCTGGTCCATGGTAATCTTATGGTGGACCGGGTCCATGCAAGTGGAATTGAAAGGTAAGTGGGTTTTTATATTTTATTAATCTTACTCTGTATTTGCTTTGAAGAAACGGGTGAATCTTTTTAATTTCTTTTGAACCAAATTAAGTACCCTAAAATATCATAACGTTGTACGAGTACTTGTTTTTTATATATAAAATTGTTTTAATGTTTACCGTTTTTCAATTACGATAAAAACAGAAATTAATTAAAGTTAATTAAGATTTAATATTCTATTTATAACCATTTTTCAACATAAATATTTAAGAAATACAGAGTATATAAAATAAAACTTACAAAATATAAAATTTCAGGCACTTAAAAAAAAAATAGTTTCACCAAACAGGTAATGCAAACAATTAATTATCAGTTTTAATACCTTATTAATTTCAGGTGCTACCTTACCAATTTCAGCTAGGATTGCCAAAACAGAGCCTAATTCGCAATAAGTTCCCCTTGGGAATGTGTATTCCTTATTCTTATCAATCTCTTAATCCCCAAACCAGAATTAGATATATTTACGTCAGAATCCAATTTTATAAGACAATTTTTCTTACCTATTTTTTTCAAAAAAAAAGTGTTTTGACTTTATTAAGAAATTAAATTACTAATGTTCTTATTTCTCCGTTTGTGGCAAATAGCTGTGTACGTTGTTATAGTTAAGTTGTCAGAAAATCTTAAGCAGGTGATTTTTATTGTTAATTAATTATTAATTATGATGATAATTGGATGACAAAAGTACACATGGTTTAATAATGGAGCATGTATTGGAAACAGTTTAATCTGCCTAAAATCCTGCCTACAAAGAGTGAAATGACGAAATCAGTGTGTTTTAATATTGGGTATTTAGTTGAGATATCACAATTAGTCAGTGTTACCTATCATCTTTTTGCATCTACAATTGAACTGTTTTTACGTCAGAACGTACGCAGCAATCATTCATTCATCGATTCTGATTTCTGAATGTTTAAAAAAAAAAAAAAAAAAAACAAACATTTTGCACTGTTGGTGTACACACTGGTGTTGGTGTTGGTATACACACTGGTGTTGGTGTACACACTCATGCTCTCAATGCTGATACAAGTTTACAGCAATGCAGCAAGCAGTTTCGTGCACAAGTCAAGCAGCAACAACTGCAGCAACAACTAACTGCATCAGCCTTCTAGAATGTTCAGTGTAACTGAATTCTGTTAGAGCTATTGTTAGCTTCTGTTTCTGTTATAGAGCATGTTAGTTAGAGCTTGCTGATGTGTTAATTTGAAGCACATTGATTGGCTCCAACACGTCACCTATCATTGTATATAAAGCCAATCATGCTGTAATCTTTATTCATTTTCAATAAGAAAACAATCTATCTCTCTTTCTTCCTCTCTTTCTCTTTGCATTTACTGTTAAGTTGCTTAGCAATTTTCAGTTTGTGATCAACCAAGAAGGTGATCACTAACATGGTATCAGAGCAGTGACTAAATCAGATCCTGCTATAATCCGTTCTTCTTTGCATATTCAATCAGCAAAACACTCAAAAAGATCAATCAAGAATGCCTGATCAAACAGATCAATCCCAGAATCCTAGTTCTGTTTACTATCTGAGCAACAGTGATCTAAATGCTACAAAATTGGTGAATATTGAATTTGAGGGACAGTTTTTCAATGATTGGAAACGATCTATGATGATAGCTTTATCTGCAAGAAACAAATTGTGTTTTGTTGATGGAACACTAAATCAGCCAGCAATAAATTCTGCAAACTACAGATTATGGTGCAGATGTAATGATTTGGTGATTTCTTGGATGTTAGCTTCACTTGAACCTAAAATAGCAAGAAGTGTCTTGTATCTCAAAACAGCAAGAGCAATTTGGCTTGAATTGGCTGACAGATTTTGTAGAGAATCTGGTCCTCAATTGTTTTCTGTACAGCATCAGTTGAGTGAGTTAACACAAGAAGAGGATGAAGGAATTGCTAGTTTTTACACTAAAATCAAGCTATTTTGGGACCAACTGGATGGATTAGAACCTCTGCCTACGTGTGTTTGCACTGGTAGTAATTGTAATCTCACACAACAACTTCTGAAAACTCAGCAGAATCAGAGATTGATACAATTTTTGATGAAATTAAACCAGAAATATGAGCATCCTAAAAGTGCAATTCTCATGATGAATCCCTTACCTACAATATCTAAGGCTTATGGACTCTTATTCCAAGAAGAGCAGCAGAAAGAGTTGCACACTATCAGAAATCAATTGCAAACAACAGAATCTGCTGCATTTAGTGTCAAAAGGTTTGACAACAAGTTCTACAAGCCTCAATACAGCTCTAATTCTGGCTCTCAGATTACAACATCAACCAGGAATAATCTCTTTTGTGATCATTGCAAAATGAAAAACCATACTGTTGACAAATGCTGGAAGCTACATGGCTATCCAAAAGATTTCAAGAATAAAGGAAAGAGGATTGCAGCAGCAGCACAGCTTGATGAAAGCTTCAACAAAGAAAATCAGAATGAAACAAATTCAGGAATGGTTCATGCCACTTTTACTGAAGATCAATACAGTCAATTGATGCAATACCTCAACAATAATCAGGTTTCTAATCAAGTTGAGAATTCCAATCCTCACTCACTTGGATTAGCAACAACTTCTCAGCACAAAGGTACTTTCTGTTTATTTTCCAATCTCAAGAAAAAATGGATTTTAGACAGTGGTGCTAGTGATCATATGTGTTCAGATCTGTCATTATTCAGTTCTTTTGAATCCGTGAATGATGCTCAGCATACTATTACTATTCCTGATGGTTCAGAATTAACAGTTAAGCACAAAGGTGTCATTCATTTAGGTGGAAATATTACACTTAAAGATGTGCTGCATATTCCTGAGTTTCAGTTCAATTTGATATCAGTATCCAAACTTTGTTGTGATGATGATTATTCTGTTTCATTCACAACTAATGAATGTTTACTTCAGGACCTTTCCAAGAACAAGCTTATTCTGCTTGGTAGATTGGAGAAGGGATTGTACAGTTTAAATGAAGATTTACTGGTGTCTAGCAAGAATAAGTATGCTCTCTCTACTGTTGGGTCAGTTGCTGTCCAAGAAGCCAAACTCTGGCATCTTAGGTTGGGACATATGTCATTTGGCAAAATAAAGGGATTACAAGGAGTTGATGTATCAGGGTGCTTAGCTGAATCTTTCTGTCAGATATGCCCTTTAGCTAAGCAGGCTAGGTTTCCTTTTCTCTACTAGTAGCATCAAAACAACTAGGCCTTTTGAATTAATACACATTGATGTATGGGGTCCTTACTCTATTCCTGATTCTTCTCATTGTAATCAGTTTCTTACAATTGTAGATGATCACACAAGGATGACTTGGACTCATCTTATGAGAAATAAAACAGATTCTTTGAAAATCATGACTCAATTTCTTATTTATGTTGAAAATCAGTTTGGCTTAAAGGTTAAACATGTTAGATCAGACAATGCACCAGATTTGACAGAAGGTAGCATGAAAGAGTTGTTTCAATCAAGGGGTATTCTAAACCAGAAAAGTTGCAGCTATACACCTCAACAAAATGGGGTTGTTGAGAGAAAACACAAGCACCTACTTGAAACAGCTAGAGCCCTCTCATTTCAATCCAATCTCCCTGATAAATACTGGAGTGAATGTATTCTTGTTGCTACTTATCTCATTAACAGAATGCCCTTGAAAAGTATCAATTTCTGCACTCCTTATGAAAAGCTATTTGGTACAAAACCAGACTTGTCTCATCTAAGGATGTTTGGATGTCTTTGCTATATTACTACTGCAAAGACACAGAGATCAAAATTTGATCCTAGAGCTGATCCATGTGTCTTCATAGGATATCCTTGTGATCAGAAAGCATACAAGGTTCTTAACCTTGCTACTCATAAACTTGTTACATCTAGGGATGTTGTTTTTCATGAAAAACATTTTCCATATCATTTTTCATCTTCCCCCTATTCCACTTACAAAACCAAATTTTTCCTTCCAATTGTTACTGATATTTCAGATTCCTCTTCTCTTTCCATTGCTCAAAATGAAGAATCTCATATCTCTTCTCATATCTCTTCTATTTCTACTCCTTTAACTTCTCCACTTTCTGCTCACAATTCTCCTTTTTCCATACCATCTCCTTCTTCCCCAGAAACTGTTCCCACTTCTTCAGATCTCAATCAACCTTGTGCTCCTCCTCCAAGAAGGTCCACCAGAGTACCAAAACAGCCATCTCACTATCAAGATTTTATTTGTTCAAAGCCAGTTAGACATTGGTGCAACCTTGTTGCTTTTGACCAATTACCTGACAAACAAAAGGTCATAATTGCAGCAAATATGGACTTGATTGAGCCCACCTCTTATTCTGAAGCTGCTGGTGATCATAACTGGGTTACAGCCATGGAAAAAGAGATTACAGCTCTCAACAACAATCACACATGGGATTTTGTGGTTCTCCCTAAAGGCAAGAAAGCAATTGGCTGCAAATGGGTTTACAGAATTAAGAAAAATGCTGATGGTTCTATTGAAAGGTACAAAGCCAGATTAGTGGCCAAGGGTTTCACTCAAAAATATGGTATTGATTACCATGAAACATTCTCCCCAGTTGTAAAAATGTCCACAGTTAGATGTCTAATTTCTATTGCTGCAAGCAGAAACTGGAAATTGTTCCAACTGGATATTAACAATGCCTTTTTACATGGCAATCTTGATGAGGAAGTTTACATGAAATTTCCTGAAGGTGTCAATGCTCCTGTTGGACATGTGTGCAAGCTTACTAAGTCCCTTTATGGCCTCAAACAAGCATCTAGGCAGTGGTTTGCCAGACTTTTAGCTGAGTTGAAATCTCAAGGGTTTACACAGTCAAAGAATGACTACTCTCTTTTCATCAAACATGATCTTACTGACATTACAGTGGTGGCTGTTTATGTTGATGATATTATCATCACAGGATCAAATGAATCTGTTATTACTGCACTAAAGACTCATTTACATCAGACATTTAGCATCAAAGATTTGGGATTACTTAACTTCTTCCTAGGGATTGAAATCTGTCACACAACAGAAGGTTACATCCTTACTCAGAAGAAGTATACTAAGGAAATGCTCCATGATTGTGAACTGGATCTTTCTAAACCAGCAGTCACACCTTTCCCTTTGAATCTAAAGCTTTCTCCTGAGGGTGATCTTTATGCAAATCCTGATTTGTATAGATGCTATGTAGGCAAGCTAAATTTTCTCACCAACACAAGACCTGACTTGGCATTTGCTGTTCAATCACTTAGTCAATTCATGCATTCACCCAGAATTGATCACATTGCTGCTCTCACTCATACTTTGAGGTATGTTAATCATACTGCTGGTCAAGGGATTTTGCTTAGAGCTACTGATAAACTCACACTCCAAGCTTTCTCTGATTCTGATTGGGCTGCTTGCCCTTCAACTAGAAGATCAGTAACTGGATATATTCTCTTGCTTGGCAATTCTCCTATTAGCTGGAAATCCAAGAAGCAAACAACTATATCTAAAAGCTCTTCAGAAGCTGAGTATAGAGCTATGTCACAAGCAGCTAGTGAAGTATCTTGGATTGTAAGACTTCTAGAGGAATTGGGGGTCACTGGTTTACAACCTGTTCAACTTAATTGTGACAATCAATCTGCTCTTCACATTGCCACTAACCCTATTTTCCATGAAAGAACCAAGCATATTGAGGTTGATTGCCACTTTACAAGGGATAAAGTTCTTGAAGGTCTGTTACAACTCAGCTATCTTCCTACTCAGCACCAGTTAGCTGACATATTCACTAAGATTCTCCCTAGTCATCAACACAGAACTCTTTCTTCCAAACTTGGTATGACTCATGTTTCACCCATCCCAAGTTTGAGGGGGGGTGTTGGTGTACACACTGGTGTTGGTGTTGGTGTACACACTGGTGTTGGTGTACACACTCATGCTCTCAATGCTGATACAAGTTTACAGCAATGCAGCAAGCAGTTTCGTGCACAAGTCAAGCAGCAACAACTGCAGCAACAACTAACTGCATCAGCCTTCTAGAATGTTCAGTGTAACTGAATTCTGTTAGAGCTATTGTTAGCTTCTGTTTCTGTTATAGAGCATGTTAGTTAGAGCTTGCTGATGTGTTAATTTGAAGCACATTGATTGGCTCCAACACGTCACCTATCATTGTATATAAAGCCAATCATGCTGTAATCTTTATTCATTTTCAATAAGAAAACAATCTATCTCTCTTTCTTCCTCTCTTTCTCTTTGCATTTACTGTTAAGTTGCTTAGCAATTTTCAGTTTGTGATCAACCAAGAAGGTGATCACTAACATGCACTCCCTCAATTCTTAGAAGATTGTCTCCGTTTATTTTTATTTGTCCTTAATTAAAATATTATTGTTGCCTTTTCTATTTAGTTAACATAATCATCATATTTCTCTCCACTTTATTTCCCACTTCCATCATAGGCTTTTTTTGTCAAGGCATTTCAGGATTAAAGTGATAAGTTGTTGCATTTTAAGACACCTTAAATAATTAGAGGTTATTAAGGCTCTGTTTGGCAACCACTTTCAGTCACTTTAAATGAGTAGGTGCTAATCATTTAAGTTGACTTAAATAATTAGGAGTGTTTGGCATGGAGCTGAAATAAGATTTAAGGTGGTAAAAATGACTGAAACTGAAACGTTATTCATAATAACGTCTGGGAATCAGTTAGCTGAAATTATTTGTGTTTCTATTTTCTCGGAAATCAACATACGGAAATTTGATTTTGTGATGTTTCGTAGGATTGTTGCCCAATTACCAACGAGCTTGCAAATGTATCCTACCTAATTTTTGTACTCATTTCTTTGACTTTTATTAATTGTTATTTGTTTGGTCTATTTTTCAATTTTTATTTACATTTTTTGTTTTATTGTTGAAGGAAAAGTTTTAAGAAATGAGCATAACCCATGATATAATTGATGGTGAATTACAATGGAGTATTAATACTATAAAAAAGCCAGAGTTATAAGGGTTTTTTGATTTATTTTATGACTCGTAGATGGTAGATCGGTATAATATCAACTATCATTATAAAAAAAATTATAAACCGTGTACTTATTTATTTGTAATTATTGTTACAAAGAAAATAATTATGGATTTCAAAATATATCAAATATCAATTAAACTACTAAAATTTCAGGTACTTTAAAAACTAGTTCTACCAAACAGACAATATAGATAGCTACCTTATCAGTTTCAGCACCTTATCAGTTTCAGGTACTATCTTATCAGTTTCAGTTACCTTATCAGTTTCAGCTGAATATCAGATAGTGTTGCCAAACAGAGCCTAAATTTAATTAAGATCTTAAAATTGACTTAAATAGAGATGTTACTTTAAATGCCGTTTCAATTTAAGGTGCTTAAATTTTTCATGTAATCTATCTATAATTTCTTATTTAAAACAATTACTTTAACTGAAACGGCATAAATCATTAATTATACCAAACAAGAAACAACTCATCTAATAAGATAAGGAGTTCATCATCAATTTCAGTTATCATCTTTTCAATTCCAATTGATTATCAATTTCATTTAGCGTTGCAAACTCACATAAATTGCAAACAGGCTAAAACTCCAACTTTGATTGTAAAACAAGTTAAAATCCCAACTTTAACAAAGATTCCTAAAAGTTGTCCCGCCAATAAATTATTTCGTTAACATTATTGTTTATTTACGTGATTAAGTAGCAATCAACTAACAGTTTATTTTTTTTATTTTTTTTATTATTTTTTTTTTAACCAAAACAACTTAATACTTACTCGGAATCCCTACAGTTGCGCCAGAATCCCTACTTATCAAACAAGGTCATGATTTCATGTATAAACTATATTAATCTCCATTGTATTTGTTTAATATATATGAGGACTTCGATATTCACCTGTGTTGCTACGAGTATAATTCACATGTGAGTGTTACATTGGTTATGGCCACATGGCCCACATTAAAAAAGTAGAGGGAGATTGACAAACATATAAGATTGGTGAATCACCTATTAATTTAATTTTAAGATGAAACACTATCAAATTTATATGTGGTCATAGTCTCTTTTTTATCGAGTCTCATATTACACTGTTGAATTAATCAACCTACATTACCTATTTTAGTGTAATGTTTAAAATATATATAGTTGTTGTACATATTTTACGAATTTCGTAGCATATCTTATGCATAATTCATCAATTTATAATATGAGTCATATGACAAGGCTTTTCGTGAGCGTTACTTAAGATTTCAGGTGGAGAAAGTCGAATATATAATTTTCCAAAAGAAGCTGAAAGCTGGTTCCAGGTAAGAGGTGCGCGCACACAAATACAATGAAGACGCCCACAATTCCAGCAACTAGAAAAAAAAATGCCAAAATGGTGACCCGGCCCCATGCTATGCTTATACTTATAGTATGGCCATTGGCCAATGGTATATTAGTAATTTAGTATGGCCCCATTTTGCCAGTTTGTGCGCTCATTTCACATAGTGGCTGGCAACTGGAGTCTGGAGATGGCCAACGCATGCTTTCTTACAGAGTACTCCGTACTATTCTAGGCTGCCCCATCACCTCTCTTTTTTCTCTAATTAACAATGGTTAATACTTCTAATCTATACACGTGTCGAAGAATGATACGTCCATGTGTATTATTACTTTGTTGAAGGATATTTATAGCAATGATCTAGTGTTATTTTAGCCCCATGCATAAACACTGAACACATGATAATGCTTGATTGAGATTAATTTTTATCTAGTTTAGTTAATAAAGTTTTAGAGTACGTGGTACGTGGTACGAACAATTTTACAAAAATAAAATTGTCCCGTAAAATATGAGCAATCTAAGTTGTGAAAACAGTTTACATCGTTGTCTCTTGTGTATAACTTTTTATATATATGCGCAACCGGTTATACGTTATGTATGATACATACAATCAAAATTATTTATTAGTCCATAAATTTGTACCTTGCAAGATCGACCATTAGGCTAGAGGTAACAAAAGCTGACCCGACCCGATAAAACCACCTGTTTCGAACTCCAACCGAACTGGTTTGACCCGGAAAATTCATGACCCAAACTCGATCTGTAACCGACTTGACTCTATCCGACACCCGTTTGACCCGATTTGAACCCCACCCTTAACCAGTTTGATCTGACCCGAACTCCACCTATCACCGGTTGGATTCCATCCAAACTCCACCCGTCACCGATTTGACACGACCTGAACTTCACCGGACACCGATTTGACCTGGTAAATATCTGATTTAACCCGATTTGGTTTGACACAAACTGTTATATAACAAACACCGATTTGACCCGATCTGAACTCCACCCGACACCGAATTCACTCGGCAAATATTTGATTTCACCCGAACCATTATCTAATCGGCCTTTTTTGTATTAAACCAACCTGGTTTTAACCCGATTGCATTTGATCCCACTTAATTTTACCTTCAACTCTTTAATTACTCAAATTCATGTATTTGTTCATTTGTTCTTAATAACTCATTTTTCCTCTCCTATTCAAAAAAAAATATTGAATTGATAATCTAATGTTGTTAACTTCACTTTTTAAGTATTTATGTATATATACATAAATTTGCATATTATTTAGCATAATATAAAAGGGAAGAGAAATTTAAGCTCAAGTGATTGCAATTTTGTGTCAACTTAAAGAGTTATTTTCTTAATTTCTTATATATATATATTGTGTAGTCTAGAGTTTACATATGGTTCTCGTTATATAATTATTAATCATCTTATAACTTACAACAAACTCTAATTGATATAACGATGTTGTAGTTCAGTAAATTAAGAGTACTCGTAAAAACGTAGATTATAACTTGTTTAATTAGAAATAGAATGAAAACATTAATCGATAATGACTTGAAAATATCTAGATTAATACCGAACCAACCCAAGACCTAACAGAAATGACCAGAACCGAAATCAAACTGGTATTGAATTGACCCGAACTGAAATGACCCGAGTCAAATTCTACCCGACCCAAAGTTACCCTACCCGAGTTTGACCCGACAAAACCCATTTAGTACCCGACACAGGATCACCTGGTCCGTTGTTGACCCGAACCGAACTTGACCAGACCCGAAACTTACTCGGATCCGACAACAATTAACTTGAAATTGACCCGAACTGAATAGACCCGACCCAAACCCGATATGATCCCGATAACTTTTGACCCGAATTTGACCCGAACCGAATAGTGGAGGGTTATGAATAATATAAACAATATAATTCATGCGGAAAAACCATAAAGCCAGGAATCCAAATTAATTGCCACATAATCAATTATCATAATTTAGGTTACATACAATGTGATGTGTGCCTTCCCTAGCTGCTCCCTAACCGAACAAGAACAAGTCTTTAGAGCTCCAAGTGTCTCCCCTCCGTGGAAAGTCCACAACACGTTCGGATCCGCCTTAGGTTCAACCGTCCAACCAATTAACTAGGATATTACTTAAGGTTTTATGCACTCGGGTTAGGCTATAAACTATGTTCTCCCTTGAACACAATGTATGTAAAGAATATGATATGGTGTATTAAATTATGAGGGCTAGCCTCATATTTATAGAGTAGGAAATAAGGAATTTGAGTCTCACTAGGAAAACAATTACCAATCCTATTAGGATTAAATTCTTAACCAATTAGAATTGTAGCAATAATTAAACTCTTAATTAATCTAATTCTAGTAGGACTAGGAAAACTAATACTTAAAGCCAAAGTTACTTGGCGACTAAGTAATCGGATATTGCTTGAAGCCCAAGACGAAACAAAAAAACGCAGCCACAAGGGCCACGCTGGCGCGCTTGCCTGGCTAGGCCCAAAAGCAGTCGCTGCTGGCCAAGGCCCAACGCGCGCTGCAGTTCGGCCTTGGCCATGTGCATTGCTGCTTGCCTTGGCTTGCTGCTGCTTGCCTTGGCTCGTTGCGGTCCACAACGCTCCAGGCCCATTGCACACGGTTGGGTGCTGGTGCTGGGGTTCGCGCCTAGTGCTGTGCGCTCGGCCTTTTGCTTGTCGAGCGATAGGCCAGCTCGTTGGCCAGCTTGTCGCTCGTCGAGCTTCCGATTCGTTTTCCGATTCCGGAATCTGTTTCCGTTTCGAACAAATATTTACGTTTCCGTTAATATTTCCGATTCCGGAAATAATTTCCTATTCCGACAATATTTCCGATTCCGGTAATATTTCTGATTCCGGTAATATTTCCGTTTCCAGCAGTATTTCCGATTCCGATAATATTTTTTGATACGAACCATGTTTCCGTTTCCGGCAACATCTACGTCTTGGATAATATTTATATTTCCTTCATGAACCATATTTCCGTTTCCGGCAATATCTTCATTTCCGAAATATTCTTTACTTTGCTTTTTGACGATTTTATCTCCCACTGGAACCGAGATCCTTCATTTCCGAATGATCATAAATAGAGTACTTAATGAATAGTATATTCACTTAAATACTTGATCCATTCACGTACTATTTGTGTGACCCTACGGGTTCAGTCAAGAGAAAGTTGTGGATTAATGTTATCAACTCCACTTGAACTAAAGCGAGCTCTAGTTAGGCATTCAGTTCACTTGATCTCACTGAATTATTAACTTGTTAATTAATACTGAACCGCATTTATAAGACTTAGCATTAAATGCATTAAATGCAAACTTGGACCTAGGGCATTATTTCCTTCAGTCTCCCACTTGTCCTTAGGGACAAGTGTGCATTTCCTAATTCCTTTGTTGCTTGATGCCTGCTCATGAACATAAGGTAAGAGTAGTCATCCTTATTATGTCCAGAGGTATTTCTCGTCTCAGTGTTCATCTGATCAAATAAACATATAATCATAGCCTATGATTCATCTGAGCACGACCATGCATTTTTCAGTTTCTAGCTCTCCGAGTGGCCTTGTACAACTTTCGACATCTCATCCCGATTTATGGGAGGACAATCCTAATCTTGTGATCTTGAGGTTAGACTTTGTTTGATAAGTGATTACCTGAGAGTTGCCGTTATAGTCTCCTTTTACGGTGCGACGCTTGACAACGTCAAAGTAACCAGTTCTCAAACAAGTAATCTCAAATCACTCAGGTATTGAGGACTAGTGTCTAATAATGTAATGAAATTTACTTATGACAGATTTTCATCTCTTACAGTAAAGTTTCATAGGTCTGTCCGATACTAATCTTATCAAGTAAGTATCTATACAAATGATTGCGACAATGCCATGTCCACAAAGTTCAAGAAACATAACTACTAGTCATCTTGCATTCTAGTCGTCTAGTGTTTTCTATGCGTCCACCTTTATAGAAAACTTCCGACCAGGGACCATTTTCAACTTTTGACATTCAAGTTCACTTGATAGACATTTCTTAGTCACAGGACTGGTCCTGACAGTCTATCTTGAATATATATTGTCAAATTGAAAGGACTTATCTTTTAAAACTAAACCAAGATAAAATGGAATATGAAAATACATTTCATTTATGATAAATGTTAAAAATCTGAAGCATATATTATGTTTATTTTGGGATATTATGAATCTATGATGTTCTTATTTGTTTTAGTTGTTAAATTGTTAAATTTGTATAAAATTATTTTTAAATAGACTATAGTGTTCATTTTCAACTACTTAATTTTAACATTCAAGTTATTCCACAACAAACAACAACAACAAAAAACCAAGTGAAAACATACATAATGATTTCATATGTTATACTATCAATTCATATTATTGTTGATCATATTCATTTTGAAAGAACATGATGTTCATTTGTGTAAAGTTTTATGTACATATTATGAAAAGGTAAAAATAGTGCTCATCATATTATGAACATTTTTATGTTCATAATAAGAAGATAATATTGTTCATAAACAAAATAGCTTGGATTGTGACAACTGATCCCTAATTAGATACGGAATACTCACTTTGTTCCATAATGTTCCCCACTTTTCCATTATGCGTGGTCTCCAATAATGCACTATTTTGACCATTTATAGCTTTAATTTTGCATTAGTTAAATTAAAAATAAAATGATATTTAGAAAATTTATATTGAAAAAATTCTAATGATATATCACAAGTTACCATTTTTATCCTTAATTAACTATTAATTAAGGTCAAAATTTTAAACTATTACCATATAAATAGTAAACATGAGGAACATTATGGAACAAAAAGAGTATATGTTCAAAAATATTTATTATTTTTATCTTCTTTGAACATTGACTTACTTAAACATGTATGAATATGCATTTTGTTAAATACATGTAGTTATATGGGTGGTTATATTGTCAAACATAAAATGGTGGCAAAGATGGGTGAGGTACTGAGGACTGAGGTGAAGGAAATAATGCCCTTGGTCCAAGTATGCATTCTATGTTAAGTCTAATAAATGCGGTTCAGTATTAATTAACAAGTTAATAATTCAGTGAGATCAAGTGAGCTGAATGCCTAGCTAGAGGCCGCTTTAGTTCAAGTGGAATTAATGATATTAATCCACAGCTTACTCTTGACTGAACCCGTAGGGTCACACAAATAGTACGTAAACGGATCAATTATTTAATAGCATTAAATACTCCATCTATGAATATTCGGAACCGACGGATCTTGGTTTCAGTGGGAGCTAAGATCGTCACAGGCAAGGAATGAATACTCCGGAAACGATGATATTGCCGGAAACGGAAATATGGATCGTATCGGAAATATAAATATTATCCAAGTCGTAGATGTTGCCGGAAACGGAAACATGGTACGTATCGGAAAATATTATCGGAAATGGAAATATTGCCAGAATCGGAAATATTGCCGGAAACGGAAATATTGTCAGAATCGGAAATATTACCGGAATCGGAAAATAATTCCGAAAACGGAAATATTAAATATTTGTTCGAAACGGAAATTAATTCCGGAATCGGAAATATTAAATATTGTTCGTATCGGAAATGAATTCCGGAATCGGAAAATTTAATCGGAAGCGCATCGTACGAATAAGCATCGGACGAGGCCTGCCGGACGAGGCCCAGCACGAAGCCAGGCCATCGCCCAGCAAGCCAAGCGCGCCGCACAAACAGCCACGCCAGGCCCAGCGCAAGGCCAGGCCCAGCAGGCTGCGCGCAGCGCGCAGCGCGCAGCGCGCACAGCGCGCACAGCACGCGCAGCGCGCGCGGGCGCTGAGTGGGTTGCTGCTCGCGCGCACGCATGGGGCCCATCGTGGCTGCCGTGCGTGTGTGTGCAAGTGTTTGTGTTCGTGCACGTTTCCTAAAACATGCAGAGTTCGGTTAATGATTAAATTCCTAAATTCTATTTGATAAATTAATTAAATTAGAGTTCTTGTAGGATTCTAGGTTTGATTAATTTGTATCTGAATAGGATTTCGATTCCCTTTCCATACCGCTATAAATATGAGGCTAGGGCTCACAATTTATAACACAAGTTTCAAAGTATTCAAAGTGAGTTTTTGAGAGAAAAATTCAGTCACACATTTGCCTATAAAGTGCCGAAAATAATAGTACCTTAAGGGCGATTCTAGTTGGTCAATCTTAAGGCGGATCCGGACGTGCTGTGGACTATCTACGGAGGGACGACACTTGGAGTCCTAAAGACTTGTTCTTGTTCGGTTCGGGCGCAGCTAGGGAAGGCACGCAACAAAGAGTATGCATCTAATCTATGCTAAATGATTATGTGTAAATAATATGTTTTCCTGGGTTTATGGTTTTTTCCGCATGATTTATGAATTGTCATATGTATCATAACCTAACAGTGGTATCACGAGCCCCTTATTATTTTCATAATCTAAATTGCATGAACATGGTTAAATATTACAAATTTGCAAGAATTAAAAGGGGTGATTAATTTTCGTAATTGTTAATTAATTGCAAATTGCGTTTATTTAATTATACGTACGCAGTTTTTCGGCAGTTTCTTCGTTACTCATCCGAATTGAGTGATTTTTGTGTCAATTCCGCATGTAAAAGGCATTCTAAAATTTTGACAAAAATAGGGTTTTTCTGCCGAACCCAGAATTCTCAAATTCGAAGCCTAACTATGACTTTTCGAAGGTTTTAGTTTTTCGAATGCAAAATTTCGTAAATTTAAAATGTTAAATTAAATATTTGCGATTCTTGTTGATAAATCTTGAATTTTTGATTGACCTACTGCATATGTTTAACAAGTTTGAATGCCTAGTCTTGTTAATTATGCAATCTAATTATTAATTATGATTAATTTGTTGAAAATTAGAATAATTTAGAATTAATTTGATTTTCATAATTAATTGTAATTTAATTAGAAACCTATGATTAAAAACCACCATAAAAATTGTAAATTTACGATAAATTTTAAATTTTTATGACCTAGACTTGAATCCATAACAATCGGAAATCAATTGGATAATAAATTTTCGATTTTTCGCCCTAAAATTATGAAATTAATATTATTTATTAATTTGTCATTAATTTTAAATATAAATTTTAAATTTTTATGCGATTCGTTCATATAACTTGCACGCACGAAGCAATGGACGCTTCGTGTTACCCTTAAGGGGTGTTGTATAATGCGGGCATGCGACGACGAGCAAGGGAGCTCGTCGCCCGTGCGGCACGAATGCAATGAGCAAGGGCGTAGTGCACGAGCACAAGGCAGCAGCCCTGCCTTGTGTCGTGTGCCACGACCAATGGACGAATGGGCATGGGCGTAGGGCGAGCCAAGGCAGTCGCGTGTGGGCAGCAAGCGAGCTGCGCCACAACGCGCGCTGCCTCGCACAAGAGCGCGCAGCCTCGCGCGCAGCGAGCGCAAGCTCGCGTGCCACGAGCGCTGCGCCTAGCATTGCTCGCGCGCACAGCGAGCGATGTCGCCCGCCCAGCGAGCGATGTCGCGCGCCCAGCGAGCGATGTCGCGCGCCCAGCGAGCGATGTCGCGCGCCCAGCGAGCGATGGCTCGCGCGCCCAGCGAGCGATGTCGCGCGCCCAGCGAGCGATGTCGCGCGCCCAGCGAGCGATGTCGCGCGCGCACTGCGAGCGATAGCCCGCGTGCGATGAGCGCTGGCGCGCGCAGCGAGCACCAATGCGTGCGGAGGCTTGCGATAGGGATGCAGCAGCTATGCGACGAGCGCATGGGCTGCGCGCACATGGCCAGCAATGGCTGTGTGCGTGCGGCCCATGGGCATGCAATGCGTAGGGTGTTTGCGTTACGATTAGATCGTTCTGAATGTTTAATTTGAAAATTTCAGTTCACGTAATTTTAATTAATTTTAAAATTAATAATTTAAATTATTTTCTTGGATTTTAATTTTGAATATTATAATTATAATAAATGTTATTTATTCTAATTATTTTACTAAAATTAAAATCATGAATTAATTTAAATGCGACTGAAATTAAATTAAACTTTTTGGATTCAATTATAAATTTATATGAGCTTTAAATTTTAATTAAATTTGTATGTTTCCGGTTAGACTAGAAATACATTTTTATGTTTAAAATTGGTAAAGCATATGAATTTATTGGTTTAAGTGGGAGCGCTTTTTAGTCATAAACTCTTGATTAGGTCTACAAATCCTTAAGGTTAAAACAACTTGATTAGAATTAAAAAGGACTGAATAATTGGTAGATTATTGGTGCCCTTGATTAATTGCTGCAAATGTTTACGTGATGCATAATGTGTTTTACTAACCAGCTATGTGGGCCATTCATGATAATGAATGGGTGAATGGTATATATTGTATATGTACTGTTTTGCAGGTTATGAAGTGACTAGTATGGCCCAAATAGGATAGAAAATATGGTCTGCGTACCATTAATTTGAATGTAATTGGTCTAAAGTACCAAAGTTATTTTTCAATTCAAATATGGTCTGCGAACCATCAAATAGTTGTAATTAGTTATAGCTTATCCTATTTGAAGAAAATGGTGCCTCCCACGGAGATTTTCAAGACGGACTTTGAAGTCAAAGCTTCAAGATGAAGTCGGGCCATACTAGATCACAAATATCTTATGCATGTTTTAAGTTATTTATTGTTTTAAATATGTCTTAAAATGCATGAGATCAAAAGCTTGATTATGTTGCATGATTAAGGATTTTAGTTCACTTAAAATCTAACCAACATAGTAAGAGCCTTAAGTTCCAAACTTAAAAATTGAGTTAAAAGGTGCCATGCCAAAATATACACTTGCTTGGATATCCTTTACATCAATCTAGTAATAGTTTTCGCTCAGCGAGGTGTTACTTATTGGTCCTAAAGGGGCAAGGTACACAAATAATTGTGAGTACATGTTAGTTTTGGTGAAACTCAACGATATAAGTAAGGAGTCCTTTTATGTCGTGGCAAATTCGATAGGTTTACCTAATAAGTTCTTAGACGTGCCTATCAACCAAGAATAGTTTCTAGACTATTAGCAAAAGGCTTTTGCTTACCTAAGATGTTCTAGGATTAAGTCGACAAACTGTGCTTAGTTCTTCAATGATTTTAGGATCTTGGAATCATTTTATTCACACCTGCCGGAACACATAATTTGAATAAAATGCTTAATGAACATTGAATTATGCATGTATGCTAGAATTTAAGTTTATTAAGAGAAACTGTGAATGGTTATTTATTTGTTTATTCTTTTCAATTGTAGTTTTAATATGGCAAACAACAATCAAAACATCATCATGGGTTCTGAGCTTATGGTCAAGCTGAACCTGACAAATTTTCTTGAATGGGAAGCTAAGCTAGTTGAAATAGTCAAACTCAATGGACTTGAGTATGTACTGTCACATCCCATGCCAAGCTACTATGCCAGAGACATGACCCCTGAGAGATTTTACGCCTGGGATGCGGATCTCAAAAAGGTTATGAGTCTCATGCTGAACAATATCCCTGATGATTGGGCTAGAAGGTTTGTAGCCTATGAACCTTTTACGCTCATCAAAAATCTGAGGGATATCTGTCGTGGAAGTACGGAGGACAGGGACCTGAACGTCCATGAGTTGATTGAATCAATGTCTGGTCTAAAGGTTAGTTCTCCCAACAGGTGTTATAGGATGGAGGTCCAAGAAACACATGTTCAGCTCCTTCGCACTAAACAAAGGGTAGGCGTCCCACTGAGGTTCCATGTGGATCTTATGTGTTCATATTTTGATCGCCTAAGTCTACTAGGAACACCAATAAGCGAAAGGATGGCAGTCTCTGTCTTGCTCAATTCACTACACAGTGGGTTTGGTCGCTTCAAGCAACTATACCTAAGTGAACCAAGAGAAGAAACAGTTGCAGAATTTATTCACCTTGTCAGAAAGGCTGAAATAGTACTGGACTGTGAAGCCAAAGATTTACTCAAGGCTAGAAAGAGACCATTCAAGAAAGGTGGAAAGTCCAAGGGCAATGCTAAATCAAAGCAGGACAAGTCCACATCAAGCTGTCTTTATTGTGATGGAATAGGCCATTACAAAAGAGAATGTCCAAAGCTAAAGGAAGATCAGAAGAACGGAACAGTCGTTCCATCTTCAGGTATTTTCGTTATAGACTGTATACTTGCTAATTCAACTTCTTGGGTATTAGATACAGGTTGTGGCTCACACTTATGTTCCAATCCACAGGGACTAAGAAGAAGTAGAAAGTTAAGCAAGGGTGAAGTCGACCTACGAGTGGGAAATGGAGCACGGATTGCTGCATTAGCTGTAGGAACTTACTATTTGTCGTTGCCCTCCGGGCTAGTTTTGGAACTGGAAGAATGTTTCCATGTTCCAAGTCTTACTAAAAACATCATTTCAGTTTCTTGCTTAGATGCTAAGGGATTTTCCTTTATAATAAAAGACAATAGTTGTTCGTTTTATTTTAAAGAGATGTTTTATGGATCTGCTAGATTAGTCAATGGACTTTATTTATTAGATCACGACAAACAAGTATATAACATAAATACCAAAAAGGCCAAAAAGGATGATTCAGATCTCACCTATCTGTGGCATTGTCGATTAGGCCATATAAACTTGAAACGCTTAGAAAGACTTCAAAGAGAAGGAATTCTAGAACCATTTGACTTAGAGGATTATGGTAAATGCGAATCATGTTTACTTGGCAAAATGACAAAGCAACCTTTCTCTAAAGTTGGAGAAAGAGCAAATGAACTATTGGGTTTAATCCATACAGATGTATGTGGACCAATGAGTACAAATGCTAGAGGTGGTTTCAGCTACTTTATCACTTTCACTGATGACTTCAGTAGGTATGGTTATGTCTACCTAATGAAGCATAAGTCTGAATCCTTTGACAAATTCAAGGAATTTCAGAGTGAAGTAGAGAATCAATTAGGCAAGAAGATTAAGGCACTGCGGTCTGATAGAGGCGGTGAATATCTGAGCTATGAAAGAATGTGGAATTCTATCAGAATTGACTCCTCCTGGAACACCACAATGGAACGGTGTGTCAGAACGGAGGAACAGAACCTTGCTAGACATGGTCAGGTCAATGATGGGTCAGGCCGAACTTCCATTAGAATTTTGGGGACATGCACTAAATACAGCTGCACTCACTATAAATAGAGCTCCGTCTAAAGCTGTCGAAAAGACTCCATACGAATTATGGTTTGGAAAGCCTCCAAATGTGTCTTTTCTTAAGATTTGGGGATGTGAAGTATACGTCAAACGATTAATTTCAGACAAACTTCATCCAAAATCTGACAAATGTATCCTTGTGGGCTATCCAAAGGAAACAAAGGGGTATTACTTCTACAATACATCTGAGAAAAAAGTGTTTGTTGCTCGAGATGGTGTCTTTTTGGAGAAGGATCACATTTCCAAAATGACAAGTGGGAGAAAAGTAGACCTCGAAGAAATTCGAGTCAAACAACAAACTCTAGAGAATGCTCAAGATGACATTCAGGATGAAACTCAGAGATCTTTAGAAGAATCTGGTAAGAATCATGGTCAATCTAGAAATGTTACCCCGCGTAGATCGCAAAGATATAGATCTCAACCGGAAAGGTACTTAGGTATTTTGACGAACGAGAGCTATGACGTTCTATTACTTGAAAGTGATGAACCTGCGACTTACAAGCAAGCTATGACGAGCCCTAGCTCCAAGCAATGGCAAGAAGCCATGCAATCTGAATTAGACTCCATGTCTGAAAACCAAGTATGGGATTTGGTCGATTTGCCAGATGGCTACCAAGCCATTGGAAGCAAATGGGTTTTCAAACTGAAAAAGGACAAGGATGGGAAACTTGAAGTTTTCAAAGCTAGATTGGTTGCAAAAGGTTACAGGCAAGTCCACGGTGTGGATTACGATGAAACCTTTTCACCAGTTGCAATGCTAAAGTCTATTCGAATAATGTTAGCAATCGCTGCATATTACGATTACGAAATATGGAAGATGGATGTCAAAACTGCTTTCTTAAACGGCGTTTTAACAGAAACTGTGTTTATGACACAGCCTGAAGGTTTTGAGGATCCAAAGAATGCTAAAAAGGTATGCAAGCTAAAGAAGTCAATCTACGGATTGAAGCAGGCATCCAGGAGCTGGAATATACGTTTTGATGAAGCAGTCAGTGACTTTGGTTTCATCAAGAACGCGGACGAATCTTGTGTATACAAGAAGGTCAGTGGGAGCAAAATTGCTTTCCTAGTATTATATGTCGACGACATATTGCTTATCGGAAATGACATTCCTATGTTGAACTCTGTCAAGATTTGGCTTGGGAAATGTTTTTCGATGAAGGATCTAGGAGAAGCACAGTACATATTGGGCATCAAGATTTACAGAGATAGATCTAAAAAGATGATTGGACTTAGTCAAAGCACTTATATCAATAAGGTGCTTGATAGGTTCAAGATGGCGGACTCCAAGCGAGGCTACCTACCCATGTCTCATGGAATGACTCTAAGCAAGACTCAGTGCCCAAAAACACTTGATGAGCGTAGACGAATGAATGGGATTCCATATGCATCATTGATTGGTTCAATAATGTATGCTATGATATGTACACGCCCGGATGTTGCGTACGCACTCAGTGCTACGAGCAGATACCAGTCAGACCCAGGAGAGGCGCATTGGACTGCTGCCAAGAATATTCTGAAGTACCTGAAAAGGCACAAAGATGACTTCCTGGTCTATGGTGGAGATGATGAATTAATTGTTAAGGGCTATACGGACGCAAGTTTCCAAACCGACAAAGATGATTTCAGATCACAGTCTGGGTTTGTCTTCTGCCTCAACGGAGGAGCAGTAAGCTGGAAAAGTGCTAAGCAAAGCACCATTGCGGATTCTACAACTGAAGCGGAGTACATTGCTGCACATGAAGCAGCAAAGGAAGCTATATGGCTAAGGAAGTTCATAGGAGAACTTGGTGTAGTCCCCTCCATTAAAGGACCAATAGCCCTGTATTGTGATAATAACGGAGCTATTGCACAGGCAAAAGAGCCTAGACACCACCAGAGAGTCAAGCATGTACTTCGTAGATTTCACCTTCTACGAGAGTTCGTTGAAAGAAAAGAAGTCGAGATAAGCAAAATTGGAACTGATGACAACATATCAGATCCATTAACTAAACCTCTGCCGCAGGCGAAGCACAACTCGCACACTGCAGCTATGGGAATCAAGCATATTGGAGAATGGCTTTGATGTCTCTGTTTAATGTTTTAAAGTTTTAGAGTTTAAATCTTTGTAAAACATTATTGGTTAATCATTCACAATAAATGAAAAGAATTCATTTTTCCATTTAATTTGTGGTTTATTAAATGATGAGTCCCTTCAATTTGACGATATATTCAAGATAGACTGTCAGGACCAGTCCTGTGACTAAGAAATGTCTATCAAGTGAACTTGAATGTCAAAGGTTGAAAATGGTCCCTAATCGGAGTTTTCTATAAAATTGGACGCATAGAAAACGTTAGACGATTAGAATGCAAGATGACTAGTAGTTCTGTTTCTTGAACTATGTGGACATGGCAATGTCATAATCATTTGCATAGATACTTACTTTGGGAAGACTAGTATCGGACGAGACCTATGAAACTTTACTGTAAGAGATGAAAGTCTGTCATAAGTAAATTTCATTAAATTATTAGACACTAAATCCTCAATACCTGAGTGATTTGAGATTACTTGTTTGAGAACTGGTTGCTTTGACGTTGACCAACCGTCGCACCGTAAAAGGAGGCTATAAAGGCAACGCTCAGGTAATCACCTATCAAACGAAGTCTAATCTCAAGATCGCAAGATTGGGATTGTCCTCCCATAAATCGGGATGAGATGCTTAAAAGTTGTACAAGGCCACTCGGAGAGCTAGAAACTGTGAAATGCATGGCCGTGCTCGGATGAATCATAGGCTATGATTATCTGTTTATTTGATCAGTTGAACTCTGAAACCGAGGAACACCTCTGGACATAATAAGGATGACAACTCTTACCTTATGTTCAAGAGCAAGCATCGAGCGACAAAGGAATTAGGAAATGCACACTTGTCCCTAAGGACAAGTGGGAGACTGAAGGAAATAATGCCCTTGGTCCAAGTATGCATTCTATGTTAAGTCTAATAAATGCGGTTCAGTATTAATTAACAAGTTAATAATTCAGTGAGATCAAGTGAGCTGAATGCCTAGCTAGAGGCCGCTTTAGTTCAAGTGGAATTAATGATATTAATCCACAGCTTACTCTTGACTGAACCCGTAGGGTGACACAAATAGTACGTAAACGGATCAAGTATTTAATAGCATTAAATACTCCATCTATGAATATTCGGAACCGACGGATCTTGGTTTCAGTGGGAGCTAAGATCGTCACAGGCAAGGAATGAATACTCCGGAAACGATGATATTGCCGGAAACGGAAATATGGATCGTATCGGAAATATAAATATTATCCAAGTCGTAGATGTTGCCGGAAACGGAAACATGGTACGTATCGGAAAATATTATCGGAAATGGAAATATTGCCAGAATCGGAAATATTGCCGGAAACGGAAATATTGTCAGAATCGGAAATATTACCGGAATCGGAAAATAATTCCGGAAACGGAAATATTAAATATTTGTTCGAAACGGAAATTAATTCCGGAATCGGAAATATTAAATATTGTTCGTATCGGAAATGAATTCCGGAATCGGAAAATTTAATCGGAAGCGCATCGTACGAATAAGCATCGGACGAGGCCTGCCGGACGAGGCCCAGCACGAAGCCAGGCCATCGCCCAGCAAGCCAAGCGCGCCGCACAAACAGCCACGCCAGGCCCAGCGCAAGGCCAGGCCCAGCAGGCTGCGCGCAGCGCGCAGCGCGCACAGCGCGCACAGCACGCGCAGCGCGCGCGGGCGCTGAGTGGGTTGCTGCTCGCGCGCACGCATGGGGCCCATCGTGGCTGCCGTGCGTGTGTGTGCAAGTGTTTGTGTTCGTACACGTTTCCTAAAACATGCAGAGTTCGGTTAATGATTAAATTCCTAAATTCTATTTGATAAATTAATTAAATTAGAGTTCTTGTAGGATTCTAGGTTTGATTAATTTGTATCTGAATAGGATTTCGATTCCCTTTCCATACCGCTATAAATATGAGGCTAGGGCTCACAATTTATAACACAAGTTTCAAAGTATTCAAAGTGAGTTTTTGAGAGAAAAATTCAGTCACACATTTGCCTATAAAGTGCCGAAAATAATAGTACCTTAAGGGCGATTCTAGTTGGTCAATCTTAAGGCGGATCCGGACGTGCTGTGGACTATCTACGGAGGGACGACACTTGGAGTCCTAAAGACTTGTTCTTGTTCGGTTCGGGCGCAGCTAGGGAAGGCACGCAACAAAGAGTATGCATCTAATCTATGCTAAATGATTATGTGTAAATAATATGTTTTCCTGGGTTTATGGTTTTTTCCGCATGATTTATGAATTGTCATATGTATCATAACCTAACATGAGGACCGAGGTGGTTACTAGTCATATTTTCCACTGTCAAGTTATGATGTCTAGTATCCCTTCAGTTTGTCCACAGCTGGTTTCGTTTATAAGGGCCGGAGAAGTTCAAAAGATGGCCCAAGATGGTAACACATAACAGAAAAAAAAGAAAAGAAAAAAGGTTTATCAAATGTTTAACAAATAAGCAATTGATTGTTGGTTCAGTGGTGATTGGGGTGAACTTGGTAGGGAGAACCCGTGTTCGATCCCCCGCAACAACAATTGAGAGGGGACTGGAACCTAACCACCCAGAACTCGCCCCGAATCCGAATTAGCCCTAAAGGTGAACCGGGTGCTAACACCAAAAAAAAAAGATTAACAAGTAGAGCTGGTAAATATGTTGTGTGATTGCATTTGTGTTTGACTTCGCATCAAATTCATTGTTCATACAATTTATAAAAAACCATGTAAAAAGTAAGTTGATTGTATAATATGACAAATTAATTTAACTAAATGGATCGTGTTCGAATTGATTTCGTTTCGTCTCATGTCGTGTCAAATTCATATTTTCTCTTGATAATTTCGTGTTTATGTCATGTCAGTTTCGATCATGGTGTCGCATATATCAAATACTGCTAGCTCCATGTACATATTATTATTATTATTATTATTATTATTATTATTATTATTATTATTATTATTATTATTATGCCATTTTTTTTATAAGTACTAATCCGTATGAGGTTTGTATTTTTCTTAGCTTATTCGACTACTTCCGTTCAAAAAAGGCGTTTGCATTTTCGTGTAACATAATGTTTTACACATAACCAATATAAGTTGGTGGAGTTGGTGGGGAAGTCACCTTGTGACTTGGAGGTCACAAGTTCGAGCTCCATCAACTGCAAAATGCTTGGGAGTGGCTCAAGCAAAGACCTACGAAGCTAAACTGGTTAACTTGTGTTATGTGATGGTTCAGTAGACTCTCTTCTTCTTACCTTTAAAAAAAATAAAAATAAAATGTTAAGGTACTTTCTCCGTACTTTGCTTCTTCGGTCCGTATGATGTGGGCTTTGATCCAAAAGAAGTAAAAGCAAAATCGAGCATTTATGCAGTACATAATGGGCCTGTCAGCTTTATATTCGGATCATTCTGACACGCAGTTGTGAACAAGAATAATCTTTTTAGCATCGTAATGAGAACTGGCCTGCAGCGTTATAGACCAATAACAAAGCCCAGAAACATATCTTTATGACAAAGCTGCTGCTTTTACTCTTTCCCACAAATTCCCTTTAAAAGGTTCCCCCCATTTCGCAACTTATCCCCCCCAGGCCCTTACTAGTGGTACGAAGTTTTAAGGGCGAGGGAATAGTAAAGATTAATAGATTTAGGGTTGTTTGGTGAAAGCAAAGGAAAAGGAATGAGAAAGGGATGAAAATCAATGGTTTAAGAATGATTTTTGGTTTCTTCATTCTACTCCCTTCTCTCTCTTAAGTACTCCCTCCGTCCCGGCATACTAGCACCGCTTTCTTATAAAGCCGTCCCGGGTTACTTGTATCGTTTCTATAAATGGTAAAAAAAAAATATATTATATCAATTACCTTTTCACATGTCACTTTGTGGTCTTATGCACTATCCCCTACCCCTTTACCCCATTTGAAAAGTTGACACATATCTCTATCTATATTAAAAAAAAATACTCCACTATCAACTAACATCTAATTAAATAATAAGTCAATTACTTTGCATTAAACTTTGTGCCGGTCAAACCGGTTCAAGTATTCCGAGACAGGGGAGTAATGAAGGAAATAATGCCCTTGGTCCAAGTATGCATTCAATGTTAAGTCTAATAAATGCGGTTCAGTATTAATTAACAAGTTAATAATTCAGTAAGATCAAGTGAGCTGAATGCCTGGCTAGAGGCCGCTTCAGTTCAAGTGGAATTAATGATATTAATCCACAGCTTACTCTTGACTGAACCCGTAGGGTCACACAAATAGTACGTAAACGGATCAAGTATTTAATGGCATTAAATACTCCATCTATGGATATTCGGAATCGACGGATCTTGGTTCCAGTGGGAGCTGAGATCGTCAAAGGCAAGCAAATGAATACTCCGGAAACGATGATATTGCCGGAAACGAAAATATGGATCGTATCGGAAACATAAATATTATCCAAGTCGTAGATGTTGCCGGAAACGGAAACATGGTACGTATCGGAAAATATTATCGGAAATAGAAATATTGCCGGAATCGGAAATATTGTCGGAAACGGAAATATTGTCTGAATCGGAAATATTATCGGAATCGGAAAATAATTCCGGAAACGGAAATATTAAATATTTGTTCGAAACAGAAATTAATTCCGGAATCGGAAATGTTAAATATTGTTCGTATCGGAAATGAATTCCGGAATCGGAAAATTAATCGGAAGCGCGTCGTACGAATTAGCATCGGACGAGCTTGCTAGACGAAGGCCCAGCACGAAGCCAGGCCCACGTCCAGCAAGGGAAACGCGCGCCACAACACGCCAGCCCAAGGCTGCGCCAGGCCCACCGCAAGGCAGGCCCAGCGCACGCCCAAGGCTGCGGCAGTCGTGGGCTGCGATGCTCGGGCTGTGCGCGCGCGCGCATGGCGCCCCTCGTGGGCTGCTGTGCGTGCGTGGGTGTTTGTGTTCACATACGAAACCTAAAACGTACAGGATTCGTTTAATGATTAAATTCCTAATTCTATTTGATAAATTAATTAAATAAGAGTTTCATTAGGTTTTAATTTAATTAATTCGTATCCTAATAGGATTCCAATTCTCTTTCCATACCCCTATAAATATGTGGCCTGGGTTCACAATTTATAACAAGTTTTCAAGTATTCAAAAGTGAGTTTTTTGAGAGAAAAATTCAGACACATTCCTTGCTCAAAAGTGCCGAAAATTTTAGTACCTTAAGGGCGATTCTAGTTGGTCAATCTTAAGGCGGATCCGGACGTGCTGTGGACTATCTACGGAGGGACGACACTTGGAGTCCTAAAGACTTGTTCTTGTTCGGTTCGGGCGCAGCTAGGGAAGGCACGCAACAAAGAGTATGCATCTAAACTATGCTATATGATTATGTGTAAATAATATGTATTCCTGGCTAAATGGTTTTTCCGCATGATTTATGAATTGTCATATGTATCATAACCTAACAGTGGTATCACGAGCCTCTTATTATTTTCATAATCTAAATTGCATGAACATGGTTAAATATTACAAATTTGCAAGAATTAAAAGGGGTGATTAATTTTCGTAATTGTTAATTAATTGCAAATTGCGTTTATTTAATTATACGTACGCAGTTTTTCGGCAGTTTCTTCGTTACTCATCCAAATCGAGTGATTTTTGTGTCAATTCCGCATGTAAAAGGCATTCTAAAATTTTGACAAAAAAAGTATTTTTCTGCCGAACCCAGATTCTCAAATTCGAAGCCTAACTATGACTTTTCGAAGGTTTTAGTTTTTCGAATGCAAAATTTCGTAAATTTAAGATGTTAAATTAAATATTTGCGATTCTTGTTGATAAATCTTGAATTTTTGATTGACCTACTGTATATGTTTAACAAGTTTGAATGCCTAGCCTTGTTAATTATGCAATCTAATTTGTAATTATGATTAATTTGTTGAAAATTAGAATAATTTAGAATTAATTTGATTTTCATAATTAATTATAATTTAATTAGATACCTATGATTAAAAAGCACCATAAAAATTGTAAATTTATGATAAATTTTGAATTTTTATGACCTAGATTTGAATCCATGTTAATCGGAAATCAATTGAATAATAAATTTTCGATTTTTCGCCCTAAAATTATGAAATTAATATTAATTTATTAATTTGTCATTAATTTTAAATATAAATTTTTTAAATTTTATGCGATTCGTTCATAAAACTTGCACGCACAAAGCAATGGACGCTACGTGTTACCCTTAAGGGGTGTTGTATAGTGCGGGCATGCGACGACGAGCAAGGGAGCTCGTCGCCCGTGCGGCACGAATGCAATGAGCAAGGGCATGGTGCACGAGCACAAGGCAGCAGCCCTGCCTTGTGTCGTGGGCTACGAGCAATGGACGAATGGGCATGGGCGAAGGCAAGGCACGGCAGTCGCGTGTGGGCAGCAAGCGAGCTGCGCCACAACGCGCACTGCCTCGCACAAGCGCGCGCAGCCTCGCGCGCAGCGAGCGCAAGCTCGCGTGCCACAAGTGCTGCGCCCAGCGTCGATGCCTCGCGCAGCGAGCGGTGGCTCGCACAAGCGAGCGCTGGCGAGCGCGCGCAGCGAGCACTGGCTCGCATCAAGCGAGCGCTGGCGAGCGTGCACAGCGAGCGCTGGCGAGCGCGCACATCGAGCGCTGGCAAGCACGCACAGCGAGCGATGGCTCGTGTGCATCGAGCGCTGGCGCGCGCGCAGCAAGCACCAACTCGTGTGATGGCTTGCGAAGGGTAGAAGCAGCAGCTATGCGACGCAGCGCATGGGCTGCGCGCACATGGCCAGCGATGGCTGTGTGCGTGTGGCCCATGGGCGTGCGATGCGTAGGGTGTTTGCGTTACGATTAGATCGTTTTGAATGTTTAATTTGAAATTTTCAGTTTACGTAATTTTAATTAATTTTAAAATTAATAATTTAAATTATTTTCTTGGATTTTGATTTTGAATATTGTAATTATAATAAATTTTTATTTATTCTAATTATTTTACTAAAATTAAAATCATGAATTAATTTAAATACGACTGAAATTAAATTAAACTTTTTGAATTCAATTATAAATTTATATGAGCTTTAAATTTTAATTAAATTTGTATGTTTCCGGTTAGACTAGAAATACATTTTTATGTTTAAAATTAGTAAAGCATATGAATTTATTGGTTTGAGTGGGAGCCCTTTTTAGTCATAAACTCTTGATTAGGTCTACAAAACCTTAAGGTTAAAACAACTTGATTAGAATTAATAAGGACTGAATAATTGGTAGATTATTGGTGCCCTTGATTAATTGCTGCAAATGTTTACGTGATGCATAATGTGTTTTACTAACCAGCTATGTGGGCCATTCATGATAATGAATGGATGAATGGTATATATTGTATATGTACTGTTTTGCAGGTTATGAAGTGACTAGTATGGCCCAAATAGGATAGAAAATATGGTCTGTGTACCATTAATTTGAATGTAATTGGTCTAAAGTACCAAAGTAGTTTTTCAATTCAAATATGGTCTGCGTACCATCAAATAGTTGTAATTAGTTTTAATTATAGCTTATCCTATTTGAAGAAAATGGTGCCTCCCACGGAGATTTTCAAGACGGACTTTGAAGTCAAAGCTTCAAGATGAAGTCGGGCCATACTAGATCACATTTATCTTATGCATGTTTTAAGTTAATTATTGCTTTTAAATATGTCTTAAAATGCATGAGATCAAAAGCTTGATTATGTTGCATGATTAAGGATTTTAGTTCACTTAAAATCTAACCAACATAGTAAGAGCCTTAAGTTCCAAACTTAAAAATTGAGTTAAAAGGTGCCATGCCAAAATATACACTTGTTTGGATATCCTTTACATCAATCTAGTAATAGTTTTCGCTCAGCGAGGTGTTACTTATTGGTCCTAAAGGGGCAAGGTACACAAATAATCGTGAGTACATGTTAGTTTTCGTGAAACTCAACGATATAAGTAAGGAGTCCTTTTATGTCGTGGCAAAATCGATAGGTTTACCTAATAAGTTCTTAGACGTACCTATCAACCAAGAATAGTTTCTAGACTATTAGCAAAAGGTTTTTTGCTTACCTAAGATGTTTTAGGATTAAGTCGACAAACTGTGCTTAATTCTTCAATGATTTTAGGATATTGGAATCATTTTATTCACACCTGACGGAACACATAACTTGAATAAAATGCTTAATAAACATTGAATTATGCATGTATGCTAGAATTTAAGTTTATTAAGAGAAACTGTGAATGGTTATTTATTTGTTTATTCTTTTCAATTGTAGTTTTTAATATGGCAAACAACAATTCATTCAACATTCGATCAATTCTCGAAAAGGAGAAGTTGAACGGGAAAAACTTCCTTGACTGGCAAAGGAACTTGCAAATAGTTCTTATGCAGGAAGAAAAGGAGTATGTCCTAGAAGAGGCGATGCCCGAAGCCGCAGGCGACGGGGTCACTCAGGCAGCCCTCAATCGTTGGATTGATGCCAACAAGGATGTGAAATGTCTAATGCTCGCCACCATGAGTGCGGATCTGCAGAAAACGTTCATCAACTCAGATGCTTTCACAATCATCAGTGAGTTGAAGAACATGTTCCAAGATCTGGCTCGAGTCGAAAGATTCGAGACTCATAGGCAAATTCTTGAGACCAAGCTTAAGAAAGGCGAGCCCGTAAGTCCACATGTTCTCAAAATGATTGGACTCATTGAGAATATGAGTCGGCTGGATCAGCAATTTTCTCAGGAAATGGCTATAGACACCATCCTCCATTCTCTTCATAACGGGTATGATCAGTTCAAACTGAACTACAGTATGAATAGTCTGGACAAAACGCTCACTGAGCTTCACGGTATGCTGAAGACCGCTGAAAAGACGCTCAAAAGTGATAAGCAGGATGTGCTTATGGTGCGTGGGGGCAAGTTCAAGAAATCTGGAAAGAAGAGGAATGCTAAGAAAGGTGGAAACAAGGCCAGCCCAACTAAGCAAACTGGCGCCAAATCTGTAAAGAGGAAGGTCAGTCAACCCACTTCTGAATCCGAATGCTTCTACTGCAAGAAGAAGGGGCATTGGAAGAGAGATTGCTTGAAGCTAAAGGAAGATCAGAAGAACGGAACAGTCGTTCCATCTTCAGGTATTTTCGTTATAGACTGTATACTTGCTAATTCAACTTCTTGGGTATTAGATACAGGTTGTGGCTCACACTTATGTTCCAATCCACAGGGACTAAGAAGAAGTAGAAAGTTAAGCAAGGGTGAAGTCGACCTAAGAGTGGGAAATGGAGCACGGATTACTGCATTAGCTGTAGGAACTTACTATTTGTCGTTGCCCTCCGGGCTAGTTTTGGAACTGGAAGAATGTTTCCATGTTCCAAGTCTTACTAAAAACATCATTTCAGTTTCTTGCTTAGATGCTAAGGGATTTTCCTTTTTAATAAAAGACAATAGTTGTTCGTTTTATTTTAAAGAGATGTTTTATGGATCTGCTAGATTAGTCAATGGACTTTATTTATTAGATCACGACAAACAAGTATATAACATAAATACCAAAAGGGCCAAAAAGGATGATTCAGATCTCACCTATCTGTGGCATTGTCGATTAGGCCATATAAACTTGAAACGCTTAGAAAGACTTCAAAAGGAAGGAATTCTAGAACCATTTGACTTAGAGGATTATGGTAAATGCGAATCATGTTTACTTGGCAAAATGACAAAGCAACCTTTCTCTAAAGTTGGAGAAAGAGCAAATGAACTATTGGGTTTAATCCATACAGATGTATGTGGACCAATGAGTACAAATGCTAGAGGTGGTTTCAGCTACTTTATCACTTTCACTGATGACTTCAGTAGGTATGGTTATGTCTACCTAATGAAGCATAAGTCTGAATCCTTTGACAAATTCAAGGAATTTCAGAGTGAAGTAGAGAATCAATTAGGCAAGAAGATTAAGGCACTGCGGTCTGATAGAGGCGGTGAATATCTGAGCTATGAATTTGATGACCATCTGAAAGAATGTGGAATTCTATCAGAATTGACTCCTCCTGGAACACCACAATGGAACGGTGTGTCAGAACGGAGGAACAGAACCTTGCTAGACATGGTCCGGTCAATGATGGGTCAGGCCAAACTTCCATTAGAATTTTGGGGACATGCACTAAATACAGCTGCACTCACTATAAATAGAGCTCCGTCTAAAGCTGTCGAAAAGACTCCATACGAATTATGGTTTGGAAAGCCTCCAAATGTGTCTTTTCTTAAGATTTGGGGATGTGAAGTATACGTCAAACGATTAATTTCAGACAAACTTCATCCAAAATCTCACAAATGTATCCTTGTGGGCTATCCAAAGGAAACAAAGGGGTATTACTTCTACAATACATCTGAGAACAAAGTGTTTGTTGCTCGAGATGGTGTCTTTTTGGAGAAAGATCACATTTCCAAAATGACAAGTGGGAGAAAAGTAGACCTCGAAGAAATTCGAGTCGAACAACAAACTCTAGAGAATGCTCAAGATGACATTCAGGATGAAACTCAGAGATCTTTAGAAGAATCTGGTGAGAATCATGGTCAATCTAGAAATGTTACCCCGCGTAGATCGCAAAGATATAGATCTCAACCGGAAAGGTACTTAGGTATTTTGACGAACGAGAGCTATGACGTTCTATTACTTGAAGTAATGAACCTGCGACTTACAAACAAGCTATGACGAGCCCTAGCTCCAAGCAATGGCAAGAAGCCATGCAATCTGAACTAGACTCCATGTCTGAAAACCAAGTATGGGATTTGGTCGGTTTGCCAGATGGATACCAAGCCATTGGAAGCAAATGGGTTTTCAAACTGAAAAAGGACAAGGATGGGAAACTTGAAGTTTTCAAAGCTAGATTGGTTGCAAAAGGTTACAGGCAAGTCCACGGTGTGGATTACGATGAAACCTTTTCACCAGTTGCAATGCTAAAGTCTATTCGGATAATGTTAGCAATCGCTGCATATTACGATTACGAAATATGGCAGATGGATGTCAAAACTGCTTTCTTAAACGGCGTTTTAACAGAAACTGTGTTTATGACACAGCCTGGAGGTTTTGAGGATCCAAAGAATGCTAAAAAGGTATGCAAGCTAAAGAAGTCAATCTACGGATTGAAGCAGGCATCCAGGAGCTGGAATATACGTTTTGATGAAGCAGTCAGTGACTTTGGTTTCATCAAGAACGCAGACGAATCTTGTGTATACAAGAAGGTCAGTGGGAGCAAAATTGCTTTCCTAGTATTGTATGTCGATGACATATTACTTATCGGAAATGACATTCCTATGTTGAACTCTGTCAAGATTTGGCTTGGGAAATGTTTTTCGATGAAAGATCTAGGAGAAGCACAGTACATATTGGGCATCAAGATTTACAGAGATAGATCTAAAAGGATGATTGGACTTAGTCAAAGCACTTATATCAATAAGGTGCTTGATAGGTTCAAGATGGCGGACTCCAAGCGAGGCTACCTACCCATGTCTCATGGAATGACTCTAAGCAAGACTCAGTGCCCAAAAACACTTGATGAGCGTAGACGAATGAATGGGATTCCATATGCATCATTGATTGGTTCAATAATGTATGCTATGATATGTACACGCCCGGATGTTGCGTACGCACTCAGTGCTACGAGCAGATACCAGTCAGACCCAGGAGAGGCGCATTGGACTGCTGCCAAGAATATTCTGAAGTACCTGAAAAGGCACAAAGATGACTTCCTGGTCTATGGTGGAGATGATGAATTAATTGTTAAAGGCTATACGGACGCAAGTTTCCAAACCGACAAAGATGATTTCAGATCACAGTCTGGGTTTGTCTTCTGCCTCAACGGAGGAGCAGTAAGCTGGAAAAGTGCTAAGCAAAGCACCATTGCGGATTCTACAACTGAAGCGGAGTACATTGCTGCACATGAAGCAGCAAAGGAAGCTATATGGCTAAGGAAGTTCATAGGTGAACTTGGTGTAGTCCCCTCCATTAAAGGACCAATAGCCCTGTATTGTGATAATAACGGAGCTATTGCACAGGCAAAGGAGCCTAGACACCACCAGAGAGTCAAGCATGTACTTCGTAGATTTCACCTTCTACGAGAGTTCGTTGAAAGAAAAGAAGTCGAGATAAGCAAAATTGGAACTGATGACAACATATCAGATCCATTGACTAAACCTCTGCCGCAGGCGAAGCACAACTCGCACACTGCAGCTATGGGAATCAAGCATATTGGAGAATGGCTTTGATGTCTCTGTTTAATGTTTTAAAGTTTTAGAGTTTAAATCTTTGTAAAACATTATTGGTTAATCATTTACAATAAATGAAGAGAATTCATTTTTCCATTTAATTTGTGGTTTATTAAATGATGAGTCCCTTCAATTTGACGATATATTCAAGATAGACTGTCAGGACCAGTCCTGTCACTAAGAAATGTCTATCAAGTGAACTTGAATGTCAAAGGTTGAAAATGGTCCCTAGTCGGAGTTTTCTATAAAATTGGACGCATAGAAAACGTTAGACGACTAGAATGCAAGATGACTAGTAGTTCTGTTTCTTGAACTATGTGGACATGGCAATGTCATAATCATTTGCATAGATACTTACTTTGTGAAGACTAGTATCGGACAAGACCTATGAAACTTTACTGTAAGAGATGAAAATCTGTCATAAGTAAATTTCATTAAAATTATTAGACACTAAATCCTCAATACCTGAGTGATTTGAGATTACTTGTTTGAGAACTGGTTACTTTGACGTTGACCAACCGTCGCACCGTAAAAGGAGGCTATAAAGGCAACGCTCAGGTAATCACCTATCAAACGAAGTCTAATCTCAAGATCGCAAGATTGGGATTGTCCTCCCATAAATCGGGATGAGATGCTTAAAAGTTGTACAAGGCCACTCGGAGAGCTAGAAACTGTGAAATGCATGGTCGTGCTCGGATGAATCATAGGCTATGATTATCTGTTTATTTGATCAGTTGAACTCTGAAACCGAGGAACACCTCTGGACATAATAAGGATGACAACTCTTACCTTATGTTCAAGAGCAAGCATCGAGCGACAAAGGAATTAGGAAATGCACACTTGTCCCTAAGGACAAGTGGGAGACTGAAGGAAATAATGCCCTTGGTCCAAGTATGCATTCAATGTTAAGTCTAATAAATGCGGTTCAGTATTAATTAACAAGTTAATAATTCAGTGAGATCAAGTGAGCTGAATGCCTGGCTAGAGGCCGCTTCAGTTCAAGTGGAATTAATGATATTAATCCACAGCTTACTCTTGACTGAACCCGTAGGGTCACACAAATAGTACGTAAACGGATCAAGTATTTAATGGCATTAAATACTCCATCTATGGATATTCGGAATCGACGGATCTTGGTTCCAATGGGAGCTGAGATCGTCAAAGGCAAGCAAATGAATACTCCGGAAACGATGATATTGCCGGAAACGGGAATATGGATCGTATCGGAAATATAAATATTATCCAAGTCGTAGATGTTGCCGGAAACGGAAACATGGTACGTATCGGAAAATATTATCGGAAATAGAAATATTGCCGGAATCGGAAATATTGCCGGAAACGGAAATATTGTCTGAATCGGAAATATTATCGGAATCGGAAAATAATTCCGGAAACGGAAATATTAAATATTTGTTCGAAACGGAAATTAATTCCGGAATCGGAAATGTTAAATATTGTTCGTATCGGAAATGAATTCCGGAATCGGAAAATTAATCGGAAGCGCGTCGTACGAATTAGCATCGGACGAGCTTGCTAGACGAAGGCCCAGCACGAAGCCAGGCCCACGTCCAGCAAGGGAAACGCGCGCCACAACACGCCAGCCCAAGGCTGCGCCAGGCCCACCGCAAGGCAGGTCCAGCGCGCGCCCAAGGCTGCGGCAGTCGTGGGCTGCGATGCTCGGGCTGTGCGCGCGCGCGCATGGCGCCCCTCGTGGGCTGCTGTGCGTGGGTGTTTGTGTTCACATACGAAACCTAAAACGTACAGGATTCGTTTAATGATTAAATTCCTAATTCTATTTGATAAATTAATTAAATAAGAGTTTCATTAGGATTCTAATTTAATTAATTCGTATCCTAATAGGATTCCAATTCTCTTTCCATACCCCTATAAATATGTGGCCTGGGTTCACAATTTATAACAAGTTTTCAAGTATTCAAAAGTGAGTTTTTTGAGAGAAAAATTCAGACACATTCCTTGCTCAAAAGTGCCGAAAATTTTAGTACCTTAAGGGCGATTCTAGTTGGTCAATCTTAAGGCGGATCCGGACGTGCTGTGGACTATCTACGGAGGGACGACACTTGGAGTCCTAAAGACTTGTTCTTGTTCGGTTCGGGCGCAGCTAGGGAAGGCACGCAACAAAGAGTATGCATCTAAACTATGCTATATGATTATGTGTAAATAATATGTATTCCTGGCTAAATGGTTTTTCCGCATGATTTATGAATTGTCATATGTATCATAACCTAACAAGTAACTTAGGTTGTTTTCTCTCACCTGAATTTCACTAATCTTATCTTATCTTATTGGCCCTGAACTTATCTTATTGACCCCTATCTTAACTTATTGACCCTATCTTATCTTATCTGAACTTATTGACCCTTATCTTATCTTATCTGAACTTATTGACCCTTATCTTATCTAATCTTATTGGAATTTATAGTATTACCTTATGCAATATTTACCTTACCTTATTTTATCATATTTTATCTTATTGGCCCTGAACTTATCTTATCTTATTTTATTGACTCTGAACTTATCATATCTTATCATATTGACCCTTATTTTATCTTATCTTATTAGACCTGAAATAAGTGAAAATGAGGTGACGATAACATCGCCTTAACTGAACTGAATAGCTAATAAATAATAATAAATAATATAAATATAAATAAATAAAAAATGAAAATAATATAACAAATAATAAATAATAATTTATTATTTATTATGAAAATAGGGTGGTGAGGTGGTCAATGAAAAGGGAATGGAAAACCTTGGAACTTTGGAAGGGTAAAGTGTCATTGTAGAGAGATTTGGGATAAGTGAAAAGGAAAAAATGGTAAAATAAATGATAAAAATCATCAAACACAACAACAAATTAAATGAAAACCACTTATTCTTTGTTAAATACGGGTCTGGGCCGCACCCGTCACCAAGAGATCTAGAGAGCCCACTTAACAAGTTCAAAGGAGGTTCCACCTTAAAATCATATGGCAATAAGGGGAGTAGCCTATTGGCTTATTAAGTGTTTAACTCTCTTCTCTTTTATTAATGTGGGACTCTCACACGTGTTGTTTCTTGGGTCATATCTTAACATTCTTTTTCCCTTTCCTTAAAGGCCCTAACCAAACGCCCCCTTATGATTTTACTCTCAAGTACCCTCATTTGACAAAATACGAATTTCATACCTCTACTCTACACATATACTCCGTGTTGATTGGTCTTACATTGTAACTTGCATGAATTTAAAATAAACACCCCACTTGTTGGATTAGTAAATTGTGTCGATCTTTAACGTGATCATAAAGTTTGATTGGCAAATTACTAATTTCTGAAATGCTAAAAAAAAAAAAAAACATGCATGCAGGGCCAGTTTGATTTATTTATTTACTTAAATGCAAATTCTCCTTTTTTCATCTATTTTCTTCTTTTAAGCATAATAAAATTTATGCACATGGATACATAAGGGGGAGGGGGTTGTACGAAGATACAAACATATAACCGTTTCATAAAGTATGCCATCTCTCTTGCCTAAACTCTCTTTTTCTTGTCGGGGTAATATGACAAGGGTGATGATAAAGGTTGCAAGTCGCAATCTTACGTGTCGGAGTTTAATTGGTACATATAGACGCCACGTCGGCTATGAGTCATGAGATGGGAAATTGCAGTTTATTGGAGCGAAAGTGAGTTTAGGTCAGATAACATGCTGACGACGACTACTTGGTAATTGTGCAGTAAGGGCGGATATGTTTTTATTTTAAAAAGAAGTTAAGAAGTTCATAATTAAGTTTATTAAATACCATTAAGTTTGTGAAACATTAACAAATGGTCAAGTTATGTACTACATCAGTGACTTGACGATTGGACAAAAAAGGTGCCGTCTCTTAATACGAAGTATATAAGTATAAATGTAGATATGATAATACTTAGTATAGAATGATAAAATTTATACGTACATAGGTTATTGGATTTGTAGTGATGCTCTTTGAGTAATATTTATTGGTGAATCTTACCATGATCGATCCTTAGCACTTTGACTTTCATCACCAATCAATTCCTATATATCAAATATTTTCTCATTTTATCCCATTTTGTTCGATTACTTTCACTTTGGAAAACAATGTGGGGTAATCTAGGAAAAAATAGCCCCTCAACAAGTCAAATTGCACTTGTCAACAACTTTAAAGTTTGTGGAATCAAGTTTAATGGTCGCAAAAATACAAATTTTATGTATATTTCCCCATTTATAAGTATGACGTAATCACACACGTATACATATTTAAGTAATATTTGTTGTAGTGGTTAGGATTCCACATTTCCACCTTAAGACCTTGAGGTTGCCCTAAGTTCGATTTATTCCAAGCCACTAGCTACTTGTGGTTCTCAAGGGTGGATCTTTTTTTTTTACCCTTACCCCATTCCTAAGAGTATTGTATAACTGGGTTGATTAACAAGAGGTTTCAATTCAATAAAGTCGTTCTTCTTACTAAAAAAAAACGTACGGCTAACAATTTCTTATCTTCTCAGAAGCTAACACCTGTTAAAAAAAAGTTCTAAGATTATCAATTAATCACTAGGCTATGAAAAAAAGCTTCCTCCACAAGAAGAGGTGATCGAAAGAGATCGAGAGGGTGGATAATAATCATATTAGTGCATTTCATTTATTGATGCGAAATTAACAAAAGTTGATTTGTTCCTTTTCCAAGTAAAGAAAGGGTGATTAAAGTACATTTAATTTGTGTGGTTTTAGGATAATGATTCCTCGTTGATGATAGTGAGATGGGCCCACCTATATATAGTCAGCAAAGGGTAAAGCCAATTCTGAAAGGTAGCCTTCCCTTCCCTTCCCTCCTGGTTAGTTGTTGTCAACTTGGATGACCTCTTGCCCTCTTGGTCATGGAATATACTTAAAGCCAATATCTTATTATTAGTGCATCCTAGCTAATACCAAAAGAAAAGACTTGCAACACCCACATACAAATATCTCCCCATAAATATCTCAAATGATGATAATGAATATTAGGCGGACAATTTGAATCGTCTTTTCAGATATTATATAGGTGTTTAAAATATTATGTGATAAGATAAAAGAGCGTAATGAAATCCAATTACTAGCTTCAACTTGGATAATCAGAGATGAAAACCTTTACTCATAGTAAATTATGTGATTTTGGCAATATGAATTAATAAGGTATATCCTCAAAAAAATAATATTAATAAGGTATAAAAGGAGATTCGAACATGTGATATAATGTACACAATCCTGATCAATCTCAAACATTAGATTAAAACCTCGATAGTACTGCTAATTAACAAGATATTTATAGAGAGGATAATTAAAGGCCACCAACTTTTTTTTTCTGTTAATCGGAACAAATTCTTACAATGAAAGGGGGGATAAAGCAATTTTGCTTCCTAAAGATATGATTTGGTTGGAGATCAAATTATCATACGTGTTGGTTTTATAGTTAGTTATGCCCATAAAAATATATGGTAGATTGGTAATTCTGAAATAAATAAATAATTAATTATTCTTCAATATTAATAACTTCTTTTTTTTAACATAAAACCGACGAGATATATTAATAACTTCAACTCCTTTTTTTTCAAATTTCTTTTGTAAGGTTCATACATGACGTAACAAATCACTACCCGACGGCCCCCTACCCCTTGGACGAGAACTGATCCCTTAGCTAGCCCAACAAAGATCACACTCGATCCATAATTGAATGTATTAAAGTTTGAAATTTGCGTTTCAAATTTAATTAAAAAATTGTGCCATCTAAAAAGAACGGATGAATATTTATTGAAAATGACAGTTATCCTTCAGTTTTTCTTAGTCAAGGATAACAACGATTACTCCGTATAATTGAAACTAGCTTTTAGCCCGTGCGATGCACAAATTATATTAAATTGCTAGGTTAAAATAAAAATCCTATATATAACAACAACTATATTTGATATATTAGATTAGATTGGTTTTTATTTTGGATTGAATTTTGGTTTAGATTTATTTTTTAACTATTAGAGTGTTTAATTTTGGATGAAGTTGTATATGCGTAATATTGGTAATTAATTAATAAAAATATCTACGTGGCACCTAATATTTATCTACGTGTCATTCGACTTTCTTAGTTCAAAAATAATGTCGAAATCTTATTTTTCATTGGCCGAAACCATTAAGATTTCTTACGTGGCGCTCTAATATTGGATTAGTATTTGATTTTGGATTGAATATTTTTTTAGATTAGTGTTTGATTTTTGATGAATTTTATTTTAGATTTATTTTTTAATTATTAGAGCTAGTGTTTGATTTTAGATGAAGTTGAATATATTAGTAACTAGATTTTAGCCCCTGCGATGCACGAATTCTATTAAATTGTTTCATTTTAGATTTATTTTTTCATTATTAGAGTGTTTGATTTTGGATGAAGTACGTTGTATATGCGTAATATTAGTAATTAATTGATAAAAATATCTACGTGGCTTTCTACCTTTTTAATTCAAAAATAATTTTGAAATCTTATTTTCATTGGCTGAAACCATTAGATTTCCTACGTGACGCTCTAATATTGGATTAGTGTTTGATTTTGGATTGAATTGAATTATTTAGATCAGTGTTTGATTTTGGGTGAATTTTATTTAGATATATTTTTTAATTATTAGAGTGTTTGATTTTGGATGAAGTGTATATATTAGCAATTAATTAAAAAATCTATGTGGCAACTAATTAATTATCTACGTGGCACTCATTTTTTTAATTTAAAAATAAATTAGAAATCTTATTTTGCATTTGCCGAAACCATTAGATTTCCTACGTGGCGCTCTAATAATTCGACAAATATGCCTCCTTTATGTATATTTTTCATTGGCCGAAACCATTAGATTTCCTACGTGGCACTCTAATATTGGATTAAGTTTGATTTTGGATTGAATTTTATTTTAGATTAGTGTTTGATTTTGGATGATTTTTATTTTTGGTTTATTTTTTAATCATTAGAGTGTTTAACTTTGGATGGAGTTGTATATATTAATAATTAAATAATTAAAATTTCTATGTGCTATGTGGCACTCAAATTATTTAATTCAAAATTCAATTAAAATCTTATTTTTCATAGGCCGAAACCAATAGTAATCCTACGTGGCGATCTAATAATTCAGCATATATGCCTCCTTTATATATACGGAGTATACTATATTTTAGCCCGTGCGATGCACATATTCTATTAAATGGTTAAGTTAAAATAAAACTCCTATATACACCAACTATTATATTTATATATTAGATTAGATTGGTTTTTGATTTCGGATTGAATTTTATTCTAGATGAAATTTTTAATTATTAAAGTGTTTGATTTTGGATGAAGTTGTATATTGGATTAGTATTTAATTTTGGATTGAATTTTATTTTAGATTAGTGTTTGATTTTGGATGATATTTTATTTTAGATTTATTTTTTCATTTTTTGAGTGTTTGATTTTGGCACTACAAAATTATGCATCAATTAGAGATGGATTTTGAGACGTATACAACAAACGTCTCAAAATTGAGACGGATTACTAAATTTCGTCTCTAAATTAAATTTGAGATGGAATTATATGAGGAGTTTCAAAAATTCCGTCTCAAATTTGTAATGGATTTGCAAGAATTCCGTCTCAAATTATTTTGAGACGCTCTCTAGAGAGACGCCCTACTTTCGTCTCAAATCCGTCTCTAAGCATCATTTTGAGACGGATTTGGATTATATAGAGACAAAATTCCTCGTCTCTATCAAATGATTATTTTGTAGTGTGGATGGAGTTGTATATATTAGTAATTAATTAATTAAATATCTATGTGGCACCTAATTAATTATCTACGTGGCACTCGATTTTTTTAATTCAAAATTAATTAGAAATATTATTTTTCATTGGTCCAAATCATTAGATTTCCTACATGGCTCTAATATTTATGCAACTATGCCTCCTTATATATATATATATATATATATATATATATATATATATATATATATATATATATATATATATATATATATATATATATATATATATATATAAAATCAGGATCTGGTGAGAACCACCTCTTAAGATGAGAACTGAGAACTAATCTCAGTCGTCGATCAATTGAATCTAAGGGATGTAAAGCAACCCGAAATTACGAAATTACTAAGGGTAAAAAGGTAATTGATCCGCGTTGAATGACCTCCCCCAACTCCTCAATTTTTAGAATTTCTTTCTCTCTCTTCCTCCCTCCTCCCATGCGAATTCTCTCACTCTCTCCCTCTTTCAATCTCTTCCTCCTTCTTTCTCATGTCTTCTTCTTCTAAATTCATATTCTGGGATTTGTTTTTCATTTCTTCCGTTGCCTAGGTAATCCCCTTTTCAATTTTTATTTTCGAACAAGTGAAATTAGGGCTTTTTGTTCTTATTCGTTTGTTGATGTTGTGTTTACTTTTTCTGATGTTGTGTTTACTTTTTGTCGATGCTGTGTTTACTTTTCATTATTTTTTATTTACTTTTATCCGATGTTGTGTTTAGTTTTTCTAATCTTGTGCTTACTTTTTCTGATCTTGTGTTTACTTTATGTTGATATTGTGTTTACTTTTGATTATATTGTGTTTACTTCTACTCGATGTTGTGTTTACTTTCTGTCGATAGTGCGTTTACTTTTGATTATATTGTGTTTACTTTTACTCGATGTTGTGTTTACTTTTCTTGATCTTATGTTTACTTTCCGTCCGTTTTGTTTTAATCCAACAACTATCAGAGGTTCTCATAATAAGGGAGGTTCTCACCACAACTTGGTCCTATATATATCTATATATATATATATATATATATATATATATATATATATACACACGTGTAATACCCCGAAATTTTTAAACTCGATTTATTAAAATTAAATATATTTATTAGCTTGATTACGTTTTAAATAATTACGAATAATCGAATTTCGTTAATTATTACGTTTTTACGATTTATTTTAAACGATAAATTTATAAACGAAAATTTATTTATTTTTCGTTAACGATATTTATATAAAGAATTATTTTAGCTAAACATTTCTATTTTTAGTAACTTCCAAAAATAGCAAAAAAATTTAGAAATTATGCCTAACTCAGTGAAATTACAAAATTGCCCTCAAGGAACCAAAATTCCATTTTGCTCTTTTCCCTTGCTCTCCACGTACAAAGCAGGAAGTGAAGACTTCCTTCCTTCCCTCAATTCTGTCCAAGTGCACTCCTTGGACCCCAAGCAATGCACCTTGATCTTCACTCTTCTTGAAATTATAATCAGACAACAAATTCCCATCTTGTTTCCCAACCAAAATCAATTCACAAAAACTGAAAATCAATTCCCTTGTTCCTCCATTGTTCGAACCATCACCACCGTCCAACAACCACCTCAACCACCCCGACCACCTAGCCTCAGCCACCCACCACCACGCCGCCACCACGCCGCAACCACCTCAACCACTCAACCACCACCCTCACCCTGCTCTCTATCTCCCTCGAACTCCCCTGCCCTTCCCTTGTTTTTTTCTCTTTCCTTGCTCACAGCACCACCAACGCAACGCCCCACCTCCAGCCACCATCACCACCTTGCCAGCCAACTTCCGCCCCAAAATAACCCGACAAGCCGCCTTACCTCCGCCCAAAAAACCGCCACAAGCGCCCACAAACTCCTCTGTTTCCTCCCTTGTTCGCACCTCCATCTCTCTTCTTTTGACCGTCGTGCCGCCGCCCAGCCTCCACCATCACCGCCGCCCTCCGACGCGCACAGCCGCGGCGTTGAGCCACCCAGCCCAGCCCCTTCCTCCCTCCTCTTTTCCCCTTCTCTTCGTGCTTTCCCCCTCCTCTGTTTCGTGCGTCCCCTTTCCCAGAAAACCCAAAACCAAATATCAGATTTTAAGAGTTTGTTTTTATTCACCTCAAACCCATACTTGAGTTGGGCTATTTCAACTTGGGCCTATGGTGAGTTAAACTTTGAATTACTATTTCAGATTTCCTAACTATTAAATTTCAGATTCTCTAATTTTTAATTTTCATGTTTTAATATTTTTTTTTATAATATAATTATTTACTAATAAATTGTTATTATTTTTCAGGTTTAATTATCAAATATCGATTTTACTAAAATAAATTATTATCTTGGATTAACAAAAACGGAATTTAAATAAGATTTTTATGAAAATCGGTTTATGAAATAAATATATATTTCTATTAAAATTTCGATTAATAATATTTTCATTAAATTATGAAATTATATTTATATTAAAATTCGTTATTTATAAAATTCTTGACTTACAAAGGTTATGATTTATAAAATATTGATTTTAAATTATTTATCAATTTAGTACTAATTCAATGATTTAATATTTTGAAAGAAATTGGACTCGAAGCTCAGGACGAACGAACCAAGGAAAATCCCTAGCAAATCGCGGAGTTAGGTAACGGCTATTGCTAGTACCCGCAATTCCCTTATAAATGCGATTATGAAATTACAACGTTATGATTGATTTATGAACTGAATGTTTTGACATGTTTTATTGAATTGCGGGAAATGAATTATGTTTTGATTGAATTATTTATTATAATATGATTGATTGAAATTAAATTCTTATAAAATGATATTTATAAGAAACCATGAACGAAATGATGTCTCTATGATGCCAGGAAAGAAATGATATTTTATTGATCCAAGAATCTAAATGATGTTTTATTATGATCTTATGATCTAAAGGAATTATGTTACTTCAAATGAAGTAAAAAGGCTAAAATGTAAAATCAAAACGAAACATGATAAATGAAAGTGAAAGACTTAGTCCGTTTGGCAGTATATGTTCACAGGTTACGATTCTCGGTCATGCATGTACCCATGGGGCATCCGCCCATTGAGCCAAGGCTCTCATGTTTTCGGGCCAAGGCCCCATGTTTTATGGACAGCGGTCCATCGTGGAAGACGTTCCACCATGTCATACTTGCCACGGCTAGCATGTGCACCCAAAAGTTATGAATGAATAAAATAAAGGACTTTATAAAATGTTTTACATTATTCTACTCTCCCTGTGTTATTAAATAAAATGAATTGAAATGAATTTACGTTGCTAGAATAGTTCGTTATTGAGTCTTCGGCTCACCGTTTTTGTTTTCTGTTTTAGGTACTACTGGGAACGATGGAAATGAGTAGTGGCGAGGATTTCACTTTATCAATATTCACCTAGTTAATGTTCAAAGTTTTAATAGTTTAATTAAAGATTTTTAGTAAGTTATGTACTTTTACTTTGGGAATATAAAGGATTATGTTAATTTTGGAGGATTTAATAGCTTATGATTGATGGTTGCCTTGTAATTCCCAAGAGGGAGTTACGGCTGGTAATGTCCCGACCGAATTAGGTTAATTCCGCTGCTATTTATGCTTAATAATTGAATTTAAGGTCGGGGTGTTACAATACGCGACACCTAATTAATTATCTACATGGCACTCGGTTTTTTTAATTTAAAAATAAATTATAAATCTTATTTTTTATTGGCCGAAACCATTAGATTTTCTACGTGGCGCTCCAATAGATCAGTAAATATGCCTCCTTTATTTATATATCACTATTCACAATTGAAGTTCGACAAACAGAAAAGTTCGACAAACAGATCAATGGGAATTATAAAACTTACTGATACAAAAGTTCGACAAACAGATACATGAAAAAAAAGGGATCATACCACTTGTAATCGGAAGCCTAGCCAAAGAAGACGAAGTCAATCCTTCCTTTTTGTAAAAATCAATCTGGAAATCAATGAAGGCATATCAAAGAAATGAGAAGGTGGTAAAAAAAAATTAAACAAATGAACATACACAATAAGAAGAACTCACCAAACCACGCTTTCAATTCAGCAACAAGCCAATAATTCTGGGCTTCACTACGAGGACCGACATCTTTTGAGTCTCTCCCCCCCACTAAATAACAACAAAGCCTGATCAGTGATCATCCTTCGCTGCAACTTCAATACCCTGTTTTATATGGGCCAAAAAAGTGGCAGCTTGTCCAGGGTACATTATCATCGTCTGCTTGTTGGGAATACCAAGAACACCATAAAAATCTGCATCCCCCAACACTGGATTTTCTGCACAGGCATACACATTAAGTGTCGCCAACATCTGCAAAATGCCCTCAAGTTCAGGATAGTTGTACTCTATGACAATTATTTGACCCTTATCAACACAGACTCAATGAATATGCAAAAGTATCATCTAAATCCAGCAGCTGGCCGCGTTGATCTAAACTTTTGAATCTCAATTTGACATCATAACCCTAAAGTATGACACAAACTTACGTGAAAAACATCCTCAGATACATAAACAAACTGAAGGGTCTAACTATTATAATCAATTCCCTCTTTTTCTAGACTGCAAGGGGCAGATTACTGTACACTCTGTAACGTCAGTATAGTAAAAAAACGTACAAAACACCCACTAAATTCATAAATTGAGATTTTCTAAAAAAAACTTCAAATTCCAGAAAATCAAATAACATTTACACCCAATTCATCAAAATAAAAACCCAAGTTCAAATTCGAAAACCCAGAAGTAAAAAAAAAAATCAGCACCAAATTGAACAAATATTAAAGCAAAACAATTAGTAGTAAAACCCTAATTTTAAAAAACCTTAATTTAAAAAAAAACAGAGAAAGGAGTATAACACCTGATAAGGAGAGGGTAAGCCGACGATCGCAAAATGAAGATGATGAAGAATTCATAGAAAAGGAATTACGACCATATAACATCAGGTGAAAATGGCAAAGAAGAGGGCAAAACAGTAGTAACCCTGTCGACAAGAATAACGACTAAAAGAAAATGTGAATGGAAGGATATTGCACGAATGAGGAGATTGCAGAGAGGAGAGAGGTAAAGACGACGGAAAATCTAGGGTTTGTTGGAAGAGACAAAGCAATTAACCAGGGAAACGGAGAAGGAAGCCAGGGAAAAGGAGAACGCAGGGGGAAAACAATAATTGCACTGTCTATAAGGTACACGACAAAACAAAATTGGACATGAAATTGGGGACTGAACGGTAATTACACTATTATGTAAATAGTAAATGGAACTTCTCTCTTTTATAAGTGTTTTGATATGAAAAAAATATTTTTTTGGCTTCACCTTAATATATATTTTCAAAATATTAATATTTTATAAGTTTTTATTATATGCAGTTCTAGACATTGATGATCAAAGTTGTGCATTGGCAAGCGTGTACAGTCAAAACGTTGCGAGTATTCTGGGACGGTTAGAATATAAATTAGATGGTGAATTAATATCGAGTGTTAAAGAAAGATAGGGGTGGAAAAAGTTATATGAATTAAATAGTGAATGGTGTTGAATGAGGAAGATGAAGTAGAAGAGGTGTTAGAGCTGTAACGTATTTCGTATAACAAACAATAAAAGGTAAAATTGAAAAAAAAAGAACAAATTAATGGAAGAAAGATGGGGATGACAACATGTCATCCAATAATATATGGTCTTCCTTTTTACATACTAGGCTAGACTAGACTAGATATATATGAACCTTGAATCTAGTACGAAAAATTCCTCCAGTTTTTTTAGCATTACTTGCCTGGATGCATAATTTTAGGAGACTAATGCGAAATTATTATTAATTAGTCCAAGTGCGCAATTAGATAAATCATTTAATATAACCCTAAAAAAAAGATAACTCATCTAATAATTAAAAACAACTAGTTTTTGGGCCCGGGTGATTCCCCAGGTTACTAATTAATAATATTCCCACACACAAGCACGCACACGCACTCGCACACACACACGCACGCAGACGCGTACGCGCGCGCACACACACACACATACGCACGCGCACACACACGCACATGCGCATGCACGCGCACGCGCACACACACACACGCGCGCGAGCACACACACACGCACACGCACACGCACGCGCCCACACACACACACGCACACGCACGCGCCCACACACACACGCACACAGACACGCGCGCGCACACACACACACACACAGGCACGCGCACACACACACACACACGCACGCGCGCACGTGCACACGCGCGCGCACACACAAACACACACACACACACACACACACGCACACACATACAGGAGGACACACGCGCACACACGCGCACACACACACGCGCGCACACTCACACACAATCAAACACACACACACACGCACACGCACACACAAATGCACACGCACACACACACGCGCACACGCACACACAAACGCACACGAACACACACACGCACACGTACACGCACTCTCACGCACACGCTCACACACACACACACATACACACACATACACACACACACACGTGCGCACATGCACACGCACACACACACGCGCACGCACGCACGCATACACACGCACACGCACGCACACACGCACACGCCCACACAGGCACGCATACACACACGCGCACGCCCACGCGCACGCACACGCACGCACACACTCGCACACACAGGGTCGCACACACACACGACACACTTGTGGTCTCTTTATTTCACAAAAGAAATATGCCGAGGAAATCATTGAACGAGCCGAAATGATAACCTGAAAACCTTCCCCACACCCGTCGACACCGGCTGCAAGCTTAGTTCCATCACGGGCACCCCCTACGATAACCCCACTCATTATCTTAGCCTTGTCGGTGCTCTGCAATATCTCATTTTCACCAGACCGGATATCTCTTATGCGGTCCAACAAGTCTGTCTTCACATGCATGGTCCGAAGACTGAACATATGGGTGCTCTTAAACGCATTCTGCGCTATATTCAAGGTACTCTTGATTTTGGTTTACATCTTTATAAGTCTTCTGTCATTTCTCTGGTCACTTATACAGATGCATATTAGGGTGGTTGTCCGGACACTAGATGCTCCACCTCCGGTTGTTGTGTTTTTCACGGTGACAACATGATTTCTTGGTTATCCAAACGACAACCCACCTTATTGAAGGAAATAATGCCCTTGGTCCAAGTATGCATTCTATGTTAAGTCTAATAAATGCGGTTCAGTATTAATTAACAAGTTAATAATTCAGTGAGATCAAGTGAGCTGAATGTCTAGCTAGAGGCCGCTTCAGTTCAAGTGGAATTAATGATATTAATCCACAGCTTACTCTTGACTGAACCCGTAGGGTCACACAAATAGTACGTAAACGGATCAAGTATTTAATGGCATTAAATACTCCATCTATGGATATTCGGAATCGACGGATCTTGGTTTCAGTGGGAGCTTAGATCGTCACAGGCAAGAAATGAATACTCCGGAAACGATGATATTGCCGGAAACGGAAATATGGATCGTATCGGAAATATAAATATTATCCAAGTCGTAGATGTTGCCAGAAACGGAAACATGGTACGTATCGGAAAATATTATCGGAAATGGAAATATTGCCGGAATCGGAAATATTGCCGGAAACGGAAATATTGTCAGAATCAGAAATATTATCGGAATCGGAAAATAATTCCGGAAACGGAAATATTAAATATTTGTTCGAAACGGAAATTAATTCCGGAATCGTAAATATTAAATGTTGTTCGTATCGGAAATGAATTCCGGAATCGGGAATTTAATCGGAAGCGTATCGTACGAATTAGCATCGGACGAGGCCCGTTAGACGAAGGCCCAGCACGAAGCCAGGCCATCGCCCAACGAGCCGCACGCAGCAACGCACGCCTCGACCAGGCCCAGCGCAAGGCCAGGCCCAGCCAAGGGCGCGCGCGCGCACGCAGCACCGCACATGGGCTGTGCGCTTGTCGTGGGCCGCAAGGCCTGCGCGGGTGCACGACTTGTACGATGCGTGTGCGGAAAATCCTAATTCTATTAGGATTCGTGTGAAGATTAAAATCCTAATCTTATTAGAATTGCTTTGTTATTTAGAGTCCTAATAAAGTTCTAATTAACAAATCCACATCCTAGTAGGATTACAATTCCTTTTCCATACCTCTATAAATAAGGGCCTAGGGTCATTATTTATACACAAGTTTTCAAGTATTCAAAGCTAGGATTTTTAAGCAGAAAAATCAGCCATAACTCTTGCCCATTTAGCCGAAAATAAGTAGTACCTTAAGGGCGATTCTAGTTGGTCAATCTTAAGGCGGATCCGGACGTGCTGTGGACTATCTACGGAGGGACGACACTTGGAGTCCTAAAGACTTGTTCTTGTTCGGTTCGGGCGCAGCTAGGGAAGGCACGCAACAAAGAGTATGCATCTAAACTATGCTAAATGATTATGTGTAAATAATATGTTTTCCTGGCTTTATGGTTTTTCCGCATGATTTATGAATTGTCATATGTATCATAACCTATCAGTGGTATCACGAGCCTCTTATTATTTTCATAATCTAAATTGCATGAACATGGTTAAATATTACAAATTTGCAAGAATTAAAAGGGGTGATTAATTTTCGTAATTGTTAATTAATTGCAAATTGCGTTTATTTAATTATACGTACGCAGTTTTTCGGCAGTTTCTTCGTTACTCATCCAAATCGAGTGATTTTTGTGTCAATTCCGCATGTAAAAGGCATTCTAAAATTTTGACAAAAAATATATTTTTCGGCCGTACCCAGAATTCTCAAATTCGAAGCCTAACTATGACTTTTCGGAGGTTTTAGTTTTTTCGAATGCAAAATTTCGTAAATTTAAGATGTTAAATTAAATATTTGCGATTCTTGTTGATAAATCTTGAATTTTTGATTGACCTACTGTATATGTTTAACAAGTTTGAATGCCTAGCCTTGTTAATTATGCAATCTAATTTGTAATTATGATTAATTTTGTTGAAAATTGGAATAATTTAGAATTAATTTGATTTTCATAATTAGTTATAATTTAATTAGATACCTATGATTAAAAACCACCATAAAAATTGTAAATTTATGTTAAATTTTAAATTTTTATGACCTAGACTTGAATCCATGTTAATCGGAAATCAATTAAATAATAAATTTTCGATTTTTTCGCCCTAAAATTATGAAATTAATATTATTTATTAATTTGTCATTAATTTTGAATATAAATTTTAAATTTTTATGCGATTCGCTCATATAACTTGCACGCACAAAGCAATGGACGCTACGTGTTACCCTTAAGGGGTGTTGTATAGTGCGGGCATGTGACGACGAGCAAGGGAGCTCGTCGCCCATGCGGTACGAATGCAATGAGCAAGGCCATGGTGCACGAGCACAAGGCAGCAGCCCTGCCTTGTGTCGTGGGCTGTGTGCAATAGGCGAATGGGCGAGGGCGAGAGCAAGGCACGAGCAGTCGCGTGTGGGCAGCAAGCGAGCTGCGCCACAGCGCGCACTGCCTCGCGCAAGCGTGCGGAGCCTCGCGCGCAGCGAGCGTAAGCTCGCGTGCCACGAGTGCTGCGCCAAGCATTGATCGCTCGCGCGCAGCGAGCGCTATTGTGCGTGCGACGAGCGCTGCGCCCAGCGATGGTGTGCGAGTGCTTGTTGTGCGTGCGACGAGCGCTGCGCCCAGCGATGGCGTGCGAGTGCTTGTTGTGCGTGCGACGAGCGCTGCGCCCAGCGATGGCGTGCGGGTGCGTGTTGCGACGTGCGACGAGCGCTGCGCCCAGCGATGGGCTGCGGCAGCATGCTCGTGCGTGGAGCGCTGGCGCGCGCAGCGAGCACCAACTCGCGTGATGCCTTGCGATGGTGAGCAGCAGCGATGCGAGGCAGCGCATGGGCTGCGCGCACATGGCCAGCGATGGCTGTGTGCGTGTGGCCCATGGGCGTGCGTTGCGTGGGATTGTTGCGTTGCGATTAGATCGTTTTGAAATTTTAATTTGAAATTTTCAGTTTACGTAATTTTAATTAATTTTAAAATTGATAATTTAAATTATTTTCTTGGATTTTAATTTTGAATATTGTAATTATAATAAATTTTATTTATTCTAATTATTTTACTAAAGTTAAAATCATGAATTAATTTAAATACGACTGAAATTAAATTAAACATTTTGGATTCAATTATAAATTTATATGAGCTTTAAATTTTAATTAAATTTGTATGTTTCCTGTTAGACTAGAAATACATTTTTATGTTTAAAATTAGTAAAGCATATGAATTTATTGGTTTAAGTGGGAGCCCTTTTTAGTCATATACTCTTGATTAGGTCTACAAATCCTTAAGGTTAAAACAACTTGATTAGAATTAATAAGGACTGAATAATTTGTAGATTATTGGTGCCCTTGATTAATTGCTGCAAATGTTTATATGATGCATAATGTGTTTTACTAACCAGCTATGTGGGCCATTCATGATAATGAATGGGTGAATGGTATATATTGTATATATACTGTTTTGCAGGTTATGAAGTGACTAGTATGGCCCAAATAGGATAGAAAATATGGTCTGCGTACCATTAATTTGAATGTAATTGGTCTAAAGTACCAAAGTTATTTTTCAATTCAAATATGGTTTGCGTACCATCAAATAGTTGTAATTAGTTTTAATTATAGCTTATTCTATTTGAAGAAAATGGTGCCTCCCACGGAGATTTTCAAGACGGACTTTGAAGTTAAAGCTTCAAGATGAAGTCGGGCCATACTAGATCACATTTATCTTATGCATGTTTTAAGTTATTTATTGCTTTTAAATATGTCTTAAAATGCATGAGATCATGGCTTGATTATATTGCATGATTAAGGATTTTAGTTCACTTAAAATCTAACCAACATAGTAAGAGCCTTAAGTTCCAAACTTAAAAATTGAGTTAAAAGGTGCCATGCCAAAATATTCACTTACTTGGATATCCTTTACATCAATCTAGTAATAGTTTTCGCTCAGCGAGGTGTTACTTATTGGTCCTAAAGGGGCAAGGTACACAAATAATTGTGAGTACATGTTAGTTTTGGTGAAACTCAACGATATAAGTAAGGAGTCCTTTTATGTCGTGGCAAAATCGATAGGTTTACCTAATAAGTTCTTAGACGTACCTATCAACCAAGAATAGTTTCTAGACTATTAGCAAAAGGCTTTTGCTTACCTAAGATGTTCTAGGATTAAGTCGACAAACTGTGCTTAGTTCTTCAATGATTTTAGGATCTTGGAATCATTTTATTCACACCTGCCGGAACAATAAAAACGAATAAAATGCTAATAACTTGTTTGAATTGCATGGTTGCTTTAATTTCAAGTTATTAATCATGATAAATGTTTAGACTTTGCATGCTTCAATGTATGTTTTAATTATTGTTTATAATTAAATATCTTGCACTGCAATAAATCCTTTTAGAAAGGTAACAGTAAATTTCCTCGATTGGTAGTGAATCCAAGAACGATTCACGATAATGAGAGAAAGTGAGCAATTTAAAATGTACGTTTCTTATATCGACTTTTATGGTTGTTTTCGAGTATCAAAGTCGAATGGCAAACCGATTGGTGCTTGTGAATTCAAAATACAATGTAGTTTTGAGATCATAAAGCATTGAGTTTAAACACTCAGCTTTACCAATGGTTAACAACCTAATATCTTTGTCCATTTAATTCTCGAATGAGTCTAGTCCCTAGACATTCGAATAGATCGATGCTTAGAGAACTTTAGAAGCTTCTGGTAAGATCATCTAGTTGAAACAGAATATTCAACATAAATTAAATGGTAAGAACCTTGTTGGAGTGACATTGGACATGTCTAACAAAGTATAAAAGTCAACACTATAGAATTCAATTCTTAAGACTATAAGAAAGGGTACAGGAAATAGGAAAACGAGGAACAAATGAAAGGAATTTACGATTCCGTTTCTACCTATAAGTTTATGTTTAAAGAGAAGTGACCTAGCAATCAAACTTCCTTGGTATCATATACCGCTTGAGGTTCTTACTTCGGTAATAACTCAAACAATGGAAGCTAGGCTACACTAATGGCCTACAAGTGGGAAATGAAGCATGGCAATGCTACATTAGTTGTAGGGTCATCTAGTTTGTTTTAAGTCCTTTCAAGGCTGGAACTTAATGGCTATTTTGTTCCATAATCAGCATACCTAAATTTCTGTTTCAAAAACAAAAAGACTCACATTCAAGAAAACAAAAACAATGTTTGTTTGTTTATTTGAATGAAATGGTCAATTACGGGTTGAGTCAATATGCTTGATTAAAACAAACAACTCTTTAACAATAAAACTTTACTAGGTTCAAATCAACCCCTTGATTTGAGTTCCACTAATCTTTGGCATTGTTGCTTAGACCATATCAACAAGTTAACATTCAAAAGCTCTATTTTGATGGACTTTTGAAAGTTCATTGATTTCTAGATCAATTTAAGACGACTAGTCTTACTTGTTGAAAGTAACAAAAGATATGAACTATTGTTAGAACGCCTAGACAATAGAGTTCAAAGCTAAAGAAAGATTTATGACTTTATTATTTCACATGGATTTGAGTGAATATAGGTTTATTTACTCAAAGTGATATAAGTTTGAATCTGTTTGACTAGTTCAAAGATTCAGAAGTATAAAATCCACTTGGCAAGAAATCATAAAGATCTAGGTTAGATCATGTTGATGATTACTTGAGACCAAATATGATCATCAATGATTGTGTGTTGTAATTTCACAATCTAGGTCCATAAGATATGGCATATCTTAGTTGGAATAATCGAAGTCAATTAATACTTGATTCGATTAATGATGAATCATAAAGACTTTTCCTATAATTTCTAAAACAAAATGCTCAACTACCACCAAACTAAACCAAATTCGTCAAAGCTATTGAAAAGTAATTTCAGAATAACTTTTCATAAAATATATCTAGAGAGTTGCAAAATTCAGTGGGAGCTTAGTGTTTGTCATTCGACAAACTAAGGCCCAAGTATAGATATATGTTTCATTATGATTTATTCAAATGAGACACAAGGGTATTGTTTCTACCACGAATTTTTGAGAACATAATGTTTGTTTGCTCGAAATAATGTCCTTTTGGAGATTCGTTTCCAAAATGACAAGTGGGAGAAAATAGACCTCGAAAGTCTTCGAGGCGAACAACAAACATAAACGGACATTCCGGAGGCTTTTCGAAGTGCTTCAGAAAACCCGAACTTATTCTTTAAGGACTTTAGAAGTGGCTTTAAAGAATAGACTTCTCTTAGAAGACTTTACAAGTGCTTCAAGGAGAACAGAATATTCAAAGGACTTTCAAGTGGCTATTGATATTCTGTTGTTTGATGTTCTATACCCAAGTAGGCATAGAGTTCAAATCACTGAAACTATGAGATTCTTCTATAGTGAAGAAACATGGAGTTCAGGTCCCTGAAATTATGCAATTCTTCTATTAGATAGTGAAGAAACCTACAACTTGCAGTCAAACTATTATCATGTAGATTAATGAGTTTGTGACCTGTAAGAAAGCTATGACGAAACCCAGATTCCCTAAAATGGTTAGAGGCCATATATAGACTATATGTTTAGTTGGTTAAAGGCCATAAAACATACTCAATGTTTTGATGACAAAATTGAAATTTTGTTGATTTGCAAGAATAGTTTCACACCTATTGGTTGCAAGTTTGTTTTAAGGATAAAAACCATCAAACATGGAATAGTGTTCACACACAAAGCTAGATTAGTTGCTAAAGGTTACAAGCAAATTCATGGCATGGATTGTGTTGAAACCTCATGCATAATCGTAATACACAAGTCTATAAATCAAGCAATGATTGCATATTGGTACATATGGCAATTGGATGACAAAACGTATTCCTCAATCAAATGATGGAATAAACTATGTACATGGTATGTCATAGGATTTGTGGATCCAAATAAATGCTTGAAAAGGAAAGCTAGCTTATAAAATCTAAGTACAGATTTAAGCAAGCAATTGGGAATTATAACTATATTTTAGTGAAGCTAATAAGTATTTTAGTTTCATAAAATGTACATGATTCTTATAGATATATAAGAAGTTTAGTGGGAGTACATAAAACTTAATTGGTCCTATGTGTATCACACACATATCTCTCTATTATGAAATAACATTCAAATGCTAATGACTTAGATTTGAAATTATTCATCAATGATGGACCATGGCGAAACTTAGTACATACTGGGTATTAAGATCTATTTACAAAGATCTTATAATATTGTTTTGGATTAAGTAATGGCATTTACTAAATCAAACACGAAATACTCCATTGGAGATATTCGACCCATGTGAATAAATCTAAGTAAAAGATGTCTGAACTATGTATAAGCGTTTACTAAGTTAAACATCAAAGGATCTAAGTAAGATTCTTAACCTATATTATATGTCAAAGAATTTAGCTAGATTTAGTATCTACTAAAACTAAATGAGCTAAACTTACATGAATAGAATTCAATTGGGAATTATTCTGCAAAAGAATTTATCATGTATGATATAATATGAGGATCGCCAAAAACGTAACGTATGGCTTTAGGCATGACGAACATATACCAGTCTCTATTGATCTAAGTGAAGATCAACTAGATTGAGATCAAGAATACTTATGGTACTTGAAAAGGTACATAGGAATAGTTCTTGATTCAAGGAAATAAAGATATGCTAAATATTGATGCTACACGCAGAAACACTGGCAAAGGATCAAGCAAGATCCCTTTGGAGTTAACCATTGATAAGGACGAGCTATAGAGCATCGTGTTTTGAAATGGCAACATGGATTGGAGACCATGAGTTGTTGCGTGGGAAATTAAATATTAATTTCTATGTTCTAAGATACAGCTGGAAAGTCTTCCACATATCCTTGAACTGCTTGGATAAGAAAATCCAAACCAAAGCATTACTAGCAACCTATACAGTTGAAGTAGAAGTACTTATTGCCTAAGAAGCAATAAAACTGAGTTGTTTACATTAAAAGTTCTTCACTGAACTTGGCAAGATCACATGTCTGTTGACTTAATGGTTCTTCATTGCAAAATGCGTAGTACCACTAATGTAGCAAGAAAGACTAGATCACAAAATAAACATACTCAAAAGATCTTATCATCATATCCCGAAGAACATTCGATGAAAAGGATATTAAGATTGGCAAAGCTGTTAGGTTATGATACATATGATATTACATAAATCATGCGGAAACAACCATTAACCCAGGATTACATATTATTTACACATAATCATATAGCATAATTTAGATGCATACTCTTTGTTGCGTGCCCTCCCTAGCTGCGCCCGAACCGAACAAGAACAAGTCTTTAGGACTCCAAGTGTCGTCCCTCCGTAGATAGTCCACAGCACGTCCGGATCCGCCTTAAGATTGACCAACCAGAATCGCCCTTAAGGTACTAGAATTTTCGGCACTTTTGAGCAAGATGTGTGGCTGAATTTTTCTCTCAAAAACTCACTTTGAATACTTTGAAACTCGTTATAAATTGTGAACCCAGGCCACATATTTATAGGGTTATGGAAAGGGAATTGGAATCCTATTCAGATACAAATTAATTAAACCTAGAATCCTACAAGAACTCTAATTTAATTAATTTATCAAATAGAATTAGGAATTTAATCATTAACCGAACTCTGCACGTTTTAGAAAACGTGCACGAACACAAACACTTACGCACACACACACGGCAGCCACGATGGGCCGCCCATGCGTGCGTGCGAGCAGCAGCCCACGCAGCGAGGCCTGCGCGAGCCACAAGCCCACGCAAGCACCCGCGCGCGCTGCGCGCGCTGTGCGCGCTGCCACGGCCTGCTGGGCCTGGCCTTGCGCTGGGCCTGGCGTGGCTGTTTGTGTGGCGCGCTTGGCTTACTGGGCGATGGCCTGGCTTCGTGCTGGGCCCTCGTCCGGCAGGCCTCGTCCGATGCTTTTTCGAACGATACGCTTCCGATTAAATTTCCGATTCCGGAATTCATTTCCGATACGAACAATATTTAACATTTCCGATTCCGGAATTAATTTCCGTTTCGAACAAATATTTAATATTTCCGTTTCCAGAATTATTTTCCGATTCCGGTAATATTTCCAATTCTGACAATATTTCCGTTTCCGGCAATATTTCCGATTCTGGTAATATTTCCATTTCCGATAATATTTTCCGATACGTACCATGTTTCCGTTTCCGGCAACATCTACGACTTGGATAATATTTATATTTCCGATACGATCCATATTTCCGTTCCCGGTAATATCATCGTTTCCGGAGTATTCATTTCTTGCATGTGACGATCTCAGCTCCCACTGAAACCAAGATCCGTCGATTCCGAATATCCATAGATGGAGTATTTAATGCCATTAAATACTTGATCCGTTTACGTACTATTTGTGTGACCCTACGGGTTCAGTCAAGAGTAAGCTGTGGATTAATATCATTAATTCCACTTGAACTGAAGCGGCCTCTAGCTAGGCATTCAGCTCACTTGATCTCGCTGAATTATTAACTTGTTAATTAATACTGAACCGCATTTATTAGACTTATCATAGAATGCATACTTGGACCAAGGGCATTATTTCCTTCAGTCTCCCACTTGTCCTTAGGGACAAGTGTGCATTTCCTAATTCCTTTGTCTCTCGATGCTTGCTCTTGAACATAAGGTAAGAGTTGTCATCCTTATTATGTTCAGAGGTGTTCCTCGGTTTCAGAGTTCAACTGATCAAATAAACAGATAATCATAGCCTATGATTCATCCGAGCACGGCCATGCATTTCACAGTTTCTAGCTCTCCGAGTGGCCTTGTACAACTTTTAAGCATCTCATCCCGATTTATGGGAGGACAATCCCAATCTTGCGATCTTGAGATTAGACTTCGTTTGATAGGTGATTACCTGAGCGTTGCCTTTATAGCCTCCTTTTACGGTGCGACGGTTGGTCAACGTCAAAGCAACCAGTTCTCAAACAAGTAATCTCAAATCACTCAGGTATTGAGGATTTAGTGTCTAATAATTTAATGAAATTTACTTATGACAGATTTTCATCTCTTACAGTAAAGTTTCATAGGTCTTGTCCGATACTAGTCTTCCCAAAGTAAGTATCTATGCAAATGATTATGACATTGCCATGTCCACATAGTTCAAGAAACAGAACTACTAGTCATCTTGCATTCTAATCGTCTAACGTTTTCTATGCGTCCAATTTTATAGAAAACTCCGACTAGGGACCATTTTCAACTTTTGACATTCAAGTTCACTTGATAGACATTTCTTAGTCACAGGACTGGTCCTGACAGTCTATCTTGAATATATCGTCAAATTGAAGGGACTCATCATTTAATAAACCACAAATTAAATGGAAAAATGAATTCTTTTCATTTATTGTGAATGATTAACCAATAATGTTTTACAAAGATTTAAACTCTAAAACTTTAAAACATTAAACAGAGACATCAAAGCCATTCTCCAATATGCTTGATTCCCATAGCTGCAGTGTGCGAGTTGTGCTTCGCCTGCGGCAGAGGTTTAGTTAATGGATCTGATATGTTGTCATCAGTTCCAATTTTGCTTATCTCGACTTCTTTTCTTTCAACGAACTCTCGTAGAAGGTGAAATCTACGAAGTACATGCTTGACTCTCTGGTGGTGTCTAGGCTCTTTTGCCTGTGCAATAGCTCCGTTATTATCACAATACAGGGCTATTGGTCCTTTAATGGAGGGGACTACACCAAGTTCACCTATGAACTTCCTTAGCCATATAGCTTCCTTTGCTGCTTCATGTGCAGCAATGTACTCCGCTTCAGTTGTAGAATCCGCAATGGTGCTTTGCTTAGCACTTTTCCAGCTTACTGCTCCTCCGTTGAGGCAGAAGACAAACCCAGACTGTGATCTGAAATCATCTTTGTCGGTTTGGAAACTTGCGTCCGTATAGCCTTTAACAAATAATTCATCATCTCCACCATAGACCAGGAAGTCATCTTTGTGCCTTTTCAGGTACTTCAGAATGTTCTTGGCAGCAGTCCAATGCGCCTCTCCTGGGTCTGACTGGTATCTGCTCGTAGCACTGAGTGCGTACGCAACATCCGGGCGTGTACATATCATAGCATACATTATTGAACCAATTAATGATGCATATGGAATCCCATTCATTCGTCTACGCTCATCAAGTGTTTTTGGGCACTAAGTCTTGCTTAGAGTCATTCCATGAGACATGGGTAGGTAGCCTCGCTTGGAGTCCGCCATCTTGAACCTATCAAGCACCTTATTGATATAAGTGCTTTGACTAAGTCCAATCATCTTTTTAGATCTATCTCTATAAATCTTGATGCCCAATATGTACTGTGCTTCTCCTAGATCCTTCATCGAAAAACATTTCCCAAGCCAAATCTTGACAGAGTTCAACATAGGAATGTCATTTCCGATAAGTAATATGTCGTCGACATATAATACTAGGAAAGCAATTTTGCTCCCACTGACCTTCTTGTATACACAAGATTCGTCTGCGTTCTTGATGAAACCAAAGTCACTGACTGCTTCATCAAAACGTATATTCCAGCTCCTGGATGCCTGCTACAATCCGTAGATTGATTTCTTTAGCTTGCATACCTTCTTAGCATTCTTTGGATCCTCAAAACCTTCAGGCTGTGTCATAAACACAGTTTCTGTTAAAACGCCGTTTAAGAAAGCAGTTTTGACATCCATCTGCCATATTTCGTAATCGTAATATGCAGCGATTGCTAACATTATTCGAATAGACTTTAGCATTGCAACTGGTGAAAAGGTTTCATCGTAATCCACACCGTGGACTTGCCTGTAACCTTTTGCAACCAATCTAGCTTTGAAAACTTCAAGTTTCCCATCCTTGTCCTTTTTTCAGTTTGAAAACCCATTTGCTTCCAATGGCATGATAGCCATCTGGCAAATCGACCAAATCCCATACTTGGTTTTCAGACATGGAGTCTAATTCAGATTGCATGGCTTCTTGCCATTGCTTGGAGCTAGGGCTCGTCATAGCTTGTTTGTAAGTCGCAGGTTCATCATTTTCAAGTAATAGAACGTCATAGCTCTCGTTCGTCAAAATACCTAAGTACCTTTCCGGTTGAGATCTATATCTTTGCGATCTACGCGGGGTAACATTTCTAGATTGACCATGATTCTCACCAGATTCTTCTAAAGATCTCTGAGTTTCATCCTGAATGTCATCTTGAGCATTCTCTAGAGTTTGTTGTTCGACTCGAATTTCTTCGAGGTCTACTTTTCTCCCACTTGTCATTTTGGAAATGTGATCCTTCTCCAAAAAGACACCATCTCGAGCAACAAACACCTTGTTCTCAGATGTATTGTAGAAGTAATACCCCTTTGTTTCCTTTGGATAGCCCACAAGGATACATTTGTCAGATTTTGGATGAAGTTTGTCTGAAATTAATCGTTTGACGTATACTTCACATCCCCAAATCTTAAGAAAAGACACATTTGGAGGCTTTCCAAACCATAATTCGTATGGAGTCTTTTCGACAGCTTTAGACGGAGCTCTATTTATAGTGAGTGCAGCTGTATTTAGTGCATGTCCCCAAAATTCTAATGGAAGTTCGGCCTGACCCATCATTGACCTGACCATGTCTAGCAAGGTTCTGTTCCTCCGTTCCGACACACCGTTCCATTGTGGTGTTCCAGGAGGAGTCAACTCTGATAGAATTCCACATTCTTTCAGATGGTCATCAAATTCATAGCTCAGATATTCACCGCCTCTATCAGACCGCAGTGCCTTAATCTTCTTGCCTAATTGATTCTCAACTTCACTCTGAAATTCCTTGAATTTGTCAAAGGATTCAGACTTCTGCTTCATTAGGTAGACATAACCATACCTACTGAAGTCATCAGTGAAAGTGATAAAGTAGCTGAAACCACCTCTAGCATTTGTACTCATTGGTCCACATACATCTGTATGGATTAAACCCAATAGTTCATTTGCTCTTTCTCCAACTTTAGAGAAAGGTTGCTTTGTCATTTTGCCAAGTAAACATGATTCGCATTTACCATAATCCTCTAAGTCAAATGGCTCTAGAATTCCTTCCTTTTGAAGTCTTTCTAAGCGTTTCAAGTTTATATGGCCTAATCGACAATGCCACAGATAGGTGAGATCTGAATCATCCTTTTTGGCCTTTTTGGTATTTATGTTATATACTTGTTTGTCGTGATCTAATAAATAAAGTCCATTGACTAATCTAGCAGATCCATAAAACATCTCTTTAAAATAAAACGAACAACTATTGTCTTTTATTAAAAAGGAAAATCCCTTAGCATCTAAGCAAGAAACTGAAATGATGTTTTTAGTAAGACTTGGAACATGGAAACATTCTTCCAGTTCCAAAACTAGCCCGGAGGGCAACGACAAATAGTAAGTTCCTACAGCTAATGCAGCAATCCGTGCTCCATTTCCCACTCGTAGGTCGACTTCACCCTTGCTTAACTTTCTACTTCTTCTTAGTCCCTGTGGATTGGAACATAAGTGTGAGCCACAACCTGTATCTAATACCCAAGAAGTTGAATTAGCAAGTATACAGTCTATAACGAAAATACCTGAAGATGGAACGACTGTTCCGTTCTTCTGATCTTCCTTTAGCTTCAAGCAATCTCTCTTCCAATGCCCCTTCTTCTTGCAGTAGAAGCATTCGGATTCAGAAGTGGGTTGACTGACCTTCCTCTTTGCAGATTTGGCGCCAGTTTGCTTAGTTGGGCTGGCCTTGTTGCCACCTTTCTTAGCATTCCTCTTCTTTCCAGATTTCTTGAACTTGCCCCCACGCACCATAAGCACATCCTGCTTATCACTTTTGAGCGTCTTTTCAGCGGTCTTCAGCATACCGTGAAGCTCAGTGAGCGTTTTGTCCAGACTATTCATACTGTAGTTCAGTTTGAACTGATCATACCCGCTATGAAGAGAATGGAGGATGGTGTCTATAGCCATTTCCTGAGAAAATTGCTGATCCAGCCGACTCATATTCTCAATGAGTCCAATCATTTTGAGAACATGTGGACTTACGGGCTCGCCTTTCTTAAGTTTGGTCTCAAGAATTTGCCTATGAGTCTCGAATCTTTCGACTCGAGCCAGATCTTGGAACATGTTCTTCAACTCACTGATGATTGTGAAAGCATCTGAGTTGATGAACGTTTTCTGCAGATCCGCACTCATGGTGGCGAGCATTAGACATTTCACATCCTTGTTGGCATCAATCCAACGATTGAGGGCTGCCTGAGTGACCCCGTCGCCTGCAGCTTCGGGCATCGTCTCATCTAGGACATACTCCTTTTCTTCCTGCATAAGAACTATTTGCAAGTTCCTTTGCCAGTCAAGGAAGTTTTTCCCGTTCAACTTCTCCTTTTCGAGAATTGATCGAATGTTGAATGAATTGTTGTTTGCCATATTAAAAACTACAATTGAAAAGAATAAACAAATAAATAACTGTAGACACTAAAAACTTGTAGTGTATTACAATTTAAATAAATTAATTAATTTGGACCGATATCATAATATTAATCCATTTTAATTAATTTAGCCCACCCAAAATAAATATCCGGATTACTCAAATACAATTTGGATCATATATTTTTGGGATAGGTCATATTGTTAGCCCAAAATAAACAAACCGAGTGGACCAAGTTAAAGACTCTTAAGTCACAAAATGGGACCGAGCCCAAACCTATCAAGTCCAGTAGAGGAGTCTCCATCTCCTATAAATGCTATTCGTCTACTTTAGTGGCGGGGATCAGAAATTCATTATTCTCAAGAGTCCATAAATTCTCTGGGAATTCTCTCTGAAAGTAGTCAATAAACACATCAAATTTGTGTCGACTGCTTAGCCAAACTCAAACTCAGGTTGACATCATCAGACGACTGTCACCCTAAACTCAAACTCAGGTTGACATCATCAGACGACTGTCACCCTAAACCCAAACTCAGGTTGACGTCATCAGACGACTGTCACCCTAAACTCAAACTCAGGTTGACGTCATCAAACGACTGTCACCCTAAAACCAAATCCGGGTGTCACACACGTGTCATCGTCAGCTGCGAAACAGAATCAGAGGACTTAGTTTATTTTTTGTAAACTATCAAATACAGAGATTGTACCCAAACATTCAAATATCAATAAAATACTTTGTTGCATTATTTTCTATCTTATTTGCCTAGACTAGAAAATTTGTGTTTACAAATTTTGGCACGCTCGGTGGGACATTCTCTGCCTCTCATCTCTGTTTCCATGGATCCAAAGAAAATTGGCTCTCAACCCGCTGGCGCGACATCTGTCACAGTTCAGGAGCGAGCTGCAGCATTGGCTGCAATGTGTCAGAACACTGGTATCATTACGAGAGGAATGCGGAAGAAGAATACTGCCTCTGCTGTAGCAGATCTGCAAACTGCATGCGTTCCTACCAAGGCGCGCAAACACCATGCTTTTCCCTCAGTTCCTAAGGTGTTTGTCACACCTTCCTCTCAAAGTTCACATGAAGTCCGTGTATTCGGTTCATTTCCAGCTGAACTGGAACAACATCCTGTTGCTTCTCTTAAACCGAAGCAAAACTTTCTTGGAGCTTATGACAAGATGGTCATCCACAATAGCCCACTCTTCGAATTTTATGACGGAGAGAACAACTCTGAAACTGGTAGTGTTTCTCCAACTGCGACATTCGAAGAGGTACCTGGTTCCGAAGACCCCTTTGAGTTCTCACATGCGGATACTGCGTCTATAATGGTGATTAATGCGAAAACTGTGGAGGAGCAACTTGCTGAGATGAGGGTTCTTCTCGAACGGCTAAAGGCAGATGGAGAAGAAAAAGATGCTAAAATCAAGCATCTAACTAAGAAGCTTAACAAACGTCCTACAAACACCCCTTCAAGTCACGGGAGTTCTGAGAGTGATGGTGATAGCTCTGACTCTAGTAGTCATTCAGGTGGCTCTGTCAAAGTCAATGCCAAAAAAATACAAGACATGGTAGCCAAAGCTATCAAAAGTGAACTGGGAGGAGGCTCTCACGGCAATCAGCGTTACGTCAAACCTTATACGAAGAGAATTGACAAGCTGCGGATGCCAACAGGTTACCATCCACCAAAATTCAACCAATTTGATGGGAAGGGTAATCCCAAGCAGCATGTCGCACACTTCATAGAGACATGTAACAATGGCGGTACAACAGACGATTTGCTCATTAAGCAATTTGTCCGTTCTCTCAAAGGGACTGCCTTTGATTGGTACACTGGTCTGCCCGCGCAATCCATTGATAGTTGGGATCAAATGGAGACGGAGTTTTACAAAAGGTTCTTTAGCACTCAACGCGTAGTTAGCATGACAGAGCTAACGCAAACTGAACAATGGAAGGATGAGCCGGTCCTTGAGTACATCAACCGTTGGCGCGCGTTGAGTTTGGAATGCAAAGATCGTCTGACTGAAACTTCTGCTGTAGAAATGTGCATCAATGGAATGGACTGGGATCTTCTTTATATCTTACAGGGTATAAGGCCGAGATCATTTCAAGAGCTGGCAACGAGGGCTCATGATATGGAGATCTCCCTGAAAAACAAGAAAAAGGGGACTTCTTCGGAAGCAAAGAAAGAGAAGAAGGAATACACTAAGGTTGAGAAACCTTTCAAGAGTCTGACTAAGGAGACCATGTCAGTAACTACTAGTTCAGCGCCTATCAAGATTTCAGGAAAGGCAAAGGAGGAATACAAAGCCTCATCTTCCAGATTTGTCAAGAGTGACAAGCCTACCTTGAAAGAGTTGCAGGCTAAGAAGTACCCCTTCCCAGACTCCGACTTGCCTGGCATGTTGGATGACTTGCTTAAAAATAAAGTCATAGAACTTCCCGAGTCCAAGCGACCTGAACAAATGGGAAGAACTTCCGATCCTAAATACTGCCCATATCATAGGCTGGTGAGTCATCCTATCGAAAAATGCATAACTCTTAAGGAGAAGATTATGCAACTTGCTAAAGATGGGAAGATTGTACTTGATCTTGATGAGGCGGTTACAACTAATCACGCTTCAGTAGTTTGTGAATCACTTCTGCAGGCTCAAACCCTACAATTTGGAAGTTTAGAGCCAGTAATTGTCTACGTGATCAGACCAGCAGTTCAACATGATGATGTGTTGCCAGTTGAACACGAGGAGGATGACGGAGGGTGGACGGTCGTCACAAGGAAAAGGCCTAGAAAACAAGTACACAGGCCACAACCGCAACCCCCTCGTCACAAGAAGAAACCACAAAAGAAAAAGAGCGACAAGCGCTCGAAAGAAAAAAAGAAGTTTAGGGGTGCTAACAAACAGACTGTGCTCCCTATCGATATGCTTGAATAGGAGCCTTTGGATCCTGTAACTTTGGAAGAATTTTTTCCAGAAGATTACTTTACTGCAGTGACTGTCAATACAGTCTCATTCATTGAGGGTGAGGAGGAACTAGTCGGTGAAGAAGCGACGTCCATAAAATTGACCTCACCACATTCTGAACCAGTGGTAGATTCAAAAGTTGCCGCTATCTTAGAAGCGTTGCCATCACGTATGGGCTGGAAGCAAATTTTCCATTTGCCTAAGGAAATGTGTCAACAGGTGGCCCTTGCCCTCCAACACCCGGAATTATATGTTGACAAGGTAAAGGATGCCGGGGATCCTGCGGAAAATTCGGCCAAATGTTTGTCCTGTAATACAGCTTTAGCCTTTACAGATGATGATTTGCTCATGGGGTCAAAGCCCCACAATCGACCTTTGTTTGTGTCTGGCTATATTCGTGAACAAAAAGTTGGTCGTATCTTGGTCGACGGTGGATCCGCTGTCAACATCATGCCAAAATCCACAATGATTGATTTAGGGATAAAAACAAATGAATTGTCAACCAGTCGGATCGTCATTCAAGGATTTAACCTTGACAGCCAGAGGGCAATAGGCATAATACGCCTCGAACTCACCATGGGGGAGTTGACATCATCTACCCTTTTCCACGTGATTGACACAAAAACGTCTTACAAGATGTTACTTGGACGCCCTTGGCTTCATGAAAATGGTGTCGTCGCTTCGACCCTCCACCAATGTCTCAAATACTATCGTGGAGGTGAAAAGAAAATCAATGGGGATGTCAAACCTTTCGCCAAGGCCGATTCCTACTTCGCTGACGCAAAATTTTTTGAAGATGAAGGGGCGTCAAGTGAGATACTGCCATCTCAAATCCTCTCTACAGGCAAGAAGGATGATAAGAAGAAAGTTGATTCATCCTTAATCCCTAAGGAGCCGCCGATTCAGAGGAAAGAAATTCAGAAGGAAAAGGTGACTAAAGAGGTTGTCACTCAACCCACCCAAAAGGCAAAAGCGTCGTCGACCGCCCCTATCCTGCGGTACATCCCAAAGTCGCAACGCAAAGAAGGAGAATCACCATTTGAGGAATGCCAGGACTCTAAAATTGAGGGAAAGGTGGAGAAGAAAGTTGATGAAGTCGCTCTCCAAGACTTGAAGAGTAAAACAATCTTTCCCCTGGCCAAGGGTAAAAAGAATCGAATCATCAAGTCGCCTACAGTTGAAGAACCTTCAGGAGTCAAGGAGCTAAACAAAGAAAAGTTTGACCCGAATGCATATAAGCTCCTGGCGAAGTCGGGATATGATTTTGAAAACCCAACACCTATGGGTAAAGTCATTGATGCTAAACCTCATGGTCTCAATGACACACAAAAGAAACTTCTGGAGTACGGTGACGGGTTTCAAGAATCCAAGACGGGGGTAGGATTTAAACACCCTACACCAGTCAAAATCTCGATATGGCGAAAAGTGAATACCTCATCTTCACAGTATATAACTGCAGAAGAGGTTGAAGAAAGTAAAGTTGAAAGTGATGGTCGGCCAGAAAAGACTTCTGTTTTTGATCGACTGTGTCCACCTGCAACTAAGAACCAGGCATCTGTGTTTGACAGGCTTGGTGAACATGATAGTATGAGGAAGATATCATCAAGTCCTCAGACAAAGAGGAAAGGATCCGTCTTTAGTCGTGTCGGCGTGTCATCCATGCCTGACGACCAACCAAGACGTTCGGCACTTAGTCGCATCAGGAAGAGAAATGATGATGCAAGAAAAAATGACGACGCAAAGGAAAGTGATGACGCAAGAAGTGTGGTTCCCTCCCGCATGAAACGTACTCAAGACATAGACATCACCGAACAACAACCTCTTAAAGCAAGGGTTCGTACTGTGGTGTTTACCAATCAGGAGAAGTCATCTGATAATTTTGCGGAGGACGACCGAGAGTTTGTTTCCTCTAATCATGTGACAGCGCAAGAAGTCTCAAATTCTGATGAAGAAATAGAGACCGAGGTGGCTCCCAAAATACTTGAAGATGGGGGGCAGACGACTGTGGACGAACTAAAAGAGTTAAACCTTGGAACTCTTGAAGAACCACGTCCTGTGTATGTTAGCTCTCTTCTCACTCAAGAGGAAGAACATGAGTATGCTGAATTACTCTCAGAGTTTAAAGACGTCTTTGCTTGGAGCTATAAAGAAATGCCTGGTCTTGACCCGAGAATTGCTGTCCATCGCTTGGCGATAAAAAAGGGTGTTAGTCCAAAGAAACAATCTCAAAGACGTTTTAGACCGGAGTTGATCCCTGAAATTGAATCCGAGGTAAACAAACTTATTGGTGCAGACTTTATTCGTGAAGTCAAATACCCCACATGGATAGCAAATGTAGTCCCCGTGAGAAAGAAAAATGGACAATTACGGGTTTGTGTGGACTTTCGTGACTTGAACGAAGCATGCCCGAAAGACGATTTCCCGCTACCAGTCACGGAAATAATGATAGATGCTACGACTGGTCATGAAGCATTGTCTTTCATGGACTGTACAGCCGGATACAATCAAATCCGCATGGCTCCCGAAGATCAAGAAGCGACAGCGTTCCGCACACCGAAAGGGATATTTTGCTATAAAGTCATGCCCTTTGGATTGAAGAACGCAGGAGCCACGTATCAACGTGCGATGCAGAAAATTTTTGAAGACATGATGCACAAGATAGTGGAATGCTACGTTGATGACTTAGTAGTCAAGTCCAAAAAGAGGGAGAGTCATTTATCTGATCTCCGCAAAGTCTTTGAAAGATTACGAAAATGTCAACTAAAAATGAATCCCCTTAAATGCGCATTCGGTGTCACGTCTGGAAAATTTCTAGGTTTCATTGTCAGGCATAGGGGTATCGAAATTGATCAGACAAAGATTAAGGCAATCCAAGAGATGCCCGAACCTCGAAACCTTAAAGAACTTCGTGGTCTTCAGGGGCGTTTGGCATACATTCGAAGGTTCATCTCCAACCTTGCTGGGAGATGTCACCCATTCAACCATCTCATGAAAAAGGATACTTCGTTTGACTGGGATGACTCGTGTCGAAAGGCATTCGAAAGCATAAAAAAGTATTTGTCTTCTCCACCAGTGTTGGGGGCACCAGTCAAAGGAAAACCTCTTATCCTTTACATTGCTGCACAAGAGCGGTCGTTGGGGGCAATGTGCGCTCAAGAAATAGAGGATCGCAAAGAGACGGCTCTTTACTACCTGAGTCGGACTTTGGTGGGTGCTGAATTGAACTACTCACCCATTGAAAAAATTTGTCTTGCTTTGGTTTTTGCCATCCAAAAGTTAAAGCATTACATGCAGGCTCATACAGTCCATGTCATCTCAAAAGCTGACCCAATCAAGTATATCCTTTCAAGACCAGTTCTCTCAGGACGACTTGCTAAATGGGTTGTACTCATAAAACAATATGACATTGTGTACGTGCCGCAAAAATCGGTCAAAGGTCAAGCAATAGCAGATTTCTTTGCAGATCATCCAGTGCCACCTGAATGGGAGCTTTCTGTTGATTTGCCTGGGGAGGATGTGTTCTATATTGACGTACTCCCACCTTGGGAAATGTATTTTGACGGGGCTGCTCGTCAAGATGGCGCTGGAGCTGGGGTTGTCTTTTTGTCTCCAGAAAAGCATGTTCTGACTTACTCGTTTGTGTTAACTCAGTTATGCTCAAATAATATGGCCGAATACCAAGCCCTCATTCTAGGCCTCCAAATGGCTGTGGGACTAGGATTAAAGGACTTGGATATTTACGGAGACTCACAGCTAGTGATTAGCCAACTCTTAGGAGAATATGAAGTCAAGAAAGAGGATTTAATTCCTCATCACAGACATGCAACAAAATTGCTTGAGAAGCTTGACACTGTTAAGTTAAATCATGTCCCAAGGAGTGCCAACAAAATGGCTGACGCACTTGCAGGGCTTGCAGCCACTTTGGCACTGGGGGCAGAAGAAACCATGTCAGTACCGGTTTGTAACCGTTGGGTCGTTGCGTCAGACATAGACAAAATTGAAGATGAGGAATATGAGGAAGTCGACATGATCACTGTTCATCAAATTGACCAAGAAGATTGGCGTCAACCAATTGTTGACTATCTAAGTCATCAAAAATTGCCTAGTGACCCAAGGCATAGAATGGAGATTCGTCGTCGAGCCCCTCGATTTATAATTTTTAATGGAACTTTGTTTCGACGATCTTTCAACCACTCATGGTCGAGATGCATCGGAGACGAGGAAACAATGAAAGCCATGGAAGAGGCTCACGCTGGAATTTGTGGTGCACATCAATCAGGTCCTAAATTGTATGATTGCCTTAAAACAATGGGCTATTATTGGCCAACAATGGTGCAAGATAGCATGGACTACGCGAAGAAATGTGAAGCTTGTCAGTTTCATGCTAATTTCATCCACCAGCCTCCAGAACCGTTGCACCCTACGGTCTCATCTTGGCCTTTTGAAGCATGGGGACTTGACGTGGTTGGTCCAATTACACCAAAGTCGTCTGCGGGTCAAGCATATATCTTAGCAGCAACTGATTATTTCTCTAAGTGGGCGGAGGCCATTCCTCTTCGCGAGGTCAAGAAAGAAAATGTCGTCGACTTCATTCGTACCCACATCATTTACAGGTACGGTATACCTCGACGGATCATCACTGACAATGGGAAGCCATTCTTCAACACATTGATGACAAGTCTTTGTGAGAAGTTTAAATTCACGCAGCATAAATCGTCCATGTACAACGCTCCTGCAAATGGCCTAGCGGAAGCCTTCAATAAAACACTTTGTAAATTGTTGAGCAAAGTTGTTTCAAAATCAAAACGCGACTGGCATGAAAGGATAGGGGAAGCTCTTTGGGCTTACAGGACGTCATACAAAACAGCAACACAATCAACCCCATACGCTTTGGTGTATGGTGTCGAATCTATTTTGCCTTTGGAACTTCAAATTCCATCATTGCGAGTAGCTATTCAAGAAGGGTTGACTAAGGATGATAATGACAAACTTCGTCTAGCAGAGTTAGAGGCACTTGACGAGAAAAGACTGCAGGCACAACAGAAATCGGAATGCTATCAGGCTCGTCTGTCACGCGCATTCAACAAGAAAGTTCGACCTCGCTCTTTTCAAGTGGGGGACATAGTTCTAGCAGTGAGACGACCTATCATTACTTCACGTAAGACTGGAAGTAAATTCACTTCAAAATGGGATGGTCCATATGTTGTGCAAGAGGTATACACTAATGGGGCTTACAAAATCGTTGACGCAGAAGGACTACGCGTGGGGCCTATCAACGGCAAGTTTCTAAAGCGGTACTACTCATGAAAAGTGGAATCTTTGTAAACTCCTAAGTAAGAGGATAAACTGCTCGCCCAAAAGAAACAAAAAAAAAAGATGGGTGTTGAACTACGTTGGCTTGATCTTGTAAAGTAAATCATCAATTATTTTGCAAGTACGTAGGCAGCTTGAGTAACAAAAAAAACTATTCAAGTGCAGCCACACCAAAAAAAAAAATCACAAACATTACTACACTCCTGGCCCGCAAGAGTCTAAACTGTGAACGGCAAAATAATTATTCATTACTACACTCCTGGCCCGCAAGAGTCTAAAACTGTGAACGGCAAAATAATAAAACAAACATGTTTTGTTGAACAAGTATCAAATTAAGGTATATATTGTTTGATCAATAGTCACTTTCATAAAATGGAGATTGACAACATGACATGGTTTTGGAGACATACCGTCAAGACATGCAATGCGACTCCCCTTTAGAGACCAAGGATCATCTGAAGATGTCAGGCTCACTGTGCAAACACGATGGCCTGACATCCCTGATGGGCTCACTGTGCAAACACTATGACCCATCACGATAAATCATCCTTCAAAAAGCGTCCAGGTCTTCAAACAGATCACCTGAAGATGGCAGGTTCACTGTGCAAACACGATGACCTGACATCCCTGATGGGTTCACTGTGCAAACACGATGACCCATCACGATAAATCCTCCTTCAAAAAGCATCCAAGTCTTCAAACGAATCATCTAAGGATGACAGGTTCACTGTGAAAACACGATGACCTGACATCCCTGATGGGTTCACTGTGCAAACACGATGACCCATCACGATAAATCCTCCTTCAAAAAGCATCCAGATCTTCAAACGGATCATCTGAGGATGACAGGTTCACTGAGCAAACACGATGACCTGACATCCCTGATGGGTTCACTGTGCAAACACGATGACCCATCACGATAAATCCTCCTTTTCCCATTTGGGCCTCCACTAAGCTGCAAAAACGGAAAAAAAAATACGCATATACAAAAAAAATGCAAGTCAAAAAAATATAGTCTAAAGGGGTGTACAACAATCAACTTACTTAGTCTAAATTCCTGATTGTATCTCGAGGACGAGGCGGTGAAACAATAGGTCTTTCAAAATCGAGGACCTGCACACATAAAAAATCAAACGTGTCAAAGATGCACTCTTTCCCATTTTAATGAAAAAAAATATATATGGAGTATATAATGCCAAAATAGGTGTATCAAGGGTGTCAACACATTGCTTCTCTCCTTAAAAAAAAAGAGTGATATATAATGCCCAAGATTGAATTGAAGTATCACAATACAAATATTGTAGAGAAAAGCACCCGATCGGAGAAAAGCAATTACAAGCAAAATCTCACCAAATTAACAAAATTGTCCAAGTTAATGTATCATGATGATGGAAAAAAAAAGAGAGAGACTTTAAAAAGAAAGACAAATACTACAGCAAAGTATGGCACCAACATAAAGACGTTGCTCAAAGAATTTTTTTATTTTTTTGTGCCATGGCTTTGTCGCACCAAATTTACAAGAGTTCAAAATTGATTATAAAAAAAAAAAGCTCGGTGCTAATCAGCAATACCTAAAATAGTTGATCATTAAGTCAAAATTTGCTGCTTATCAAAAGACAAAGAAGCTAAAGCCCTATTCAATAACATTTGTTTTTCGTATATCAAGATTAACATATTTTATCAAGATTAACTACAGTCTACAGAATAACAAAGCAAGAAGTGATTATAGCAATACAACTTTTGTTGGTGTAATTCTAAAAGCTAGATTAAAAATCCTAAGTGATAGTGGCAAAAGCTAGATTAAAAATCCTAGGTGACAGTGGCAATGAAGATACGCAATACGAAGTACACGGTAGTGGCGATTGTCATCAACCTCAAGCAAATTATGTGGGTTTTGATTTGGTACCCTATATCACAGTGAGCGAATGAGCGATCTAATTGGGATACCTTGTCAAATTGTTTGATCATGCGTCTAAAATTTGGCTAATTAATCTCTACTAAAAAAAAGTTAGGCACTTGTTTGTGGTATGCTAACATATTAGGTATACATATATACAAACAAGGTAAAGAAAAGAAAAGGGATTTACGAAGAGGGAATTAGATGAATTACCTTGAATTACCTTGTTCCCGTCAAGTCGTCAGCGATTGACAAAATAATTTAGTCTTCTTTTTATAAGTTGCGGGCCTTGCGGCGGATCTGTCAACGTAAAGTACAAACCCTAGTACAACTAAAATTCTTGGGTGGCAAGGCTCTTTGTTTGAGGTGTCATATTCTCCGTACTTCGTACATGCGATTAAGTATCAGTAGCACTTTGGGCGATTGTCGAGTAGAAATCAAGTAAGACACAAACAAAAGGCTGTTAAGTCAAGTTTGGGTAAAATTCAAAGGAGACTGTCAAGTCAAGACAGAGTTAAAATCGTGTAAGACGGTTAAGTAAGGATTTGATCTACTCATGGAAACAATGAAGTCATGATGGTTCGAGACCCCGTCACACTCAAACACTTCAAGTCGTGTATGCGACATGGTCTCGAGGGGGCAATTTGTAGACACTAAAAACTTGTAGTGTATTACAATTTAAATAAATTAATTAATTTGGACCGATATCATAATATTAATCCATTTTAATTAATTTAGCCCACCCAAAATAAATATCCGGATTACTCAAATACAATTTGGATCATATATTTTTGGGATAGGTCATATTGTTAGCCCAAAATAAACAAACCGAGTGGACCAAGTTAAAGACTCTTAAGTCACAAAATGGGACCGAGCCCAAACCTATCAAGTCCAGTAGAGGAGTCTCCATCTCCTATAAATGCTATTCGTCTACTTTAGTGGCGGGGATCAGAAATTTATTATTCTCAAGAGTCCATAAATTCTCTGGGAATTCTCTCTGAAAGTAGTCAATAAACACATCAAATTTGTGTCGACTGCTTAGCCAAACTCAAACTCAGGTTGACATCATCAGACGACTGTCACCCTAAACTCAAACTCAGGTTGACATCATCAGACGACTGTCACCCTAAACCCAAACTCAGGTTGACGTCATCAGACGACTGTCACCCTAAACTCAAACTCAGGTTGACGTCATCAAACGACTGTCACCCTAAAACCAAATCCGGGTGTCACACACGTGTCATCGTCAGCTGCGAAACAGAATCAGAGGACTTAGTTTATTTTTTGTAAACTATCAAATACAGAGATTGTACCCAAACATTCAAATATCAATAAAATACTTTGTTGCATTATTTTCTATCTTATTTGCCTAGACTAGAAAATTTGTGTTTACAATAACCATTCACAGTTTCTCTTAATAAACTTAAATTCTAGCATACATGCATAATTCAATGTTTATTAAGCATTTTATTCAAATTATGTGTTCCGGCAGGTGTGAATAAAATGATTCCAAGATCCTAAAATCATTGAAGAACTAAGCACAGTTTGTCGACTTAATCCTAGAACATCTTAGGTAAGCAAAAGCCTTTTGCTAATAGTCTAGAAACTATTCTTGGTTGATAGGTACGTCTAAGAACTTATTAGGTAAACCTATCGAATTTGCCACGACATAAAAGGACTCCTTACTTATATCGTTGAGTTTCACCAAAACTAACATGTACTCACAATTATTTGTGTACCTTGCCCCTTTAGGACCAATAAGTAACACCTCGCTGAGCGAAAACTATTACTAGATTGATGTAAAGGATATCCAAGCAAGTGTATATTTTGGCATGGCACCTTTTAACTCAATTTTTAAGTTTGGAACTTAAGGCTCTTACTATGTTGGTTAGATTTTAAGTGAACTAAAATCCTTAATCATGCAACATAATCAAGCTTTTGATCTCATGCATTTTAAGACATATTTAAAAGCAATAAATAACTTAAAACATGCATAAGATATTTGTGATCTAGTATGGCCCGACTTCATCTTGAAGCTTTAACTTCAAAGTCCGTCTTGAAAATCTCCGTGGGAGGCACCATTTTCTTCAAATAGGATAAGCTATAACTAATTACAACTATTTGATGGTACGCAGACCATATTTGAATTGAAAAATAACTTTGGTACTTCAGACCAATTACATTCAAATTAATGGTACGCAGACCATATTTTCTATCCTATTTGGGCAATACTAGTCACTTCATAACCTGCAAAACAGTACATATACAATATATACCATTCACCCATTCATTATCATGAATGGCCCACATAGCTGGTTAGTAAAACACATTATGCATCACGTAAACATTTGCAGCAATTAATCAAGGGCACCAATAATCTACCAATTATTCAGTCCTTATTAATTCTAATCAAGTTGTTTTAACCTTAAGGATTTGTAGACCTAATCAAGAGTTTATGACTAAAAAGCGCTCCCACTTAAACCAATAAATTTATATGCTTTACTAATTTTAAACATAAAAATGTATTTCTAGTCTAACCGGAAACATACAAATTTAATTAAAATTTAAAGCTCATATGAATTTATAATTGAATCCAAAAGTTTAATTTAATTTCAGTCGTGTTTAAATTAATTCATGATTTTAATTTTAGTAAAATAATTAGAATAAATAAAATTTATTATAATTACAATATTCAAAATTAAAATCCAAGAAAATAATTTAAATTATTAATTTTAAAATTAATTAAAATTACGTGAACTGAAATTTTCAAATTAAACATTGAAAACGATCTAATCGTAACGCAAACACCCTACGCATTGCACGCCCATGGGCCGCTCGCACACAGCCATCGCTGGCCATGTGCGCGCAGCCCATGCGCTCGTCGCATAGCTGCTGCATCTCCATCGCAAGCCATCGCACGCTGTGGTGCTTGCTGCGCGCGCGCCAGCGCTCGTCGCACGCGAGCCATCGCTCGCAGTGCGCGTTCGCCAGCGCTCGCTGTGCGCGCGAGCCATCGCTCGCTGGGCGCGCGACATCGCTCGCTGTGCGCGCGACATCGCTCGCTGGGCGCGCGACATCGCTCGCTGTGCGCGCGACATCAATCGCTGGGCGCGCGACATCGCTCGCTGTGCGCGCGAGCCATCGCTCGATGTGCGCGCGAGCAACGCTGGGCGCAGCGCTCGTGGCACGCGAGCTTGCGCTCGCTGCGCGCGAGGCTGCGCTCTCTTGCGCGAGGCAGCGCGCGTTGTGGCGCAGCTCGCTTGCTGCCCACACGCGACTGCCTTGGCTTGCCTTTCGCCCATGCCCATTCGTCCATTGCTCGTGGCCCACGACACAAGGCAGGGCTGCTGCCTTGTGCTCGTGCACTACGCCCTTGCTCATTGCATTCGTGCCGCACGGGCGACGAGCTCCCTTGCTCGTCGTCGCATGCCCGCATTATACAACACCCCTTAAGGGTAACACGAAGCGTCCATTGCTTTGTGCGTGCAAGTTATATGAACGAATCGCATAAAAATTTAAAATTTATATTTAAAATTAATGACAAATTAATAAATAATATTAATTTCATAATTTTAGGGCGAAAAAATCGAAAATTTATTATTCAATTGATTTCCGATTGTTATGGATTCAAGTCTAGGTCATAAAAATTTAAAATTTATCATAAATTTAAAATTTTTATGGTGGTTTTTAATCATAGGTTTCTAATTAAATTATAATTAATTATGAAAATCAAATTAATTCTAAATTATTCTAATTTTCAACAAATTAATCATAATTACAAATTAGATTGCATAATTAACAAGGCTAGGCATTCAAACTTGTTAAACATATACAATAGGTCAATCAAAAATTCAAGATTTATCAACAAGAATCGCAAATATTTAATTTAACATCTTAAATTTACGAAATTTTGCATTCGAAAAACTAAAACCTTCGAAAAGTCATAGTTAGGCTTCGAATTTGAGAATTCTGGTTTCGGCAGAAAAATACTATTTTTGTCAAAATTTTAGAATGCCTTTTACATGCGGAATTGACACAAAAATCACTCGATTTGGATGAGTAACGAAGAAACTGCCGAAAAACTGCGTACGTATAATTAAATAAACGCAATTTGCAATTAATTAACAATTACGAAAATTAATCACCCCTTTTAATTCTTGCAAATTTGTAATATTTAACCATGTTCATGCAATTTAGATTATGAAAATAATAAGGGGCTCGTGATACCACTGTCAGGTTATGATACATATGATATTACATAAATCATGCGGAAACAACCATTAACCCAGGATTACATATTATTTACACATAATCATATAGCATAATTTAGATGCATACTCTTTGTTGCGTGCCCTCCCTAGCTGCGCCCGAACCGAACAAGAACAAGTCTTTAGGACTCCAAGTGTCGTCCCTCCGTAGATAGTCCACAGCACGTCCGGATCCGCCTTAAGATTGACCAACTAGAATCGCCCTTAAGGTACTAGAATTTTCGGCACTTTTGAGCAAGATGTGTGGCTGAATTTTTCTCTCAAAAACTCACTTTGAATACTTTGAAACTCGTTATAAATTGTGAACCCAGGCCACATATTTATAGGGTTATGGAAAGGGAATTGGAATCCTATTCAGATACAAATTAATTAAACCTAGAATCCTACAACAACTCTAATTTAATTAATTTATCAAATAGAATTAGGAATTTAATCATTAACCGAACTCTGCACGTTTTAGGAAACGTGCACGAACACAAACACTTACGCACACACACACGGCAGCCACGATGGGCCGCCCATGCGTGCGTGCGAGCAGCAGCCCACGCAGCGAGGCCTGCGCGAGCCACAAGCCCACGCAAGCACCCGCGCGCGCTGCGCGCGCTGTGCGCGCTACCACGGCCTGCTGGGCCTGGCCTTGCGCTGGGCCTAGCGTGGCTGTTTGTGTGGCGCGCTTGGCTTGCTGGGCGATGGCCTGGCTTCGTGCTGGGCCCTCGTCCGGCAGGCCTCGTCCGATGCTTTTTCGTACGATACGCTTCCGATTAAATTTCCGATTCCGGAATTCATTTCCGATACGAACAATATTTAACATTTCCGATTCCGGAATTAATTTCCGTTTCGAACAAATATTTAATATTTCCGTTTCCGGAATTATTTTCCGATTCCGGTAATATTTCCAATTCTGACAATATTTCCGTTTCCGGCAATATTTCCGATTCTGGTAATATTTCCATTTCCGATAATATTTTCCGATACGTACCATGTTTCCGTTTCCGGCAACATCTACGACTTGGATAATATTTATATTTCCGATACGATCCATATTTCCGTTCCCGGTAATATCATCGTTTCCGGAGTATTCATTTCTTGCCTGTGACGATCCCAGCTCCCACTGAAACCAAGATCCGTCGATTCCGAATATCCATAGATGGAGTATTTAATGCCATTAAATACTTGATCCGTTTACGTACTATTTGTGTGACCCTACGGGTTCAGTCAAGAGTAAGTTGTGGATTAATATCATTAATTCCACTTGAACTGAAGCGGCCTCTAGCTAGGCATTCAGCTCACTTGATCTCACTGAATTATTAACTTGTTAATTAATACTGAACCGCATTTATTAGACTTATCATAGAATGCATACTTGGACCAAGGGCATTATTTCCTTCAAAAGCATGATAACTAAACCTATGCAACAAGTGAGAAGCAACACTTACATTGTAGCACTGGAAATCAAGCATAGCTTTGAAATTCCATGAACTGTTTTAGAAGATGGGTTCGAGGCCCATGGTTGTAAAACATTGGGGTTGAACATTTATCATATATGAAATGTATTTTCATATTCCATTTAATCTTGGTTTAGTATTAAATGATGAGTCCCTTCAATTTGACGAAATATTCAAGATAGACTGTCAGGACCAGTCCTGTGACTAAGAAATGTCTATCAAGTGAACTTGAATGTCAAAAGTTGAAAATGGTCCCTGGTCGGAGTTTTCTATAAAATTGGACGCATAGAAAACGTTAGACGACTAGAATGCAAGATGACTAGTAGTTCTGTTTCTTGAACTATGTGGACATGGCAATGTCATAATCATTTGCATAGATACTTACTTTGGGAAGACTAGTATCGGACAAGACCTATGAAACTTTACTGTAAGAGATGAAAGTCTGTCATAAGTAAATTTCATTAAAATTATTAGACACTAAATCCTCAATACCTGAGTGATTTGAGATTACTTGTTTGAGAACTGGTTGCTTTGACGTTGACCAACCGTCGCACCGTAAAAGGAGGCTATAAAGGCAACTCTCAGGTAATCACCTATCAAACGAAGTCTAATCTCAAGATCGCAAGATTGGGATTGTCCTCCCATAAATCGGGATAAGATGCTTAAAAGTTGTACAAGGCCACTCGGAGAGCTAGAAACTGTGAAATGCATGGCCGTGCTCGGATGAATCATAGGCTATGATTATCTGTTTATTTGATCAGTTGAACTCTGAAACCGAGGAACACCTCTGGACATAATAAGGATGACAACTCTTACCTTATGTTCAAGAGCAAGCATCGAGCGACAAAGGAATTAGGAAATGCACACTTGTCCCTAAGGACAAGTGGGAGACTGAAGGAAATAATGCCCTTGGTCCAAGTATGCATTCTATGTTAAGTCTAATATGCGGTTCAGTATTAATTAACAAGTTAATAATTCAGTGAGATCAAGTGAGCTGAATGCCTAGCTAGAGGCCGCTTCAGTTCAAGTGGAATTAATGATATTAATCCACAGCTTACTCTTGACTGAACCCGTAGGGTCACACAAATAGTACGTAAACGGATCAAGTATTTAATGGCATTAAATACTCCATGTATGGATATTCGGAATCGACGGATCTTGGTTTCAGTGGGAGCTGAGATCGTCACAGGCAAGAAATGAATACTCCGGAAACGATGATATTGCCGGAAACGGAAATATGGATCGTATCGGAAATATAAATATTATCCAAGTCGTAGATGTTGCCAGAAACGGAAACATGGTACGTATCGGAAAATATTATCGGAAATGGAAATATTGCCGGAATCGGAAATATTGCCGGAAACGGAAATATTGTCAGAATCGGAAATATTATCGGAATCGGAAAATAATTCCGGAAACGGAAATATTAAATATTTGTTCGAAACGGAAATTAATTCCGGAATCGGAAATGTTAAATATTGTTCGTATCGGAAATGAATTCCGGAATCGGAAAATTAATCGGAAGCGCGTCGTACGAATTAGCATCGGACGAGCTTGCTAGACGAAGGCCCAGCACGAAGCCAGGCCCACGTCCAGCAACGCACGCCTCGACCAGGCCCAGCGCAAGGCCAGGCCCAGCCAAGGGCGCGCGCGCGCACGCAGCACCGCACATGGGCTGTGCGCTTGTCGTGGGCCGCAAGGCCTGCGCGGGTGCACGACTTGTACGATGCGTGTGCGGGAAATCCTTATTCTATTAGGATTCGTGCGAAGATTAAAATCCTAATCTTATTAGAATTGCTTTGTTATTTAGAGTCCTAATAAAGTTCTAATTAACAAATCCACATCCTAGTAGGATTACAATTCCTTTTCCATACCTCTATAAATAAGGGCCTAGGGTCATTATTTATACACAAGTTTTCAAGTATTCAAAGCTAGGATTTTTAAGCAGAAAAATCAGCCATAACTCTTGCCCATTTAGCCGAAAATAAGTAGTACCTTAAGGGAGATTCTAGTTGGTCAATATTAAGGCGGATCCGAACGTGCTGTGGACTATCTACGGAGGGACGACACTTGGAGTCCTAAAGACTTGTTCTTGTTCGGTTCGGGCGCAGCTAGGGAAGGCACGCAACAAAGAGTATGCATCTAAACTATGCTAAATGATTATGTGTAAATAATATGTTTTCCTGGCTTTATGGTTTTTCCGCATGATTTATGAATTGTCATATGTATCATAACATATCACTTATCTCGGTCAAGTGCAGAAGCCGAATACAGGGGGGTCGCTAATGTTGTCTTTGAGTCTTGTTGGATCTGCAACCTTCTTTTGGAACTCTTTTGTCCGATCCGCAAAGCTACACTGGTCTATTGTGATAATGTTAGTGCTATCTATCTCTCAAGCAATCCCGTTCAACATCAACGCACTAAACATATCGAAATGGACATTCACTTCGATCGTGAAAAGGTTTCTCGAGGTGAAGTCCGTGTTTTACATGTCCTAGTTCTCTCGTTATCAGATTGCCGACATCTTCACCAAAGGACTTTCGTGCGTACAATTCAATGATTTTATGGACATTCTAAACGTCCGTGAGGCTCCCTCTTTGACTGCAAGGGTGTGATAGATTATGTATGTTTTGTTTATATGTTTTGTAATTATGGAAAGCATAATTAGGACCCTAACCCTAACCAAAATGTAATCAGTATTTAAACATTTTGCTAAATCAATAATACTCACTCATCATAACTCTTATACTTGTTGTGGTGGGAGATTATTACATTGAGTGAAAACCACATAAGCAGAGTGTCACGTGTTATGTAAACTTTCTTAGAAACGTTGTTAATATATAGTATAGATTATGAGGACCATATATGAGAGTGACATCATGTGAGATGTGGTAATTATTTTTTAATTATTAACTGAAGATTATATTATATTTGTATCATTAATGACAACCCAATAATGACGGGTCAAAAATCCTGTCGCAAAATCCTATTGCGACAGGGCTAACAACCAAATAAAGACGGGAACAACCGTCGCAAATGCACTTTACAACGGGCCAACGACGGGATTTCCATCAATGACGGCCCCCCCTTTTACGACAGGAAAAATCGACCCTACCACTATCTCCCTTTAGCAACGGGATTTACCGTCGTTAATGGTACAATTTCTTGTAGTGAAAATATTTTGAATGGAGATTAATATTTTGAAAGAGAGTGAAAATAATAAAATATACTAGATGTAATGCATTTAAGAAAAAACACTGAAAAAATGCAAGTGATACATTAAAAAAAATAACAGAGGAAATTAAAATTCTTGAACAATATTTACAAATTAATAAGATTTTTGAGCATTCGCATACTAAGTAATATAAAGGAAACACCGCAGTTTTTTTTAATGTCCTTTCAATTTATGCACAAGAAACGACCATTGTATTCATTATTTACTAACTTTATATAGAATTAATAATATAATTATTTGAATAAAAATAGCTGGATGTTTTGTATGATGGAGGAAGCACCTGGCCAAATTCAGTCAATGATATACTCTAATTTAGTATGAAAGTTGTAATTTTTCCATAATTCCATTGTTAGTCTAATAGTCCCAATTTATTTATTTAATTTATTGCAAAAATTGGCCCATTTATTTTTTTCTTACATATCTTAACTTAATTGAACTTATTTTTTCTTAAATAAGGTAAATAAAACGGCAAATAATAAATCCAAAGCTGATTTATTTGAAAGAAGTAAAATTATTTCTTGGATTTATCATCTCCCGATCGACCAGAACATACCATACAATATCTAAATCACAAAAGTTTCATAAAATACTTTTTTAAAGTGGGGACAAAGATACCTTACAATAGAAGACGAGAACAACTTTTTTCTGTCATTATATTTGCACATAACCTTAGTACATAATCTGAGTAGTGTGGAGGGAATGAGGTGTTGTCTATGAATTTGTTAGCAAATAATAAGATGTTCAGGTGAAATATAAATCAATAGATAAAAAAATATTTGTGCATGGGACGTACAAAAATAGAAAGGAATATAACATGATAAAGTGTTATTAAATAACTCAGACATTTACTCATGGATTCTCTCGCTCTATTACTCCCGCAACAAGAATGACATTTCAGGCTAAATTCGATGTGCACATTTTTGTGGTAAACTACATCTTTTCTTTTTTACCGTGATGAAGAAAGATAACAACTTTTTCCCCACAAATATAACATAAAACATAAAAAAGGACTACAATGAAAAAACAAGGGTATCTACGTGAGTAAATAGGAGCATATTGTGTCCGCGTCGTCGGCCGATGCTACTTTTCGGTTCCGTTGCAACGCGTCGATCTTCGATAGTGTGTCACACGAAAAAAAAAAATGAAAACTTTGATTTGTTCAAGCTATAATATACACTTTGTTAATACTCCCTCCATTCCTTTTTGATCTTCCTGTTTCTATAAATGTCGTTCCTATTTGATCTTCCTGTTTCTATTTTTGGACATGACTTTTTACCATAAAATTCCCTACCATCCCTTATTTAATTCATTCACATTTTTCCATTCACCCACCCAACCCACTTTTATGATTTTTTATTACTTTAATAAAAATATCTTCTCTCTCCTTCATTTCTTTATTACTTTTATTCATTTATTTATTATTTTCTCTTAAACTCAATCATTACAAGATTCCATTTTCTTATTTTCTACCTCAAACACCAAATAGGAAGATCATTTAGGAATGTAGGAACTAGGAAGTACATCGGATGAGAATTAAATGATGTTGGAGTTAACGGGAGTTATGGAAGTTAATAAATTTTATTTTATTATTTTTTTGAGGTAAATGCACATAAATTGAAGATTAGCGGAGATTGAAGGCTTATAGTTAAAAGTTGGAAAAAATAATATTCTTATTTTTTTTCGTATATATATATTTTTACATAGGATAGGAAAGAAATAAAGTTGATTGATCATGCAACGAATGTTTAGCGTTTTTCTTCTCTATCTCGATAATAAGCTCCCCTTGCATATTACCAAAATGAAAATACACTAATAAGCCTCGCCGTTAATAAGGGTGTACCACATATATACTACCCCCTCCATTTAATAATGTATAAACTTAGATTTTTTTACTATATTTACACACATAATTGAAGATAATCTTCTAAATTTTTCCAATGTATAAAAAAAACATATTCATGTTGAGATCTTGTTTGATTAGTTTTAATTAGTGCTTAAATAATATAAAAAATATTGTATAATCAGAAATAAAAACGATATAAAATATGCATTGACAAACGTAAAAAAAAGTATATGAAACATCATTATGGAACGATGTGAGAAATCAATACGAAGTAGTTCTTAAAATGATAAATATATGGAGTAAATCATATACTCCGCACGTAGTACTACCGTACTACTACGTATGTATTCCCTCTATATTTAAATAGGAGACACACTTGGCCATACATGAGTATTAAGGAAGAATAGTTGAATGAAATAAAATAATAAAGCAATTGGAGTTGGGGTAAATATTTTAATCAAGTAAAATAAGTAGGACCATTAAATTTTGGATGGTTGTAGCGTGAGTGGTTTATGAAATTAATTATTTAACGTGGTAGTGGGTCATAGAGTAAATTAGATACTCCATCTGTTTTCGAATATTAGTCTCTTTTGGAATCTTGATACTATTCACAATTGAAGAGAATCTTCTAATTTTTTCCCAATACGTACTTCAAAACATATTCATGTGAGATTTTATTTTGTTCGTCTTAATGTATAGTTTAACAATATCAAATTTTTATACTTTTCTAACATACATATTTGGAGATATTTACGTTTAAATATTGAGTTGAAACGAGTTAAAAAGTCAAAATATGAGTAATATTTACGAACTGAGGGAGTATATTATTTAATTAGATGGTGAGGTTTTGAAAAGTTACTAAAAATGATAAGTGTGTATCTTATTTAAATACGGCCGAAAATATTAAATATGTCTCCTATTTAAATACGGAGGAATATAGTAGCAATTAACTTTTATTTGTATTGACAGAAGCATCACTTACAAATGTAATATTATCTAGATAAAATAGAAGATAGATGTAAGTTACATTAAGATAAATTGAGTGATGTGATTAGCATGCAGTAGAGCATTATATATACGAATCGGAGTATGATATTTCGTTCCGTTTAGTTACTTTCAAAATGGTCAAAGATAAGGCCTTAATTACGGTACTTGACACAATAAATAAAACAAAATTGATATCTTTAATCATCAATCGTCCATCCTTGTTTCGACACCTGTTGATATTCTACTAAACTAATGAAGGCAGATTAAACTAATGATGGCATGAAAGCTGTTCAAATATCTGTTTATCAGTTGAGTTATTTCATTATTCGCCAAAAATATAACTTTGATGTTGAACTTTAACCAATTTTTTATTGATTTTGTGAAAATAACAACTCCGCGTATTTGTCTTTTTTCTGAAATTAAGTAATAACAGAAGTATTATTCATGGTTAGTGTAAATTAAGTGTATGAAATACACCTATGTTATTGTAAGTTAAGCGTAAATTAATCTGTTTGACATAGTTAGACCATACTCATATGTCTCACTTTTGGGTAGGATTAGATGAAATAGCATGTGATATAATTACAAATATAAGATGATTTTTTTATAAGAATTCACTACGGAGTACTAGAACTTGAATCATTAGTGACAACCTAATAATGAATGGTTAAAAATCGCATTGCAAATGCCTTTTGCGACGGTGTTAATAACTGAATAAAGACGGGAATAACCGTAGCAAATGCCTTTTACGGCGGGGTAACGACGAGATTTTCCATCAATAACGGTCCCCTTTTACATGTGACGGGTTCGCAACAGAAAATTAAATCCCGTTATTATTGGCCTTTAGCGACGTACGTAATTTCTTGTCGTTAATGAAACAATTTCTTGTAGTGATTTTTTTTTTTTTTTCAACTTAAAATAAATTTGAATTTGTATTTCCTTTTATATAAATAAGGGGACAAAAGTGTTTTAGAGGGGAAGAATGGAGGAGGGAAGAAAAATGAAGATCGAGGAGTATTACGAGGGATTGTTATATTAAAAAGGAAAGCGTAGCATTCTTTCTTTGAAAACATTAAAATATTTGCCCTTTCATAAGTATATGATACTTATTAATTATAAAAAAAAAATACGATACTTAATTAGTTTAAGAAAACCATAGTCACCCCTATTATATTGTACGAATTATATATAATTCTTAATGTTATATAAAGTTAATATTGTAAATATACCTATGTTTTAGGAGCTTATGTGGTGTTAGGGTTGTGTAACTGAGTATTATAAATACGTGAAAAATAATATATGAATCGAAATGTTTCCTCCTATTCTTCCTTTCTTGAGTTTAACAACCCCTTTACAATCCAAAGTAAAGAAAATAGATCGAAATCTAATTTTTGTGATAAATAACCTTCCTCCCAACCAAGCACAACATTGTTAATACCTCACTTTAATAAAATTATATAGGAAGTGATGAAAACCATATTAATATACGAAGTAACTATTTCAAAAAAAAAAAAAAAAAATTGTAATTTAAAAAAAATATATATAGGGAAAATCATATTATCCATCAAAAAAAGGGTTTCAAATATTTTCTTTAATTGCATAAATTTGTTGGCTTATTACATCGGACAATTTTACACTAATGCGGATTTTTTTTTTTTTGGAAGGAATTTTAGATTAGGAGTTATTTTCCTCTTTAATTTGTCTACATCTATCTTTAATCAAGCTAGCATGACTTTACAATATAAAGTGTATATATTGATAGAAATAAGATTCTTACCTTTTTAGGGTTCCGATATGGAAAGCCAATGTTGGTTTTCATTTTTCAGTCAGATCACAACAAGACCCAAAGGAAAACTGCACGGTGCTTTCTTCAATCATCTCTCAAGATTAGAATAGGCTGAATAATTTTTAATCAAAATAATAAGCTGAAAAATATATTTTATAAAAATAACAAATTCATTTTTTCATAACAAGTTAGAAGTAAATAGTATTGGGTTCAACAATCACATCAAGCAACAACTTGCACAAACCCAACATTAGATCGATATACATATCATGGAAATTATGAAATGAAGTGATTTTTTTCCCATTTGTATGTACAAATTACAAGCATTTCTTCTAATGAAAGGGTGTAATTTACCATTCGTAAGCACGATAGGATGGACAACTGCACAACCTTTGTGCAAACAAATACTTTTGAATAAAATAATGTTCATATAATACGGAGTAAAAATATTTTTACTTTGTGCTCCGTATATGATACAGTATTATTAAAATTCAAACATTAAAAATGATATATGGAAATAAATGTATAGATGTTACCTTTAATAAGTGATGATAAATAGTTGATTAGTGAAAGAAAAGGACTAAAAACTTATTTAGTGAATGTTGAGCTGCATGATGAGGTGCTTGCACCCAATACCTTTTCAAGAAATCTGATTTTACATAATCAAACAACCCATACAAATCAAGGTTAATGATAATTATATAAACCAAGTAATAGAAACAAGAAATATCTATAAATATTCATCTCTATAATAATACAATAATTCTTTATACAAAAGGGGCTAGTTAAGAGCAATATGTAACCTAGCAAATGCAAATTTGTCACAAAATAAGCTTGTCTTTTATTAATTTCTACAATAATATTCCATTTAGAACTATTATTGAATATATTTTATACAAATATATGTACTAGATGGTTTTTTTCCCTGCTTTTTTTTGTTGTTGTTGATACTGCGCGCATTATCAACTGGATGATCATGCAATTATTGCTAATTACACTAGGAGGCCCATTAATCAATCAAACACCATACCCCCGCCCCTTGCCTCTCCTATACTACAAATCTCTCTTCAACAACAGAAAACTCTCTTTTAATACCCTAGCTAGCTACATGCCTAATTAATGGAAGTGTATAATATACTTCGTAAGATATATGACTATTGACTAAGCTAAGTGTATATGCTATACACTAGTACTACAAGTACCTTAGCGCTGCATAGGAAGTAGAATTCGATCAAGGTTAAGAATGATAGATGAAAAATATGAATAATAATAATCATGTATCTTAAAAATGACCATTAATTAAAGTGGAACTCGTAGGCTAGGGGGCCGGGATTACGAGTACCAGTTTAATCCAGGAAGAGGATATGGTTGTTGCCGGAAAATCCCATCCGAAAGACCCCCTAACATCGGTTGTTGTTGTTGTTGTTGTTGTTGTTGGTGCAACGGAGGTGGAGGAGTTGTCTGAGTAGGAAGTTGGTTGAGAAGATTAGACATTGAAGTAATATTGTTGTTGTTGTTGTTGTTGTTCTCATGATGATCACTCCTTCCTCCACTTTCCTCACTGCTATTGTTATTGTTAGTATTATCGATACTCATCTGGAGCATCGACAACCTCTTGCTAGGACTTTGAGCACCACAAATAGCGCCGCCACTGGTGTCATGGTCATTATTGTCGCCCCAATATAGGGATGGGAGGGATCTCTTGAGCGGCAACATAGAGGTTGGAGTTCCAGGGTCCATGCCTTGGTGATGAACATGAACACCACCACCCATCATCCCCTCGAACAAACCTTGTTGATCGACATGGGTGTTGAGGAAAGAACCATAGTTCAAAGAATTTGTTGTCGGTTTCGAAAGTGGTTGATCATGTCCCATGTTGTTTATTGAGCTTGGAATGGACATCGACATCGACATCGACATCGACATCGACATCGACATCGACGACAAACTTGTTCCCATCATCATCATATCCTCCATCGAATCTTCTCGCTCGTGATCCATCGCCCGACTTGTGTTGCTCTTCTTGTATATCCGACATAGCACCCAATCGTCCAACTTTATACAAATAATCAAACATTTTAATTTATTGTATAATCAAAAAGTTAATTAATCAACAACAGAATCATAAATAATAAATATATATACCCTTAATGATCCTCCTTTTTTGTTGTTGCAATGATCATAACCAGGGGGTTTGTTATTGGTGGGTTTAGTACTGTCAACCCAACGATATTCATGCATAATCCAATTAGTTTTCACACCTCTTGGAGGTTTACCACCATAGAAAACTAGAGCTTTCTTCACACCCACTTTCTCATTACCAGTGCTTAAAACAGGCTTATCAGTCCCTGTAGCCTTCCAATAACCAGATGTCGCTGCACGGTTTGGCCGTGCTCCGTTCGGATATTTCCGATCCCGAGGGCTGAAGAAGTACCACTCTTGCTCCCCAAACACAGCCTTAGCTGTTCAATTAATTAACATCAATAATAATACAACTACTCCTATATTATTATATCAAAATCATTAGATATTTACTCGATCGGCAAAACAAAAATAAATATCTGAATGAAAAAAAGGGGAAAAATTACCAGGAAGTTCCCAGGGGTCGAACTTGTAGAGGTCGATCTCGGCGATGATGGCGACAGGAAGAGGGGTAGACTGGACTTTTCGCTTAAGGTAGTGGACGACGAGCTCTTCGTCGGTGGGGTGGAAGCGGAACCCTGGTGGGAGCTGCGGATGCGACTCTTGTAGCTCGTGGTGGGACCCACCCGCCGCCGGTGAGTGGGTGCTATCCATGCTTATGGGTGATCTTCTATTGATTCTGTTTGTTGTGTAAAAAATATTTTTATGGGTTTCAGGGGAGGTTGTACTTGATAAGAGAAATGATGTTGAAAGAGAGAGGGGAGGAGAGAGAAAGAAGCTTAAATGTTGGTTGTGGTTGGATGGTCCCATTGTTTTATATGCATGACATGAGATGAGATGGGTGGGGCCCTTTTGTTGGGCAATGATACTCTGTGGTGCTCATTTTGTGTGAAACTAAAAGTTAATCACCACCATAAAACCGGATCATTAGAGTATGGTTTCAAACTAATCACGTGTGAATAACAAAGATAGCTCATAGCTATGTGTTTACCAAAAATCAAAAATCAAAAAAAAAATAAAAATAAAACAAAGATAGATAGATAGATAATTAAGATTCTTTAATTTTATTCTTTGTGCTTTAACATTGACACATATATTAAGAAAACTCGGTTGATTAAGGGTGATGAAGAGAAAAATAAAGATTCTTTGCCCATGCGATAGGATTAGGAAGATAGATGAATCACTTGTTTGACGTGGCTGTCTAAAAACGATGGAAATTGTTAGAAAATGACCCAATTTGTTTGTAATTATAAACTTGTGCGGTAAAATAAAACTACACATATATACTATGATGGAATGTAAAATTTTGAATTGCAATCATGCATAGAGTAATTGAGTTAAGATTGTTTTAGATTAATGGATAAGTAATGATTTGAATAAAATTTCGCTACATGCTACCCTTAATTAAGAGAATATTTAGAGTGATATATCATATATACAAGAGTTATATATCTTCCTCAAAATCTATCCCCGTGACTAGTTCTCCTAGGTTTATTCTTATTGTCTCAAATCCCTGATAAGACAAATGATTCTATTGTGTCTAGCAATTCGTACTTTGTGCTAGCCACTATTAAAAAATGTACGTACCCTACATCAAAGTTGATTTTTCCAATAAAAAAGTTGAAATAGTTGTTTTTATAAACCTCTTAAATAATTATAATTTGATTTCTACATGTAATAAATTATCCACAAATATCAATTAACTTTGAAGTTTTTCTTTTTTTTTTTAAAGAAAATTAATGTATTTGATTTTTTCTGCAAAAGGTCTTGCGCGCACAAGGTGTACAATAAATTTATTGTACACCAAGATAACTTTTATGCAGTTTTTCGTAACTTTAACCTATTTTCCTGTAACTTTTATATTATAAAATTAAAAAGTTGATAGATAAACATTTTAAAGGGTTAAATGATTAATTTATACATTATTAGTGATTTTGAAGAAATAATTTTTTATTCAAATGAAAAAATTTATCATTAAAAAATAGATAACTTTTACATATATAAATGTAACTTTAAAGCATTTTAAGTCAACTTTTACTTCGATGTACAATATTTATTGTACACCCATTGTAAATAAGAATTTGTGTTTTTTCTGAAGACATTGTTAGTGAATTCTAAATAAATAGTACGGAGTATTAATTAACCAATAGTTGTAATTTTATTTATTTTTAATTTCAACATATAAAGCGACTGAATTTATGGTACAAAGAGAAAAAAATTTGTGTTTTACTGTATGATCATTTTAAAGTTGGCTTTTACATCGATAAGAGATTAAATACCGTAAAATTCATAATTTTTTTTATTTTTTTCCGGAATATTGTACAATTGATATCTTGTTGTAACAAAATTTACACTACAAGAATTTGTATCTTTAACGACAACCTAATTACGACGGGTCAAAAATCCCGTCGCAAAAGCGTTTTGCGACGGGGCTAACAACCAAACAATGACGGGAATAACCGTCGCAAATGTCTTTTACGACGGATTTACGACGGGATTTCTATTAACGACGGCCCCCTTTTATAACGGGTTCGCGACAGGAAATCCCGTCGTTAATCAACGATTATTGGCCTTTCGCGACGGGATTTCCTGTCGTTAATAGTACAATTTTTTGTAGTGTTATTGTATCAGTTAGGTCTTAAGTATGTCCCATGAAATGGCCAGTGACCAAGAGTAAGGAGTGTTTTTAGTGTCTTTTGCATGTTAATTTGTAATTACTGCAAAAATAAAAAACACTATTTATTATTTGATGAAAATTGTTTAATTTATAATTATATAAGGACTTGAAAAATACAAGTGAGAGCTTCGTTAATCGTCCGATTTTTAGTTCCTAATTTCGACACGTGGTAAGGACAATGGGACCGCAGTCCACAAATTGAAGAGACAAAAGGATAGATGGATAAGTTTAGCAACAAATTAACCTATCCTTTCAAAAAAGGTTCCTTTCTTTCATGCTTTATTAATTTATTTACTAATTAATTTTTGACACCTGAAATTTTCTTTGTATTCAAATACGAATTCTCCTCAATCTTGATATGTGTTAATTAACCCCTATAATATTAGATTATGACAAATACGTTATACGGTTTTTTTTTAAAGGTAAGATTAAGGTTATTATTCGGTTGAATTTCCTTTAGATTAATTCGGTCAAATTAACACGCTAGATAAGTAGGAAATGGGGATGGAGGAGGATAACGGAATCGATCTACTCTCCAAAATTAAAGTGCTCCTATTAGGAATCGGATCTCTAACCTTGAGGTTAGAATGAAGGTGACCGGTCTCTTTTCTACTAGGCCAAACTTAGGATAAATTGACGAATATGAATGGAATAATCACAACGAACGTGTTAGTGATAAATTTAACTTTGAACACGGAAGTATAATAACACGGAGTAATAATATTTATCACTAAATAATTGACACGAAGGGTGAAATAGAGAATTTTCATTAGAAACGTAATCAAACGGAAAGAGGGGGGAAAACTAATGAAAGGAGTGGATGGGGTATTTTCTTGTCAATCTTCTCTCGTACTAAAGATTAATTTTGGGGTTGTATTTGATTTTTATTTGCTTTTAATCACGTGTTATAATTAGATTTCTACACTTCACTTAACTTTTTTTTTTAAGCTTAATTAATTCACCTGATTTGATTATACAAAAAGTCAAGAACCCACGGAAATATGTGTTCAATTCCAATTTTCGCTCGCTTCACAAATAAGTATCCATTTACTTTAGTCTGTTTTCGAAAGGTATATAGAAGTAGGGTAACGAAATACGGAGTATGCAATATTTAGGAGTACAAATAAGCATTTAACGTATTTATAAAAATGCTGGTCCCAAAAAAAAAAAAAGTACTTATAAATTGAAAGTAATTTAGAAATGTATTATAACCCTATGTTTTTGTTTTTGTTTTTGTATTTAGTCCGCATATTTCATCTTTTATAGAGGTAAGGGATACAATAAAATTTTAATCTACATTGAAAAATAATTTAGGAATGTTTGTCGAGATCACACGTCGGTCGATGTAGTTAATGTTTAGTATTAACTTATGTTTTTATTTTAATTAGCCTTTTTGAATGTAGTCCTTAGGGATGCATATATTTGTGGTTATTCCTTCTCTCTTTTCCTCTAATAATAGTCTAGTAAATAATTTCACAGTCTCTCCTCTTTAAAAACTCAATTAATTAAAGTTCTCCCTCCGTTCCATGAAGATCTTCTCATTTTCTGTTTTGCGTCCTTTCGTGAAATTCTTCTCACTTTCCTTTTTATTCCATTTTTGTGAAAAAATACTACAATTCAATCCCATTTTTGACTAGTACTACCTCCGTTTCAAAAAGATCTTTACAATTACTATTTGCACGAACTTCAATGCAATATTTAACTACTAATATATCCAATTTCGTACGTGAAAAAATTATAAAAAATTGATATTATGAAAATATATACCGAGATCAATCTAACAATATCTCACATGTAACGTTTTGATGTATATAATAGTGAGAATTTGTGGTCAAAGTTTTTATACTTTGGACACATTTTCCAAAGCGTAAAGAACTTTCAGAAACGAAGGTAGTAAGAATTTAGTTTTCTTACCCACCCTATCTCTCTGCTCACTATGGCCCCCTTATTCATTTTCCTTGATATGTAGAGCTATCGCAATTCGTGAGAAAATTTTTGTGGATCGTAGGGATTAGGGAGTATAAAGTAGACCCAATTAGCATGGTTCTCGTCTTAGCTTGGTGTATATATATTATAAGGATATCAATACCTGGTGTATATATATTATAAGGATATCAATACCTAGTACTACCTCCGTTTCTGAAAGTTCTTTACGCTTTGGAAAATGTGTCCAAAGTATAAAAACTTTGACCGTAAATTCTCTCTATTATATACATCAAAACGTTACATGCATGTAAGATCTTGTCAGATTGGTCTCGATATGTATTTTCAGATTATCAAATTTTTATAATTTTTTCACATACGAAATTGGATATATTAGTAGTTAAATATTGCATTGGAGTTCGTGCAAATAGTAACTGTAAAGATTTTTTTGAAACGGATCCGTTTCTGAAAGTTCTTTACGCTATGGAAAATGTGTCCAAAGTATAAAAAGTTTGACCGTAAATTCTCACTATTATATACATCAAAACATTACATGTAAGATCTTGTTAGATTGGTCTCGGTATGTATTTTCAGAATATCAAAATTTTATAATTTTTTCACATACGAAATTTGGTATATTAGTAGTTAAATATTGCATTGGAGTTCGTGCAAATAGTAACTGTAAAGATCTTTTTGAAACGGATGTAGTATTTAAAAAAGAAGATCATGATTTATTAGATGACATGTTTCATCTCATCTTTCTTTTATTAAGACCATGGTTTATTAGATGACATGTGTCATCCCACATTTCCTCTATTAATTTGTTCTTTTTTTTCAATTTTTGTTTTTGTTGTTTGTTTCACCATCTAATTTGTATATTTTTTCAACTTTCAACGCACTGAAATCACAATTCCTTAACAAAATTAACACTTTAAGTGACCGCTTAACAACTACTATATAATTATCCGTTCATTGAACGGGGCCATAAGCTAGTTTATTTGTGAAACAGATGGATTATATGATTTCAGTACGACTCATGATCGATTTATGCATATATAGAAGGGACAATTGACATTTATTGTAAGAGTGATATGTAGTGCATTTACTACAATGAAGTACATGATATGATTTGTGAATTTGTGGCTATTTTTATGGCACTGTCAATTTCATGTTACATATTCTTGACTGGATGATAACTGTTTTATATAAGTCGACAAAAGATCAAAACGTATTATTAATTGTTATTTAAGAAACTTTCTTGAAATTAATCATCCTGAATATCATATATACATATCGTGGCCAATCAAATTTACTCTTTAATTTTTCTTCAATGAACTAAAAGAAGTTGATCGGGTCAAATAAGTGTCCAAATCCAAGTAATTAACTTACTCCCTAAAATTAAACATAGTTATTGTTTGGTTAAAAGAGTTTTCCAGAGTAAAAATTAGAGATTTGATGATTTCAAACTGCTATTAAAAGTGTTTGGTTAAATTTCTTTCGGAAGAGAGTTTATTTTGAAAGGAAAAGATGATTTTGGAAAAGCTTAGTAGTGGTTTGCATTTAGAGGCCTGAATGAAGAGAGGTTTAATGGGTCATTTTACCCACTAAAAACATGTTCTGTATAACATTTTTCAAGTGTTGGAATGGAATTAATTAACTTATTCCATTAGCTATTGTTTGGTATGAGAGGTGGATAACACATTTCATTTCTAAAGGGTAACCATTACCACCAATTTGTTACCATTGCTAACCTTGAGGTAACAAAGTGTTACCCTTCTCGATCAATCACTAATTTGATACAAGAGATTGTTTTCCTTGAGTATACCAAATAACAAATAATGGTAAAACTTAACATTACCATTTCTCTTTCTTTAATGTTTCCAATCCATTTCCTTTTTTACATTCATACTAAACATGCTCTAATAATTCACATATCACCTGTTTATCAAATCGAAAATGATAAAGGTCACAACATGCGACATTTAACTTGTGTCACAATGATTACATGACATGCTTATGTGTAATGATTTAAATTGGAAACTAAAATATTTAACTTATATAACCTATTATACATGTTACAAAAAAATGTAGAAAAATCTTCATATTCTAATTTGTTTCCTTCTTTATATCGACTACCTTATTTACATATTTTTATAATAAAAATATTGCATTGATAGTAAAATTATTTTTGATTACGCATAGTCTACGTGGCGCCTATATGTACCTATTAAACCCCGACATATAACACTGTGACAATTAAATTTTATCACAACTTACAACCTTTATCATCACCCTTATCAAATATTTTTACGCAAACCACTAATATAAGTAATTAGTAAAAGTTAATTGCCAAACATCGTCAAAAGACTCAAAACAATCTTGTGTGAGGATTAATTTTTGATGGCTGTGAACTTGTGGGCTGTGGGAAGAGTCATGAAAATCCAATACTTGAGTGACAAATATGGGGTCAGTTGCCCAAATATCTACATAGGGAATAATGCTAATGTGGGGTCAGTTGTCTGTAAGACGATGAGCCAGGTCCTTTTTATTTGTCACTTCTATTGTTGTATTTCTCCGTTTCTATTTAAGTGTCAAGTTCCCATAAATAGCGTTCTTTTATAAGAATTCAGTTTTATTTTTAGACATACACTTTTTTTACTTTTTATATACTTTTCCTACTTTTTCACCTACTTTTCAACTTTTCTATAAATCATTATTACATTTTTCTTACACATTCTACACTTTTCCCACTTTTCAATCCGCACATCCTTTTTATTTGTACTTTAAACATTAAACAATCATTTACTTTTTTCTTTCCCAAAAAAAAACACTCCCAATTATTACCTCTTACACACAATTCAGTTTTATTAAAAACCGCGTAAATGTCAAAGTTGACACTTAAATAAGAACGGAGGGAGTAATACAGAGTAATACTAGATTAGGTCCCGTGCACGCAAGGTTATTTGAAAATTATTAATTGACTATCTTTTTTAACTGAAATATTTATCCCTTAAATCTATTGCGTAATTAATAAAACTCGAACGTACTCATTTTATCATATAATATACAATTTCCGCTCTATTACGTATTATATATTTTATATGTTTAATATGATGATTTGACCGAATTAAATATTTGATATGCTTAATATGAACAAAATATTATTATTGATATGAAGATCTGACTAAATATTACCAAAATTGTTTAATAATATCCTATTTAATAATCCTACAATTTTTTCTATTTATAAACATTTATATAAACATTTATATAAAAGGAGAGAAAATAAAAATAGAATAAAGTAATACTACCTCCGTTCCTAAATGATCTTTACGGTTACTATTTGCACGGTAATTAAGGAATTATGGTGAACATGTGATGGTGGGGTAACAAATGGAAAATGAGTGGCTATAAATTGTCCAACAATGTGAGTGGGTGGAAACTAATATTAAAGTATTGTGAGTGGGTAAGTTATGGTGGGCCAAATAAGAGTAAAAATAGAATAAAGTAGGATTGTAAAGAACTTTCAGGAACGGACTAAAACGGAAAGCGTAAAGAACTTTTAGGAACGGAGGTAGTATTTTTTTTTAGGAAAGGATTTTTGGCGGGAAAAAATTGCACCAGGAATTGACACCTGTCATTCCTGATGTCTCTTTTAGTATATAGTAATAGATACTCCCTCGGTCCTTTTTTATGGCTCAAATCCTCTTTATTAAAAGTTGGGTATAAATAATGCACACGAGATAATAAAATGGTCTTATAAAGAGAGAGAACAAGTAGAAAAACTTACCATTTAAAGTATAGTGCAATTTCAAAAAGGGATTTGAGGCGAAAAAAGGAATAGAAGGAGTAATAACTTAATACTTCATCTGTTTGGAAAATATCGCACTATTTATTTTGTACTATTCATACTACGACTTTGGCCTTTTTTGTGATTTGTACGTAAGGAAATTTTAGTCATGTGTGGTCATGTTAGATTCATATCGATATATATTTTTTATATATTAATTTTTTAAAATTTTTACTTGCACATAATTTGAGATATTAAGAGCCAAAATAATGGTTAGATGAGTAAAAATCGACCATGATACGATATTTCCGAAATGAAGGAAGTATTATGTTCTGAGACCCATGCTAAATACCCGGTTCACATCCTTGATTGTAATAACACATCAACATTTGAATGCATCGTTCGTTAAAGGGCCATATTAACCTCCAAATTGACTTTAATTGTATTTTGATCATCAACACCTTCAATGTTTGAACGAAAAAATTGACGAGGAATAATCGAATTAAACAAGCTTAAGATACGAATCTTTTTAAGCTGACCTAACGGTCTAACAGAGAAGTACTGTTGTGGAAAATCGAAATCAATTAACCCAAACAATTTGGTTCGATGTGTTGAAACATATCATTTCTAAACAAAATATGTGAGTGTTCCACATTAATAAATGATGACAAAGTTAATCATTTAATAAAAGTGACGTATCCATGATTTTTGGGGTGTTGTGTCACCATCGTCCACAACACATAATATATACTTTAAAAAAAAGGTATTGTCCCAAAAGTAATATACAAAACTATCACCTAAGAGACCATAATAATGTATTCAATGGAAAGTAAACCCTAGAGGTGTAAGCGTGTTTAAACCTAGGACGAACGTGAGTCCGTTATAAATACATGTGGGATTACATAAGCATTAAGTTGAAGTCCTTTGTTGTTAATAATTCATGGCGATGTTTAATTCGGTAACAATCAATTTCACTTCCCATAGTAAACCTAATTTTGCTCTTTAATTTCTACAAGAGTTAAACAAGTAATTTTGCATGTGAATGTCAACTCCCTTATCTTATTTTGGCTATTTGTTCTTACTTCATCATTTTCACACTATTATATCCATGCTATACATCTCCACTAACACTTTCCATTCACATTTATACATAATTTATTTATCTTACTCAGACTCGAGTACTAAATTATTTCCGACTCAAGTCTTGTCTAAATTTCGACTCAGGTCTTGTTTAAGTTCCGCCTCATATATTATGTAACATTTGTTTTATGATTTTGACCCAAAATGAAGTGTTTAGGTGTTCTGCCTATGTCTAAGTGTCGACTAACTCTTTTTGCTTTTGTTTCACGTTTGGTGAATTGCTAGTCAATGAATTGCTCATAGTAGCGGTTTGAAGGTGATCTAGACAAGAATGAATAAGGAATCCTGGATGTACGTGTTTCGTTGCTTGTCAGATTGAAATTTCCTTGTGAAATGTCTTATTAGTCTTACAAACCGTGTAAGCTCCACGTTAACATAAAACTCGAAAAATTGGTCAGTGAAGGGATAAATATCATCTTAGGGGATGTTTAGTTGGATATTTTGGAATGAGTTAGACTGAAATTAAAATTTATGGCATCCATTTTATTGTTTGGTTCAGACTTTTTAGTATAGAGTCTCATATTAAGAGGGTTCTAACTCCACTGAATCCCCATAGAATCTCATACTCGATCACCTCTCACCGTGTGGGATTTTTAAGAATCCATTCCATTCAAGTTACAATCCCTAACCGGTAACTTTTGTGTAAGATCGCCTTACCAAAAAGACCACTTTGATTGCTTAACTAATTGGTTTCATTGCTTAACTAATTAGTTCTAGTGCTTTACTAATTAGTTTCACTATTTAACTAATTGGTTTCAGTGCTTAACTAATTAATTTCAATGTTTAATTAATTGATTTTATTGCTTAACTTATATGACACTAAGGTGGTATTTTGTGTAATACCGCCTTATATAAAAGTTTGTAAACCTTAACACACCATTGGTCAGTAAAGGGCTAAAATTACTTGACACTTGGCATGGATATGATGTTTCGACACTTCATTTAAAATAAAGCAAGGCTTCGCGGTTTTTTTTAACATGCAGTATATATAAACGGATAAATTATTTTTTACCACCTAAAAAAATCAAAAAAATTATTTTTTTACCACCTAAAAAATTAAAACTTGTATTTTACCACCCAAAAAAATAAAACTTGTTTTCTACCACCTGAAAATAAAAAAATATATGAAAATGTTATGTAGGGGGCCACAATAACGGTAATAATCCTTATATATTACGAAAATGATAAAGGTCGCAACATGCGACCTTTAAGCCGTGTCACAATGATGACATGGCATGCTTATGTGTCATGATTTAAATTAGAAACTAAAATATTTAACTTATATAATCTATTATATACCTTTCAAAAAAAGGTAGGAAAATCTTAATATTCTAATTTGTTTCCTTCTTTACATTGATTACCTTATTTATATATTTTTATAGTAAAAATATTGAATTGATAGTAAAAATATTCTGATGACGCATAGCCTACGTGGCGCCTATATGTACCAATTAAACCGCGACACGTAAGATTGCGACAATATTTAACTTGCGACCTTTATCATCACCCTATATATTATATTCTTCCACGATTTCATGTATTTAACTCTATTCTCTTCCCCAACTTCCTTATGTTCCATGAATTTACATAATTTTTCACCACCACTAATTCAAAAAAATGACAAAATCTAATGAAGGTAAAGATAGAAGGGTGAAAGAGTTAAAGAAAATCCCACAAGGAGTAAAAAAATTGGGGGGAAATAAAATTAGGTAGCCATAATTCATCTATTTTTTTAGCTTTCAGGTGGTAAAAAACAATTTTTAATTTATTTTTAGGTAGTAAATACAAGTTTTAATTTTTTAGGTGGTAAAAAATAATTTTTTAATTTTTATAGGTGGTAAAAAAACAATGTCATATAAACTGTATAAAATCACTCAAACCTTTATGCTACTCAGTTACTCGTACATTGTAGGTACGCAGTACAACGTACTTCCTCCGTTAATTTTTATTCGTAACGTTTGTCACTTTCACGCATACCAATGCACAACTTTGATATCATTATCTTTAATTTTTTTTAGAAAAATATAAAAAGTTAATATTTTAAAAATACACATTAAGATGATTCTAACAAGATCTCACATGACTATCTTACGTATAAACACTACAAGAATTTGTATCTTTAACGACAACCTAATTACGACGGGTCAAAAATCCCGTCGCAAAAGCCTTTTGTGACGGGGCTAACAACCAAACAATGACGGGAATAACTGTCGCAAATGTCTTTTACGACGGGTTTACGACGGATTTACGACGGGATTTTCTATTAACGACGACCCCCTTTTATGACGGGTTCGCGACAGGAAATCCCGTCGTTAATCAACGATTATTGGTCTTTCGCGACGGGATTTCCCGTCGTTAATAGTACAATTATTTGTAGTGAAATCACCAACAATTGTCAAATTAGAATATATGAATAATGCATAAATCTCAAACGTTGCGAGTATTAAAAATCGGATGAAGTATATGTTTATACACTACAAGAATTTGTATCTTTTACGACAACCTAATTACGACAGGTCAAAAATCCCGTCGCAAAAGCCTTTTGCGACGGGGCTAACAACCAAACAATGACGGGAATAACCGTCGCAAATGTCTTTTACGACGGGTTTACAACGGGTTTACGACGGGATTTCTATTAACGACGGCCCCCTTTTATGACGGGTTCGCGACAGGAAATCCCGTCATTAATCAACAATTATTGGCCTTTCGCGACGGGATTTCCCGTCGTTAAAAGTACAATTTCTTGTAGTTAGCCAGGATTTCAGAATCACTGGTATGTAATATTTGAAAGTGATGTTTTACTCCTAAAACTAGGCCGAAGGATTCCGATATTGTACATAATATGGTTACAATCCTCTTAAATAGTAACAAAACTTGGGTACGTGGTGTGATTTAGTATGTTGTAAGATTAGTACTATACTACACTTAATTAAATGATTGCTTGTTCTCACCTAAGTTTACAAGAAAAATTAATTCATTGAATTAATTATGGTTTAAAATCCAAATAATTCGGAAAAGGCTAGGGATATACATGGTGTGCAAAGGTATCTTGCACACCACCTATTAAATTTTGCCACCTCACAAATCCCACTAAAAAAAGAGAGGGAAAAGCTTTGTGAAAATAGTATTTTGGGCGGCAATTTTTTTCACTGATTTGCGTCATTCTGTTCTCTTGAGCGGGATGTAATTGCGCCAACATACACATTTTCGTTTTTGCGCCAAAACAATTTTCCACCTCAACTTTCATCTTTCACCTCAACTTTCATTTTTCTCCTCTGGTTTTCCATTGAAGAGGAATTTTCATCTTTCATTTGAAGAGGAACTTTCATCTTTCATTTGAAGAGGAACTGCAAAGCAAAAATAATATTTCTGGTTTTTATTTCTAAAGTGAATGCAAATTATGTGATTATTTTTCCCACTATGAATTTCTATTTATCTTTATATTTTTCGCCATTTTCGAAGCTTGTAACTATCTCAATGAGGTGAAACTTCCATGTGTTTAATAATGCATATAACATGTTTGATGAAATTACCAAGAGAGTTTCATTTTGTTTTATTAAGATTTAATTAGTTTCAATTGTGATATACTGGGTGTAAGAAGGTGTAGAAGAGAACTAGATATGTAATGTGTTATTATTCGACTTTTCGAAACTGGAAATGATGAATTGTTAGTGACAATGGCTGCTTTGTTTAGTTAAGTGACAATGGGATGTTGAAGCTACATGAAATCGTATGAGTTATGTTTATGATTCTATAAATTGAATAAAAGATACTCACAAATGTATTTTGATTTTAGAGTTTGAATAAAATATACTCTCTCACATAAAACCAGAAGTAAAAAAACCAGATAGAAAAAAAGAGGAATTTTTTTTTAACCATTCAGTAGGATCGAACACGGGTTTACCGTAGTGAAGAGATGATTAAGTAACCAATTTAGCAGGGGGTATCAGCACAACATAGTAAGCTATGAAAATTTTTATATGACGGATTAACAAATGAAGTTAATAAGAAGTTTGTGTATAAACTTGTAATGCTCCCACAAATTCAAACATGAACTCCTCAAATATAAATTTTATTATTAACAAAATAAATCAAAATAAAAATAAAACTATTTTCTCCCAGTTTCCCTTTTTGTGCATTACGAATCGAACTTGGGTTCATAATTCAACATATCTATAACATGTGGTAAATACTCAAGTGGCGAAGTTAATTCATTTGCCAAGCCTTCACGACTTATTTTATTATTGTATTGTATTATAGGAAAAGGTGTGGTCATAATAATCCTATTGTATAAAAACGCTTATAAAATTTTCTAAAGTACTAATGCCATCGTAACAGATGATTTTGCAATGATACTTCCATAAAATACGATAACAACTTAAACCATCTACTTTAACATGAATTATGATGTCGTGGAATCACCTCCAATTTTAAGTACATCAAAAAACAAATAAAATCATAATTTTAAATAGATGAAAAGAATTTATGTTTAAACTATAGACGTGTTGATACCCATGCATGCAACATGAGTAATTTTTTATTTTTAAAATCAGTACACTAGTTTATGGGATCATCCTTTTTAAAAGAATCCGTATTTGAATGGTCAAATTAATTTGTATTGCAAACTAGACGTGCTGATACCCCTTTGTCATATTGGTTACTTGAACACTTCCTAAACTTCATTGAACACCAAGGTTCGAATCCTAACAAGACCTTAGGATTTTGTTTTTTTTAATATCACATGTTTTATGGGATCAATATTTACATAAAGAAATCAAATACGTTTTTTACGTTTTTTTCCCTATCTAAATATTTTTTGATCCTTTTAAAACAAAATAGATTTTACGTAGAATATACCCCTCCAAAAAATTAGTGCAACTTTGATCAAAATTAAAATAGTTTCAAACGTGCATATAATTTATTCTCACTGCCCCCCACTTATAAATAAAATTCATAATAAAATTTCAAATTAGGAATTTTTTTCATATAATTTTTTTTTATATCACATATTTATGGGATCAATATTTACATGACGAAATCAAAATCGATAAAACCACAATCATTATGGCTTTTATTTATCCTATGTACTACAAACCCTTTCAAAGAAACTAAAATCATGTTGTATTTTGTTAACCGATTTTTTAAAAAAGTTATAAGATAAAAACTTTTAAACATCTTTTTTAAATAAAATATTTTGACTAATTCGCACTTAACCCTTTTTTTTTAAAAAAAAGTTCATGAAGATTGAACGCTTGGAATGATACCACCTTCACGAACTATATTCTCCAACTTAATGAAATACATCGAACATGAAACCCTTCGTGTTTAATATGATATTCAATAAACTTAAAGCTACTATTCGCGTCAAGAATAAAAAAAACGCTTACTATTCAGGTTTAATATGATATTCAATAAACTTAAAGCTACTATTCGCCTCAAGAATAAAAAAAAAACGTATAGCTTTACTTTTCTTGTGCTTGTTATGTGGAACATATATATTTTTACACTATTCTGTGTGATTGGTAGTTTATTGTATGATACCATATTAACAAATATGATCTTATAACATCATATAATACCTTCAACAAAAAAAAGCTACCTTAGGGAAGCTTGGAACACATGGAAATAAACTGAAAAATTAGGTAGCATTGTGGTGCCCATTGTGACAAGACTACAAGACGTATTAGTTGCAACATTTGATCACTTCTTAATAAAAGTGATCCTATTAAAACAACAATCATGATAATATAGCTAGATGATGGTGATTCCAAAACACAGTAGTCAACAAAAATATTCAGTACATCAAAACATGATAATGTAAATTATAAAAACTAACACAACAACACTTGTAAAATCAAAAGAAGGAAAATGGTATAGCTAGATAATGGTGATTCCAAAACGCAGTTGTCAACTAAAATATCCAGTACATCAAAACATGATAATGTAAATATTGTCAAAAGCCTGGACGCATAGCTGAATATTGGTTTGATCCTTGCGACATGTATGACTGTGAAAGCTGTTGCGGATTCCTCACGCTGAAGTTGGGATAACCTCTTCCAAGTGGTTGCTGGTTCAGATATATATTCGGACGATAATTACTGCTGCTGGGTGCGAAAAAGTTAGGATTGTACCCCGGATTGATATAATTTCCGCCGTAATATTGATATCCACCGTAGTAAGAATCAGTTACACCAGCACTTCTACCAGCATCAACATGGCCTTGTTCTCCATTTGGCAATGCCTCATCATTCTCCTTTGCAAAATCGAACACAAAAGAGAAAATTCAATCAAAAAAACAGAATAATATGTTATGCAATATTATAATTTCTATACTTTGTATTAGTATTTGTACCACAATATTCTCGTCGTACTTGTATAAAATATAAAATAAACCCTATATATACATATAATAACAGAAAAAGATTCTATATATACAAAATTAATCTTTAAAAACAAGAATGAAGAACATAAACCCTTTTCTATGAAAAAATTAGCTAGCATAAATAGATTATGTATATAATATTGTAACATCGCAAAAACTAGAATGATTTATTTTGATGGACTACAATTTATTTTCTTTATTTGAGGTGTAGTCTAACGAATGGAATTAAAAGATCATACCTCGTCCATATCCTCGTCTGTGTCGTGCACAACATTTTTTCGCCTTTTCCTTGTTTTTTTCTCAGCTGGGTGCTTTTTCCTTTTCTCTTGAGCCCTACCTTTGCCTCTTTGGTCTATCGGATCTTTACTGGCCCCTTCAACTGGCACTGCGGAGCGTTCGAGGTGTTGTTTATTGTTTTCCTTTGGCCTTATCCTACGGCGGCCAAACACCCTCTTACTCGAAGGGTCCCACCAGTCCATAAAATCATCACCATCAGTCCTCTTAATACCAATTGTATCTTCGAGACTCTCACGCATTTTTTCAGTGGCTTCCATAAAAATCGAGAGTGTCTCACTGTTGTGCAGTGCCAACGTAGAAATGTAGTTGTTCCGTTTTGCTACCTCCCTACTGTTTTTCACTTGGGTTGAGTCATTTGGGTCATAATACTCAACCTTGATACTCTCGTAATCCCTAACTACGTTTTTCCTCCATCTAGTCAAAATGTACTTATCAGGTATAGAGTTGACATCCTCACAATGAATCGCACGAATGATGTGCCTGCACAAAATTCCCCGAAACTCAAAAAGCATACATGAGCAAGTAAACTCACCCATTTCTTTGTCAATGGTAACCTGAAAAGTCTTCTGCTTTGCTTTATGTACGGGGATTGGGATCTTCTCCACCGCATCATATAAGATTTTTGTGCCGTCACGGCCAGTACTCACAATATTTGTGTGCGTCAGACCCATCACCTCACCCCTCACCTCTTTAAACTTTGTATTGGTGTATGCCTTGCAGAACACTACCTCCGCAATTAGGGTGTTGTTATAAGTATATGGTTTATTTTGTGAGTCGAGATGTAACTTCTTTTCCTCTTCCACTTTTCCTCTAAGAGCTGCCTCAAATTGCTTCATGAATTGTATCAAACACGTGTTTAAGCCTACATATGTTTTGAAAAAGCGGTTCATTCCTTCACTCCTTTGTGATGATGACATTCCAGCCCAAAATGAGCTCCGCCAATAACCAGGGGCCCAACTGGCCCGAATACGATAAGTTTCATTTATCCATTTGTCGTTCTGTAACCCAAATTTCGTAACCATGGATTTCCATGCATCATCAAATTCTTCGATGGTCAGTGTGTCGTGCACGACTACTTGAAAATCTTTATCTATTTCTTTCCAGCTCGAATATTTGCCCAAGTTTCTGCTTGCATTCTGCATAATATGCCAAACACATAACCTATGCGGCACACCAGGAAATGCAGTCTGGACTGCCTTTCCAATAGCCTTACACTGATCGGTGATGATGCCCATTGGGGGTTTTCCCATACACTGCAGCCATTGTTCGAATACCCAAACAAATGATTCTGCATCCTCGTAGGTTATTAGGGCAGCACCAAGGACGATTGATGAGCCGTGATGATTGCAACCAATAAAAGGAGCAAAAGGCATTTTGTGCCTGATAAATAAAGTTAAAAGATATATTATTCGCATCATTGTTGTTACTTATCCAATCAACAACGTCAATGTTTAGTAAATATAAAATGATCCTTTAAATTAACATATGATGTGTTTTAAATGACAAATAAGTTTATGAAACATAAATGATACTAACACGATTCTATAAATTGTAACTTAATCCATTTTCATTAATAAACATATCCTATAAATGATAATCTAATGTATTTTAAATACAGATGCTACGTTCAATATTTATTAAATACAAATGATCCTCTAACATAAAATATGATGTGTTTTAAATGAAAAAGAAGTTTATGAAACATAAATGATACTAATACGATCCTATAAATTATAACTTAATCCATTTTCAATAATAAACATAAATCATCCTATAAATGATAATCATTCGTATTTTAAATACAGAAGCTATGTTCAATATTTAATAAATACAAATGATCCTCTAAAATAAAATATGATGTGTTTTAAATGAAAAAGAAGTTTATGAAACATAAATGATACTAATACGATCCTATAAATTGAAACTTAATCCATTTTAATTAATAAACATAAATCATCCTATAAATGATAATCTAATGTATTTTTAAATACAGATGCTATGTTCAACTTTTTTTCAAAAAAATAAAAATTATAACTGTTTATAAAACATTAATGATCCCGTAAATGTTAAAATGGTGTTTTTTCAAAAAATATATATCATGTAGGATACATGTATCATACCTGTTGCATAGGAAAGTTGTATCAAATGTGATAATATCTCCAAAATCTTTGTATTGTGCCCTGCACCTTGCATCAGCCCAGAAAACGTTCAAGAGCTTCCCTTCTTTATCCGTTTGGATTGCACTGTAGAAGTCTTTATTGAATTCATGCATTTTCTTAAAGTGTGCTTCAACAGCAGCTGCATCACCTCCAAAAATGGTACGCCTACGTTCCAAGTTCACTGCATTTCTCAGGTCGCGGTGATTGTATGATACATTTGCATGTCCTCCACTCCCAATCACAAGCGAGTTAAAGCTCTTATTCAAAGATATCCCAGCTGCATCATTCAGAACCATCTTTTGAAAAGATTGTTCATCAATACATCGATAGTTCGCCATTAGCCGGGTGTGATCCGGATAAAGATCATGATTGTGAGACAAATCACAATGCTTGATTACCATCATGTCATTCTCTAGCCGCGCATCTACAAACACCTTACACCCCGTAACTTTAGTTCTTTCCCCCCTTTTCGGGGCTCCTTTGTTACAAATAAATCGAATCCTTCTCATCATATGATACATGGGCTCTTTATCCCCTACCCCCTTTTTGTTAACTCCTTCTTCACGGTACTCATGTATTAATGAACTTGATCTCACAGAGAACTCAAAACCTTTATTATACGCATACTTATGGCAGTAATCAGCAAATTCATTGCCCGAAGGAAAGGACATCCCCACAGTTGGGATTTTATCAACATGGTTTACGGATGGCTCCTCATCCTCCTGAGCCTCCTCATCCTCCTGAGCCACCTCATCCTCCTGAGCCTCCTCGCCCTGTTCCACCACATCATTTGAAGACAACTCAATGGCCTCCTCGTCCACCTCAGCCTCCTCCACAACATCATATGTACGAAGCTCCTCGCCCTTTTCCACCACATCACTTGAAGACAACTCAATGGTCTCCTCCACACATTCATTTAGGTCTATATTGAAATTTGTAGTTACATTGTCATCATTAAACTGATTCTCCAGTGCGTTATCATGCACGGCTTGGTTTGATGTCTCTCCACGCAAACGAAGCTCTGCCATATCATCTAACACTTCATTTAGGTCTATATTCACATCTTTGCGTGAAATGTGGGAATCAGTCTTCATTTCACTGTGGTGATTGTAAGATAAGGTGTAAGATAGACATGAATTGACAATATAATCTTATGGCTTACAAAAAAGTACATAAAATAATAGGCACCATAATATTACTTTACGAAAATATCGATTCATCACCTTAATGAACAATTTTCACATCATTCAAATTACGTCTATTAAATCAAAATCGCAATATAAAAAATGATAATAATATCTAATTAACATTAATAAGTTATTAAAATGTTACAGTTCTCACCCGGCAATGGAAGCCGGAAGTATACGCCAGAAAAAGTTGTCGTCGGTTCTATCGTTGTGGGCCTTGTGGCAGCTAGTACTTCACGGCAAGGAGAGAAAATTTTACAGTACTCTAAAACCCCAAGATGAAGTTTGAAATTTTATCATGAATTATATTTATATAGGGACAATGTGACGTTTAAACTACTTCTTGGGAAATAGTGTTAATAAATTACATATACGTTTGAACTATTTGAATTTTGATCGTTCATGTACGAATTTTTTGGAGGGGTATATTTTAACTAAAATCTATTATGTTTTAAAGGGATCAAAAAATATTTAGTTATGAAAATATATTAATCCCATAACATGTGATAACATGACAAAAAAAATTCTAAGGTCAAATTTTAACATTTTGATCCCATAATTATGAATTTTATTTATAAGTGGGGGGCAGTGTTTAATGTGACGTTTAAACTTCATATGGGAAATAGTGGTAATAAATAAATTATATGCACGTTTGAAACTATTTTAATTTTGATCAAAGTTGCACGAATTTTACGTAAAATTCGTAAAATCTTTTTTGTTTTAAAAGGATCAAACAATAATTAGATAGGAAAAAAACATTAAAAAAACAAAATCCTAAGGTCTTATAGGATTCGAAACCCAGTGTTTCATGAAGTTTAGGAAGCGTTCAACTGTTCAAGTAACCAATATGACAAAGGGGTATCAGCACGTCTAATTTGCAATACAAATTTATTTGACTTAATAACGGATTCTTTTAAAAATAATGATCCCATAAACTAATGTACTGATCGATTTAAAAAAATACAACATGATTTTAGTTTCTTGGAAAGGGTTTGTAGTACATAGGATAAATAAAAGCCATAATGATTGTGGTTTTATCGATTTTGATTTCTTGATGTAAATATTGATCCCAAAAATATTTGATATAAAAAAAAATTAAATTATATGCACGTTTGAAACTATTTTTATTTTGATCAAAGTTGCACGAATTTTTTGGAGGGGAATATTTTACGTAAAATCTTTTTTGTTTTCAAAAGGATCAAACAATATTTAGATAGGGAAAAAAACATAGAAAATGTATTTGATTTCTTTATGTAAATATTGATCTCATAAAACATGTGATATTAAAAAAAAAAAAAAAATCCTAAGTTCTTGTTAGGATTCGAAACTTGGTGTTTTATGAACTTTAGGAAGCGTTCAAGTAACCAATATGACAAAGGGGTATCAGCACGTCTAATTTGCAATACAAATTAATTTGGCACTTCAAATACGGATTCTTTTAAAAAGAATGATCCCATAAACTAATGTACTGATCGATTTAAAAGTAGGCGGATTTTTTTATGCAGTGACTGTAGTTAAATTATTGTGTTTTTTATATTATCTTTTAATTTTTTTTCTTTAATACAATATTTGTCTCTTTTACAAAACTACAAAATACGTGTACTATACTTCATTACAAACTTTTTTTTTTTGAAGGTATTATATGATGTTATAAGATCATATTTTGTTAATATGGTATCATACAACAAATTATACTACCAATCACACAGAATAGTGTAAAAATATATCAGTTCAACATAACAAGCACGAGAACAGTAAAGCTATAAGTTTTGTTTTTGATTCTTGAGGCGAATAGTAGCTTTAAGTTTATTGAATATCATATTAAATATGAATAGTAAGCGTTTTTTATTCTTGACGCGAATAGTAGCTTTAAGTTTATTGAATATCATATTAAACATGAATATTAAACGTGAATAGTAATCGGTTTGATTTGGTGTTCAGCCCAGCAAATTTAAACTAAGAAAAGGCGTTGTTAACGGAAATGAACTATAAACAGAAACGATTATATTATCTCGTTAATTGAAGAGATTATATTCTCTTATAAATTGAAAAGATATCGCAACTAATGAAACCAAAATGGAAAATGATTCATAAAAACAAAAACTAGTTAAAATAAGAACATGTCAATTCATATTAAATTTATGTCCCTCCGGCAAACAAACCCTCCAGGACCAAGATTGACCATCTCGATTTTGATCACCATAGCCGACACCGTCGTTGTAGATATTCCTACTCAATTGCCCAGCCCACCAACAACGTGCACACGTTCCCGCTTCTTCTATGGTGTCGTGGATTATGTCACAACGAGCTCTAGGCCGAATGAGCGCCATCCTACTCCAGTCCACCGAACCTCTGCTGAAATGAATTTTATCCCTCACGTAACACATATTTTTCTTATTAAGCATCTCAATTATCATGAGTTCATATATTCCGTTGGCCTTCGGAATAATCTCATCCTCAAAAATTTCTCCCAATGTTCTAGATTGGGAAGGAGGTAAAACGAAGGGTTTCATGTTCGATGTATTTCAATAAGTTGGAGAATATTTTATTTTTTATCAGAGATGGTAATCTATATATATGGGACCATCAGAAGCCCAAAGTAATTTTATCTGGTCGTTCCAAATTCTTAACCCTAAGGTAGTATCATTTTCATCTGGTCGTTCAAAATTCTACATTAATAACAAAGGATACTCTGATTATCAAAAAGATATTTTAAATACAATTATTAAACTTGAATATACTATATCAAATACTATTTGAATATTAAATTAATGTTAATAGGATAATCTATAAATACACATTGGATACTACGTAGACGTTGTCATTGAAACTATAACAGAATTAATGTAGACGATTGTATCTTAAAAACAAAGGATTCTATTTTATTGTTAATAAGATACTATAAAATAAATTATCATAATTAATATAATTAATTTGTATCTACTTTGAACCTTACTGATAATATGATACTATGTAAATTATTGTGATACTTAAATAATTTTCTTCATTGTCTATTCTGAACGTTAAAATAAATTTGTTGGAATTTTAATCGATAGAAATATTGACGTTGTCATAATTATAGACCGGTCTTGAAAATCATTTTGTCGTCCTATAAATGTCGATTAAGCTTCAAAATTAAACCTATTCAAATTTACAAACAAAAGTGTAACCTTTTCTTCCCTTTGAGCAAAAAGAAAAACAAAACATAATCCATAACACATACAATGGCGAATTCTGAACCCATTGATAAAATTGTCAATATAGAAAAGGAACCTTATTTTCCAAACCACGATGAGTTTGGAGCGTGGGATTGCATTTTTTATGAACACATATTTCCTAAAATAACGAGGATTTTTGATCTTCTGAAATGTCTCCAGTTGGAGAAGAGATGTTGCGATCTTGCTGGTGACAAAATCCATGCAAATGAAGGAGTTGACTGGAGCGACTTAGAATCGTTCTGTTGTAAGAACACCCTCCCGTGTGGTGAACGCCATGAAAACCTAGATGCCATGTCGGAGTGCGAGATCTGCACTTGGTCTGTTCCCTTAAGGTTCGATGCAATGAAGAAGGGGCGTGATTTCCTTGTCAACACTCATGGAGGCATGAAAAAAAGAATGATCTACAACTCATGGCCTGAGAGGCATTACTTTACAAAACTGAGGAACTGATTACTTCTTCGAAATGGTTTGTTGATGTTACTTTTCCAGAATATATCTATCTATGCATCCTACTTCGTTCATTTTGCCATTTTGAACTTTCCAGAATCCATTTCTGTCGGCCTTTTTTCAATTATATGGATTATTTTGGATCACTAGCCTTGGATTGTAAGAGACAGTTGTGTTTTTATCTATTAATTATGTTCATCTCGTTTTATCTCTTTAAATTTATGTATTTTTATGATATTTAACTCTTCCGCATCTTATCTGCTACTGCACATCTCATACCGTAAGACAATTTGATTCATATAAAAAAAATAAGAAACTAATGAATAATTATACAAGGCTTTTTAAATGTACTCCGTACTAATTATAAAGCCAAAAAAAAAATGGCTTAAAAATAAAACATAATTTCGGATGATCCTTTTTAATGGATAAATACCCTTTGATAAGGTTATGATACTAAAAAGATTCAAAAGTGTTACAGAAGTATATCTTATGATTTACTTAAATCCCACGCAAACACTAATACTTAGTGTTTGTATCATACTCCAATACTACTTGATATATACTTCTGTAACAAAAAGTCATTAACAAAAACGACGAAAACGAAAATTAAGACATGCATGACACTTAGGTATAAATCCAACCACTACATGAACGAGAATCCATTCGGGTTTTTGATCTGGTTAGTCTTCCTCAACATCTGCTCGAAACGCAAAGCGTCCCTCCATGGCCATGTTTCATCCGACTCACGGACCTGACCTCCATGTGTATGGACAAAATACTCAACGCCTAAATTGAAGGTGTTTCTACGGTCGTGTATACGCCACCCACAAAACTCACACCCTTCAAACTCTTGGAAACTTTGGTGGAGTAATATGCAGATATCTGTAGGCCTAGAACAAACCTTCTCCAGCTGACTCCAGTTCACATCTTTATTCTTGTGAACTCTCTCACCTACAATACCAAGCCATCTCTTGTTCAATGACTGTAAGTTTAATATGTCACATATACCTTCAATCTTTGGAAAAAATTCTTGTTCAAAAATCTGGTCCCAAGCTCCAAACTCATCATGGTTTGGATAATAAGGTTCCACTTCATTTTCATCAATCTTTGGAACAAAATTTTGCTCAAAAATCTGGCCCTTAGCTCCAAACTCATCATGGTTTGGATAATAAGGCTCAAAAATCTCGTCCCAATCTCCATACTCATCATTGTATGGATTATAAGGTTCCATTTCGTTTCCATCAATCTGTGGAAAATTTTCGTGGTCAAAAACCTGATCCCAAGCTTCAAACTCATGACCTTCATGAGAGGGTTTCAACTTTTTTTGTGGCCTCTCCTCCATGTTTTGTGAACGATATCAAGTGTTTGATAGTATACAATGTTTGATTCCTAATAGAGCTAGTTATGATGAGCTTAAAGCATTGAGCTAACATTCCATACATATATATGTCCTATAAAAATGGCGGGAAATATGATAATATAACCTCCATTCCCGCCACACATATAATTATTAGAGCAAAAAATCATTAATAGATAATTTTAGGTATCATTTTCCTATATATAATATCAATATGAATAACATATGTTCTTTTTTTCCCGCCACTGCTTCATGTTATGTCCCGCCGTAATATTTATGGGGACTAACACAATAGTTATTATCCCCAGTCATTAGTAACAACGAATTATTATTTTATATTATTAAATAAATATTAAATTATTTTGTATCGTTATAATCTCATCCTTTTTAAAGATAAGCCGATAAGACATGTTTCTCATAAACCCAATTTGATATTGACAAATGACAAATAATACATGGAAAATGTCCTAAAGAAAATAAAGTGTGTCCCAATTTATAATAACCGTATATTTTATTTACTTTAACCTAAATGAGTAACGATACGCTACGCAAAAAAATAATACAATGGAAAATAAAAAAAGTGTTGTGAAATTATATCAATCTAAGTAGATACAAAATATATGTTGCGAATGTTAACAAATCTTTCATGGAATCATTTTAGTTAATAAAGAGTCATAAAAATTGATGTATTTTATCAAATAAACATGAATATATTTTTTCAAGTAAACATGATTGATTGTTGGGAACTCGTTAAGTTTATGGGAATTATTAGATAATTTATTGGTCCCCTTAATCAAAAAGTTACATTGGAAATATAAAATTGGTTGTGTGGTATAAATACGTTGTAAGCCCGTACTACATTTTTTTATGATTGCAAATGATTATAGAAAAAACATAACGATATCATAAAGTATCTACCGATCACCAAAGGATATTTTTTTTTCTCTCCGTATGGTTGGATATATGCAGTGACCCCGTATATTGTAAGTTAATTAATTCGTAATTTTAAATTGTTCGATGAAATGTTGATCTTGTTTCATAAACTTTGATACGATTACTCGAAATTCAAGTAAAATATGTGCGTAAATTAAAAGTAAAGTATTTTGAATGAAAATCAAGTAAAATATATGGGAAAAAAATATGCGTAAATTGTAACATTTTTAAGATAATCTAAGTTGTCTTAGGGGTCATTTTAGACGAATCATTTAAGTGGTAAAGATTTACTATCTAAGGATCACTTGCCACCACGATTATTTAAAAGGAAAAAATAAAACATTTACTATTCTATAAAGTGTTAACAACTCTTTTACGGGATCATTTAAGTGATAAAGAAAGCGGGAAATTGAATCTACTTTACTCCTAGCGTCATAGTATAAATACTCCAAAGGAGATTTTTGGTAACTTGTTACTTTTATCGGGGCTACGAGAATATTTAATGTCCCTACTATCAAATATATAATATATTGGAAATATAACATTGATTTTCTCTAGAATAATCGTCTACATAGGAAATTTGTATTAGTAGTTTAAAAGATTATTTGAATCGTATACACTAATTGTGTATTCATATTTGCTCTACAATAATGGTCTACAATAAGTAATACGTTGTGCATATGGTTATGTTGATCCTACGTAGCGTGTAATTCTGCAAGCGAGATTTGTAATATGTGTGTTAATAATAAAAATTGTTTACATATTTTATAGCACAAAAATTTAATATCCATCACCAATTAAGATAGAAAAATACTGCTAGCAGGGAGTCATTTTTTATCTATTAAGTCTGAGTATGCTTATAAAGGATCATTTAACCTTTAACGAGATCATAAATAAAATAAACATATTGAACGAAAGAATAAAGTTAAAACGTAGTTTTATATCAAATTTTTCTTCGGGAACGGAGTAAGATTTAGTGGACTCGTAAGTCTATCAATACAAAAGTTAGGATTTGGAAATCATATTTCATTCATCCGTCAAATCCACGAAATCAATTTTCTTGATCCTTTTGCAGCCCATATTCTCTTCAGTAAAATCCACAGGTTCCACCTTGACAATTCGGTCATCAACTTCTGCTAGACTAATTAGACGTTCCCCTTTGTCATTAACAGGAATGTTCCCAATATCACCATTTTGAACCATGTAGTTGAACCTCTCCTCCTGGAACATATTTTCAACGTTCGGTGCATGTCCGGAAAGAGTCACCAACTTACCAGCTTGAAAAGGACCAAGACAGTACAAAACCTGCCGCATAAACATTCTAAATTTGTGGCTATCCTTCAAGTGTTGTAGGTCTTGTAGTTCCTTCGAAGAAGGTGCTGGACATAAGAGCACAAAAAAGAAGCAATAAAATCAGAATGCATTTAAAAATATTAAATTATATTGTGTGTATGTTACTATAGGAATCAAGTAGGTAAACTAAAATTTACCGCAACATCTCTTTCGCTTAGCCATTCAGATTTGATATACTGGAGTAAGGAAGAAATCGTGTAGGACTAAGTAAAATGTATGTTTGGGATTATATAAAATTACGAAGACGTTATACCCTTCAAACAGTTGTAGTTTGTTTATATAGAGATTAAGTTTCCCGCCAAACTTATTATGTGACATTTTATAATCATTAATATATACTTTTAAGTATCAGTTAACTATATAGAGTATCATATGCAGATTATTGATGTGCTTATTTCCCGCCAATACTTCTTGCTAATGGCTAATTTATGGGGACTATGACAACAGTTATTGTCCCTAATATCAATATAATCATTAGCAGTAAAGAAAATGGATAAGGTGTGTTAAATATATTTTGATTACGTTCATTGAGGACACTATATATACTTTGAGTCTTTGATTAACACAAATAGATAATGATCTCCAGAAAATATTTATTTATGAATACAAATATTTATTTCAAGGAATCATATAGATTATATAAAGATCTAAAAGTAAATTAAAATTATTTAAACGGTGATGTCATTCTAATGTGAATGTGATTAAATGGTGGGCAAGTTGTTTTCAATTCATATAGCCGTTGTAGACATTGCCTACATATAAGTGTAGTATACAAGGGTTGTACCATACCTTCACTTATATCTTCGCTCATATATCTACTTTATTCCATGGAAAATCAAGATAGTAATGTTGTAGATGTCGTTGATGTCATCGTTGAACCATACTATCCAAATCACGATGAGTTCGGGCAATGGGATATTATCTTTGAAGAACACATATATCCAAAGGTCACAGGGATCTTTGATCTACTCAAAATTCAGGCTTTGAATAGGGATTGGAAAGAGATGGTCGGTAACCGAATCAACAAGAAGCAGAACATCGATTGGAGCCAATTTGAAAGATATTGTTGCAAGCCGTTGTTATCCTGTAAAATACATCACGACTCTCTGGATGCCATGAAGCAATGTGAGAAGTGTTCATGGACAGTTCGTTGGAGGGGTCGAGCATTATGTAGAGGAATTGATTTTCTGGTAAATACTCACGGTGGCACGTTAAAAAACGCCATGTATGGTTCATGGTTAGACCGCGATGACTTTAGTTGGAAATGTTAATTAACTTATAGTGGTGGAAACTTCTAATTTGATTTGTGCTTATAGTTCTATCATTTTTTTTAATGCATTTTGGATTAGAGAACAATCATCTAACATGTTTTATTCAATGCATCTTATATTCCAAATATAAGTAATCCGTATAATTGATACCATTTTAAACGTTTTCATTCTTTGTACATTTAGATGATCCCAATAAAATATAAATCTCATTCGAAAGGAAGGAAAAACATTCAACTACAAGATGTCATTGAATCTTTTAATAATTATTTAAAAGGGAAAATTCTAATTTATTAATTTATAAATTAAAAGAAAACAAGTTTGACAATTCTTAAATTGCTGATAAACACCAAACACAAAACATAACTTCAATATGAACTACAATCATCCTCAACTCTCAAGTTCTCTTCATTACATGGCCCACCGGCAAGCATTCCCTCCACGACCATGATACACCATCCTCTTCGGTAATTGATGTGTTATATTTCACAGCACGGTTGTGCGCCCTACGCAGCGTATGTCCAGCCCACCAACACATGAAACATTGTCCTGCTTCTTCGATGTTTTCATGTTTAATGCCGCAATGTATGACTGGATGACCAAGCCCCATATCACTCCATTTCACATTTAGTAAATAGGCAGGTATTTCGTTGGAGTCGGCAAGATCCATAACGAAGTATTCCATCTTTAAAAAACTTTATTTGCGAATTTTGACGCAGAAGAAAATGGAAAAGAAGATGACACTTTGAAGAAGAGGGAGAAGAGAATGGAGTATTTATTTGGGAATATGGATGGAGTAACTGATGATATTAGAATTTAAAAAGTTTGACAATAAATCTTTGTATAATTGAAATGAATATATTAATTAACTTTTGTTGAAATCTTTCATTAATTACCATTTCGTAGAAAATGCCCCTTGATGTAATCAAGAAGAGTTCATTGAATTGATCACTTTATAAGTATTATGTTAATATTTAACTATTGGTCCTTTTATAGGGTAAATGATCCTTTACAACTAAAAGGGTAATGGATGTAATAGTTTAATGTATAACAACATATTTTATAGGATCATTACTAGAAATAATGAAAATACTTTGAATCCACCCTCTTTTTTTTGCCACAAGTTTTTCCGTATCCAGGCTTTATTGATCATTCATTATGAGTCCTTTCGTATCCCCACGTACTGAAAAATTCTTTGACTGATAAAAGGCTATTCGTTTCATGTGTACATCCAATCCATCTTTGTCCATTATAAATACCAACAACCATTCTAATTCTGTTTACCCTCTCCATCTTAATCAAAATCATTTCTAACAAATCAAGAACAAATCAAGCCAATTGACAATGTCTGATGTTGCACCAAATGCTGATGTTGCACCCAATGCTGATGTTGCACCCAATGCTAACAAATCAAGCCAATTGCCGATGTCTGATGTTGCACCCAATGCTGATTCCACCACTGACCAAGCCTACTACCCGGATCATGAAGAGTTCGGTCAATGGGATATGATTTTTGAAGAACTTATTTTTCCAAAGATCACAGATATCTTCACTCTCCTTGCATGTCTATCAATGAACAAAACTATGTGCAACGAGGCCGGTAAAAAGATAAACGCCAATACACACGTGGATTGGAGCAAACTTGAAGAATTCTGCTGTAGGAAACATTCCACATGTGGTGCACGCCACACTGCTCTTGATGAAATGATGCTTTGCGGCAATTGCAACTATTCTGTACCAGCTAGGTTCGATGCATTGATGAGAGGGATGAATTTTCTGGTGAGAACCCATGGTGGTATGAAGAAAGAAGTGATTTACGATTCTTGGGGAGAGAAACGTTACTTTATGTAACTAAAACTGGTTCATCAATTGTTATAGTTGTTTCAACTGGGTGGCGCATTTTAATTTTATGTACTTTCATTTCGTTCTTTTAATTTAAGTTTGAACTACTATAAGTAGTTTAATTTTATTGGTTTCGGTATTTTCACCCAAATATCTGTTTCCTAGTTTGAACTACTATATGTAGTTTTAAGTTTGAGCTATTATATATAGTTTCATTTTAATGGTTTCATTTGTTTCACCCAATTTGATCTTACTTTATCTGTTTTGTATTGCTTTTCTAAATACGTCACATATTGAAATTTCTATATAATTTATTTTAATGTTTGATCATATTGATGAACAATCTAATGACAACGGTAAATAAATCCGTATGCTGTAAATAAATTTTTTATAACATAACTACAAGCTAGGAAGGATTACACGGTGTAATTCTTATTAGAGGATCATTGTGGGTATCAACATATCAAAATATTGGATAATTTACATAACTTTGTAGAATTAGCTGACTTAGTGGCTAAAATTACAAGAGATCATTGTGTCAAAAAAAATGTTAAAGAGTGTATAAGATTACAAGAAATCATTGTGTCAAAAGAATGTTAGAGGATCATTGTAGGTATGGAAGTATCAAAATATTAGATATTACAAAAATAATCTTCATTATCAATGAGATAACTTCGATCCAATAATTTGGTTATATTTTGTAACTATAATGTAGTTGATTATTTTCTAATACCTATTTTATTATTATAAACTAGTATTTCGACCCGTGCATGCACGGGAGCATCCTATTCATAAAGTGTGAAAAACTTATATCGTTTGAGATACAATTTTTAGGTATCATAAAATATAATTTTTGTGGTACATTCACAAATATTTGATTAGTGTGAAAAACTTTTAAAAAGAGTGATCCCATAAACTAATGTACTGATCGATTTAAAAGTAGGCGGATTTTTTATGCAGTGATTGTAGTTAAATTATTGTCTTTTTTATAGTATCTTTTAATTTTTTGTCTTTAATACAATATTTGTCTCTTTTACAAAACTACAAAATACGTGTACTATACTTCATTACAAACTTTTTATTTTGAAGGTATTATATGATATTATAAGATCATAGTTTGTTAATATGGTATCATACAACAAACTACCAATCACACAGAATAGTGTAAAAATATATCTGTTCCACATAACAAGCAAGAGAACAGTAAAGCTATAAGTTTTGTTTTTTATTCTTGAGGCGAATAGTAGCTTTAAGTTTATTGAATATCATATTAAACCTGAATAGTAAGCGTTTTTTTATTCTTGACGCGAATAGTAGCTTTAAGTTAATTGAATATCATATTAAACACGAAGGGTTTCATGTTCGATGTATTTCATTAAGTTGGAGAATATAGTTCGTGAAGGTGGTATCATTCCCCAATGTGAAGCTTGGAAGGCCAACACTCGAAGAGTGGAAGAAAAAACTAACTGTAAGCGTATATCAACTTCTGCCCTCTTATTTTCCTTACGTGCATTACATAGGCTTTATGATGATGAGAATTGGGGTGTGTTAGTATAGTAGTCATCAATCCCAATTTTCGTATATGCTATTATGGGGATTTGGTCATATTCTAAACGGAATGCTGGCAAAATTTCTGCAGACATGCTTTGCATCGAGATATTTATATTTTAAAACGTCATGCATACAAAATTTGTTCAAACTTTTCACATGACTCTTTATTTTTCTTCAATGATGCAGTACCCAACCATGAGGATTTATCCAGATAGGGTGGTAGAAGTTATCAATAACTTAGATAAACAGAAACAATGGGTGAGGGAAGCGGGGTTCAAAGCACTATTGGATTTGAAGTTTGTTAGAGTGGATAGGTTTTTCCTATCATGGTTGTGTGGCAGGTGGGATCCTGATACACAATTACTTCGCATCCGAGATGACTATGAGATCAAGATTGACGAAGAAATGGTTGGGTGGATATTAGGTTTGGGATTCCACAGGGATTTATTCACGATTGAAGATCCTGTTGCACAGGACAGTGAGTTTAAGAAGTTAAAGTCCAAGTACAAGAACCAAGGGGGGATAGGACATGCAATTGCTTTGCAGAAACTAGAGAAGCACATGTCTAATAGAGAGAAGTTTATGAGGTCTTTCATACTATACGTGTTTGGGAACTTGTTTTGCGCAATATTGAACAACTATATCAGCGCATCATTGTGTTGGGTTTTGAAGAATCGATATCTGCAGGGGAATAATCCGTTGACATATAAATGGGCAAAGTATGTACTTGAGTGGATGATAGATGATTTTAAGAGAGCAGGCAATAAGGAACACGTTAGTGGTGTTAGAGGTGGTGCTTTGATACTCATGGTAAGTTGGTTCTCACTTGAATATGGTTTACCTTATTAATTATATAAGATCTATATTTATTAACTAGTATCATAATATGTTAAAATATGGTTCTCACTTGAATATGGTTTACCTTATTAATTATATAGGATCTATATTTATTAACTAGTATCATAATATGTTAAAATACGATAAATATGATTTACTGTAATACGAATTCTTATTTGGGTCATTGTTATATTTATAGTATCATTATGATTTATGTTAATAGTATCATTATTATATTAATAGTCATTATGGTTTACCTTATTAATTACATTATTACAGATAGCATATCTAGATAGAATACACCTAGGTGATCATGGCCCAAGATGGAACTTATGTGCTCCAAGGTTGGGAATGTGGCAGCAGAATGAACTAGACAACGCAATCTCTCTGGATACTGGAGCAAATGGGTATGGCGTAGCAGAGGTAAGAATAATGCTAAACCTTTACCAGTTATATTGGTGCTACAAGGAGTTCATACTGATTTTGTTTATTCATTTCTTACTTTTAGGTTGTTCGAGGTGTGGTATACGGCCAGCCATACCCAAATTCCGTCGAAAGTGTTCCATCATGGGTGAGGCTGCCTTCTCAAGAACAAGATGCGGAAACTGATGTTAATACCGGCTTGAAGCAAAAATACACGAGGAAGAAAATAGGAACCAAAGTGAGGAAGCTTAAAAATTTCATCGGGAGAGATGTTGTCCCATGTAGCAGCAGCGATGAAGACTGTGAACAGGTTTTTTAGATATTTGGTTTAAAAAGGATATTAGTTATTAGTGTCCTCCTTTTAACAGAAGTGAATTGTTTTAGGAAATCACGGAGTAGAAAATTCAAAATTCCTTGCTGATTATTGCAAATTGATCGAACTATTTTCTTTCCATATTGTTAGGTTAACCTTGAAGGCAGGGGGGGAACCTCAAATTCAGTATCCAGAAGGATTACGAGGTCGAAAGCTGTGGATGCTGGAATAGAGAAGGCTGGTGGTGACAAAGGCGTGGATGCTGGACAGAGAAGGCCGGTGGTGACAAAGGCGTGGATGATGGACCGGAGAAGGCTGGTGGTGACAAAGGTGTGGATGATGGAATTGAGGCATAGGAGGATCAAGAGACTGATAATCTAAGTGATTATAATGATGATTCATTTGACAATACTTGGGAATTATCTGATACTGAAGAAGAAAATATAGTACTCCCCAAGATACCTGACAATATCAACAAAAGGCTGGATTCCCTTCTTCATAGGAGATCGTTGACCATGTAAGTTAATTTGTTACGTGTCCTCCGTTCTTGTGTCAATTGAAAACCCTATTGATATGTATTTGTGTAATGGTGCAGGTTGAAGGAACAAGTATTGTACAAGTATAGTGATTTCACTATCAACCGACAAGTGTTTTCTTGGGCAATAAAGAAAAGGGGTCTAATCCATATGAAGGTATTTTGTTACACAATGTCATTTCATACCCTTCTCTAAATGATATGAGTTGTAAAAAACCTAAAATATCACAGTGGTGGGTAACAGGTCATGTCTGCTATGGCTATTTACATCAACGATGTGGAAGAAAGTTTAACGAAAGGTCCGGGTGGAGTATTCGTGTTTCGACCAGAGTTTGTAGTAAGTCCTAACAAAAGTTACTTTACAACCTGTAGTAAGTCTGCAAGATTTTGACAAATATATTAATTAAAATGGACAGTGGGAAGTAATTAAAGCAGGCTTAAAAGAGGATTGCATTTCTGATATAGTGAGCAGTGAAGTGGATTACATTGACAGGTTCTGCGTTCATTATGGTGTGAAACTACGAGAGAAACGCAAGGTTTTTTTCTTATCATTATTTTATATAATATATGAGGTTTTATAGTGTCTTTGTGAACTAATGGCTAATTCTAAACTATATCTTCTGCCTATTTCATTAGTTAATATTGCCGGTCTTCTACAACAAAAGATGGTTCATTTACATTCTCCATATTCGAGAAGATGGAGTGCTCATTTTGGATTTTGAAAAGAAGCAGGAGAACAAATACGAGATGCATGAAAAATTTACCAAAACTTTGGTATATTTTATGCTTCCTTTATCTCTAAATTGATCATATTAATGAGAATTGTACATTTTATAAAAATGGTCAAATGTAAATGATTGTACATTTTTTTTTTTGAAGGTTAAATGTGTTATGGATATTCTCAGTGATGTTGTTGATGGCGATTCTAGTACGACTCCAAAATGGAACAATGTCATTCGGGTGGTGGGTCTACCGATAGCAACATCATTGCCCGATACAGGCATGCTTTGTATGCTTTACCTGAATAGCCAGATTCGTGGCAAGAAAGATCATTCATTTGGTTGGATGAAGGTATGAAACGTTATATTGACTATAATATGGTAATAAGTTGAAATGGATAGCTAACAATGACTTAACATGTAATATGCAGGAGTTTATAGAGAATGATGAATTGCTGAGAAGGCATCTTATCTACAAAATATTGTCCGATTCGACCAACGAAGAAATGGGGAAATTTAACAAGAACCTGCGAATCATATCTGAGTAGTCTGATCAGAATTTTGTAAGCTATAAAGATACTATAAGCATGGCTATAAGCTACTATATAGCCTTTTGGATATTTTGTGGGACATCAAACAGTAGTTAAACTTGCGTGAATGTTTATTTTTATCAGTGTGTATTTTGTGGGACATCAAACAGTAGTTAAAATCACCTTATGGATATTTTGTGAGAAGCTCAACTTGCGTGAATGTTTATTCCCTTATCGGTTTTTTATTCCTGTAAAACTAAATTCATTTTCCGTATCTATTTCCTTAAACTAAAAAAAATCGCCTAATTATTTTCTTAAATTGAAATAAATGAAAAACAATTGACCTTATTCTATTTGTTTTTAATAAGTTACTGAAGTTAGGCAATTTTTTATCTGGAATCATTTATATTTTTATAGGATCTCTTATGTTTGTGTTTTTATAGACATAAATAAACATATATGTTTAGGGTCTAGGGTTTTTCTTTATATGTTTAAGATTCTCTAGATGGTTCATTTTTTCTTTATATAATTATAAATGATTCCCTGAAATGAACCATCTAGAGATATAAACATAAATGAACATATATGTTTAAGATTCTGTTGGTTCGTAAAAATGATTATTTTTATGTTTGGGGTTTAGGTTTTTCTTTGATTATCTAATTAGAAAATGATAATGGACATGCATGTAGGAAGGAAAATATACTTGTTTTAATCTATTCAATGTAGAAGTGAAAATTGATAAGCATCTCGGGTCGGTCGGGTCTTCTCCGTGTCGAATACTTACCAAATGTGTGCGTGGCTTACGGAATATAAATGGGTACTTGGCCTTACAGTGATTTTAACAAGTTACTTCAGTTCCCCTTTTGATTTTCTCGTAGATCTATATCTATTTCCTTAAACTAAAAAAAACCACCTTATGATTTTCTTAAAATTTAAATGATCCCGTAAAATTAAAGTCATAATATTGAAAAAAAAAATTGGACTTACTGGGATTCGTACGCAGGTACTCATAATCGAAACAAGGGAACTTTATTCATTGTAGTGACCATTATAGCAAGGGGTATCAGCACATCAATAACACATCATATTCGTACTTAATGTCTTTTTTAACAAGTTACTTCAGTTACCCTTTTCATTTTCTCGTATATACTATGATCCCATATAAATGTTTTTTGATCCCATAAACACTGAATTTCATACTCCGTATCTAATTCCTTAAACTAAAAATAAATAAAAAAAGATGATTCTCTTAAAATTTAAATGATCCCGTAAAATTAAAGTCATAATATTGAAAAAAAACTGGACTTACTGGGATTCGAACGCAGGTACTCATAATCGAAACTAGGGAACTCTAAGCGTTCAAGTAACCATTATAGAAAGGGGTATCAGCACATCAACAATTACATCATATTTGTACTTAATCTATGTCTTTTTAATTAGTAATTTCAGTTACCCTTTTGATTATATCGTAGATACAATGATCCCATATAAAGGTTTTTTATATCTGTAAAACTGAATTTCATACTCCGTATCTATTTCCTTAAACATAAAAAAATCGCCTTAAAATTGCCTAGATCCTACATATATTAAAATCATAGAAATAATACATATATTAAAATCATAGAAATCATACATATATTAAAATCATAGAAATAATACATATTAAGCATATTGCGATCACAAACCTTAAATTACCTACTACCAATTGTAACCCCGCGTGATGAACTAAAAAGGGGTGATTAATTTTACCGGGAAAACACCCAAAATAGACACAACGCAATAAAGAAAAAGCAACATAAAATCAGCTTCATAGTTGATTCTTCGTTCTTGGACAGCTTGTGTAGTAATATGTCATTACTTGTCTTCATCTCGACAACATTTTCATTTAGCAACCTATTTTTAACCTTTAGTTTCTCAGCCTCGAAGTTCAAAACCAAGCATTGTTCCCTTAGTTGTGCGACTTCATCCTTTAACATATGAGCTTCGAGTTGGTTAACATCATCTGCCCAACAGAAAAATCCACAATTTTCGTCCTAATCCAAGAATATTTTAGTATATGACTATAGTTGAGTAAGTTAAATAAAACTCTATAACTTATTTTGTTTAGGAGTTACCTTCCAATTTGAACAACAATAGAATTTGCGTCCGGCATTGTTTGTTTTTTTGCACACTTGAAGCTTGGCTGGCAGGTTGTGATCGCATAGGATGAACCCAGCAATTCGTTTGGCACTGAGGTTAGAGGTATTTGTTGAAGATGAATCTTCCATTTGTGACAACTCTTTGATTACAGTCATGTGGACAGTGAAATCTGAAAAAAGGGAAGTGATACTTTTGAAGTCGAAAGTGTCCTGTGAAAGATTTGTATTTAAAGGATTACAAAGTTTACCGTTGGAGTGAGCTTTCAAATGGGAATTAATAAATGATTAGTTTACCGTTGGAGATTTAATGAATGTTAAAGAAATGATCCTGTGAAATCTTACATGACATTTTTAATTACTAAACAACTGTTTTCTTTTTATAAAAATGATTTTGTTAAATTCCACAGGACCTTTTATAGGACCAAACAAATGTTTTCATTTGATAAAATGATACTTTGAAATCGTAAATAATTCTTTCACTTATATAATGACTCTATTATTAAACAAAATTCAGATTTAATCTTATAACAACATTCAATCAAAGAAACAAAAATATTTTATAATAACATAAGTTATAGTAATTTATAAACGTACTACAACATCATTTTTATAGCTACAACTACAATTTAACACATCCAATACACGTAGCACACTTTGAAACTATTAACTCTACTACATATCCAATACACATAACACACTTGAAATTTTTTACAATTTATTCTACTACATATTACATAAACAAGTGTATTCACTACTACTATCTTCTCATGCAGCTGGGTAAGGGCTCCCATAAACTACACCTTCAACAGCCTGTACAAGGAAATGAGTAAGATGAAGGTTAACACATGGGAAATATTTCATGTTTTTATACAAATTCTGAGTATATAAGAATATACCTTTGCTTTTCCATAATGACCCTTAGATTGAAGGTCTGACTTTATTGCCATATCAACATCATCCTGTTTCCAGCAGCAAATTCTGCATCCATTCGGGTTCCATTCTACTTTCCTAGCATGTGTGATCCTGTCTAAGTATATGAGCTGTAAACATAAAGATGTACATTATCTACTGTTCTAACATGTAACATACAATAATGAGTTGTATAGATACTCACCGCCAATAGCAATGTGCAAAACATCCGCCCCTCTATCTTTTTGTGAATTTTAGATAAGTCTTTGATAAGCCACTCTATTGCGTACTTACCCCAATTGTAGTCGTAAGCTTTTCTAGCTTTGTCCAGTACGTAAATATGCACTGAACTTTTTAGACCGCTCTTCCGTATTGGACATAACAACACACCCAGTGTGTAGAGTAGAAAGTGTTGCTTAAACATGGTCTTGTTAGATTTCTCCGAACATACTTTATCGAAAAGTCTTGATTCGTCGATGGAACCATTTACTGTTTCCTCCATATAGTGCGATTTCCAATCCTTGTAGTCTTGACGGGAGGCCTTCGGCACGTCAAAGAAATAATTGCCACCCGGAACGCCTAATACCCATCCAACCATTTCACCATCTATACAAACTGACAGGTTCTCCCTTATTTTAAGCATAGAGGTCACATGATCAAACCTCGATGCAATCCAATTTGCAAAGCTCGGATCAATATTAGTAATAGACAAGTTGAGCAAATTGTTAAACCCCATTTCTTCAACCCATGTTCGCTGTGTTGGAATCAAATTTCCAATGAGTTCAACAAACCGACGTATACCATTTTCTTTAATAGCACACTGTTGCAATTATCAATTCAATTTTACAAAAAAGTCAAAACATGTATTCCATATTAAATGTAAGGGACACATATGCTAATCATAAATATCAGTACTTTATTTTGTACCTTAGGTTATTAATAAAAACCAATATTTATTGTATCATATGATATTAATAAATATCAAAATCTTATTTTGAAGAATCAATATTAAGATATAGAGCGATAAACCGTACCTGGTTTGAGACCTGCACACCAGGTGGTCGTTGTGGTTTCGTCTCTTGTTCATCACACACTAAGGGTTGCGTTACAGCCGCGTTCATAACATTCTTGACCACGATTATGTTAATATAACCTATTGAGAATGCCACTTCCTTCAATTTCTTGAAATCGTCCATATCCACTACATCAACTAATTCGGTGGGCAAACAACCCATTGAAGGGACATATCTGATTTTGAAATCATCATAACCCATCCCACGAATCATGGCTACCACATTGTCAACTGCGAACTGAGTTTCATACATTTTCACATTTATGGATTCCCCATCTTTGTATTGTAATTTTGGCCAAAATATAACCTTACCACCATGCCAAAATGTAAAATTTGCTACATTCACCTTAGCCATTTTGCAATTGCGAATCTTCAATGCATTTGGGGTTACATGAATCAACGAACACTAACCCCATAAAATTGAAAAAACTATCAAAAATAATTTAAATTACTTAGATTTACCTGATTGAGAATAGTAGTATCCGGTTGATGCTTGATTGAATTTGCAATTCTTGGGTAATATCGCCTCACTATTGTTCTGTTTGTGGAAGTGGATGTCTTGCTTTAAAAAGATTATGTTGATTTATGGAAATTACTATTTTAACCTTCGAAAATATTATTAGTTTTATTTTATACCTGGAATCATTTATATTTTTATAGGATCTCTTATGTTTGTGTTTTTATAGACATAAATAAACATATATGTTTAGGGTCTAGGGTTTTTCTTTATATGTTTAAGATTCTCTAGATGGTTCATTTTTTCTTTATATAGATATAAATGATTCCCTGAAATGAACCATCTAGAGATATAAACATAAATGAACATATATGTTTAAGATTCTGTTGGTTCGTAAAAATGATTATTTTTATGTTTGGGGTTTAGGTTTTTCTTTGATTATCTAATTAGAAAATGATAATGGACATGCATGTAGGAAGGAAAATATACTTGTTTTAATCTATTCAGTGTAGAAGTGAAAATTGATAAGCATCTCGGGTCGGCCGGGTCTTCTTCGTGTCGAATACTTACCAAATGTGTGCGTGGCTTGACAGATTTTTATTAAAAAAAACGATGAAATTGTTATTTGCTCTTTCAAGATTTTGAACACGGGAGACAACACATCTTGTTGTAACCTAATACAGCAAGGGGTATCAGCACATCTAAATGGGTACTTGGCCTTACAGTGATTTTAACAAGTTACTTCAGTTCCCCTTTTGATTTTCTCGTAGATCCGTATCTATTTCCTTAAACTAAAAAAAATTGCCTTATGATTTTCTTAAAATTTAAATGATCTTGTAAAATTAAAGTCATAATATTGAAAAAAAATTGGACTTACTGGGATTCGAACGCAGGTTCTCATAATTGCGAAGAAACGTAACTATTGCATTAACCATTATAGCAAGGGGGTATCAGCACATCAACTTTTTCATCATAAATATACTTAAAATTAATTTAACATTTTCCCATATGTAAAATAAATTTCTTCGGTCCCATCTACATTTTCTCATATGTAAAATGATCCCATATAAAGGTTTTTGATTTTGTGAATACTGAATTTCATACTCCGTATCTATTTCCTTAAACTAAAAATAAATCGCCTTATGATTCTCTTAAAATTGAAATGATCTCGTAAAATTAGAGTCATAATATTGAAAAAAAATTGGACTTACTGGGATTCGAACGCAGGTACTCATAATCGAAACTAGGGAACTTTATTCATTGTAGTGACCATTATAGCAAGGGGTATCAGCACATCAATAAGTACATCATATTAGTACTTAACCTATGTCTTTTTGAACAATTGTCTTTTTGAACAAGTTTTTGAACAATTGATCCCATATAAAGTTATTTTAATCCCATAAACACTGAATTCATACTCCGTATTTAATTCCTTAAACTAAAAATAAATAAAAAAGATGATTCACTTAAAATTTAAATAATCCCGTAAAATTATAGTCATAATAATGAAAAAAAATTGGCTTTACAGGGATTCGAACACAGGTACGCGTAATCAGACTAGGGAACTTTATTCTTTGTAGTGACCATTTTAGCAAGGGGTATCAGCACATCAACAATTACATCATATTTGTACTTAATCTATGTCTTTTTAATAAGTAATATCAGTTACCCTTTTGATTATATCTTAGATACAATGATCCCATATAAAGGTTTTTTATTGTGTAAAAATGAATTCGTAAAATTAAAGTCAATATATTGAAAAAAAAGTTGGCCTTACTGGGAATCGAACCCAGCTACACTCATAATTACTAAGAAACTTATTCATTGCAATGACCAATATAGCAAGGGGTATCAGCACATCAACAATTACATCATAAATATTTTTAACAAGTAACATCAGTTCCTCTTTTCCTTTTCTCATAGAGAAAATGATCCTATATAAAGGTTTTTGATTTCCATAACCCTGAATTCATACTTCGTATCTATTTCTTTATGATTTTCTGAAAATTTGAAATGATCCCGTAAAAATTATAGTCATCCCCTTGAATTTTTTTTGGCTTTACAGGTATTCGATAACCCTAGAAGTCGCCATCGCTAAAAGCCATCGTTTCCGCCGCCGACAGAGGCCACCATTCATCCGGCCAAATTAATGAACAAGAACAGCAAGAGGAACAACAAGAACAGCCTAAAGTCGGAAAAACTCCTAAATCCCAATTTAACTAAAATCCCACAGTAAGTGAAATCCCAAAATAACTAAAATCAGAATAACATATTAAATTATTTCAATGAATCAAATTGAAAAGACAGAAAACCCTAAAATCCCAAATTAACTACGAAGAACACGAACAACCACAATGAAAAGCAAGATAAACCACCACCGCCGCTGCTTTTCCGCCGCCGGTAAAAGTCATCCGCCAATTAATTGAAACCAAGAACATGCATAACAACAAGAACAATTAATCTACGGTGGTGCTGCCCCTCTTCACGAGCCCGGGAAAAAACCCATTGTAAAAAATACCGTATAACATCCATAAGAACAAGACCAAATGTAAAAAATAATAAACCAGAAAAAATCTTGAATCCATTGAAAAAAAAAACGAAGAACAACAAGAAGGAAGAACAAGAGATATTCCAGAGAAACGTGAAAGGGAGATTGAAAAAAATGTTTTCTCTCTCCTCTTTTTTTTTTTTTTGGGAATTAATTATTGTTTGTTGGAAATGTAAAAGATATTTGAATTTCAAAATTAGAATTTTAAAACTGAGTTTGAAATTCAAATTGAAAGTTTCATTTGAAGGGAATCTTAGAAAAATGAGTTGGCATGATTTTATTGGTGGTGTGTAAGATGCTAGTGTACACCATGTGTATCCCTAGCATCATCCAAATAATTCTATTAATAATCAATCTATTTAGGATTGTATTTAATTTTCCTAAAATAAATGTAATTAGTTTAATATTAAGTGCATGTGTTGGTAGGAAAATTTATGCCTTCAACAACCATTACAACTTTTACAACTTTAGCCACTCTGATTTCATTTTCTAAATTAAACAATCTATACTTTTAATAACTTGTTTTGGATGTGGTCTATTAGGTTCGATTTCATGCACCATGGGCTAGCCTCGGTCTTGACTTCGATTAGACTTGCACATCATAGAGGCATAAATTGAAGTTCGGTCGATGTTTGTTTGTTTGCTTGTAATCATCAAAACCTTAATTTACGCCGGGGACAACAAAAAGAAAAGGAAGAAAATATTAAATAAATAAATAAATAAAATTGGTTAGTCCTGAAATCATGCGAGATGAAAGGCATACTTCCCTGCGGATGTTATAAGTTATAACTGCTTTGGGCAAGTTGCAATTCAATTCGCATGACCACAATTCCACAAGCGAGCGGTTAATTGAGACATACGATGTAGTTGAGTTGATAAAGTACTTGATTATATAAAACATACGTAGTACTCTGTAACTGATAGTAAATTCCTTGTGATTCTATGGACGCACGTACATGTGAAATAACCACAAACAATACGCAATATCTGTATATATTATTGATAAGGTGAAAGTGTTACCCACCTCCGTATATAAGTGATAGATTTCACTATCAAAAGCGATGAAATGAGTAAAACATGACAAAGGCAATAAAAAGGGGACCCAAAGAGCTGGGTTTTGTTTAGCTATTTGTAGAAAGATTAGATCCTTTAATAGAGGGGAAAGGGGTTGCTTTCAACATAAGCTGTTTGTTTAATTATTTCATTTGTGTGATCGATCACCAATGACTCACTTATGGCCTCATTTAGGATTATTATGTCTATCTATTGTATCTATAGCGCTTTATTGTTGTGATTTGTGAATATATATAAAAGGGCATCCAATATTTTGATTTAATTTAATTTGTTTTTGGCATGTGAAACTTATAAATAAAGAGCAATAATATATGTAGAGGAGAGATTTCAAAAAATTTACTTAGTTGAAGTAAGCGCCTTAATAAAATGTGTGGTTCTCTTAATAAATTGGACAAGTCCCTAGTCATCCTAACCGTACTACGGAGTATTAACTAATCACACTAGTGACAAGTCATTTTATGGTGATATGAAAAATTTAGGATTTCTTTTTCATATATCACGAGCAATTCATAAATAGAATAGAAGTCCTTTAATTTGTCTAAAGCTTTTTAATAGTGAAAATTAGGTAAATATGGAGTAGAACGCACCCTAAATATATTGCCAAGTGAAATTAGAAGTTGGTCCATTAGATTTGTCTAAAAACTTTATGATGTATGTATTGGAGTAAATAATGTAGTAAATGCTACATTCTTTTCGAAATAATAGGGACACTTTAACTTTTGACATTATTCACAAATTTTAATTTGACTATCATTTGTAATTTGTGGGTAATTAAGGAAAGAATAGTCGTGTAGAGTCTTGTTTGATCCGTCTCAATGTGTACTTTCGAAATATTAACTTTTTATAATTTTTACGAATAAAAAATTAGAGATATTAATGTCCAAACATTTATATTGACAAGCGTGAAAAAATACACGTTTCTTATTATTTCGAAAACGGATGGAGTAAGAATGGAGTAAATTTACAGTGCATGCATAGTTTACATTAGTATGTTGGTCAAAGGTTAACATCGTATCTCTCACATGCAAGGAGGTTATGCATACTTGTATATGGTTGATACAATTTTCCTTTTCTGATGGACTCATAGACCAATAATTTTTGTTTACATATTTATTTACCGTATCATATTGATTGTTTTTTCCCCCCAAATTGTTTCTATTTCCCAAATTTGTGTTAGAAATTTAAAAAATTTGTTTTTAAATCAAATTTGTCCTTTATTATTATGTTAAAATCGCACAATAGGTACACCGTACACGTGATCATGTAAGTAGAGATGATAGTAGATTTAATCTCCTACTCTAATATGTTGGACCCTAGTACCCTACCCTAACTTTGAAGTTGATAAATCATACCCTAGACCATCTAATGGGAGTTTATGTCAACATTATTGGACAAAATCGAGCAGGTTAATGATTGTTGAATAATAATGTGCTAACAAGCTGAACTCCTAAAAAGCTCAAACAGAAAATTTAAAAGCTTATTCAAGTTTGAATTAGCTCAAACATTAATAATTGTCAACAAATTTAACTTAATCACACTAAAATTCGTCTCAATTCGTTTACAATGCTATATGAACAACCTCAATTTAGATTTGTAAAATTAGGATTTAAAAAGAAGAAAGAAAAAAAAACCAGCCTACATTTTACTCAAAAATAAATTAAGGTATCTTTACCGAAATTCAATTTTCAATCTTGAGATTTGATACCTGTTCATCGAGTCCACTTGCTCTTCCGCATAGTCGATCACCGGTTTGATTGGATTTCGATTACCTCATATCGTCACCGCCTATTCAGTAGTCATCCATGATACAACTCGTTACTTTTGTGTGGCTAGCAGTTAGAGCCAGAGATAGGGGGGTCGTAAACTCGTAATGGTAATCGTCGTGAGGAAGTCTTAGCCTATAATTGGTAGAGAATTGAAATGCTATACTCACAATAAAATAATATTTTACTGTGTTTTCTACAATTGTTGTATTTTTCATTTAGTACCAAACAATATAGTTTGGTAGAAGAAGGGTAGTTGCATTTTCTCATTCGGTACAAAAGACCATAGTTTGGTAACGTTGTTGCATTTCTATATGGTACCAAACAACATACTTTGGTAGTTAAAAGTCAAATGTAAATGTTTATTTTGTGGGCTAGACTCAATTTATTACCTGAAGTTATTATTTAGCACTTAGTATAGGATTTAAATGCTCTACTGTTTATAGTCTGAGAAACCCTCAATATATAGCCGTAACATACAAATTAAAATCCGTATAATTATAGCTATATTTTGCAGTAGATTCGTGGCAAAATCAATTAGGCCTTGTGAGCCCTTGTCCACTCTTAGGCCCTGTTTAGTTCACCTTATTTCAAGACCTTATTATTTATTTCAGATTTAATCAGATCAGATCAGACCAGATCAGATCAGATCAGAAAAAAATAAGTTCAGATCAGATTAGAAAAAATAAGTTCAGATTAGACCAGATCATATCAGATCAGATCATACCATATTATTATTATTATTATTATTATTATTATTATTATTATTATTATTATTATTATTTTATTACTATTATTGCTTTAATAAAAAAGAATGTTGTTGTCGGCGCAATTAAAATCTATTACTTAAGGCATAAAAAACATTAATAAAACATTCAAATTCATCATGTCCAAATTAAAATCATTAAGTCCAGATGAAAAACGATATGATCAGGTCATGTCCATATCAGAACTGATTTTTATAGATCAAAACCATTATATATTTAGACCATAACTTATAGGACCAGATAATATCCAGATCATAACTGATATGTAAAGATCATGTCCAGATCATGTTCAAATCTCCAAAGATTTTGTCTACATCAGAACCGATCCTTACAGATGCAATATGTTCAGATCAAAACCGATTTGTACAGATCTTGTCCAGATCAGAATCGATATGTCCAGATTATAACTGGTCTAGATATCGACTATGTACAGATTATGTTCAGATCAGAATTGATCTGCAAAGGTCATGTTCATATCAGAATTGATTTGCACAGATCATGACCAGATCACTGGTCTGTACAGATCATGTTCAAAACTGATCTGTACAAATCATGTCCAGATCAGAACTGATTTGTACAGATCATGTCCAGAGAAGAACTGATCTGTACAAATCATGACCAGATCGAAACTGAATTGTGAAGATCATGTCTAGATCAGAACTGGTCTGTACAAATCATGTCCAGATCAGAATTGAACTGTACAGATCATGTCCAGATCAGAATTGAACTGTACAGATCATGTCCAGATCAGAACTGAACTGTACAAATCATGTCTAGATCAGAACTTCTATACAAATCATGTCCTAATCAAAACTGATCTGTACAAATCATATCTAGATCAGAACTTATATGACTAAAGTATAACCGATCTATCTAGATCATGTCTAGTTCTATCTAATATAAGAAATAGTTAAATCATGAGCAAAGTCAAATAAATAATAACAATATTATAAATTAGTGTAACCTTTATTTTACACGTAAGTTGATTTACATATTAATAAATGTAGATTTTTGTTTAAACTTAGTTATGAATAATCAAATCAGATCAGATCAGAAAAAATAAGTTCAGATCAAATCAGATCAGATCAGGAGAAATAAGGTGAACTAAACAGGGCCTTAGGAATGAACAACTGTTCGATTCCCCGCAACAACAATTTGGAGGGGACTAGAAACTATCCACCCAGAACTCGCCCCGAATTCGAATTAGTCCTAATGGTGAATCGGGTGCTAACACCAAAAAAAAAAAAAAAAAAAAAATTAGGTCCATAGTGGATTGATATGCGGATATGCACGTCTGGATTTGGAATTGGATAAGATATCTAGCCCAAGATAATGTAGATCTTTTTCTAAGCCCATACACTATATACGGAGTACTACTTTTGATATCCCTAATTGCTATACCCGGGTACAGCCAAGATGGCTGTACCCCCTGCCCAAAACGACGCGCAGCGTCGTTTGGGTAAAATACCCAGGTACAGCCAACTTGGCTGTACCCCCTGCCATTGTTAGGCGCGTGAATCCCACGCGCGGGTAGTTAATTTTGAAAAAAAAAATGGCACGTGAGGGTAATAATTTCGCGCAGGAATGGCCTATAAATACAAAAGAAAAAGAGGAAAATCATTTCGAAAACCGTTCAAATTCTCAGCACGCAAAAAATTTTCTCTCTCCTCTGCCCAATCTTCTACTTCGTTGTTTTCTCTCTCTTAAAACCGCCATTAAACTTCCTGCAACCACCTCAATCAACTTTCTCTCTCTTCAAACCGCTACTAATCTTCATTATTAAAGCTGAATTTCCACAAAATATCAAGAGAAGAAATCTGTGACTTCTTTTTACTGAAAAAAAAGAGAAAAATGGATGTTCGTGACGAAATTGACATGAACAAGCTTCAAAATCCACCGAAAAGCAAAAAGTAAGTAATTACAATTGATTCTGATGTTTCGATTTTATTTTCGAACTAAAATGAAATCTAATTTTGCTTATTTTCGTTCTATTTCAGAAAAACGAAGATGCCGAAAGAAAAAAAGGAAACGTATGTAATTTAATTTCAGATTTCCAACATGCAACTGTTTTATTACTTAAATATTTGTTTAATTCAGTTATTTTCAGTATTTTTCTTTATAATGTTCAAGTAATTTCATTATAATGGTCAATTTTTTGGTTTATGATGTTAGCAAACCCTAACTTCTGATTTTTTGGCTATAGGACTGGAAGATCTAGTGAAGAGCAAAAAATCGGGAATGCAAAGCAACTAGACATGAAGGAGTAAGTTATTTTAAGTTTTCGTAGATAAATTCATTTTAATTTACATATGTTCAATCAATTTTATGTTAATGTTCAATCGTTTTTAATTTAATGTTCATTTTCGTTGCGTGATGATTTAACCAAACCCTAACTATTGGTTTTTTGATCACAGAACTGGAAAATACGAAATTGAGAAGGAAATTGAAGCTGAAAAGCAAATAGACACATTCCAGTAAGTAATTTTTATGTTTTTGAATATCTATTTCTATTTAATTTGCGAATGTGCCGTTTTTGACATTTGATACAATACAAATACAAATTAATGATACATTGTTCATATTCATAGAGATTTAACAATAATCTTATTGATGATTAAAATTTGGATTGGGAATGTCAATTAATTTAAATATTATTATAATAATGTAAATGTGATGAACTTTTGTCGAGTTTTTCTAATCTTATGTTAGACGTTCAATTTATGTGTAAAATGTTCATATTGTTTAAGCTAGATATTCATTTTGGTCCACTGAGTTTTGTTCATTCCTCTGTAAAATAAATTAAGTCTTTAGAACTCATGATAACTATCTTATGCAAAATGTTCAATTGATTATAGCAGAATATTCAATATCTTTTTGGAAAATGATCATATATTCCAAACTGGATATCCTTTTTGGTCTACTGAGATTTTCTTTAGGAATACTGAATTATTTCGAATGTTATATATATAATTAAAATAATTTGAACATTTGTTCATTCATATGTCCAAAAACTAAATCCAGAAATCATGGTAACTGTCTGTCTCCAAAATGTTCAATATATTTTGATAAAATATTCATTTTCTTTTTATAAAATATTCAATATATTTTGATAGTTCATTTTCTTTTTATAAAATGTTCAATTTTTTTTCTGGAATATATTTTGTTACAGAGTTTTGTTTTGGAATATACTATGAATTATTTCTAGTATTATATTCATAATGGAAATGTTCTTTGTACTAATATTCAATTTTTCTACAGTAAAATTTTAAATCTACACTCATCTGCGAAAAATGTTCAATTTATTTTGCTAAAATATTCAATTCTTTTTTATAAAATGTTCGTTTACTCTGATATACTAAGTTGGTTTAGAAATCTTCAATTATTTCAACTACTATATTCATAATTTCAATGTTTGAACTTTTGTTCATTTCTTCAGTCCTTTTTATTATTAAAACTCATGATAACTGTTTTTATGTTAAATGTTCATTTTGTTTTCATAAAATATTCATTTCTTCAAACTGAATTTTGCTCTGGACACTCATTAGTTATACATTTATAAAACCTAGAGAACAACCACAAAGGTTAATACTCAAATTTAAGCGAAGACCAACTAAATCCCAGCCAGAGGTTCAGAAAGTATTAAGGTATAAGATAATATCAATTTTTTATTAAATTTGAATGATTTTTAATATTATATAATATAATGTGTGCATTAACATCATATTAATAAAAAATACAGTGAAGGAGATGGGAAGGCATGTACAACTTCTGAGACAGAAGTTCAAAAACCATTGAGGTATAATATAATGTCCATTTTTTACTACATTATGCATGTAATATAAATGTTCTTTTTCTTAAAGTTATTTGTTCAATTGTGTATGGCTTAATATTCATTCATAAATTGAAAGTTTATCTCATCTGCGTTTATGAATTATGTTCAAAAAATTTCCTCCTTGTGTTCAAAGTTTTTATGAATTATGATCAAAAAATTTACTTATTATGTTTAAAGCTTCTCCTATATGTTCAAAGCTTTTCTCCATTGTTCGTTCAAATTTTTTAACCTTTATGTTCTAAGTTTTTAGTCATATGTTCAAAGCCTTTCTTTCTGTTTATATCTCAGTCAAACTATTTGGTTATAATATGTTCAAAGCTTTTCTCCATTTTGTTCAAAGTTTTTAACCTTTATGCTCAAAGTTTTTAGTCAAATGTTCAAATTTACCTATTATGTTTAAAACTTTTCTCCATTTTGTTCAAAGTTTATTACCTTTATGTTCAAAGTTTTTACCCTAATGTTCAAGTTTTTAGTCATGGGTTCAAATTTCACAGTATAATATAATGTCCATTTTTAGCTTTTTAAATAATTTTTTATTAATTTTATATAAAATGACTTGTACGTTTACACCTTACTATTCAAATTACAGTGAAGGAGATAAGAAATCTTCGTCAAAATCACAGCCTGAAGTTCAAAAAACATCAAGGTAAAAATTAATATGAATTTTCAATTTAGTTGAATCGTTCATAATTTTTATATAAAATAGCATGTATATTAAAAATATATTATTCAAATAACAGTGAAGAAGATCAAGAAGAGTCTTCAAAATCTTTGGTACAAAGAAAGATTGCTACAAAAAATAGGTAGAATTTGGCATTTTTTTACAATTCATTTTCTTCTGCATATTTGTTCATAATGGTTTCATTGTTTGTTCATTCATTTGGAATTGTTTGTTCTTTATTTTATATGGTTTATTCTTTATTATTGAACGACTCTTTCTTTCTTCTTTATTTGTAACTTTATATATAAATGATATTTTACATACGTTTTCATATATATGATCACACATTTGTCGTTTTAATTTATTGAATTTTTTTTGTTCTTTGTTTATCAGGGGCAACAACTTACTGAAACAACTTTTAGCAAAGAGCATAAAGCAGAACAACAAAAAAAAGGCTGCACAAATGGTAGCTGCAGCTGCTGCTGCTGCAATGGCCAGCAAAGAAGCTGACAAAAGGATAGATACAGCTGCCGTTGCAGCACAAATAGAAGCTGAGAAAATGGCACCTGCAGCTGATGCAGAAGACAAAAGAGTCGCTCAGGAAAAGGCGTCTGCAGCTGAGAAAGAAGCCAAAAGAGTGGCTGAGGAAAAGGCATCTGCAGCTGATGCAGAAGCGAAAAAACTGGATGAGGAGAAGGCATCTGCAGCTGATGCCCAAAGAGAAGCTGAGCTGAAAGAAGCTGAAAACAAGAGGATCGAGGCTAATAAGAAGAAGGAAGAAGAAGATAAAGCTGAAGCAATGAAGAAGGATTTAGAGGAAAGAAAGAAAGAATATGAAGAAAAAATGAGCCAGCTTATGGCTAAAAACAACAAAGAGTTGATAGAGGAAGCGGAAAGGAAAGAAGCTGAGAGAAAGAAAAGAGAAGATGAGAGAAAGAAAAAAGAAGACGATGATGCCACAAAAGCAATTGCCATGGTGGTTGAAAATGTAAATGCTTCAGAGAGTGAAGCTCAAACCATTGGTGGTAAAGGCACAAAAAGAGGAAAGAAGACAACAGCTACCAAGAAGAACACCATTCTAAGTATTACTATGGATGAAGAACTACAAAAGAAGTTGCACAACATATCAGATTCATACAATCCGAGAAGAAGTACAAGATCAATGGTGAAAGTGCAACAAAATGTTGGTGCTGAAGTAGTTAGCAAAGAAGAATTTGAAGGCAAAGGTAACTATTTACATTGTTCAATCTTATTTCAATAAATATTCAAAATATATTATTATGTAAGTTGTACTTAGTATTTGTTAATAATGTAGATGTTTCTGGAGTTACTTCCAAAGTAACAAATACTCCAAAGAAAAGGAAAGCGGCTGAGAAAGAAGATGAGGATGAGCCTTTGAATGTTGAGATAATAAAAATAAAAAAACAAAAAGGTAAAAATATTTACAAAAAAACAGTGTTAAAAAATAATTTAAGATAATTGATAAAATGTTAATATGTTAAATACATTGTAATTTTTTTTACAGGAGTTGAAAAAAAAGCACCTGTTAAGGGAAGAATTCTTCCTCTTAGGAGTGCATTGAAAAGAAATAAGAAAAATGATATTGAAGAAGTGAAAGAAGAACAGAAAACAGGTATTACATTTAACATTGTTCAAAGTTTTTTCAAATAACGTTCATTTGGTTATCATAAAATGTTATTTTTGTTTGGATAAAAATTCTTTCTGTTTTTATCTCACAGTTATTCAAACTATTTGGTTATATGTTCAAAGTTTTTCTCCATCATGTTCAAAAGTTTTCTATATTAAGTTCAAAGTTTTCTCCATTATATTCAAAGCTTTACTATTTCGTTCAAAGTTTTTGGGTAATATGTTCAAACATTTTTACTATTTTGTTCTGTTCACAGAACTTGCAAAAGTCAATGTTAAAGGAAAAAGGAAAATGAAAAAAAGAAAGGAAGAAGAAGAAGAGGTTCAAGAAGAAGAGGAGTTAGAGGGAAATGATGAAGAAGAGCAAGAAGAGGAGGAAGAACAAAATGAGGAAGAAGAGGAAGAAGAGGAAGAAGATGAGGAAAATGAGGAAGATGAAGAATGGGAAGAAGAAGAAGAAAAAGAACAAAACAAGATGCCAAAAGGTATATTTAGTATACTAAAATATTAAACATTGTATTACATGTTTATCAAAACTTCTTAATTGTATGTTCTTCTCCAACAGAGAAAACAGTACCGGTGAAAGAGAGGTTGGTTCAGTTTGAAAAACAAAGACAAAAAATAGGTAAAATTAAAATTTATTTGTTCTCCATAAAATTAAAAATTCTACAATTGTTATTAAAACTTACTTATACGTGTTCCTTTTCCAGCATCAAAAAGAACAGCAGCAAAAGCAAACCTACCTGCTGAAAGAAAAACAAAAAGGAAAATAACTGATGAAGAATATGAAGTGAAGGAAGAAAATATAGAAAAAGGTAAAATAAACTCTTCCTTTCAACAGTTCCATATGTAAGTATAATAATTGATGTTATTTAAAATGTTCATTTTGTTTATATAAAATGATCAATTTTCTTAAAAAGAATGTTCAATAGTAAAACAAGTAATGTTTAATATATTTAAATAGAATGTTCATAATTACAATACATAATGTTCAAAATTTTGAAATACAATATTCATTATTGAAATAATTAATGTTCTACAAAATTTTGAAATACAATATGCATCATTAATTTTTGGTTTTGTTAATCAGCTTTAATTGTGGAACGGGAGGTTTCCCCTTTGGCGATGATTACCAAAGAAGTTCCTGCAAAAAAGAAACCAAAGAAATCAATTGCTGTTTACAAGGAAAAAGTAGCAGAAGAAGAGGAAGAAAAAACTGGAGTTAGAGGAGGACATGGAAAATTCATCAGTTTCATTTCCATGATGAATGAACAGAAGAAGGAGGCCGTTCGGAATATCGGTCTAGGAGCATTGCTAGATTTCCAGCTACCTACTTCATCCCAACAATTTGTTACATGGCTATGTAACAACTTTGAGGAAAACAGCCAATATCTTTATCTGCCGAAGAATGAGAAAATCCTGATAGAATTTGAGGACGTGAAAAAGATATATGGCCTTCCTAGCGGTGAAGTAGACATAGTTGAGGCAAAGTCTGACAAGGCTAGTGAAGAGTTTTTTGCATTCATGGCAAGGTAAATGATCTTAAATCTATACTTATATTTTCAATATATTATAGACTTCAAAAATCTAACTGCATTATGCATGTACTACAAATGTTCTTTTTCTTAAAGTTATTTGTTCAATTGTGTATGGCTTAATATACATTCAGAATTTGAAAGTTTTACTACAATTATAATGAGAAAAAGTTTTTTCTGTGTTTCTCATAGAATTATTCATAGTTTTTCCTTCTTATGTTCAAAGTTTTTATCAATTATGTTCAAAAAATTTCCCTAATATGTTTAAAGCTTCTCCAATATGTTCAAACCTTTTCTCCATTATGTTCAAAGTTTTTTTCCTTTATGTTCAAAGTTTTTAGTCTTATGTTCAAAATGTTTTCCTTAATTAAATTTTGTTCATTAACAAAAACAGATGGAAGAAGACAGTAATACATGAAAAGTGGAAACCTAAATAAATTTTGTTCATATTTATTAAATTTTGTTTTTCTTAATTAAATTTTGTTCATATGTCTATGCTTGTTCTTTTTCTATAACCCTGATTCATATAATTGTTCATAATTGTTCATAGTTGTTGTTGAGTTTGTTCTTTCTTTTTATATTGGTTGTTCTTTCTGTTTGGGAATGTTTATCTTAATTAAATTTTGCTCATTTAAATAAACAGTTGGAAAAAGATCTTTGGGAATAAGGTCCCATCAGTTCAGAAAATTTTAAAGTACTACAGTCAAGAAGACCAAATTGAGGCTGGACCGGATGCAAATTTCATTACAAGCTTCTTGGTGGTCACTGTCAACACGTTGATCAAGAGCACGTTGTCAAACCAAGCATACTTCAAATTTTTGTTCTCAATGATGAATCATGAGCAGATCCGGAACTTGAATTGGTGCAAGTATGTGTGGGAGACACTGCTCTCAACTACTGCACAGTATAAGAAAAACCTGAAACAAAAGGACAAAGCAACATTTTTCACAGGACCATTGCCGTTATTGACGGTATAACTTCATTTACACCTTCTAAATTGATGATTTTAATGTACTTGATCAATCTTAGGGATTTTCTAACACTTATACTTTGTATGTCAGATTTTCTATTTTGACAGAGTTCAAAGAATGAACTTTTTTCCTCCAAGACGAATTCCACTTGTGTCCTGCTGGACAAAGGAAATAGGACACAAACGGAATAAATTGGAGGAAAGTGGCTTTGGATTGGGGAAGGTGTTACCCAAAATCAATATTGAAGAAAAACAAACTCGCAAGGTATTATTAAATACATCAAATTCTAATAGATTAAATTTAATTCTTCTGCCAAATATAAATATGGGTAATATTAATTTTATGTTCCTTCCTTTAATATGTTAAATAATATTTTTAGAACATATATAAATAAATGCTCATAACCCTTTGCTTAAATGTTCTTTATTTTTGCATATAATGTTCATACCTCTCTAAGACATATCATAACATAACATAATGAAGAATTTGTGCAATATATAAAGATAAAATGTTCAAACTTCTTTAGTTATTTATTCAAACTGTATCAATAAATGATAAAAAATAAGTGTTCAAGCCTATTTATTTATATATTGTATATGTGCACAAGTGTTATTCAGTATATATAGTTGTTCATACTTCTACTTTTAAATGTTCAAACTGAAACACCTAAAAGTTTACTATTCCCTAATATATGTCAATGGGTTTTAAAACACAGGAGTTTATGGATGAGTTTGTCGGTATAATTCAAGCTGTTGGTGACAATTTGTCAAAGCTTTCTGATTCACTGAAGAAGGCGCAAGAATTCTTCCCAGGAAATGAGTTGGTATCTAAAGTGGAAGAGTTCTTGTCAAAAATGGCAAAAGAACCATCATTAAGCCAAGATGAGTGGTCTGATGACTTCATTAAGGCTCTGTTGGAAAAAGAAAAGGAGTTGTTGGATGCAATTGAGCTGGAGAAAAACAAAGCAAAAAAGGATAAGAAGAGATATGAGTATGATATCAAGAATGCATTCGACTTGGGACTTTCACCATCACCGATAATAGATGATGACAAGTTGAAACGTGAGAAAGCTGGTACATCCACCTCTACGCCAAATTTGTCACTTGAAGAAATAGATGAATCTTTGGCTTCTGCTATGCTGAATCTAAAACAAAGAAGGGAGGAAGAGAAAAAAGAAAATGAAATTGCAAAAGCTAAGAAAATGATGCAAGCAGAATCAGAAGTGAGTGAACCAGCTTCAGAAAAACCAAAAACAACAGTGGAGGAGATTGTTGTACAAGAAGAGAAGATTGTGAGCTCGGATGAAGCTACAGTGGAGCCTGAGTTGCATGTATCAGAAATGATGCCTGTAACTAATGTAATTGAAGAGGAGCCTGCACCAGAAGTGAGAAATGAAGAGGTTTCTGCACCACAAGTGATTGAGAAGAAGGTTACACCAGATGGGGTCGAGGAGCAGCCTGCAAAAAATAAGAAAAATGAAAGTGCTGAACCACAAGTGGTTGAGAACACGGTTGCACAACAAATGGTTGAGGAGCCAGCAGAACCTCATACTCCTACACAGTCGCAGGTGCAACAACCAGTGGAAGCTGAACTATCTGTTGGTGCAGAACAATCTTCTCTTCCTTCACCAAAAACTCCATTGAATGAAGTCTCAATATCAACATTAATTTCAAGCACAAAAACAGATTTGAAATTGGACGAAATTTTTGAAGACAAAGGAGAAAAAGAAGATGAAGGAGAAGGGTAAATTTTAACTGTATTAAAACTGAATTAGTATTTGTGAAACTTTGGTTATATTATGAAAACTATTTTAAAGACATAATAATGTTTTGGTTATTTAAAATGTCATAATAATATGTCATACTCTTCTAGTTTTTGTTCTATCCTTTTCAAACCTGTTAAATTTTTTTGGATCATTCTTTTTGAATGTTATGTTCTTTCTTTTTGTACCTTTTGTTCATTCTTTTTACTTTATATGTTCATACTCTTAATCTTATATGTTCATACTCTTAATCTTATATGTTCATTTTATAATTATGTTGATTTTTTGTTAAATTTTTGGTACTCTTAATCTTATATGTTCATATTATTAATCTTATATGTTCAATTTATAATTATGTTGATTTTTTGTTAAATTTTTTGTATATACAGAAATGAGAAAGGTGACAAAGGAAAAAGACCTCAAAGGATTCACAAACTACCGGCTGCCTTCTCTTCTCCATATTTGGTCAAGTATCGAGACTTGTTCAAAAATCTGGACACAATGCATCAAAGCCTAGCAGATTATGTCTTAAGTGGTCAGGACAACAGGTATTTTCTTTAATTTCACGTAAAAATAATTTAAAATTTAAATTCTTATACTTCCTCCTAATTTACTTCCTGTTTGTAGTGAGGTTCTTTATTTTGATGGATACAACTACATCAATAGAGAGGACATGAAAACACTGGTTGATGAAGTGGAAGTGGTTGACTGTGTGATTGATTCATGGTCAAAGTATCTAAATGCAAAGGGCCATAAAGATAAACTCTTCCTTTCAACAGTTCCATATGTAAGTATAATAATTGATGTTATTTAAAATGTTCATTTTGTTTATATAAAATGATCAATTTTCTTAAAAAGAATGTTCAATATTAAAACAAGTAATGTTTAATATATTTAAATAGAATGTTCATAATTACAATACATAATGTTCAAAATTTTGAAATACAATATTCATTATTGAAATAATTAATGTTCTACAAAATTAAGATAAAAATTACAAATGATTAAATTGAAATTTTCATTATCATTGTAACTAATTTTACATATATTTATAATTGAATGTTGATTATGTTTAAATGCAGCATATTATGTGCACAAACAAGGTGTGTCCAGCAGGATCCTCCTACGAAAAAAGGCTTGAGGATTTTAACAGAAGGGTTAACGAAGAACTGGTTAACTATAATTTCAAAAACATTCATCAATTTAAACAGGTAAACCTATATAACTACTAACCCATTTTCAAACTTTAATGTTCATTTTAATGTTTGTAATTTGTTCATTGTTTTTAAGTTAAATAATTACCTCTTTTTCAGATATTCATCCCTGTTCTTGCTGCAAAACACTTCTATCTCCTAGTCATCAACCATTACAATGCAACTGTGGATGTAATTGACAACAGGCCTCTACCAAGAAATGTAAAATTTGAGGATAAATATGAGGGACACCCAGAAGTTGTGGTAAGAAATAAATCATTCATAAAATGTATATTTGAAACATCGTAGATAATTATCTTACATTTATGAACATAAATTCCAGTTGGATGCTTTTGCAAAATATATGGGCACATTTGGATATGAGGTAGAACCAATGCAAAAGTATGAAATGAATTTGGTCAAGATGAAATGGAGAAGCATGAAAGACTATACAAACTGCGGTGTGTATGTCATGAAGCACATGGAGACCTATACTGGTGATCCAGAACATGAATGGATATGTGACTTGAAGGCAAATGATGTAAGTTGAATTTTGTTCATTCTTCTTTTGTATTTTGTTCATTTATTTTTATTGTTTTGGTCTTTTCTGTTTTATTGTTCTGCCTGTTGAATTTCTTTTATATTCCTCAAATTTATAATTTAATATTTGGATTTTATAAAACATTTTTAATTTTTTAATTTTTATTTTTGATATACAGACAAATCAAATAAGGAAGCTTCGTGTCACTTTCTGTGGTCTCCTAATGCTTTCAAAGCAAAATGAAATGCATGAGTCAAACATAAATGAAGCATGGAGGAGTTAATGAAAAATTAAGCAGATAGTATTTCAAGGTTAACAAACAATAGATAGATTTTTAGTACAATGTAAAGACAATATTTTGGTATTTTGGTGGTTTGTTCAAAAACATATAACTTGGTGTTCATTTCCTTTATGTTTAATATTCAGTTTCCTTTGCTGTAGAAAATCCAATGCACAAACAAATACTCCAAATCAATAATGCATACAAAATAAATGTTTTTTAACTGCTTGATTGATGAAAGTTACATATAATGATTAATATCGTTAAACAATGTTCATTGTAAAAATAGGTAATAATCAATATGATTCATACAACGTTCAATTATTAAATTACTGATATTTATTGTATTTCAATAAAATGTTCATTATTAAAATACTTAATGCTCAAAATTTTCATATAGAATATTCACTTTGAAATACGTATTGTTCAAAACCTTTAAAGAAAACACATTAACAAATACGTATTGTTCAAAATCAAGTGAACAAAAGTAGATAATGTTGAATATATTTGATTAAAATGTTCATAAATTTCAGAAGGATGCCTTAAAAAAAAAAAAAAAATTCAAACATAAAATATTATGAAAAAAGGTGATGTTCAAAATGTTTGACCTCAATGTTCATTCTATTAAAACTAAATGATCAAACAGAAAAAGAGCACGTACTACTTGAACTAAATGTTCATTCTATTAAAACTATATGTTCAAAATGTTTGAACTCAATGTTCATTCTATTAAAACTAAATGTTCAACTCAATAATCAACAGTTACTAAATCATTGACTTTTAATGGCTTCTTCAGCAGCCATTGATTCATCAAAAAGAGCTAAGAAAGCATCATACTTAAATTTCAAATAAGCTTGATCATTAGCAGATTGATGAGATCCTTTAATACCCAACGGAGGTTTAGTAACCAATGAAACTTGAGGTCCTTGAACCTTAGATCCAACTTGAGTAATTTTTTCAGCCTGAATAGATCCGTGAACTGTAGGTACTACTTGAATAATTTCTGAAGCATGCATAGGTCGTTGAACTTTAGCTTCAGTACAAGATGGAGCTTTAGTAACAGATGAAACTTTAGTAAGCATCGGTGTTGGTGAAAGTCCCAAGTCAAATGCACTCTTGATATTATACTCAACTCTCTGCTGATCCTTTTTTGCTTTAGTGGCTGATGTTCCTTTAGTAGCCAATGGTGCTTTATTAACTGATGGTGCTTTAGTAGCCGATGGTTCTTTATTAACCGATGGTGCTTTAGTAGCCGATGGTGCTTTAGTAGCCGATGGTGCTTTAGTAGCCAATGGTGCTTTAACTTTTGTACATGCATCGGTTTTAGTACTTCCATGAACATATGAATCATTTGATGTTTCATTTGTTGAATTGTTTTCCTAAAATTGACACAAAATGTAAAGACATTCAAAAACAGAAATTTAAATATTCACTTTAAAGAATTAAATATTAATATCTACCTTGTCCGATGATTCTACATTTTTATCAACAGCTGCACCTCTTCTAAAATATTTTGGAGGTGGCTTTGGAAAAGAAGCATCAACCTGAAATAATATAGTGATCATTTATCAAGTAAATGTTACTATATTTATAACTAAATGTTCAAACTTCGCAAGAAAAAAAACCTGAAATAGTGATGGATCTAGTACAACTAGATCAGATGAGTCACTAAGAGAATTAGAAAAAATCACAGGAGCACCAACTTCATCCAACTCCTGCAAAAACCAAGCAAAAAAAAAAAAAAAAAAACAAAAATGTTCAATTAGTTATAAGCAAATGATCAGTTTATAAAACATATATGTTCAATATTAATAAATATTTACCATGACTGCAGATTGAGCCTTAAACCTTGTTGCATCTGTAAATTTTGCTTTCCTCCTCCTCCAATTCCCTTTAGCTTTATTGTAGATTTTCTCAACTGTACCCTTCAATCTGTCATTCCTCTCACCTTTTTTCCTTAAATTCTGTGGGTTTTTTACTAACGGCACAAAGATATCTTCACCCTCTTTAGGATCAGAAAAATCAATAGTACCCCTAATACTCTCCACTTTTTCTTTTAAAAGACCAAAGGCAGAATCAACCTCAGCCCTAGCTTGAAGAGAATCTTGACTAGACATAACAAGCTTAACAAAATTCCTAAGGGTCTGTGCCCTCCAAACAGAAGCCGCAACTATATTAGACTTTTCCCCATCATCTTCAACCAAATGACTGCACATAGCCGCTTTTGTCCACCTCTTCAATATATAAAGATTGGGAATCTCTGGGACACAATGCACATGATAAACACGAAGCGCATGAGAACATAAAAAACCCATTTCAGTAAAGTACTGACAAGTACAATCCACTGCAAAAGTCTCTTGGTTAAACCGAACTTCATGTTTAATCAAGTCTTTTTTAGGCCTCCACACATAATAACTTTTCTCTATAGCTGTGTTTCCACGTATTTCTTCTTGAGAACATGCCATCCCTTTAAGAAATTGTTCTTCAAACAAAACATATGCTTCTATAGTGTAAATCTTTCTCGCATGAAGAAGAATTCCGCAATTTGCAGCTGCAACTTCTGGTCTACCTTTCCAATTTCTGTAGTCATGACCATTCTCTTTGCTCCTCCAATCAGAAATAACATCCAAAAAAACATGATAAAAATCACATAACCCTTGTGTCTTATCAAGTCGATGGGAAACTGACTTGTTGGTAGTTTCACATCGCTGTGATGATAACACACCACCAGACCAATAATTCTTAGAATAAGCAGGACACCACATCTCTCTAATTGTATATAAATTCTTCAACCATGGATTTTCAACGCATTTATAGTGAGTCAACATTCTGAAAAACAAAATGTTCAATATAAAAATCAAATTTGTTCATCGGAATATACCTATTTGATCAAAGTCGATCAGAAAGCATATAACTTAGTAATAACATGAAATTCCTAAATGTTCATTTGTTTGTAAGTAGATGTTCATAAGGTTACAAGTACATATTATTTATTAATTAAAAGTAAATAAGTAATCCAAATTAATTACCTTGGCCAATGATATTCAAACTCAGCAGCAGTTTCACAATACTTCAGAAGATAATTGAATATGTCAGAAAAACCATCTAAAGCTCTATACTGCCCAATATGCTTCTTTGAATTTTCCCCAATATGCCACGTACATAATCTATGTCTAGCATCTGGAAAAACATTCCTTATCCCAGCAGCAATGGATGGAGCTTGGTCTGTCATAATGGTTATTGGGGGATTTCCACCCATGGATGTAAGGAAAGTTTGAAAAAGCCAATTAAAAGATTCGGTTTTTTCATTGATAACAAAACCCATTCCAAACATAACATTATTAGAATGATGGTTCATACCAACAAAAGGAGCACAAATCATATCATATTTATTGGTCCTATAAGTAGTATCAAAAACCAATAAATCCCCAAAATAATCATAATCTCTCTTCATCCGACCATCACGCCAAAAGAAACTTAAAAGTCCCTCTTCTTCACTAAGCTCAAAGTCATAATAAAAACCTTCTTCACTAGAATTTCTCTGAGCAAAATACTTGATTAACTGATGACAGTCATGACCTTCAAGTTTATTAGCTTTTGCACGTGATAAAGCATTATAAGCATCACTAGCTGTAAAACCGACCATAGGTGATCCGCCTACTTCTTTCCTCAAAACCCTCAAGGTATCAGACACTTTAACACCACTAGCTTTTAAAGTAGACATAAAGTAAAGAGCCTCCTTACTAACCTTCCTTTGTGATCTTATCAAATGCCTCTTATTTAGAGGAACCATAGCATGATTATGAATCATATTATGATTCACAACCGTCCATACACCATCTTTACCAATAGAAAACTGAACAAAAGCAGTACACCCAGTACGCGTATCCAATCTAGCATAAGACCTTGTTCTCTTCCTTTTTTCATCTTTAACCCCTTCACAGCTACACAAGAACCGTTTCATAGTATAAAATTCACTGTTTTGACGCTTCCGACCTTTCCCAACCCTAATACCAAAACCTTTACTAAAAGCATATTCATTATACAAATCATAAGCTTCGTCTTCATTTTTAACTTCCTTCATCATTAACATAGATTCTGACCCTTCAACAAAAACACTTACTTCCTTATTCACTGCGAAAGGAAGAAATGTTCAATGTTAAACTAGTGATTGTTCAATGTTAAAATAGTGAATGATCAATTTCAATAATAACTAACAATGGAAAATTGAAATGTTCAATATCCTTAAATAAAATATTCAATATTAAAATAGTAATGTTAAAAATAGAATGTCCATTGCTTAATTAGGTGTTGTTCAATGTACTTAAATAAAATGGTAATTACGAACATAGGTAATATTCAAAATCATTAAATAAAATGTTCATTATAAATTATAAATAATGATAAAATACTTGAATTAAATGTTCATTGTAACATAGGTAATGATCAATAACTCTTAATAGAAAGTTCAATATAATACAATACAATGTTCATTATCTAAATAAAAAATATTCAATATATTTTAATGCAATGTTCATTACTAATATACGTAACATTCAAAGTCATTCAATAAAATGTTCATTATTGTTGTAGACAATGTTCAATTTCCTTGAACTGAATATTCATATATTTGTTAAGAATGTTATAAGTAAACAATGACGATATTTTCTTTTGGGACAGAACAATTCGAAAATTCATAACATAATATGTATTTTATCAAAATATATAATGTTCATAAGATCTGAGGTAAAAATTCATTAACATTATATACATTGATAATAAATAAAATTATGAATAAAAATCGAACAAAAATTAACGTACAATTGCAAAAAAATAAGAAAATCTGCAGAAAACAAAAACAAAGAAACAAATCAAAATCGAAATATCCAGCGAAAACACGAAAAATAACAAAATTCTAAACACATTTTATCCAAAATCAAAATATAAAATCGAAAACAATCAAAACCAAAAACATTGAAATCAAAACAAATAAATGAAAATAATAAAAATATAAACTTACGTTCTGACATCAATGTACTTAAAATTCCAGAATTAGATTCGAAAAGAGCTTCAGAATTTTCCATAACTGCGAGATCCATGGAAACAGAGGAGAGAGAAAATAGGAGAGAAAAAATCGAAATAAACCCTAAGAACAAGCGCAAGATATATCGCAACTTGAAGAAGAAGAAACAAAAAATTAAAGAGTTGTCTAACTTAGGAAACTCAGGAAGGGGATAAAAATACGCTGAACGACGTCGTTTTCGGGGGGGTACAGCCAGCGCTGGCTGTACCCGCATCACACGACGTCGTTTGATTAGGGGTACAGCCAGCTTGGCTGTACCCGAGGGCAGCCAAAAAATTGCGCTACTTTTGAAACTGTTATTAAATTAAGTGGGCAGGCCACCCGACCTTTTTCACACATCCTTGACAAGCTATCCAAGCCCAAGTTGAAACACAAAGTTTTTGTTCATGTTTTCAATACTAGTATTCCAATTTCCAGGGGGTGAGCAAAATAAATATATGTTGCGATTTTGAAACCGGAATCGGTTAGGGATCCCTATCTCCAATCCAATATCTTTGGTCTCTGGGTACTAGCTTATCCGGCATAAAGCTAACACGGTACTTTGATTATTAATATCTCAAATTATGTGTAAGCAATAATTATAAAAAATTAATATTTAGAAAATATATATATATCCGATACGAATCTAACATGCCCCGACATGATTACAATTTTTTTAAATATGAATCACAAAAAAAATGGTCAAAGTTATAGCGTGAATAGTAAAATACCAATGTTGCGATATTCACGGAATGGAGGAATTATTTTCTATTGTAAATATTATAATGAATGCATAAAGTCAATAAAGCCCAAACAAGTGTTGACAAAGCCCAATAAAGATAACATGGTCCAAAAAGTTTCAATTATTAGAAACCCAAAGTTTCAGACATGAATTTGTGCATAGTTTTAGCCAGAAAGGTTGTGAATGGTATATGAAAATGATAAATTAATGTGCAAGAGAATTAATATGAAAGTTGTAATTTTTTTAAGAGAGAAATAGTAAAGAATTGATGTAAGTGTGCTTAGTATGAAAGATAAATAATAAAGAATAGATTCAAGTGGGGGGTTAATGGGAGAGAGAAATAATAAATAATTAGTGTACCCATATCAAAATAGGAAATATTACAAATATTTAGAAACGGTCGAAATAGACAAGTGTTGCGAGTATTCAGAAATGGTACTCTACTACTCTGTAGTAACTTTTTATCAAACGAACTAAAAGTACGAGCGTCCAAAACTGAAAAAGGTAATTGCTACTTCTGTTTTTAAAATTTAGGAACTATATATAAATGTATATATATATATAGAGAGAGAGAAAATTGTATCGACTACACTCTTAGAGAGGAGACAACATAACGAAGATAAAAGGAGCTAGAACCCTAGAATGAACCCTTGGTCGCATGATAAGCTATTGTTATTCGGCAAGCAGCCGAGCACAAAGTGATTTGTACGAGTATATAATAAAACCTCATTGTTAGATTTCCCCTATAACACGAGTGTAACATACTATTAATTTCTCCATACAAAAATAGCCACCTAATTAAGTCTATATCTAAATTAGTACTCAATTGTATCCTATATAATAATAATGTTTCAAACTTGCTTAATCAGCATCAAACATACGGAGTACCAACTTTATAAGCACTAAAAGGCAAAGTGGAGGTTAGGAAACTAGAATTCTTTGGTTTATAATGTTATTCAATTGCTTCAAACTTAGATCAAATAATAACTTAGATCATTTATAAATTAGACCATTTTATCAGACTCTGACTAATCCAACTAAATTTAAATTAGCTGATAAGACTCTTAATTTCCTAACAATTCAAATAATTTAACATCCTCAATACGATTTTGACTAAGATGTCTAATTAATCTGAAACAACTCTTACTCCATTGAAAGAAATATTGAATAAATCTTCACCATAACCCGTGTGCAAAATTCACATGCAATGAGGTAAGTACATTTGTCTTATTACCATGGTCAGGATAATTGATTTTTTTAATAGATTAAGAGCAAGAACATTTGTTCCCTAATATGCTATCAACGACTATAAACGATATTCTAATTGTAATCATAATAAAATAAACATTATGTTAATATAATTGCCTGATAATGTGCACCTAACTTTCCATAAGTAGATGCTTCGTGTACAAATTAGGAGAATTCTGGACCTTGCTTACGAAATTAGTAATGGGCCCACCTTTGTAAGCACATAACTTTCTACAAATAAGATCTCGACAATACAAATTGGACGGGCTAATATTGTTGACCTTTTTCCTTTTTTTATTTCTTTTTTGGACTTTTATTTTTGTCTAGCTAGTTGATGTTGAATTTTATTTTATTGTGCAGTGAATTGTCATACAACCCGTCTCTTGTGTGACCCGTTACACCATCAACTTAATGGTGTGACACATTTACATTGAAGATTTGCTAATTTAAATCAGCAGGGGTAAGTTTCTTCTCCAGGATTAACTTGGCATCACTCACATCTTTAAACTCCATATTATTGGTGTTGATGTATTGACGCAATAATTCCAACACTTGATCATCTGAAAGACGACGATCTTGTTCTGTTTTTAATTTTTTGGGGATGGAACCTCTGATGAGTGGATTATAAAAAGAAGTAACTGAAATTATATAAAAAAGTAATCACTTAGCAACTCTACTAATATTTTCTAAAGTTATTAAAGTAATTACTACTAATATTACTATAAAAAAAAAGTAACAGATCGAAACTATAGAAGTAACATACCTAAACTAAAAAAGTACCTCCTCTAAAACAAAAATTAAAAATTAACATGTCTAAAAACTATAGAAGTAACATACCTAAACTTAAAAGGTACCTCCCTTCAAACTACTCCGTATATAAAAGTAACATGTCTAAACTATATAAGTAACATACCTAAACTAAAAAAGTACCTCCTCTAAACTATAGAAATAACATACCTAAACTAAAAAAGTACCCATTCTAAAATTATAAAATAAAATAAAATAACATGTCTAAACTATAGAAGTAACATACCTAAACTTAAAAGGTACCTCCCCTAAAACTACTCCGTATAAAAAAAGTAACATGTCTAAACTATAGAAGTAATATACCTAAACTAAAAAGGTACCTCCTCTATAATTATATAAAAAAAGTAACATGTCTAAACTATAGAAGTAACATACCTAAATCAAAAAGGTACATCGCCTAAAACTACTCCACATAAAAAAAGAGTAACATGTCTAAACTATAGAAGTAACATACCTAAACTAAAAAAATATCTCTCCTAAAATTATAAAAAAAAGTAACATGTCTAAAATATAGAAGTAACATACCTAAACTAAAAAGGTACACCTCCTAAAACTACTCTCGCATAACAAAAAGTAACATGTCTAAACTATAGAAGTAACATACCTAAACAAGAAAAGTACCTCCTCTAAAATTATAAAAAAGTAAAATGTCTAAACTATATAAGTAACATACCTAAAGTTAAAAGGTACCTACCCTAAAACTACTCCGTATAAAAAAAGTAACATACCTAAACTAAAAAAGTACCTCCTCTAAAATTATAAAAAAAGTAACATGTCTAAACTATAGAAGTAACATACCTAAACTAAACAGGTACCACCCCTAAAACTACTCCGTATAAAAAAAAGTAACATGTCTAAACTATAGAAGTAACATACGTAAACTAAAAAGGTACCTCCCCTAAAACTACTCCGTATAAAAAAAGTAACATGTCTACTTCTTTCTTTTTTTACAAGTATATCTCTTTCCCTTTGTTGTACCAACCGACCCATAAGTGTTACTCCTCACTCGAATTCTTGAAGATCATAGCAGATCTTTCATGATATTTTTTGGATTACCCAACATAATATTCAATAAACATATGATTCCGTGGGAGAAGTTACCTATCACTACATTTAAAGGTTACTAATTTATTTTTTAAAGAACTTAGTAACTTAAATTGAGGTGGGGTAAAGAGGTGGACAAAGTGAAAAAGCACAAAGGAAGACATTGGAATAATATTCAATAAACGAGTATGAAGCCTCTGCCTTCGCATGAATGAGCTTTGCCGGATTTAAATTGAATATATAATGAGAAATGAGTCCATATAGTGTGAACACGTCACACCATCAAATGATGGTGTGGACGGTCTCATAAAAGACTTGAGGATAAAGACCACCTTCTCTCCTGCCTCTTTATCCCTCTTTATCCCTCTTTATCTCACAAGCCCCTCTTTCTCTCACTGGGCAACCTCCCCCTTCATCTCCCTTGCTCTTTTTCCTGCTAAAAAATCAACACAATAACATCAAACTTTGGTGTTTTAATCGATTTGCCTATCCTTAGAATCAATAATCCCAACCATCGATCTCCGCCTCCTCTCTTGATCAAAACTCTATGCCCTTTCTATCTGCTTCTCCCACACCTTCGACCTCCGCGTTACGACGGCTCTGTAATTCCCAAAATATCGTTATATCTACAAAATCACATGTGGAAGCTGCAATTCATCATCTCAAGGAATCTCTAACATGAAACTGCAATAAAACAAAAAAAGTAACATCGAATACAATGTTTAAGTGACATCAGCATAGAAAGTCAAGTAACACCAATCTATACAAGAAATCTCTAATATGAAATTAAAGAAAAAGGAGTAAAACAAGAAAAGTAACAACGAAAACAATGTATAAGTAACACCAGCCAAAAACCTTCTCCATAGTAGCTGCGCGCGAGGGAGCGCCCGCGCGTCACACCATCAAGTTGATGGTGTGCCTGGTCATAAAGAAGACGCGGTGGGTCTTTATTAGGGTTATAAAACAAGAGAAGGTGGTACTCCGTAATATAAATTCTCGGTAAAGCAGGTTTTTTACCGACTGTTATTGTGGTCTGTAAATGACTTTTTACCGACTACCTTATGTGCGGTCGCTAAATAGTTTTTGAGCGACTGTTTCAGCAGTTGGTAAATGATTTTAAACGACTATCTAGTCTGCGGTCGGTAAATTACTTTTCACCGACTGCTTGGGCTGTTGGTAAAATGTTAAATTTATTTTGGAAATAGTTGGGTTTTTACCGACTGCTATTTAGTCGGAACACATGAGGGAGAAGTCGTTAATTTATCGACTGCTATAGAGGCGGTCGATAAATGTAAAATATAACGACTGCTTCTAAACCGGTCGGTAAATTAACGACCGCTTTCTAAGTTCGGTAAATTTTGTTTTACCAACTACTTTTCTGACGGTCGGTAAATTTAGTCGGTAATCAAGCGCTTTCTTGCGGTGTGATCCAGAATTTGTTACTTCGAATTGTTTCCTTTTATATGCTTATTAATTCAGAAAAACACGCAATACCCGTATCAAATAAGGGGTGGTGTACAGAAAATAAAGAAATACATCGGCAATAATATTGGGCAAATATTTAATATTCTATCACATTGTAATAAGTCGTAACAGCAATTAATATAACTTCTTTATCTCATTCAAAATAACCAATATTGTATGTGCAAGTATTTGAACCGGATAAAGAAATTCGGCGCCTCAAATATTGGCATTACATTTATCAATTTCAGATTTTCATCACATTGTGCATTGAACCTTATACCATGAGCTTTACCAAACTAGACAAAAAAATTGACAAACTCATCCATCCCCCTTTTAGTCTTTTACCTTTCCGTTACACTCCCTAAAACCAAAATAATTTAATCAAAGACTAAAACTTTGTTTTACTTTTCCTTCACTTCTACTTTCCCCAAAAGTTAGCCCAACAAATGAGAGATATTTACATCTAATACCCTCTTCAGAACTTTTGCCAACAATGTTGTTCACTACCCAAAACTGTTTAATCCCAGAGTCTACTGTCTGAATCCGAACCCAAAACCCGAAAACTGATTTGAATGACCCGTCCCGAACAAGTCCATCGAGTTGTGGTAGTTTTGAGTGAACACGTTGGTATTGTTGTGATTGAAATAGCCCGAATTGAATCTTTGATTAGTTGAAATACCACTTTGGACCTCCTCATCGCTTAACCTCGTGGTACGAAGTTTGTTATCCACAGAAGATTCCACTTGTGACAAGGGTGGTAATGAAGGGACAAACATGTCATTTCCATTATTATTCCCCGATTGAGGTTGGGTTGACCCATTGAAAGTGTATTCAGGTACCGAAGTTAACCCGGCAAGAAAGGCCCAGTCAAAACTACCCGACCCCAGTTGCTGAAGGTTAAATTTGTGACTTTGTGGATTTTGTTGTTGCTGATGTTGTTGTTGTTGTTGTTGTTGGTGGTGCTGCTGCTGTTGTTGGGCAACATTGCTATTGCTATTGCTATTCTTGAAAGAATTCATACGTGGCAAGGCGAATGAACGGTGATCGATTTCTGGTAAAGATTCTAACACGTCATCAAGATGCGATGATGACGAGGAGGATGTTTCAGCTGTGCTATGCTCCAAACTTACTGTAGGCTTGGCTGCACTGGAATTTTTCTTGTAGATTCGACATAATACCCAGTCGTCCAACTGTTGAATAAAAAAATACTCCGTATCAATCAACACGTTAGACAATCAATCGGTAATTAAAACAGTGTGTACAACATGCTTAATGACGCGGTAAGTTGACGAACCTTGGAACTACCGGCTTTACGGTTGTGTTCTGTGAGGCGATACTCGTGCATAATCCAATTAGTCTTGGTACCTTTAGGTGCTTTACCGACATAAAATACAAGGGCCTTTTTAATTCCAACCTTTCTCCCTTGTGTTGTGATTATTTTATCTGTTCCAGTTGCCTTCCAATACCCCGACCCAGCTACTCTATTTGGTCGGGACCCGTTTGGGTATTTCCGATCCCTTGGGCTAAAGAAATACCATTCTTTCTCCCCGAACATCGCCATACCTATACAGAATCATACATATTTCACGTTAATACAACCATAAATCACAAATACAACACGTGCCGGTGGTCATACTATCTCTATCTATTCAAGTATACTCTCTATTGATTACTCGATCACTAAATCACTTACTTGGTAAAATCCAAGGATCGAACTTGTAAAGATCGATTTCGGCGATGATTTGGAGAGAGAATTCATGACCAGCAACTTTCCTACATAAATACTGAACCAAAAGTTCTTCATCGGTAGGGTAAAATCGGAAACCAGGTGGTAAACTCAATTGAGCCAGTGGATCTTTGTCTTCAACTCCCATTTTTTTTTTGATTTGTTTTTTGGGGTAGAATATTTGAATGTTTCAAATGCCAATTCTTCGAGATTAAGGAGGATGGCGGTCCATATTTATAATAAAAGAAATGAGGGGAAATAATTGTTACTTTGTTGGATAAGTACGGAATGTCCTTGTCTTACCGCTCGAGGGCGGGTCCCACATACGCGGTAAAAAAGATAAAACCGATGAGAAGCTGCCACGTACCCCACTGATGAGGGGCTAATCATACAGCCGACCTTATCTCATCTTCATCAGAAAGAGTGTGTTGAGTCACTAGTATGTAAAGATGGACATGTGTCGGTAAATTTAACAAGAGGTTCTAGAAGGAGTAGTATTTGGGAATTCGGATGGAGGCCGGGGTATTTTTCGTGTGAGTGTGCAGTAATCCACGTCGGTAAATTTAGCTGAAATACACTACTTGGACACGTGCTTACACGTGTGCTACTCTGTTAGGTGATTCTCTCGGAATTATTTATTGGCGGTAAATTCTGTCGCCCTAGATAACGAATTTACTGCCGTCATTTCATAATGTAAGACGCACATAATCTGTATTACATCAATCATAGATTCATAGTATATGCACCAAACTCAGTAGTGAATCTTTTTTTTTAATGGGATAGAAGTAATGACTTGATTTGGTGGATAATGCTTACTAATTTTAGTAATAGATCGCGAAAATATCTTCAACAAACACGTATAAATTGTACAATAAAATTTAGTTGTATAATAAATTTATTGTACACTAGGATGACTTTTACCTAGTTTTTTAACTTTTAATATGTTTTGATCGATAAACTTTTATATTATTGTAAAAAAAGTTGATAGATAAACATTTAAAAGAATTAAATTGTTGGAAGCCAGTTTTCTTCCTCGATACTATCTCCATCGTGCAGGTTAGCATGGTCTGCTAACTTGCTCGGTTACCATTAACATGGCTAAACGTGGTCGTCCAAGGAAGAACCCGATTCAGATATCTGCGCAGAAGGTTATTATGGTTGCTTCTGTTGCTCAGTAGAGCAATTTGGGGAAGAGTGGGTCGGGTCCTCAAATGCAATGGCACTGTGTAGCGAGGGTTTAGGTGGAAGTATAGACGCACATCAAATTCTGACGATTGGATGCACGAAGTTTCCTGTGGGAGCGTCGACGACTAATCGACCGGAGGTTAATCGTCACTATATTTCTTATCAGATGCAACGCCTAAAATCGCTGCATTAGGCATCAAAATCCGTTGCATCAGACGTAATGCGAAAATAAATAACCCTTGCATCCGGTGGCATTGCATTAGGCCTAATGCGACGATCAGTGACCTAATGCAACGGAAAATTAATACCGTCGCATTAGATAAACATCTAATGCGACGGTCCTTAGATGGGGTGTCGCATTAGTTCTTTAGCTGATGCGACGGGCATTTCAGCTAATGCGACGGGTATTTTAGATTTTAGCTAACGCGACAATTATTTTATCTAATGCGACACATATCTACAATGGCTTAAAGAAATAATGCAACGCCTTTTTTCCTAATGCAACGATAATTTATTGTAAAAAAAATAATATGTTGGGCACCTAATGCAACGGATTCATTTATTCATAATAATAATAAAAATAATAATAATAATAATAATAATAATAATAATAATAATATGGAACGATTATAGTGGATTAGTGGGGTTTCAAATTTCAATCTTGAGTATACAAAACTTAAGGAAATCGTGTGATAATAATAATAATAATAAATTGAGCATCGGCAGATCAGATCCTTCTAAAAGAAAAAATCAATCAGGTCCAAAGATATGGCCTGGAGATCAAATCAGCTAACAAGCAAAGACAACCAAAACCTGTATGTTGTACATATTAGCTAAGGCAGCTGAAGCTGCACGAGCTGCTGCTGAGGAAAAAGCCGATATTATATTGCTGCGAAAGCAGTAGCCGTTGCTAAGAGTTCCCTGAATGTTGTTGCATCTGTATATGAAGATACGAGTAGCAAGGATAAGTACCAGAAGAAGAATAAGTTGAAGAAGCATGTCCCAGATCACGTATTGCATGAAAACTACCAACCAGTTGAGAACTGTGGTACAGATGAAGAGCTTGCAAGGAAACTGCATCGGGCTATAAACAACTTATACTTTTGATGCATTTTCTTAGGCAATGACACATTACCCTTATTACACCTAAGATACTTCATTAGCTTATACTTGGTATAAAACTTTCCAAATAGTTGTTTCAAAAGTCACCAATTTGAACCCAGGTCATATATCTTTAGATGAATTAAAGGGAAGCATAGATGCGACCGCAACACTTTCAGTTTCATTGCTAAATGGTTGCAGACTTACACTGGCATTGCATCAGTTCCAGTCTTATTGATAAATGGTGGCAGTGACATCACATCACTCACAGTCACGTTGCTACATGGTGGCAGTGACACTAATGGCTAATTGGCTACACAGTACACATATATAAAAGATGTTGACTGGTTATAGTAGTAGCATCAATTCACCAAGTTTACTACAATACAACTCCATTACTCCAAGGTCCAGCATGCCTGAAAGGGGGTAGCATTCCATGAAAAAAAGGAAACCCATATTTCTTAAGCAAGAAACAATTAACAAAACCGGTCACTACTGAGATGGCTCATACTTCATTAGTTCTTAAGATTCAGATATTAGATAAAAGGAACTCCAAATTTTTAACAAAAACTGTATCAAGTTCTTGCCCAAAAAGTTGGGAATGATTACACCAATTATTATTTTTTGACGGATTATTACACCAATTAGAAACACTCATTTTAATCAGAACCAGTTGAAAATGCGAAATTGAACTAGGCAGGTTATTTTCACAATCTACCATGGAGCATTATTACTATGTTGGTAACAAATAATCTACCATGGAGATATTTTTAGCATTATTACTAATATTATTTTAACATTTGTTCTAAAAAGAGATATTTTCAACATTCACGTAACTAGGCATGGTATACATTTACATTTATATGCATATTTAATCTTGTTCCCTGCCTAGTTACACGTAGTAAACATTACTTTTATGAATGATTTTACTCTCTAGTTTATTACTCCCTCCGTCCCGGAATACTCGACCCGGTTTGACCGGCACAGAGTTTAAGGGACTTGAATTGACTTATTTAATTTAATAGGTAGTAGTTGATAGTGGGGTATTATTTTAATGTAGTTAGTGGGAGGTGGGTTAAGAGGTGGGGTTGGGGGATAGTAGGGGTTGAATTTTTAATTATTTTTTGTATGGAGTAGGGGGTAGGTGAGTTACTAGGGGTGGAGTGAGAAATAATATAATATTGTTAGAATATTTCCATTTTTAGAAACAGGTCAAGTATTAAGGGACGGCCCGATAAGGAAAACAGGTCAAGTATTCCGGGACGGAGGGAGTACCTTTCATAGAGTAGTACATACTACATACAGAGTAATTATGTATGACTTTTTTCTCTCTACGAGCGTCGTACTGAACCTTTTCCTAGTAGAGCAGTAAACTACTTCCTCCGTCCCAAAACACAATTTTCACAATCAGCAAAGCTCTCCTGAAAGATGAATTAGCATTCATCATGAAAATATTGGTAATATGAACATAGAAAGTAATCAATACCTTAATATGCGGATGGAAGACAACAGGTGAATGTGAAGCCAAAACTAATCTTGTAAAACCAAGAGCTTCAATTTTCAAATTTGATGTAGATGAGTTGTCCTGCCAACATTAGTGCAGAAGACATGAGAATATGAGAGTCCTGGAACGAACAAAAAGACCAGCTTAAAATGAAATAAATAAGGCACTTACAAGTAATGCCAATGAAAAATAAGGTTTCGAAATTATTTTTGAATTAAAAAAGTCGAGTGCCACGTAAATAAATAATTAGGTATACAACTTCGTCCAAAATCAAAAACTCTAATAATTAAAAAATAAATCTAAAATGAAATTTAATCTAAAATCTAAAATTAATATCTAATCTGATCTAATCTAATCTATTAAATTTAGGAGTTTTATTTTAATTTAACAATTTAATAGAATTCGTGCATCGCAAAAGCTAAATTCTAATTTATAAATATTGGGAACGATATTAATACATCCCTAAGATTTTGTTTAATTGATTCAACTGAAATTAACTAAAATTCATTTGTCTAAGCTAATCTAGTCTCAATTTTGTTGAATTTTTTTGTTAAATAGTTTTAGAAAACTTATTTTTGTTGTGGTTACCTGGACTTATCTTATTTAAACTTATATTAACTTATCCGAATTTATCTAAATTTATTTTTGTTGAAGTAAGTCAAAAATAAGTTAAAAAAAACATACTCTAAGGCCCTGTTTAGTTCACCTTATTTCATGACCTTATTACTTATTTCATATATCATATCAGATCAGATAAAAAAAAAAGTTCAGATCAGATCAGAAAAAATAGGTTCAGATTAGACCAGATCAGATCAGATCAGATCAGACCAGATTATTATTATTATTATTATTATTATTATTATATCATTGTTATTATTACTATTATTGCTTTAATAAAAAAGAATGTTGTTGTTGGTGCAATTAAAATCTATTATTTAAGGGATAAAAATACATTAACAAAATATTCAAATTCATCATGTCCAAATTAAAACCATTAAGTCCAGATCAGAAACGATATGATCAGATCATGTCCATATCAAAACTGATTGTTATAGATCATAACCATTATATATTCAAACCAGAACCGGTATGATCACATAATATCCAGATCACAACTGATTTGTACAGATCATGCCCAGATCATGTTCATATCTGCAAAGATCTTGTCTAGATCAGAATCGATCCTTACAAATCATGTCCTATATATCCTTACAGAACTAATATGTTTAGATCACAACCGATTTATATAGATCATGTCCAGATCATAATCTCCAGATTAGAATTTGTCTAGATATTGACTTTGTACAGATTACGTTCAGATCAGAATTGATCTGCAGAGATCATGTCCATATCAAAATTAATTTGTACTGATCATGTCCAGATCAGAACTAGTCTGTATAGATCATGTTCAGATCATAATTGATCTATACAAATCATGTCCATATCAGAATTGATTTGTATAGATCATATCCAGATCAGAATTGATATATAAAGATCATGTCCTGACCGGAACCGATCTGTCCAGATCAGAACCCATACGTATAGATCAGAACCATACATTCAGATCAACCTATCTAGATCATGTCTAAATCTGTACTGATTTTTCAAGATCAAGTCCATATCAAAACCCATATGTCCAGATCTTGTCCAAATTTGAATCGATCTATTTCGATCAAAATCGATCTATCCAGAGTCCAAATTAGAACTTGTCTGTACAGATCATGTCCAGATCAAAAATTCTATGTATAGATCATGTCCAGATCTGAAGTGACCATGTCCATATTAGAACCGATCTGTCCAGATCATATCTAGATTAGAAACAAATTTGTACATAATTATATAATTATCCCCAATCAGAACCGATCTGTACAGATCATATCTAGATCAGAACTGATATGTCCATATCATAACCCCTCTATCTAGATCATGTCTAGGTCTATCTAATATAAGGAATAGTTAAATCATGAGCAAAGTCAAATAAATAATGACAATATTATAAATTTTTGTAATATTTATTTTACACGTAAGTCGTTTAATATTAATAAATGTAGATTTTTGTTTAAGCTTATTCTGAAAAATCAGATCAGATCAGACCAGATCAGATCAGATCACAAAAAATAAGTTCAGATCAAATCAGATCACATCAAACCAGATCATATCATATCAGACCAGATCAGGAGAAATAAGGTGAACTAAACGCGGCCTAAGTTTATTTGGTTCACATGAAATTAATTTATATGAACTTAATCTAACTTATCTAAGCTCGTGTAAACTTATTTTTGCTGATTTTTTCTGAACTGTATTTGAACTGATTTGAATTTATTTTTATTGAAATAAGTCAAAGTAAATAGAAACAAATAAAATTGAATACTCGTATAAATTTTATTCATTTACTTAATTAAAAGTTAAAGCTTGTAAATTTTACCTTTCATTTATTATTTCTTATTTACATACATGCCACTCTCTATGGAAAAGGCCAATGGTTGCATAATAGAGACTTTTTACATTGCAACTCTAGATCTTTGTATATGAAAATTAATTTTCCCATAAATAAAAAGAATTATTCGTAGTTATTTTAACTAGCCCACATTTAAGAGAGAAAAAATAGGGGTACGGTACAAGTGTAATTGTGGTACAAAGTGGGATGAGGACACGTCACACATTAGTGGAGGAAAAAATGAAAGCATGGAAGAAAAAAGGTTGGCTTTATGTTAAAGGAGGGGCGTTTTTTTGGGGGTTTCTTTCACTCTTTAACTTCTTTGAGCTGCTTGAGACTTGAGAGTGCCACCTTTCCAAGTGTAGCATCAAAATTCAAAGCGCCCTTTGGATTTTCTGCTTTGATATTTTATAAAACGTACTTTCTCCGGGTTTTGCTATACGTATCTCTAAGAGTAGTAACGTATAAACGTTAAATGAAATTTTTCAGATAATGTTAACGTCGTAATTCTACTTTGATCACATATATACACTTGTTAAACGCAAAATAAATATTCTTCTTTAATCCGTTTTTACGTTTTTCTTGTTGGGTGTTTTAAAATGTTCTTTACATTTCTTTTTATATTATCACATAAATAATTTAATATTCTATCAAAATTTGTGTACAATAATTATTTTAACGAATTAAATTCATTAGGTCATTTAATCTCTCACATTTTTCCATTGGGACATTAAATTTTTCTCATATTCCCAATATCAGAATTTTGATTAAAGTGAAAACATTATAAATAAACGTAATTTATCTTGTTTAAATAAAAAAAAATAAAGGAATCTCAACGCACATTAATTGATCGTTAAAACGCGTGAAAAATACCAAACGTAAAGAATATAAAGAGATGGAGGGAGCATTATTATATTTGACTTTTTCTGGCTAAACTTATAAATAATTGATCATATCTTTTAACCATACATAAGGACAAACATTATCAAGGGGGTTCTTGGTAATAAAGTACGGAGTAGTATGTTTCAATATGCGCATTTGATCAAACTATTATTGACTTTCTATAGTTTGTTTTAACATGTAATTAATGAGACTATTATAAGTTTAAGAAAATAGAAATTATGAAGGTCAATTGGCCTGAATACTTATTATTGGAGTACTACTACTTATAACTTATTAATTTATAAAAGTTCATCTCGAAAAAAGAAAAAAAAGTGGAAGTATATATTATGTTTGTCCTTAAGAAATAGGGTAATAATCCAAATAATATGATATCGTTTTCTATTTTGTTAATCAAGTTAATGAAATAGTATACAAATATAGGTCAAAAGTCTAAAGCCTGGACAGTTCTTGGGTTTGATTGAGGATGGGTGGATGTTGCTTTAATATTAATAATAATAATAATAATAATAATAATATATACGTGGTATGTGTAGATATTAAAGGGGTAGGATGATCCAAAATACGGGCGTCGTTTTCTCTGTTTTGTTGGTTTATATGATTGCTACTTCGTATGTTTTTTTAAAAAAATATCGAAACGCCACGTGTTGACATTTCAAAGTGTGGGTATATTGATCTTTACGGCCTTGGGCGGCTCTTTCCATTTGTCGTCTTTTGGTGGTCATGCGTATCTGATCCTCTGTTCACTCTTTACCAAATCTTCCATTTTTGCAATTGTGTGCGTTGAATTCACCTTACTATATTTGACTTGAAAATTCGTGAAATTATGGAAATTGCTTCACGCCACACTCAATTGGAGGAAAAAAAGTAACAAAAGGTCTTGCGTGCACAAGTTGCACAATAAATTTATTGTGCACCAACATAACTTTAATCCAATTTTCTCTAACTTTTACTCACTTTTCTGTAACTTTTATATTATTAAAAAGAAATTAATAGATAAACATTTTAAAATGTTAAATGATTAATGTTACATATTATTAGTGATTTTGAAAAAAATATTTTTTATTAAAATGAAAATTTTTACTACTAAAAAGTAGATAACTTTTACATATATAAGGATGACTTTTAAGCATTTTACGTCAACTTTAACTTCGGTGTACAATATTTATCGTACACCCCATGTAAATAAGAATTTGTGAAAAAGTAAGGGGCTTATTAAGCTACATCCTAATATTATCATTCTTATCTATTAAAAAACCAGTTACTCTATTTATATTTTCTCTCTCTTTTGTTCCATGGCTGAATCAGAAATTTAACTTGGGCAATTGGACAAAACCGAATATTTTATATTTTCCCCAAAAAATTATGCATTTTATCTCATACAATAATTAAAATTTAAAAATACTTAAGTAATTTTTCTCTTGAGTTTTTCTCGGTAGTATATAAACCAAGAATGTGAATACTTTACTTTTAGGAGGAGAGAAATAAAAGAAATTAGATATTATAAAAAAAAATTGTATAAACATAACACAATATTATAAACTTTGGGCTTGTGCTAGCTAGGATTCGAACTTGAATCTCTACATGTCAGAGTTTGTATCTTCTTGCAAACCAATTGAGCTACACATGAGTATCATTATTTAGACGCAAAATAAATTTTTAACTGAAGCCAAGGAGGCATGGCCCCCGCTAGACCCCTTGGCTCTGCCCCTGCTTTTGTACTCTATAACCCATTTTAGTTAACATATGTTCAAATAATTACGCAGTAATAAATTAAGTGGAGCGCTAAAAGTCGCTCATATTACTCAAAACCGCCCCACTATTTTCCCTTATTTTTCATTAGTACCCTTACTTAATCTTACTTTCCAACTCTCTCATACCACCCCACCACCTCCGGCCACCATCACCGGCCACTACCTCCGACCACCACCATCACGTCGTAGGCGAAACAATGGCCGAGTACTCACAAGAGTTTTTTTTTTGGTCCGAATTTTTTTTAGAAACTTATGCCTTTTTAGCTTGTACCATGGTACATGCTTATGAATTTTAAGCTTGTACCATGGTACAGATTTATGAGTTTTTAGCTTCGACCATGGTATTGACTTATGCCATTTAAGCTTGTACCATGGAAGGAGCTTAAAATTCATAAGCCCGTACTATGGAAGGAGCTATAAATTCACAAGTCTCTATTTTTTTTGGAAAAATTACTTTTAATAATCCAACCTTTAAGCCATTAGCCAAAATTAATCCAACCTTTCGATTATTTTTGATTAATCCAAGCTTTATACCCCTTTGACATTCGTTGCACCTTACAGGTTACCAACATTCTTTAGCCGGTTATAAGCTACGACGTGGCATTGTACCGTTATAAACTAATGTGGGTCCCATTATTTACCGTTATAAACCCACTTTTGGTCATCCTTTCCCTTTATTTCCCCTGCTCATCTCCTTCCTTCATTTCCTCCTCTTCGCTCACCATCTCCATTGAAGACATCTTCTGCAGCAATTTTTTTTTTTTTTAAGTAAATAAATCCATGGTTAATGGATTCTAGTGGGCGTTCTGTTTCTGGATATTCACAAAATTCACGAAGTGTTTTGAAATGCGAATGCGGCAACGATGCGGTTGTGCGAACTGTGAAACACGGGCCTAATGTTGGAATGAAGTTCCATGGATGCCCTTTATGGCCAGTAAGTGTTTAATTTCTCCCCCTCCCAGTGTTTAATTTTAATTTGTTGATTATTGTTATTATTGTGAAATTAACGTGAAAATGTTCCATTTTTGGCAATTAAATTAGGTTTTATTTTGTTGGAGAAATTAAATTGGGATATTAACTTGTTTATATTCGAATTGGATAGGAGTAGAATACGAAATGTGTTTTTTTCAAATGGATAAGTGATCATAATCAACAGGAAGAGCTTGAATTGAAGATGTTAGAGATGGAGCAACAACAACACTTGATGGCAGAGAAAAACAAAAAGTTAAAGGCGAAAAAAAAATAATTTGGTGGAAGAGAATCAAGAACTGAAAATCGAGCTTTGCCACACGCGCATTGAGCTTATGAAGAGCTCTAGAAATGAGAAAAATTTCTCCATGGCTTTGTTATGTTCTTGGGTGTTTTTTTGCATCCTACTTATGTATTTGAAGTAGTTTAGTTTGTAGTTGGTGAATAGGTTCGCGTTTGGAATCTAGGAGTTATGAAAAACTCGGGGTTTTACTTCCTTTTGATGTACAAGTCTAGTATGAAAAATTTAGAGTTTTACTAGCTTTTGAACATGTAATGTATTGAAATGGTCATCAATGAAAGTACAACTTTTTTACACAATAATATATGTTTCAAATAAATTTCTCAATCATGAGTAATGTTGAGCATCATTAGCATCATTACAAAGCAAAACACAGCATAATATATTGTGTTGACAAAATCCAAAATATGACTTAGTGAGTACGTAAACTGAAAATACACCACTGTCTTGCTACTGCCTAATGGAATACAGAAACACTTCTGCTGGCATACACAAAACAGGTCATCTTGAAGTTACTACTGAGTTGCTTGGTGGAGTGTAGAGACTTGGCTTGATTGTGTTGCTTGGTCATTGACCTGCCTTGAACTGCCACCTTGCTGCAAATACAAACACAGCAGGTGAGCTTTCTGTATCCCTGTACTGCAGCAAACATAAACAAGAACGTAAACAACTAAACACTCACATTGGTGTGTGCTGAACCATCTGAAGCAAAATACACACCAACACCCACTGGAACCTGAAACACATTTACAACAATTTCATATCAACACCAACAATGTGAGGTTCTTCATACTCACTGATGTCAGAATAAGTACAAACCAGAATTCATAAAAGATTCAGAACAAATACAAAAGAGAATTCAGATCAAATAAACTGAAAAAACTCAGAACAAATGCAGACCAATATCAAACCAACATCAGACCAATTTCAGACCAATACCACAGTTGCCAGCAATTTCAGAACAAAAGTTGGCAGCAATTTCACAGTTGGCAGCAGAACAAAATTCAGAAAAATGTCAAATATAATTTCAGAATAAATGGTAAATGCAAAGCAAAACCCGAGTACGCATATACGGTAACTAAGCGGAAAACTCACTTGGTTTCTTCCCTTTCCTCTTCCAGAAGGTGTCCTGCCTCCCCTTGATCCTCTAACTGATGCTGTCCTCCCTCCCCTTGATGATGTCCTGCCCCCCCTTGAACCTGCTCCACCTCGGCACATCCTACCGCCTCGTCCAAGTTGGGTTGGTTGAGAAGTTGCATTGTGGTGAGCTGTGGATGATTGTGCCACTTCTGAGTGAGAGATAGGAGGTTGTCCATCCTTCCTTGGTCTACCTCTAGGCCTCTTTGGTGGTGGTTCACTTGGGGCAGAAGCAGTGTCTTTGTTGGGGCATCGTCTTTTGTTGTGGCCCTTAACATGACATATACTACATGTCATTTCCATGCCTGTTCTTTGCAAGGTTCCCGGCTTCTTTGGATCCTCCATTGGATCCTTTCTCCTGTTCACTCTAGGCCTTCCTGGACCAATTTTGATGGGAGGAGGATCTAAAGCAAACTCTACCCTCGGCCAATACCTTTCACCATCGATAGGTGGTATTGAACCTGTAAATAACAAAACATAAGTGTCAACTATAAAACACGATTACGTTCCCAAGTGTCGTCTAACAAACATGATTACTTGCCTAAGTGTCAACTATCAAAACAGATTACGTGCCCAAGTTTCGTATAGCAAACACGATTACTTGCCTAACTATGAGTATGATTACAATATTACATGACTGGAAAAAAACAGAAAAAAGTGTTACCTGCATATGCCTTCAAGTATGTTTCCCTTTTGTAGCAATCTTCTACAAAATCTTCAGCTTCTTTGTTGAGGAAGTATATGCACGCAACGGCATGGCAACAAGGATAACCAAGCATGTTCCACTTTCTACAACTGCATGTCTTTGCTTCCAAGTCAACTACCAACTGATCCAAATAGTAGTTGACATTGAATAGAGTGTCAGTTGATGGAATGACTTCACAGTTGGCAGCTTTGGTCTTCTCCTGATCAAGCTTCACCTGAATTCTTTGGCACACTGTAGAACTTGATTTCTGCATCGCTTGCCTCTTGACAACCAACCTCTGCATCAAGGAAATCCTAATGTCCTCCAACATGTATATCAAATGCTTAGTCCTAGCATTAATGATATATCCGTTAAATGTTTCTGCCATGTTGCTTGTGATTGCATCAGTCTTCATAGAGGTGTCCAAGTAAGCTCTACAGAATAGATGAGGGTTGTAAGACTTGAATGCATTGACGGCTTCCTCATTAATGGCATTCATCTCCTCTACTGCATCATTGTAGTCAGCCATATTGTATGCCTTTGCTATTTTCCAAAATAGCAGCTTCATTTGATCCCCTTTGAATGATTTGTGCCAGTGAGCAAAAATATGCCTCGCACAATGTCGGTGTTCAGCCTTGGGGAGAACAGAAGCCACAACATTGATTATAGCCTGTCATGCATCACACACACACACAAACCACACATAAATATTACATATTAAGGGATTGTTGAACAACAGTAGTTATGTTTAGTCAAAACAGAACATAAAAACATCTAGCAAACACGATTACTTACCACATGTTCATCTGAAATCACAGCAATGCCTTCACCATCATCTAGGTCAAGACACTTTTGAAGCTTCATCATGAACCACTCCCAGGAATTGTTGTTCTCACCCTCAGCTACTGCCCAGGCAATAGGATACATCTGATCATTCCCGTCTCGACCAACTGCAACCAACAACTGACCACCTAGGAAAGTTTTCAAAAAACAAGCATCGATACAGATTACCTTTCTGCATCCCACTTTCCACCCCTTTTGCAGCCCTTCAAAACAAGTGAATAACCTCTGGAAAACAGGTGGAACACTATTTTTGGTTGGATCTGTGACCAATTCAATATCCGTTCCCGGGCTTGTCGACTTTAAAGCTTCAATGTAACCACCAACCTTCTTGTAATGCTCATGCATTGAACCATGTAGCATCTGATGGGCAGCATACTTGATTTTATAAGCAAGATTCCTACTAATCAATACCTTAAAAGCCCTCCTTACTGACTCCCTTATTTCTTTGGCTGGCCAGTGCGGTCTCGCCTTGAACACTTCAAGGAATTGTTGAGCTACCCATTTTGCCTTCAATTGCCTATTCTTCTTCATATTCCTATGACAACTATGCTCACCTATAACTCTTCTAACCACAAGAATTGCTCTTCTAGAATCCCAAGATGCATACACATAAAACGGACACCTTGTCACACACTTTACACCTAGCCTCTGCTGCCTGTTTTTGTCACTCACAACAAAGTAGATGTTTCTACCCTGTAACACACCATACATAGCCACTGCATCCTTAAAGGCTTTTCTGTTTGGAAATCTTTGCCCAACAGACCACTTAAATGTGTTGAAGTCTGTATCTGCACCAACTAAAATACCTCTCTTTTTCTTCCTATCCCTAAAACTTAACTCCTCATCACCTGAATCGGGAGGAGTGTGTATATCATCATCACTCTCTTCATACTCACTGATACAACCATCACCATCTTGAACTACTTCTTGTACATCCTTATGGGCATTTACAGTGCCTTTTTCTTCAATATATCTCTGTACTTGCAGAGCTAAATCAATTAACCTCTGATTACACTCCTTCACTTTTTCTCTAGCACTCCTGTACTCATCATCACTGCAGTCTGATTGATAACCAGCTTCTTCAAGTTGTTCTTCAGGCTCTTCTTCATCTAGATCTGGGTTAGAATCCCCTGCATCCTCACTGCACTCATCACTGAACTCATCACCATCACTATCACAGTCACCCCCCTTATCATGTGCTAATGCCTTACCCTTGTCAGTATAAGGCTTATAGACAGTATCTGTATCATCATCACCATCACTGTTGTAGTAGTATTCATTCAAGCTCACAGGGCTATTAGGTCTAGGGTCTTCCCATTCATAGTCATCCAGGAAGTTCTCTTCAGATTCAATAAGAGATGGGATTGGTTGTTTTTTTGAAAGCTTAATCCTAGTATGTTTCTGGGTTATTTTTGGATCAGGAATGGAAGGGGAATGAAGTGGCTGGATGGGTTGTTCTTGCCCTATATTTTTGTTTTTCTCACTGGCAGATTTATGGTTGAGCTTAGGGTTTTGAGTTTCTGTGGGACCAGTAAAAGAGAGGGAAGCATCTTTGTGGGTGGATAATGTTTTGGCTTTTTCTGCGGTTTTCTTTTGGGATGATGAAACACTTGAAACACACTTCCTGGGACTACATCTAACAGAATCTAGTTGAGGTGGATGTGGGGCCCTTTTTTGTTGTAACTTGTGTATTTTTGTATGCATATCTGGAAGTTCAAACCCATGATTCACATAAACCTCAATGCACCTAAACTTTAGTGCTAACTCAGTCAATTCCAACACTTGAGCATCATCATAAACCTTCCTTAACCCATTAGCCATAGGTTACCCAGGGATCAAATAACACAACCCCTCAATTGTGGAATAATTCCCACAGTTCTTTGCTAAATCGAGTAATTCCCACCAACACAAAACATCAGAATCAATTTGACAAGTCTTCCCCTTTCCACCCTCATACACTAACTGCCCATTATTCACGGTCTTAAAGATCCCACCATGCCAAATTTTCAATGTCACATCACCCATCCTAGTCAAGTTAAACATGAGTTACCTAATTAATCCACTATGTAAACACAATACAAGAGCCCATCGAATCAATCACCAAAAACACAGCAGCATTCAAACACGATAAATTTAAACACGCTAAATTCAAACACGATAAATTCAAACATGAGCAATTCAAACATAAATCAAACATAAACCAATTCACCCAATATGAGGCAGAGACAATCCACAAATTCGCAAATTGATGAATTAACCAAAGTTCGTAAATTTATGTCGTAATTTAGCCAACAATTTAGCCAACAATTAAAAGATTAACCCAAGTACTACATAATGATGTAATTTAGCCTACAATTGGTTGTTCAAATTATTAAGTGGAAATTAGGGCAAATTTCATAATCAGTGTTAAGAGACAATTTTTGACTACTACGAACTAAATTGGGGTGCAATTAGATGTAAAAAAACTAAATTAATCCAAAACAATCACAAATAATCAAATTTAGGGTTTTTACTTACCTTAATTATGGTAATTTAATGAGATTTTCAGAGCCACTGTTCAATTTTTTCTTCAAATGGAGGAGGATGTCATCGGGTACAGTCGTGCGTCACTTTTCTTGTACAATTGTAGGTTGAAGATGATGAAAGCAATTATGGCGGGGGGGGGGGGGGGGAGAAAAGGACAGTAATGAAGAGTTGCAGAGCTGTATTGAATATGGTGGGTGAGAGAGTAATGAAGAAGACGTTTTAGGGAGGGAAACGAAATAACCAAAGGTCAACGAATTTTTTTGACCTTTTAAGGCGGTTCCCGGTTTTTTGGATCAACAAATGTCAAAGGGGTATAAAGCTTGGATTAATCAAAAATAATCGAAAGGTTGGATTAATTTTGGCTAATGGCTTAAAGGTTGGATTATTAAAAGTAATTTTTCCTTTTTTTCCAATTACATTAAATCAAATGCAACAACAAATCAAAATCTTAAATAATATAGACTTATGAATATTTAGCTTGTACCATATTACAAGCTTATGAATTTTTAGCTACTTCCATGCTACAAGCTTAAATTGCATAAGTCAAAACCATGGTCGAAGCTAAAAACTCATAAGTTTGTACCATGGTACAAGCTTAAAATTCATAAGCCTATACCATGGTACAAGCTAAAAATGCATAAGTTTCTAAAAAAAATTCCTGGAAAAAAAATAACTCTTGTGAAGACTCGTTCATTTTGTCGCCTACGACATGATGGTAGTGGCCGACGATGGTGGCCGGAGGTGGTGGCCGGCGGTGGTGGTTAGATTTGAGGCGGGTATATGGGTAAATGTTGAATGAGGGGAGTAAATAAAGAAGGGTATATGTGTAAATGAATGGGGCGATTTTGAGTAATATGAGGCGGTAAATAGTAAGCCCCATAATTAATCAAATAATTGGTTATTAACATTTGCCGGAATAAAAATTCAACATTAAATTACACAAAACTAATTAATATCACTAATAAAAATTGAACTATTTTCCTTTAATAACATGGAGACTTTCACAGTATGAGTTTCTACCATGGTAGAAACTTCTTATGTTTGATCTCTAACCATGGCATAAGCTCAAACAATAGAAGTCTATATCATGGAGAAAGCTCAAACTATGGAAGTCTTTGTAAGTTTTGTTGGACAAAAAATCTTTCATCTTTGACAATGGTGCAAGCTCAAATTGCGAAAGTCTCTGTAACCTAAAATTACAAAAAGTTGATATTAAAAAAAAAAATTATTGAAACGAAGCTAACAACGTCCAACATGACGTACTACTCCCTCTGTTCTTAAATACTAGTCTTATATGCACGCGATGCTTGCGAAAGTATTACAAAACTTATAATTATTTTGTTAAAATAAATACCGAGGATGTATAGTGGAAGGTGGATAATGAAATTTAGTCACTAATTACTTTTTTAAGAATTATTATTTTAAAATTTTATTTAGATTAAAATGAAGGTTTTTCTTTTCCTTTAACGATACTTGCAAAAGCAATTGCTCTCCGCAACAGCCTGTTGCTAGCTACGGATTTTAATCTCCGTCATATTTTCATTGAACGTGATAACTTATTAATTATTAATCTTTTGCAGGAAAATCAAGTTGTCCCTAGAAGATTCGCTTGTTAATGGATGATATAAAGAAAATAACGTCTCACTTCGAACATGTTGATTCTTGTCATGTGTATCGGGAAGTCAATCATGCGGCTGATTATGTTGCCTCCTTAGGTCACCAAATTTAGACACACCAAGATATTGACCCTTACGTAGACAACAAGTTTTCTTATTTTATTTATTCAGATAAGTTAGGTTACAGTCTTGAGAGAAGACTTTCCTAACTTTCGTGTACCTTTCCTTTCAAAAAAAAAATGGCTTTAATTTATTAAAATAGATTAAAATTTCCTTTTATGCTTTTTAACAAAAAAAAAACCTTTGGTTAAAATAGATTAACTCAGGATCTCTCTGGATCCCTCACCTTGTTTCTATCTCCTCACTCATATTTCCTTCCTCACCGTTCTCTCTCCTTCATCTCTCCTCATTTCCGTTCTCTCTCTGTTAGTTTCGTGGAGTTCCACAAGAGGGGGGGTGAATTGATTTTTGCAGTTTTATAAAATTATATGCGATAAGGAACAGAAACAGCAAAATAGAGAAAGCACAATTTAGCGTGGAAAACACTCTAGGCCCAATAGAGAGGGAAAAACCACGGCCCCTTTGGGGACTTAAACACTTCTACTAATTAGGCAAAACAACTCAGTTTCTTTACAAGCCTAATCTACTAGGGCCACAATCTGTAAATCACCTCAGATTACAGATGACTAGGAACAACCCCTCGTTGTTCCCTTCTCCCTATGAAACAATCCCTCAATTGTTCCAACTCACTGATCTCTCTTGAGATCTTTCACTCTTGCTCTAGTAAGCCTGACTCAGGCTTAACATACATCAATTCAACTTTAATAAAATACGGAATAAATAAAAACTAAAGTAGATACGAAGATACAAGACCTACCAACCAATACTGCTCTAACTGGGAACAGGAACAGACTCTTAAAAATAAAGACTTTAAAGGTGATACCTGAAAGCTCCGGTTAATGCTAATGAGTCTGATAAAAAACTCGAGATGATCTTTTTGGTATATTTATAGTGATTCTGTGATTTACCCTAGAATCCTAGACTCCTAATTCTAATCAAATTAGGACTCTCTTAAAGATAGAATTCCTTTAAGAAACTATTTAATTTTTAAACAGGTTTTACACCTATTCGGATTCTACTTACCATATACCTAAAGATTTTAGTCATCTTCGAACTCTTTCCAAAGATTATCTTTAATTGTTACCGAGTTAATTTAATCATATTAAAACTTCTTTTAATACGGATAATCATTTGGTCTTACACCTAGTATATTATGCTAACTCTAAGAACTTAGGTGATGACTCTTTAAGACTACTGTTCCCAGACCTAGCAGTATGATCGATATAATAACCTTGTACCTTTTCGTATTTACCATATACTTCCTAATGCTTCATAGAAGCTTAATTCTTGCAGCTTCATTTGTAGTCCTTGACTTTGTCAACTTGTTCTATTGCTGCTTCACGGATTAATTTGACTTGTTCTCTTTCCTTCAAGGCTGCTTCATTTGTCAATCCATATTGAGAGTAGCTCTTTCACTTATAGACCTGTTATTCTAGATTATAGAATGTAAGCACAAATAAGCTTGTCATCATCAAAACTCAGGGATCAACAATTTCCCCCTTTTTGATGATGACAACCTTTCAACTTGACTGACAACATAACATGGTGATGAGCATGGAAACAGACGTTTCAAAACTATAGCTTGAACCATGTATGAGAAAAATCAGAATGAACCAAGGTTCCAATATAGAAATCTCTTCCCCCTTTGGAATGATCAAAAAGAGGGGATGTGAAAAACGATATAAAGAAGGAAAGAATGCAGAATAATATTACCCTCCCAAACAGTGAACCTCATTGCAGCTCAAGTCGGTCAACGAGTTTGACCGCACCCCTGCAAGCAAAACTTAGGCAAAAACAGCATATAAAACAAGAAATGTAAGTACCCTGCAAGTTAGTGAGATCAAACCATCAGAACGTAGGAAAAGCGCGCTAATTAAAATTAGCCATGATAAACCCGGCGCAGCAACACAAAACACAATGTTCAAGTTTCAAACACCAAACACCAAAAAAAATATTGTTTTATAGGTAACAGGAAGGGGGGATTTTTGTAGTAAGGATTTGGCAGGATCAGGGGTGAGGAGTGGCAGGATCATCTTCAGCAACTTCTTCAGTATGGACCACCTCCTCCTGGATCATATCAACTAACCTCTCTGTCATATCATTGAAGAATTGAGCTTGATCCACCTGCACCTGAACCATCAGCTCCTGAAGTGACTTGATTGAGGCTTGAATGACAATGTTGTCCTGCTGTAGCTGATCCACCTTGTCCATTAATAAGTTGAGTGTGGTGTCATGTGATGGTGCCGCAGACTGGGTTTCTCCATCCTTCTCTGAATCAGAGACATCAACATGGTACGCTGATGGAGGAACACCCTTGGAGGAGCTAGCAATGCGACGACTGCGCCTAATAGGAGGGTTAGAAGCGGGTGAATGATGAAGAGACTGTGATTTTGCAGGAACCAGAGGGGGGGGATCTTTCTTTAGGCCTCAAATCAACTGGCCTTCCCTCCGAGTTCCCTCCTTTGACCATACAAGGAAACACAGTCTCACCTTCTTCTTCGGACACATCGTCCTCTTCCTCTATCTCCTCACCTTCTTCTTCCTCAAGCTGAGCTTGGTCACCTGGTCCCATCTTCCCCACGCAGACAACACCATCTACGACCCTCAGACTAATCCCATTTAGACAGGCTCGAGACAGGATATGGGCTTGGGTAAGGGGCTCAGAGGTGTAAGAGGTAAGATCAACTCCCATTTTTCTCATGATAAAGGTGAGAAGAGACCCATAGCCAATGAAGTTATTTTGGGAAATGCAGTGGGTGAGGTGGGCGATGAAAATAGCAGGAAAGTTAATTTGATGTTGATTTTCAAGGAGATAGATATAGATTAGATCGAGTCTGCTAGCTAAGGCCCGTTTGTCTGTACGAGGAACCAGACCCCTGCGGACCACATTGAATAGAACCTTTTGAAAAGGGGTGAGAGACGACTGGTTAAGGGCCTTTGGTACCTTCCCTGTTCCCCCAAAGTACGAGTAGACTTCTTTCATTGTAGTGCTCCCTAGTTCAATTTGACCCTTCCCCTTATAATACACTTCTTCCCCCAAAACAGGAACCTTAAACCATGATCCCAATTTTTCAGCTGTAAACCTAATTTTTGTCCCATTGACACTAGACTGACAGACCCCTTCAGAATACACAAAATTCGAACAAAATTCCCCCATAGCTTCTGGAAACATGCAGGTATTTGAACAGACTTTAAACAAAAACGTCCACCCTTGTGACTCTAGACATTCCAATAGTTCGACAAACCCTACTTCCCTACACCAAGCAAAATTGACACTTAACCCTTGAAGCTGAAGGAAATAATGCCCTTGGTCCAAGTATGCATTCTATGTTAAGTCTAATAAATGCGGTTCAGTATTAATTAACAAGTTAATAATTCAGTGAGATCAAGTGAGCTGAATGCCTAGCTAGAGGCCGCTTCAGTTCAAGTGGAATTAATGATATTAATCCACAGCTTACTCTTGACTGAACCCGTAGGGTCACACAAATAGTACGTAAACGGATCAAGTATTTAATGGCATTAAATACTCCATCTATGAATATTCGGAACCGACGGATCTTGGTTTCAGTGGGAGCTAAGATCGTCACAAGCAAGAAATGAATACTCCGGAAACGATGATATTGCCGGAAACGGAAATATGGATCGTATCGGAAATATAAATATTATCCAAGTCGTAGATGTTGCCGGAAACGGAAACATGGTACGTATCGGAAAATATTATCGGAAATGGAAATATTGCCAGAATCGGAAATATTGCCGGAAACGGAAATATTGTCAGAATCGGAAATATTACCGGAATCGGAAAATAATTCCGGAAACGGAAATATTAAATATTTGTTCGAAACGGAAATTAATTCCGGAATCGGAAATATTAAATATTGTTCGTATCGGAAATGAATTCCGGAATCGGAAAATTTAATCGGAAGCGCATCGTACGAATAAGCATCGAACGAGGCCTGCCGGACGAGGCCCAGCACGAAGCCAGGCCATCGCCCAGCAAGCCAAGCGCGCCGCACAAACAGCCACGCCAGGCCCAGCGCAAGGCCAGGCCCAGCAGGCTGCGCAGCGCGCACAGCGCGCACAGCACGCGCAGCGCGCAGCGCGCGCGGGCGCTGTGTGGGCTGCTGCTCGCGCGCACGCATGGGGCCCATCGTGGCAGCCGTGCGTGTGTGTGCAAATGTTTGTGTTCGTGCACGTTTCCTAAAACATGCAGAGTTCGGTTAATGATTAAATTCCTAATTCTATTTGATAAATTAATTAAATTAGAGTTCTTGTAGGATTTTAGGTTTAATTAATTTGTATCTGAATAGGATTTCGATTCCCTTTCCATACCCCTATAAATATGAGGCTAGGGCTCACAATTTATAACAAGTTTCAAAGTATTCAAAAGTGAGTTTTTTGAGAGAAAATTAAAACACACATCTTGCTCATAAAGTGCCGAAATTTTCTAGTACCTTAAGGGCGATTCTAGTTGGTCAATCTTAAGGCGGATCCGGACGTGCTGTGGACTATCTACGGAGGGACGACACTTGGAGTCCTAAAGACTTGTTCTTGTTCGGTTCGGGCGCAGCTAGGGAGGGCACGCAACAAAGAGTATGCATCTAAATTATGCTATATGATTATGTGTAAATAATATGTTGTCCTGGGTTAATGGTTGTTTCCGCATGATCTATGTAATGTCATATGTATCATAACCTAACAGTGGTATCACGAGCCCCTTATTATTTTCATAATCTAAATTGCATGAACATGGTTAAATATTACAAATTTGCAAGAATTAAAAGGGGTGATTAATTTTCGTAATTGTTAATTAATTGCAAATTGCGTTTATTTAATTATACGTACGCAGTTTTTCGGCAGTTTCTTCGTTACTCATCCGAATTGAGTGATTTTTGTGTCAATTCCGCATGTAAAAGGCATTCTAAAATTTTGACAAAAAGAGTATTTTTCTGCCGAACCCAGAATTCTCAAATTCAAAGCCTAACTATGACTTTTCGAAAGTTTTAGTTTTTCGAATGCAAAATTTCGTAAATTTAAGATGTTAAATTAAATATTTGCGATTCTTGTTGATAAATCTTGAATTTTTGATTGACCTACTGCATATGTTTAACAAGTTTGAATGCCTAGTCTTGTTAATTATGCAATCTAATTTGTAATTATGATTAATTTGTTGAAAATTAGAATAATTTAGAATTAATTTGATTTTCATAACTAATTGTAATTTAATTAGAAACCTATGATTAAAAACCACCATAAAAATTGTAAATTTATGATAAATTTTAAATTTTTATGACCTAGACTTGAATCCATAACAATCGGAAATCAATTGGATAATAAATTTTCGATTTTTCGCCCTAAAATTATGAAATTAATATTATTTATTAATTTGTCATTAATTTTAAATATAAATTTTAAAATTTTATGCGATTCTTTCATAAAACTTGCACGCACGAAGCAATGGACGCTTCGTGTTACCCTTAAGGGGTGTTGTATAATGCGGGCATGCGACGACGAGCAAGGGAGCTCGTCGCCCGTGCGGCACGAATGCAATGAGCAAGGGCGTAGTGCACGAGCACAAGGCAGCAGCCCTGCCTTGTGTCGTGTGCCACGAGCAATGGACGAATGGGCATGGGCGAAGGGCGAGCCAAGGCAGTCGCGTGTGGGCAGCAAGCGAGCTGCGCCACAACGCGCGCTGCCTCGCACAAGAGCGCGCAGCCTCGCGCGCAGCGAGCGCAAGCTCGCGTGCCACGAGCGCTGCGCCCAGCATTGCTCGCGCGCACAGCGAGCGATGTCGCCCGCACAGCGAGCGATGTCGCCCGCCCAGCGAGCGATGTCGCGCGCCCAGCGAGCGATGGCTCGCGCGCCCAGCGAGCGATGTCGCGCGCCCAGCGAGCGATGTCGCGCGCCCAGCGAGCGATGTCGCGCGCGCACTGCGAGCAATAGCTCGCGTGCGATGAACGCTGGCGCGCGCAGCGAGCACCAATGCGTGCGGAGGCTTGCGATGGGGATGCAGCAGCTATGCGACGAGCGCATGGGCTGCGCGCACATGGCCAGCAATGGCTGTGTGCGTACGGCCCATGGGCGTGCACCGCATAGGGTGTTTGCGTTACGATTAAAGATCGTTTTGAATGTTTAATTTGAAAATTTCAGTTCACGTAATTTTAATTAATTTTAAAATTAATAATTTAAATTATTTTCTTGGATTTTAATTTTGAATATTGTAATTATAATAAATTTTATTTATTCTAATTATTTTACTAAAATTAAAATCATGAATTAATTTAAATACGACTGAAATTAAATTAAATTTTTGGATTCAATTATAAATTTATATGAGCTTTAAATTTTAATTAAATTTGTATGTTTCCGGTTAGACTAGAAATACATTTTTATGTTTAAAATTAGTAAAGCATATAAATTTATTGGTTTAAGTGGGAGCGTTTTTTTTTTAGTCATAAACTCTTGATTAGGTCTACAAATCCTTAAGGTTAAAACAACTTGATTAGAATTAATAAGGACTGAAAATTGGTAGATTATTGGTGCCCTTGATTAATTGCTGCAAATGTTTACGTGATGCATAATGTGTTTTACTAACCAGCTATGTGGGCCATTCATGATAATGAATGGGTGAATGGTATATATTGTATATGTACTGTTTTGCAGGTTATGAAGTGACTAGTATGGCCCAAATAGGATAGAAAATATGGTCTGCGTACCATTAATTTGAATGTAATTGGTCTAAAGTACCAAAGTTATTTTTCAATTCAAATATGGTCTGCGAACCATCAAATAGTTGTAATTAGTTATAGCTTATCCTATTTGAAGAAAATGGTGCCTCCCACGGAGATTTTCAAGACGGACTTTGAAGTCAAAGCTTCAAGATGAAGTCGGGCCATACTAGATCACAAATATCTTATGCATGTTTTAAGTTATTTATTGCTTTTAAATATGTCTTAAAATGCATGAGATCAAAAGCTTGATTATGTTGCATGATTAAGGATTTTAGTTCACTTAAAATCTAACCAACATAGTAAGAGCCTTAAGTTCCAAACTTAAAAATTGAGTTAAAAGGTGCCATGCCAAAATATACACTTGCTTGGATATCCTTTACATCAATCTAGTAATAGTTTTCGCTCAGCGAGGTGTTACTTATTGGTCCTAAAGGGGCAAGGTACACAAATAATTGTGAGTACATGTTAGTTTTGGTGAAACTCAACGATATAAGTAAGGAGTCCTTTTATGTCGTGGCAAAAATCGATAGGTTTACCTAATAAGTTCTTAGACGTACCTATCAACCAAGAATAGTTTCTAGACTATTAGCAAAAGGCTTTTGCTTACCTAAGATGTTCTAGGATTAAGTCGACAAACTGTGCTTAGTTCTTCAATGATTTTAGGATCTTGGAATCATTTTATTCACACCTGCCGGAACACATAATTTGAATAAAATGCTTAATAAACATTGAATTATGCATGTATGCTAGAATTTAAGTTTATTAAGAGAAACTGTGAATGGTTATTTATTTGTTTATTCTTTTCAATTGTAGTTTTTAATATGGCAAACAACAATTCATTCAACATTCGATCAATTCTCTAAAAGGAGAAGTTGAACGGGAAAAACTTCCTTGACTGGCAAAGGAACTTGCAAATAGTTCTTATGCAGGAAGAAAAGGAGTATGTCCTAGATGAGGCGATGCCCGAAGCTGCAGGCGACGGGGTCACTCAGGCAGCCCTCAATCGTTGGATTGATGCCAACAAGGATGTGAAATGTCTAATGCTCGCCACCATGAGTGTGGATCTGCAGAAAACGTTCATCAACTCAGATGCTTTCACAATCATCAGTGAGTTGAAGAACATGTTCCAAGATCTGGCTCGAGTCGAAAGATTCGAGACTCATAGGCAAATTCTTGAGACCAAGCTTAAGAAAGGCGAGCCCGTAAGTCCACATGTTCTCAAAATGATTGGACTCATTGAGAATATGAGTCGGCTGGATCAGCAATTTTCTCAGGAAATGGCTATAGACACCATCCTCCATTCTCTTCATAGCGGGTATGATCAGTTCAAACTGAACTACAGTATGAATAGTCTGGACAAAACGCTCACTGAGCTTCACGGTATGCTGAAGACCGCTGAAAAGACGCTCAAAAGTGATAAGCAGGATGTGCTTATGGTGCGTGGGGGCAAGTTCAAGAAATCTGGAAAGAAGAGGAATGCTAAGAAAGGTGGCAACAAGGCCAGCCCAACTAAGCAAACTGGCGCCAAATCTGCAAAGAGGAAGGCCAGTCAACCCACTTCTGAATCCGAATGCTTCTACTGCAAGAAGAAGGGGCATTGGAAGAGAGATTGCTTGAAGCTAAAGGAAGATCAGAAGAACGGAACAGTCGTTCCATCTTCAGGTATTTTCCTTATAGACTGTATACTTGCTAATTCAACTTCTTGGGTATTAGATACAGGTTGTGGCTCACACTTATGTTCCAATCCACAGGGACTAAGAAGAAGTAGAAAGTTAAGCAAGGGTGAAGTCGACCTACGAGTGGGAAATGGAGCACGGATTGCTGCATTAGCCGTAGGAACTTACTATTTGTCGTTGCCCTCCGGGCTAGTTTTGGAACTGGAAGAATGTTTCCATGTTCCAAGTCTTACTAAAAACATCATTTCAGTTTCTTGCTTAGATGCTAAGGGATTTTCCTTTTTAATAAAAGACAATAGTTGTTCGTTTTATTTTAAAGAGATGTTTTATGGATCTGCTAGATTAGTCAATGGACTTTATTTATTAGATCACGACAAACAAGTATATAACATAAATACCAAAAAGGCCAAAAAGGATGATTCAGATCTCACCTATCTGTGGCATTGTCGATTAGGCCATATAAACTTGAAACGCTTAGAAAGACTTCAAAGGGAAGGAATTCTAGAACCATTTGACTTAGAGGATTATGGTAAATGTGAATCATGTTTACTTGGCAAAATGACAAAGCAACCTTTCTCTAAAGTTGGAGAAAGAGCAAATGAACTATTGGGTTTAATCCATACAGATGTATGTGGACCAATGAGTACAAATGCTAGAGGTGGTTTCAGCTACTTTATCACTTTCACTGATGACTTCAGTAGGTATGGTTATGTCTACCTAATGAAGCATAAGTCTGAATCCTTTGACAAATTCAAGGAATTTCAGAGTGAAGTAGAGAATCAATTAGGCAAGAAGATTAAGGCACTGCGATCTGATAGAGGCGGTGAATATCTGAGCTATGAATTTGATGACCATCTGAAAGAATGTGGAATTCTATCAGAATTGACTCCTCCTGGAACACCACAATGGAACGGTGTGTCAGAACGGAGGAACAGAACCTTGCTAGACATGGTCAGGTCAATGATGGGTCAGGCCGAACTTCCATTAGAATTTTGGGGACATGCACTAAATACAGCTGCACTCACTATAAATAGAGCTCCGTCTAAAGCTGTCGAAAAGACTCCATACGAATTATGGTTTGGAAAGCCTCCAAATGTGTCTTTTCTTAAGATTTGGGGATGTGAAGTATACGTCAAACGATTAATTTCAGACAAACTTCATCCAAAATCTGACAAATGTATCCTTGTGGGCTATCCAAAGGAAACAAAGGGGTATTACTTCTACAATACATCTGAGAACAAGGTGTTTGTTGCTCGAGATGGTGTCTTTTTGGAGAAGGATCACATTTCCAAAATGACAAGTGGGAGAAAAGTAGACCTCGAAGAAATTCGAGTCGAACAACAAACTCTAGAGAATGCTCAAGATGACATTCAGGATGAAACTCAGAGATCTTTAGAAGAATCTGGTGAGAATCATGGTCAATCTAGAAATGTTACCCCGCGTAGATCGCAAAGATATAGATCTCAACCGGAAAGGTACTTAGGTATTTTGACGAACGAGAGCTATGACGTTCTATTACTTGAAAGTGATGAACCTGCGACTTACAAGCAAGCTATGACGAGCCCTAGCTCCAAGCAGTTGCAAGAAGCCATGCAATCTGAATTAGACTCCATGTCTGAAAACCAAGTATGGGATTTGGTCGATTTGCCAGATGGCTACCAAGCCATTGGAAGCAAATGGGTTTTCAAACTGAAAAAGGACAAGGATGGGAAACTTGAAGTTTTCAAAGCTAGATTGGTCGCAAAAGGTTACAGGCAAGTCCACGGTGTGGATTACGATGAAACCTTTTCACCAGTTGCAATGCTAAAGTCTATTCGAATAATGTTAGCAATCGCTGCATATTACGATTACGAAATATGGCAGATGGATGTCAAAACTGCTTTCTTAAACGGCGTTTTAACAGAAACTGTGTTTATGACACAGACTGAAGGTTTTGAGGATCCAAAGAATGCTAAAAAGGTATGCAAGCTAAAGAAGTCAATCTACGGATTGAAGCAGGCATCCAGGAGCTGGAATATACGTTTTGATGAAGCAGTCAGTGACTTTGGTTTCATCAAGAACGCGGACGAATCTTGTGTATACAAGAAGGTCAGTGGGAGCAAAATTACTTTCCTAGTATTATATGTCGACGACATATTGCTTATCGGAAATGACATTCCTATGTTGAACTCTGTCAAGATTTGGCTTGGGAAATGTTTTTCGATGAAGGATCTAGGAGAAGCACAGTACATATTGGGCATCAAGATTTACAGAGATAGATCTAAAAAGATGATTGGACTTAGTCAAAGCACTTATATCAATAAGGTGCTTGATAGGTTCAAGATGGCGGACTCCAAGCGAGGCTACCTACCCATGTCTCATGGAATGACTCTAAGCAAGACTCAGTGCCCAAAAACACTTGATGAGCGTAGACGAATGAATGGGATTCCATATGCATCATTGATTGGTTCAATAATGTATGCTATGATATGTACACGCCCGGATGTTGCGTACGCACTCAGTGCTACGAGCAGATACCAGTCAGACCCAGGAGAGGCGCATTGGACTGCTGCCAAGAATATTCTGAAGTACCTGAAAAGGCACAAAGATGACTTCCTGGTCTATGGTGGAGATGATGAATTAATTGTTAAAGGCTATACGGACGCAAGTTTCCAAACCGACAAAGATGATTTTAGATCACAGTCTGGGTTTGTCTTCTGCCTCAACGGAGGAGCAGTAAGCTGGAAAAGTGCTAAGCAAAGCACCATTGCGGATTCTACAACTGAAGCGGAGTACATTGCTGCACATGAAGCAGCAAAGGAAGCTATATGGCTAAGGAAGTTCATAGGAGAACTTGGTGTAGTCCCCTCCATTAAAGGACCAATAGCCCTGTATTGTGATAATAACGGAGCTATTGCACAGGCAAAAGAGCCTAGACACCACCAGAGAGTCAAGCATGTACTTCGAAGATTTCACCTTCTACGAGAGTTCGTTGAAAGAAAAGAAGTCGAGATAAGCAAAATTGGAACTGATGACAACATATCAGATCCATTAACTAAACCTCTGCCGCAGGCGAAGCACAACTCGCACACTGCAGCTATGGGAATCAAGCATATTGGAGAATGGCTTTGATGTCTTTGTTTAATGTTTTAAAGTTTTAGAGTTTAAATCTTTGTAAAACATTATTGGTTAATCATTCACAATAAATGAAAAGAATTCATTTTTCCATTTAATTTGTGGTTTATTAAATGATGAGTCCCTTCAATTTGACGATATATTCAAGATAGACTGTCAGGACCAGTCCTGTGACTAAGAAATGTCTATCAAGTGAACTTGAATGTCAAAGGTTGAAAATGGTCCCTAATCGGAGTTTTCTATAAAATTGGACGCATAGAAAACGTTAGACGATTAGAATGCAAGATGACTAGTAGTTCTGTTTCTTGAACTATGTGGACATGGCAATGTCATAATCATTTTCATAGATACTTACTTTGGGAAGACTAGTATCGGACAAGACCTATGAAACTTTACTGTAAGAGATGAAAGTCTGTCATAAGTAAATTTCATTAAATTATTAGACACTAAATCCTCAATACCTGAGTGATTTGAGATTACTTGTTTGAGAACTGGTTGCTTTGACGTTGACCAACCGTCGCACCGTAAAAGGAGGCTATAAAGGCAACGCTCAGGTAATCACCTATCAAACGAAGTCTAATCTCAAGATCGCAAGATTGGGATTGTCCTCCCATAAATCGGGATGAGATGCTTAAAAGTTGTACAAGGCCACTCGGAGAGCTAGAAACTGTGAAATGCATGGCCGTGCTCGGATGAATCATAGGCTATGATTATCTGTTTATTTGATCAGTTGAACTCTGAAACCGAGGAACACCTCTGGACGTAATAAGGATGACAACTCTTACCTTATGTTCAAGAGCAAGCATCGAGCGACAAAGGAATTAGGAAATGCACACTTGTCCCTAAGGACAAGTGGGAGACTGAAGGAAATAATGCCCTTGGTCCAAGTATGCATTCTATGTTAAGTCTAATAAATGCGGTTCAGTATTAATTAACAAGTTAATAATTCAGTGAGATCAAGTGAGCTGAATGCCTAGCTAGAGGCCGCTTCAGTTCAAGTGGAATTAATGATATTAATCCACAGCTTACTCTTGACTGAACCCGTAGGGTCACACAAATAGTACGTAAACGGATCAAGTATTTAATGGCATTAAATACTCCATCTATGAATATTCGGAACCGACGGATCTTGGTTTCAGTGGGAGCTAAGATCGTCACAAGCAAGAAATGAATACTCCGGAAACGATGATATTGCCGGAAACGGAAATATGGATCGTATCGGAAATATAAATATTATCCAAGTCGTAGATGTTGCCGGAAACGGAAACATGGTACGTATCGGAAAATATTATCGGAAATGGAAATATTGCCAGAATCGGAAATATTGCCGGAAACGGAAATATTGTCAGAATCGGAAATATTACCGGAATCGGAAAATAATTCCGGAAACGGAAATATTAAATATTTGTTCGAAACGGAAATTAATTCCGGAATCGGAAATATTAAATATTGTTCGTATCGGAAATGAATTCCGGAATCGGAAAATTTAATCGGAAGCGCATCGTACGAATAAGCATCGAACGAGGCCTGCCGGACGAGGCCCAGCACGAAGCCAGGCCATCGCTCAGCAAGCCAAGCGCGCCGCACAAACAGCCACGCCAGGCCCAGCGCAAGGCCAGGCCCAGCAGGCTGCGCAGCGCGCACAGCGCGCACAGCACGCGCAGCGCGCAGCGCGCGCGGGCGCTGTGTGGGCTGCTGCTCGCGCGCACGCATGGGGCCCATCGTGGCAGCCGTGCGTGTGTGTGCAAATGTTTGTGTTCGTGCACGTTTCCTAAAACATGCAGAGTTCGGTTAATGATTAAATTCCTAATTCTATTTGATAAATTAATTAAATTAGAGTTCTTGTAGGATTTTAGGTTTAATTAATTTGTATCTGAATAGGATTTCGATTCCCTTTCCATACCCCTATAAATATGAGGCTAGGGCTCACAATTTATAACAAGTTTCAAAGTATTCAAAAGTGAGTTTTTTGAGAGAAAATTAAAACACACATCTTGCTCATAAAGTGCCGAAATTTTCTAGTACCTTAAGGGCGATTCTAGTTGGTCAATCTTAAGGCGGATCCGGACGTGCTGTGGACTATCTACGGAGGGACGACACTTGGAGTCCTAAAGACTTGTTCTTGTTCGGTTCGGGCGCAGCTAGGGAGGGCACGCAACAAAGAGTATGCATCTAAATTATGCTATATGATTATGTGTAAATAATATGTTGTCCTGGGTTAATGGTTGTTTCCGCATGATCTATGTAATGTCATATGTATCATAACCTAACAGAAGCATGCGATCATTAGGAAAGAAATGATACCTAGGTTCCTCTGGTTTGACTTTCTTCTCCATCGGTGGTTGGAGTTCCCCCAGAGCAGGTGCTGGCTGCTCCTTCTTCACTAAGAACTTTCTTTTTGTAGTTAATTTCGTAGCAGACTTGGAAGCTGGTTGCTTAGTTGGAGGTTTTGGGGCCATGTTATCAGTGGGTGGTGGTGGAATAGTTTGAAGGGGAACGGCGGTGATAATCGGAATTCAGGGAGAATGAGGGTTTGTGGAATTTGGAAAGGTGAGGCGGTAGAGGGTCATAATTATATAGGAGAGGTGGTTGACGAGAAATGAGGAGTGATAAGGATGAGGGTTTGAATTTCAAAATTCCGGGAAGTGTGAGGGGTTTGATCTGATGCTGCTTAACTTTATAGGCGAAGAATTTGGAATGTGAAGGGTTTTGGTGTTGGGAATTGGTGTGTGTGGGAAGCGTGTGTAAGTGAACAAAATGAAAAGTCATGCATGCACCGGGTTCATATGATTCATTGAACCAAAAATATGCTTTCCATTCATTTTTGATTTTCCCACACTAATGCAAAATAAATACAAGTCAAGTGATTAGTGTAATTACCTTAGTGATGCACAGACGTGACTGTGGTAATACACAGCTGGGTTTTGCAACAAGATTGTATTTGTTAGTCCATTCAAGAATATTTAAACATAATAAAAACCTTTTTTTTATTTTTTTTATTTTTTTTATTTTTTTTATTTTTTTTATTTTTTTTTATTTTTTATGTTTTTTAAATCATTCAAGTAAGGTTAGAGAAACATATTGGCTCAAAGTATCACTTAATTTTAATCATACCAAGTTCTAACCTCAGTTTGTCGTGTCTGTCCCTATTCAAGGGTTTTGTTAAGATGTCAGCTACTTGGTCTTCAGTGGGACAGAATTCAAGTTTTACCAATTCCTTTTCGACATAATCTTTTAGAAAGTGATGCCTGATATGTATGTGCTTGACCCTTGAATGATGAACCGGGTCTTTGGATATACAGATGGCACTTGTGTTGTCACATAGTATGGGAACACACTTTAGTTTCATGCCAAAGTCTCTTAGTTGTTGCTTGATCCATAACATTTGGGAACAACATGATGCAGCTGCAACATATTCGGCTTCTGTTGTAGATAGAGCAACCGTGTTCTGTTTCTTAGATGCCCATGAGACTGCACATGCTCCAAGGAACTGGACCATTCCTGATGTGCTTTTCCTGTTAACTAGATCACCTGCATAATCAGCATCTGTGTACCCTTTGAGGTCAAAATGATCATAGTTAGGATACCATAAACATAAATCGTCAGTGCCCTTTAAGTATCTAAGAATCCTTTTGACTGTTGTAAGATGAGATTCTTTAGGGTTAGATTGAAAACGAGCACAAACACCTACACTGAAGGCAATATCTGGCCTGCTTGCTGTAAGATAAAGTAGTAAACCAATCATACCTCTGTACCTTGTTTGATCTACGCTTTTACCTTCTTGATCCTCATCTAGCCTTGTGGTTGTTCCCATGGGTGTATGATTGCTTTTTGCTGACTCCATTCCATACTTCTTTATGGGATCCTTGATATATTTCTGTTGGTGAATCATGATTCCTTGTTCCGTTTGCTTAATTTGAAGACCTAGGAAGAAGTTTAGTTCTCCCATCATGCTCATTTGAAATTCTTGCAGGCTCTTGGGGCTTGTTTTAGTCCATACAATGCCTTGTCTAGCTTATACACATGTGAGGGATATTCCGGATCTTCAAATCCAGGTGGTTGTTCCACATAAACTTCTTCTTTAAGATATCCGTTTAGGAACGCACATTTTACATCCATTTGATAGAGTTTGAAACCCATGTATGAGGCAAATGCTATGAGTATGCGTATTGCTTCCATTCTAGCTACTGGGGCAAAAGTTTCTTCGAAGTCTATCCCTTCTTGTTGATTGTACCCTTTGACAACCAATCTGGCTTTGTTCCTGGTTATAGTTGCATGTTCGTCTTGTTTGTTTCGGAATACCCACTTTAATCCTATTACTCGATTGTTCAGAGGTGTGGGCTCAAGGTGCCATACTTTATTCCTTTCGAATTCATTGAGTTCCTCCTGCATGGCAATGATCCAATCAGAGTCAGTTAGTGCCTCTTTATAATTTTTAGGTTCAATCATGGATAAATAAGCATAGAAAGCACAAAAGTTTTTAAGTTGTGATCTTGTTGTTGTTCCTCGTCCTAGATCACTAATTATTTGGTTAAGTGGATGTGAACTTTGATGTTTCCAAGGTCTTGGTTTGAATGGTGTTGTGACTTCTTCAGTACGCTGCTCCTCTTGTTCATTAGTCTCTGTATGATCATCAGCTTGTATCTGTTCCACTTCAGTTGTGCCTCCTTCAGGTGTTTTGTCATTCTGGGCTTGTTCTTCTATTTGAGCAGTTTTTCTTATTTCTTCGTCTTCTGTTTCTCTTGTAAGTCCTAGTTCAAATTTTCCATCAGTGGCTGTACCTGTAGCAAAGTTTTGGGAATCAGTTTCATCAAATATAATATGAATGCTTTCTTCCATACACATGGTCCTTTTGTTGAATACTCGATATGCTTTGCTATTTATGGCATATCCTAGGAATATGGCTTCATCACTTCGTGCGTCAAATTTTCCCAGTTGATCCTTTCCATTGTTGTGGACGAAACATTTACATCCAAAGGTTCTTAGATGTGTTATTGAGGGTTTTCTTCCTTTGTACAGTTCATATGGGGTTTTATTTTTGATGGCTCTAATTAGCACTCGATTAAGTATGTAGCATGCAGTATTTAGAGCTTCAGCCCAGAAACTTTTGGGGAGTCCACTAGCAATCAGCATCGTCCTTGTCATGTCTTCAAGAGTTCGGTTCTTCCTTTCTACCACTCCGTTTTGTTGAGGTGTTCTAGGAGCAGAGAAATTATGATCTATTCCTGAGTTTTTACATAGATCGTCAAATCTTTTGTTTTGGAATTCTGTACCGTGATCTGATCTGATGTGGACCAGTTTATGATTGCTTTGTCGTTGGACTTTAGATGCGAAGGCCAAGAATTCTTCAAATGTTTCTTCCTTGTTGGCTAGGAAAATTACCCATGTGTATCTTGAGAAGTCATCCACAATCACTAGCACATACTTCTTTCCACTCCTGCTTTGAGTTCTCATTGGTCCACATAAGTCCATGTGGATCAGCTCAAGTGGTCTTGTTGTGCTGATTATTCCCTTAGATTTGAAAGATGTTCTAACCTGCTTTCCTCTGATACAGGCATCGCAGGCTGACAGTTTTGCAAACTTTGTATTCGGAAGACCTGTAACTAGATTTTTCGAACTTAGCTTGTTCATTAGAGAAAAACTAGCATGACCAAATCTTTTGTGCCATAACAATGGATCATCTTCAATAACACTGAGGCAGGTCAGATTGGAGTGAGGAACAGAGTTGAGGTTGACCACATATGTGTTCCCTTTTCTTTGTCCCTCTAAGATTACTGCTTCAGTGTTACTGTTGATAATTTTACATTTATTCGAAGAGAACTTTGCATAATTTCCTTTATCACAAAATTGAGAAATGCTTAACAAACTATGTCCTAGACCTTCAACTAAAAATACATTATCGATGGAGTGAGACTTTGACTTACCGACCTTACCAATGCCAATAATGTTACCTTTCTTATTATCGCCAAAAGTCACAGTTCCACCTTCATAGGTCGTGAGTGAGAGAAATCTGTTTCTATCTCCTGTCATATGCTTGGAACAACCACTGTCTAGGTACCATGTGTTGTTCCCCCTCACTTCGACCTGCATAATGAATTTAGTTAGAGTTTTTAGGAACCCAGCATAGCTTGGGTTCCTTGCTTGGAATCAAATCGCTTTTCTTTACCCATTTAGTTTTGACGAGATCCATATTCTTTTCCAAGCCCCTTTGATTTTTAGGACATGTGACTCTATAATGACCAATTAGCCCACAAAAGGTGCAAACAATATCACTGTAGAGATCTACTCTGGTTTTTCTATGGTGACGTTTTTTGTGGTTGAAGCCTAAACCTTTGGTGCGTTTGGTTCTAGCTTCCTCTATCCATTTTGGTGTTCCTTCTAGTCTGTGTCTGGTCTTTTTAGCCAATTCTCCCTCTAGGTAGGTTTTTTCTTGGTGGACTTTGACTAAGTCTAGTTGGATTTTTTCTAGTTCCTTTTTATAGAGGGTTTTAGTCTTGGAAATTACTAGATCAATCAGTTCTTGTTTTAGCCAGGAATTTTCGTTCCTCAAAGCCTCATAGGTTTCTTTTATTTGAAGGTTCTGATCAAACAGGTTGAAGAAACGGTTATCAATATCTATGTTGGTGATTTTTGACCATTCTAATTCTTCAGTGAGTTTTTTAATGGTGGACTTATGTTCTTTTTCAGATTCTTGTTTTTCTTTTAAGAGATCCTCATAATCGCATGTGAGACAAGACAGTAAGTCAAATATTTCTAGTTTAGACATAGAATCAAGTTTGCTTTTAATTTGAAAAAGACTTGCCTGGAATTTGTCTGACTCAGAATCTGAACCATCTTCTTCATGATCAGCTACAAGACACAGGTGAGCAATTTCCTCATTAGGTTGCTCCTGTTCTTCATCTGAGGATGAGTCACCCCATGCAGCAATCATAGCTTTCCTCACATCAGTCTTTGAAAAGGAGTTTCTGTTGTCTCGGAATCTTTCTTTGGGAGTTTCTTTTCCTTTTCCTTTTTCTTGTTCCCATAGTGGGCAGTCCCTAATACGGTGTTCCAAGTTCCCACATTTGTGACATCCATTGTCAGTTTTGGAGAATTTCCTATTTGGTTTGCCTCGATGATCTCCCTCTTTGTAGTTCCTAAACATCCTTCTGAACCTTCTAGCAAATAGAGCAGTTTCCTCATCTTCCTCTGAGTTTTCATCGTTTTCAGTTTTTAGAGCCAGTGCTTTGTTTCTTGGGTTCTCAGAGGTTCTAGCATTTAGTTGTAGTTCATGGGTTAAGAGAGATCCAGCAAGTTGTTCCAGGTTGAACTTTGTAAAGTCCTTAGTTTCCTGTAGGGCAGTAACCTTGGCCATCCAAGGATCTTGAGGAAGACTTCTTAGTACCTTTCTCACTTGTTCCTCGGGAGTTATGATTTTTCCCAGAGAATTTAGTTCATTGATGATATTTGTGAATCGAGTTATCATGTCTTGAATTGATTCAGAAGTCTTCATTGAGAATAATTCATATTGGTGCATCAGGAGATCAATTTTTGATCTTTTGACTTCGTTTGTTCCTTCATGGGTAACTTGGAGCAGATCCCAAATTTGTTTTGCATTTTTGCAACCCATTACTCGATTATGCTCGTTTGGACCAAGCCCACAGTGAAGGATCTTTACAGCCATGGCATTAAGCTCAAGTTTCTCATAGTCTGCTTTGTCAAATTCTGTTATAGGTTTAGGAACAGTTTCTCCAGAGGTGGTCAATTTGGTGACTTGGAAGTCTCCTACTTCAATGACTCTCCAAACTTGGTAATTTTCAGCCTTGATGAAAATTTCCATTCTATTCCTCCAGTAGGAGTAGTACTTTCCACTAAACATGGGTTGTCTTTGGGTAGAGTACCCCTCTTCTAGTTTCTCCGTAGTATTCATTGTTCCAGAATCGTTTTTCCCGTCAGAGTTACCTGCAGTAAAGGGTTCTGGCTCTGATACCAATTGTTAGTTTCGTGGAGTTCCACAAGAGGGGGGGTGAATTGATTTTTGCAGTTTTATAAAATTATATGCGATAAGGAACAGAAACAGCAAAATAGAGCAAGCACAATTTAGCGTGGAAAACTCTCTAGGCCCAATAGAGAGGAAAAAACCACGGCCCCTTTGGGGACTTAAACACTTCTACTAATTAGGCAAAACAACTCAGTTTCTTTACAAGCCTAATCTACCCGGGCCACAATCTGTAAATCACCTCAGATTACAGATGACTAAGAACAACCCCTCGTTGTTCCCTTCTCCCTATGAAACAATCCCTCAATTGTTCCAACTCACTGATCTCTCTTGAGATCTTTCACTCTTGCTCTAGTAAGCCTGACTCAGGCTTAACATACATCAATTCAACTTTAATAAAATACGGAATAAATAAAAACTAAAGTAGATACGAAGATACAAGACCTACCAACCAATACTGCTCTAACTGGGAACAAGAACAGACTCTTAAAAATAAAGACTTTAAAGGTGATACCTGAAAGCTCCGGTTAATGCTAATGAGTCTGATAAAAAACTCGAGATGATCTTTTTGGTATATTTATAGTGATTCTGTGATTTACCCTAGAATCCTAGACTCCTAATTCTAATCAAATTAGGACTCTCTTAAAGATAGAATTCCTTTAAGAAACTATTTAATCTTTAAACAGGTTTTACACCTATTCGGATTCTACTTACCATATACCTAAAGATTTTAGTCATCTTCGAACTCTTTCCTAAGATTATCTTTAATTGTTACCGAGTTAATTTAATCATATTAAAACTTCTTTTAATACGGATAATCATTTGGTCTTACACCTAGTATATTATGCTAACTCTAAGAACTTAGGTGATGACTCTTTAAGACTACTATTCCCAGACCTAGCAGTATGATCGATATAATAACCTTGTACCTTTTCGTATTTACCATATACTTCCTAATGCTTCATAGAAGCTTAATTCTTGCAGCTTCATTTGTAGTCCTTGACTTTGTCAACTTGTTCTATTGCTGCTTCACGGATTAATTTGACTTGTTCTCTTTCCTTCAAGGCTGCTTCATTTGTCAATCCATATTGAGAGTAGCTCTTTCACTTATATACCTGTCATTCTAGATTATAGAATGTAAGCACAAATAAGCTTGTCATCATCAAAACTCATGGATCAACACTCTCCTAATATCCAAGGATAAAAAAATGGCTGAGATAAACTCTTGGATCTCGCTGCATTGCCAACTCCTCTCCCTCACCTCTTTTCTATCTCGCAGACGATTATTTACTCCTCTCCCTCACCTTTTTTGTAGCTCACAGACGATTGGATCTCGCTGCATTGCCAATTTCACTGTAAAACAAAAGGAGCTTTAGCAGAAATGGTGAGTGAGTTCGAATGATGTTTTTGGGTTTTTAATCGGATTTTACTTCAAGCAAAAAATTAATTTGTGGAAATTGTTGGTTATTTAGGATTAGTTTAAGGATTATTTGTTGCTTCATTAATTTTAGTCGGGGTTCACGTGCTTGATTGCGGAGGTAACTAATTATTTTTGCACTTTTGGTTTTCATGTCATGGATTGCGGAGGAGGTGCAGAGGTGCTAGGCGAGGCGCCAATTGAGGAGTTGGGTGAGCGCGAGCATCGAGGCGATATGCGAGGCGCTCAACAGGCTGCTGCGATCAGTGTTGTGGGAGCTCTTAATTCGCTAAAAAAGGCATTCATTTTACTCATGTCTATTTTTTGGTTTTGTTCATTATTGCTATTTTGGAGTTATTGCTATTTTATAATTCTGAAATGATTCTATTTGTTCCATAATTTATATGATTACTATTGTTTGAGATCTTTTTTAAGGTCATTGATTTGTGGTAATTGAGTGGTTTGTGGGATTGTTTGTTAATTTGGATTGATTTTGTTTGATTTGTTTAGCTTTAGATTTGTTAATTTGTTTAGCTCTATTAATTTTGTGTAAGATGTCATTTTAAAATTGCAAAATTAACAAAACATGTCATAAGTTGACTTATGCATTGATGTTAGTTGAATTAAATAGTTTTTCTTTGATTTTGGTATTGTTGTGGACTTGTGGGTAACATGTTTTGGGAAGGGTGGGGAATCCTGGGAATACTTGGGAACCTACAGGAATAGAGAAGAATGAATTTTAATTGTTTAACGGTCGGAGAAAAAGAGTCAAGATTTAGGGTGTTAATCTGCGTAAATATTTAGTTGGTATGACATATGCATTTGCATACCTTGCAGTGTGAAGAAAATAGAGGAGTCTGGATTCACATCCATCATGATATTAGACATTCGAGGCAACCATATAGGATTTCAATGTTTATGCTATTATCTATACTTCTTATTTGTTCCTTCTCCCAACATCATTTTGTGATACACTCTGAGAAATATGACGTGTTAAAGAACGTGTTTCCTTGTTTAGCTTTAGATTTGTTAATTTGTCAAGCTCATGTTTGGTGAAATAGTATTCTATAAATTATAATGCAGACTTTTATATTGCAAAATCTGAAATTATATTGCAGAATCAGGAATTATATTGCTGATTTCTTTTTTTTTTTAAAAAAAAAAACTCAAAAGTTGCTCTTGTTTGCAACAAGAGCAACCTAAAGCGCAACTTTTGAGCTTATAAGTTGCGCTAACTTTTGATAATTTCACAAATGTGACCATGCCATATGTTAACCTTATAAAGCGCCACCTATAAGCCTATTTCAAGCGCCACCTTTGATGTTTTTTCTACTAGTATGTCAACCTCAATTGGTATATTGCATTGGAGATTTTAATAATATACATAAATAGTATTAATTGGGGATTGTTTTTTGATAACCATAATTATTAATGACATAATTAGGCGTAACCACGGGTAAATCCTTACTCCTTAGTTGTAATTATGTGTGGAACACAGAGTAATACACTACTACTCGTATTTTTCAAAAGTATATTTAGTCAAGATTTAATTACCTTTATCATTTTAACAAAAGCTTGTGCAACATACTCGTTTTTTCATACATTTTTCACAATAAAACTTTTTAAAATGTGAAATTATCAATTTGACCTACTGTGAGGGGGTCGAAAAAGCACGAGGCTAATGCGTGACCTCGTCCTCGTGGGTGTGACGCTTCTTTTTGTCAAATCAAGTGTAATTGGATTTCCTGTGAGTTTACACCCAATTGACTAGTAATATAGGAGTCGCCATTCAGTTTTTAACGACAATGAGAAAAACTGACAAAACCCGGTTATCGTGACATAAAGGGAGTGCAATTATGTTTGACCACGACGGTCGTAGGTTCCCTTGTGATCCCTGGTGGTGGGGATCGCTCAACGTACACCCGCAGGGTAGAGATTGAGGGTTCGGGGGACTGTAACTACCGAGAGGAGTACTCGCTCTTCGATAACTCCAGAGGCAGGATATCCTTACTAGCTCAGCATAAATAATTGAAGGGACATGCGTTAACTATTAAACTAATCTGAGTTGATTTTATCAATATGCAACATATAGTACTAGATCGAACGCGATTATCTGATTTAGATTGTTTTAAGGGACCTAGCATGATAATCCAATTTCCCAAAAATATCATATTTATTAAGCGTGATCGAACAATCAGATTTTAGTTAGTTTAACAGTTCATAAAAGGGCGAGGAAAGCAATTAAACCATGGAAAATGGACACATTACGACGCACCCTTGAGAGGTGTGTCACGGTTCTCAGAAAACTAACCACTTTGACTTTGCTATTTCTCCTTTTATTTAACGAATCTCAAATTATGGGACGGGATACGTTCTGTTCGATTTATGGATCGATTGCGACAGAACGCGTGATCAGTTTTGCAGTGTGAGGCTTAGGCTTAGGGGTTTAGAGTCAATACTCATAATATAATTGTGTGTTGTGTGTCCTTTTCACGTCGAACTTAAGGCCCTAAGAGTTCGTGGAGAGATAGAATTGCAGAACTCTAATCCACGAGGAATTAGGAAAAAACACGTACCAGGTATTTTCAGCGCCCAGGCCTGGGCGCCGAAGATTTCGGCGCCCAGAGACAGGCGTTGAAAATAGGGTCTGGGCTGTTTTTCTTAGTCAGATTCGGATTCCTAGAATCCGGAGTATTTGAGATTTAATTGAGTCCTTTAGTGCGTATTAACCTTGTGACGGGATGCGTCTGGGCCCGTTACGAACTCTAGGCTCGTTAGGATTTTAATTAATACGTGACTCTTACTTTCGAATCATATTAGGAATAGGATTCTCTCGCAATTTCTATCTCATTTAGGATTTATGTTGGAGTGCAACACCTAATTCTGACAGGTTTTTATCTTTTATGACTTGCCACTTTTAACAACTATCCATTACAGCAGTTACTATTTTTAGCAGGTTTCCATAAATAGCAGGTTTCTATAAATAGCAGGTTTCGGGTGAAATGAAAAGGGGAATTGAGATTCGTTATTTTATAGGAGATGCGTTGTCAAGTGGAGATTTACGTTCTCATCATCGAACCTTCCCTTTCGGGAATGGGGACAAAAGTAGGTGTCTACACCTACTGTTAGGTTATGATACATATGACAATTCATAAATCATGCGGAAAAACCATAAAGTCAGGAAAGCATATTATTTACACATAATCATTTAGCATAGTTTAGATGCATACACTTTGTTGCGTGCCTTCCCTAGCTGCGCCCGAACCGAACAAGAACAAGTCTTTAGGACTCCAAGTGTCGTCCCTCCGTAGATAGTCCACAACACGTCCGGATCCGCCTTAAGCTTGACCAACTAGGATCGCCCTTAAGGTACTTAGAATTTTCGGCTAGTATAGGCAATTGTATGACTGAATTTTTGCTCTCAAAAATCACTTTGAATACTTGAATACTCTATACAAAATAATGACCCTAGGCCTTTATTTATAGAGGTATGGAAAGGGAATCGTAATCCTATTAGGATACGAATTAATTAAACTAGAATCCTAATAGAATTCTTATTTAATTAATTCATCCTTTTAGGTTTAGGAATTTAATCAGTAGTCGAAACCTGATAGCTTTAGGATTCGTATAGAACACCAACACACACACGCACGCACAGCAGCCCACGAGGGGCGCCATGCGCGCGCGCGCAGCCCGCAAGCTCGCAGCCCCATTTCCACGAGGCCCACACGCTGCCGCAGCGTTGGCGCGCGCTGGGCCTGCCTTGCGGTGGGCCTGGCGCAGCCTTGGCTGGTGCGTTGTGGTGCGTTGGCTTGCTGGGCGATGGCCCGGCTTCGTGCTAGGCCTTCGTCTGGTAGGCCTCGTCCGATGCTAATTCGTACGATACGCTTCCGATTAATTTCCCGATTCCGGAATTCATTTCCGATACGAACAATATTTAATATTTCCGATTCCAGAATTAATTTCCGTTTCGAACAAATATTTAATATTTCCGTTTCCGGAATTATTTTCCGATTCCGATAATATTTCCGATTCTGACAATATTTCCGTTTCCGGCAATATTTCCGATTCCGGCAATATTTCCATTTCCGATAATATTTTCCGATACGTACCATGTTTCCGTTTCCGGCAACATCTACGACTTGGATAATATTTATATTTCCGATACGATCCATATTTCCGTTTCCGGCAATATCATCGTTTCCGGAGCATTCATTTCTTGCCTGTGACGATCTCAGCTCCCACTGAAACCAAGATCCGTCGATTCCGAATATCCATAGATGGAGTATTTAATGCCATTAAATATTTGATCCGTTTACGTACTATTTGTGTGACCCTACGGGTTCAGTCAAGAGTAAGCTGTGGATTAATATCATTAATTCCACTTGAACTGAAGCGGCCTCTAGCTAGGCATTCAGCTCACTTGATCTCACTGAATTATTAACTTGTTAATTAATACTGAACCGCATTTATTAGACTTAATATAGAATGCATACTTGGACCAAGGGCATTATTTCCTTCAGTCTCCCACTTGTCCTTAGGGACAAGTGTGCATTTCCTAATTCCTTTGTCGCTCGATGCATGCTCTTGAACATAAGGTAAGAGTTGTCATCCTTATTATGCCCAGAGGTGTTCCTCGGTTTCAGAGTTCAACTGATCAAGTAGACAGATAATCATAGCCTATGATTCATCCGAGCACGGCCATGCATTTCACAGTTTCTAGCTCCCCGAGTGGCCTTGTACAACTTTTAAGCATCTCATCCCGATTTATGGGAGGACAATCCCAATCTTGCGATCTTGAGATTAGACTTCGTTTGATAGGTGATTACCTGAGCGTTTCCTTTATAGCCTCCTTTTACGGTGCGACGGTTGGTCAACGTCAAAGCAACCAGTTCTCAAACAAGTAATTTCAAATCACTCAGGTATTGAGGATTTAGTGTCTAATAATTTTAATGAAATTTACTTATGACAGATTTTCATCTCTTACAGTAAAGTTTCATAAGTCTTGTCCGATACTAGTCTTCCCAAAGTAAGTATCTATGCAAATGATTATGACATTGCCATGTCCACATAGTTCAAGAAACAGAACTACTAGTCATCTTGCATTCTAATCGTCTAACGTTTTCTATGTGTCCAATTTTATAGAAAACTCCGACTAGAGACCATTTTCAACCTTTGACATTCAAGTTCACTTGATAGACATTTCTTAGTCACAGGACTGGTCCTGACAGTCTATCTTGAATATATCGCCAAATTGAAGGGACTCATCATTTAATAAACCACAAATTAAATGGAAAAATGAATTCTCTTCATTTATTGTGAATGATTAACCAATAATGTTTTACAAAGATTTAAACTCTAAAACTTTAAAACATTAAACAGGGATATCAAAGCCATTCTCCAATATGCTTGATTCCCATAACTGCAGTGTGCGAGTTGTGCTTCGCCTGCGGCAGAGGTTTAGTCAATGGATCTGATATGTTGTCATCAGTTCCAATCTTGTTTATCTCGACTTCTTTTCTTTCAACGAACTCTCGTAGAAGGTGAAATCTACGAAGTACATGCTTGACTCTCTGGTGGTGTCTAGGCTCCTTTGCCTGTGAAATAGCTCCGTTATTATTACAATACAGGGCTATTGGTCCTTTAATGGAGGGGACTACACCAAGTTCACCTATGAACTTCCTTAGCCATATAGCTTCCTTTGCTGCTTCATGTGCAGCAATGTACTCCGCTTCAGTTGTAGAATCCGCAATGGTGCTTTGCTTAGCACTTTTCCAGCTTACTGCTCCTCCGTTGAGGCAGAAGACAAACCCAGACTGTGATCTGAAATCATCTTTGTCGGTTTGGAAACTTGCGTCCGTATAGCCTTTAACAATTAATTCATCATCTCCACCATAGACCAGGAAGTCATCTTTGTGCCTTTTCAGGTACTTCAGAATATTCTTGGCAGCAGTCCAATGCGCCTCTCCTGGGTCTGACTGGTATCTGCTCGTAGCACTGAGTGCGTACGCAACATCCGGGCGTGTACATATCATAGCATACATTATTGAACCAATCAATGATGCATATGGAATCCCATTCATTCGTCTACGCTCATCAAGTGTTTTTGGGCACTGAGTCTTGCTTAGAGTTCTTCCATGAGACATGGGTAGGTAGCCTCGCTTGGAGTCTGCCATCTTGAACCTATCAAGCACCTTATTGATATAAGTGCTTTGACTAAGTCCAATCATCCTTTTAGATCTATCTCTGTAAATCTTGATGCCCAATATGTACTGTGCTTCTCCCAGATCTTTCATCGAAAAACATTTCCCAAGCCAAATCTTGACAGAGTTCAACATAGGAATGTCATTTCCGATAAGTAATATGTCATCGACATATAATACTAGGAAAGCAATTTTGCTCCCACTGATCTTCTTGTATACACAAGATTCGTCTGCGTTCTTGATGAAACCAAAGTCACTGACTGCTTCATCAAAACGTATATTCCAGCTCCTGGATGCCTGCTTCAATCCGTAGATTGACTTCTTTAGCTTGCATACCTTTTTAGCATTCTTTGGATCCTCAAAACCTTCAGGCTGGGTCATAAACACAGTTTCTGTTAAAACGCCGTTTAAGAAAGCAGTTTTGACATCCATCTGCCATATTTCGTAATCGTAATATGCAGCGATTGCTAACATTATCCGAATAGACTTTAGCATTGCAACTGGTGAAAAAGTTTCATCGTAATCCACACCGTGGACTTGCCTGTAACCTTTTGCAACCAATCTAGCTTTGAAAACTTCAAGTTTCCCATCCTTGTCCTTTTTCAGTTTGAAAACCCATTTGCTTCCAATGGCTTGGTAGCCATCTGGCAAATCGACCAAATCCCATACTTGGTTTTCAGACATGGAGTCTAATTCAGATTGCATGGCTTCTTGCCATTGCTTGGAGCTAGGGCTCGTCATAGCTTATTTGTAAGTCGCAGGTTCATCACTTTCAAGTAATAGAACGTCATAGCTCTCGTTCGTCTAAATACCTAAGTACCTTTCCGGTTGAGATCTATATCTTTGCGATCTACGCAAAGTAACATTTCTAGATTGACCATGATTCTCACCAGATTCTTCTAAAGATCTCTGAGTTTCATCCTGAATGTCATCTTGAGCATTCTCTAGAGTTTGTTGTTCGACTCGAATTTCTTCGAGGTCTACTTTTCTCCCACTTGTCATTTTGGAAATGTGATCTTTCTCCAAAAAGACACCATCTCGAGCAACAAACACCTTGTTCTCAGATGTATTGTAGAAGTAATACCCCTTTGTTTCCTTTGGATAGCCCACAAGGATACATTTGTCAGATTTTGGATGAAGTTTGTCTGAAATTAATCGTTTGACGTATACTTCACATCCCCAAATCTTAAGAAATGACACATTTGGAGGCTTTCCAAACCATAATTCATATGGAGTCTTTTCGACAGCTTTAGACGGAGCTCTATTTATAGTGAGTGCAGCTGTATTTAGTGCATGTCCCCAAAATTCTAATGGAAGTTTGGCCTGACCCATCATTGACCTGACCATGTCTAGCAAGGTTCTGTTCCTCCGTTCCGACACACCGTTCCATTGTGGTGTTCCAAGAGGAGTCAATTCTGATAGAATTCCACATTCTTTCAGATGGTCATCAAATTCATAGCTCAGATATTCACCGCCTCTATCAGACCGCAGTGCCTTAATCTTCTTGCCTAATTGATTCTCTACTTCACTCTGAAATTCCTTGAATTTGTCAAAGGATTCAGACTTATGCTTCATTAGGTAGACATAACCATATCTACTGAAGTCATCAGTGAAAGTGATAAAGTAGCTGAAACCACATCTAGCATTTGTACTCATTGGTCCACATACATCTGTATGGATTAAACCTAATAGTTCATTTGCTCTTTCTCCAACTTTAGAGAAAGGTTGCTTTGTCATTTTGCCAAGTAAACATGATTCGCATTTACCATAATCCTCTAAGTCAAATGGTTCTAGAATTCCTTCCTTTTGAAGTCTTTCTAAGCGTTTCAAGTTTATATGGCCTAATCGACAATGCCACAGATAGGTGAGATCTGAATCATCCTTTTTGGCCTTTTTGGTATTTATGTTATATACTTGTTTGTCGTGATCTAATAAATAAAGTCCATTGACTAATCTAGTAGATCCATAAAACATCTCTTTAAAATAAAACGAACAACTATTGTCTTTTATTAAAAAGGAAAATCCCTTAGCATCTAAGCAAGAAACTGAAATGATGTTTTTAGTAAGACTTGGAACATGGAAACACTCTTCCAGTTCCAAAACTAGCCCGGAGGGCAACGACAAATAATAAGTTCCTACAGCTAATGCAGCAATCCGTGCTCCATTTCCCACTCGTAGGTCGACTTCACCCTTGCTTAACTTTCTACTTCTTCTTAGTCCCTGTGGATTGGAACATAAGTGTGAGCCACAACCTGTATCTAATACCCAAGAAGTTGAATTAGCAAGTATACAGTCTATAACGAAAATACCTGAAGATGGAACGACTGTTCCGTTCTTCTGATCTTCCTTTAGCTTTGGACATTCTCTTTTGTAATGGCCTATTCCATCACAATAAAGACAGCTTGATGTGGACTTGTCCTGCTTTGATTTAGCATCGCCCTTGGACTTTCCACTTTTCTTGAACGGTCTCTTTCTAGCCTTGAGTAAATCTTTGGCTTCACAGTCCAGTATTATCTCAGCCTTTCTGACAAGGTGAACAAATTCTGCAACTGTTTCTTCTCTTGGTTCACTTAGGTATAGTTGCTTGAAGCGACCAAACCCACTGTGTAGTGAATTGAGCAAGATAGAGACTGCCATCCTTTCGCTTATTGGTGTTCCTAGTAGACTTAGGCGATCAAAGTATGAACGCATAAGATCCACATGGAACCTCAGTGGGACACCTACCCTCTGTTTAGTGCGAAGGAGCTTAACATGTGTTTCTTGGACTTCCATCCTATAACACCTGTTGGGAGAACTAACCTTTAGACCAGACATTGATTCAATCAACTCATGGACGTTCAGGTCCCTGTCCTCCGTGCTTCCACGACAGATATCCCTCAGATTCTTGATGAGCGTAAAAGGTTCATAGGCTACAAACCTTCTAGCCCAATCATCAGGGATATTGTTCAGCATGAGACTCATAACCTTTTTGAGATCCGCATCCCAGGCGTAAAATCTCTAAGGGGTCATGTCTCTGGCATAGTAGCTTGGCATGGGATGTGATAGTACATACTCAAGTCCATTGAGTTTGACTATTTCAACTAGCTTAGCTTCCCATTCAAGAAAATTTGCCAGGTTCAGCTTGACCATAAGCTCAGAACCCATGATGATGTTTTGATTGTTGTTTGCCATAGTTAAAACTACAATTGTAAAGAATAAACAAATAAATAACCATTCACAGTTTCTCTTAATAAACTTAAATTCTAGCATACATGCATAATTCAATGTTCATTAAGCATTTTATTCAAGTTATGTGTTCCGGCAGGTGTGAATAAAATGATTCCAAGATCCTAAAATCATTGAAGAACTAAGCACAGTTTGTCGACTTAATCCTAAAACATCTTAGGTAAGCAAAAGCCTTTTGCTAATAGTCTAGAAACTATTCTTGGTTGATAGGTACGTCTAAGAACTTATTAGGTAAACCTATCGATTTTGCCACGACATAAAAGGACTCCTTACTTATATCGTTGAGTTTCACCAAAACTAACATGTACTCACAATTATTTGTGTACCTTGCCCCTTTAGGACCAATAAGTAACACCTCGCTGAGCGAAAACTATTACTAGATTGATGTAAAGGATATCCAAGCAAGTGTATATTTTGGCATGGCACCTTTTAACTCAATTTTTAAGTTTGGAACTTAAGGCTCTTACTATGTTGGTTAGATTTTAAGTGAACTAAAATCCTTAATCATGCAACATAATCAAGCTTTGATCTCATGCATTTTAAGACATATTTAAAAGCAATAAATAACTTAAAACATGCATAAGATAAATGTGATCTAGTATGGCCCGACTTCATCTTGAAGCTTTAACTTCAAAGTCCGTCTTGAAAATCTCCGTGGGAGGCACCATTTTCTTCAAATAGGATAAGCTATAACTAATTACAACTATTTGATGGTTCGCAGACCATATTTGAATTGAAAAACAACTTTGGTACTTTAGACCAATTACATTCAAATTAATGGTACGCAGACCATATTTTCTATCCTATTTGGGCCATACTAGTCACTTCATAACCTGCAAAACAGTACATATACAATATATACCATTCACCCATTCATTAACATGAATGGCCCACATAGCTGGTTAGTAAAACACATTATGCATCACGTAAACATTTGCAACAATTAATCAAGGGCACCAATAATCTACCAATTATTCAGTCCTTATTAATTCTAATCAAGTTGTTTTAACCTTAAGGATTTGTAGACCTAATCAAGAGTTTATGACTAAAAAGGGCTCCCACTTAAACCAATAAATTCATATGCTTTACTAATTTTAAACATAAAAATGTATTTCTAGTCTAACCGGAAACATACAAATTTAATTAAAATTTAAAGCTCATATAAATTTATAATTGAATCCAAAAAAGTTTAATTTAATTTCAGTCGTATTTAAATTAATTCATGATTTTAATTTTAGTAAAATAATTAGAATAAATAAAATTTATTATAATTACAATATTCAAAATTAAAATCCAAGAAAATAATTTAAATTATTAATTTAAAAATTAATTAAAATTACGTAAACTGAAAATTTCAAATTAAAATTTCAAAACGATTTAATCGCAACGCAACAATCCTACGCAATGCACGCCCATGGGCCACACGCACACAGCCATCGCTGGCCATGTGCGCGCAGCCCATGCGCTGCGTCGCATCGCTGCTGCTCACCATCGCAAGGCATCACGCGAGCTGGTGCTCGCTGCGCGCGACAGCGCTCGACGCAACAAGCATGCTGCCGCAGCCCATCGCTGGGCGCAGCGCTCGTCGCACGTCGCAACAAGCAAGCTGCTTGCCATCGCTGGGCGCAGCGCACGTCGCACGTCGCAACAAGCACGCTGCACGCCATCGCTGGGCGCAGCGCTCGTTGCACGCACAATAGCGCTCGCTGCGCGCGAGCAATCGATGCTGGGCGTAGCACTCGTGGGACGCGAGCTTGCGCTCGCTGCGCGCGAGGCTCCGCACGCTTGCGCGAGGCATTGCGCGTTGTGGCGCAGCTCGCTTGCTGCCCACACGCGACTGCTCGTGCCTTGCTCTCGCCCTCGCCCATTCGCCCATCGCACACAGCCCACGACACAAGGCAGGGCTACTGTCTTGTGCTCGTGCACCATGCCCTTGCTCGCTGCATTCGTACCGCATGGGCGACGAGCTCCCTTGCTCGTCGTCGCATGCCCGCACTATACAACACCCCTCAAAAATTCAAGATTTATCAACAAGAATCGCAAATATTTAATTTAACATCTTAAATTTACGAAATTTTGCATTCGAAAAACTAAAACCTCCGAAAAGTCATAGTTAGGCTTCGAATTTGAGAATTCTGGGTTCGGCCGAAAAAAATTATTTTTGTCAAAATTTTAGAATGCCTTTTACATTCGGAATTGACACAAAAATCACTCGATTTGGATGAGTAACGAAGAAACTGCCGAAAAACTGCGTACGTATAATTAAATAAACGCAATTTGCAATTAATTAACAATTACGAAAATTAATCACCCCTTTTAATTCTTGCAAATTTGTAATATTTAACCATGTTCATGCAATTTAGATTATGAAAATAATAAGAGGCTCGTGATACCACTGTTAGGTTATGATACATATGACAATTCATAAATCATGCGGAAAAACCATAAAGCCAGGAAAGCATATTATTTACACATAATCATTTAGCATAGTTTAGATGCATACACTTTGTTGCGTGCCTTCCCTAGCTGCGCCCGAACCGAACAAGAACAAGTCTTTAGGACTCCAAGTGTCGTCCCTCCGTAGATAGTCCACAGCACGTCCGGATCCGGAGTATTCATTTCTTGCCTGTGACGATCTCAGCTCCCACTGAAACCAAGATCCATCGATTCCGAATATCCATAAATGGAGTATTTAATGCCATTAAATACTTGATCCGTTTATGTACTATTTGTGTGACCCTACGGGTTCAGTCAAGAGTAAGCTGTGGATTAATATCATTAATTCCACTTGAACTGAAGCGGCCTCTAGCTAGGCATTCAGCTCACTTGATCTCACTGAATTATTAACTTGTTAATTAATACTGAACCGCATTTATTAGACTCAATATAGAATGCATACTTGGACCAAGGGCATTATTTCCTTCACCTACTACCTAATGTTCCATTATTCAGATATCTTTAATATTGTAGCAGAAGTGGTCTTTGTTGATTAAGAGGAAACAGAAGTGGTCTTTGTTGATTATTTCAATTGCTTTTTAGCTCCCCGGGTGAGATCAAAATGCAAGCCGTTCTGGATACAGTAAAGGAACGTGTGACGAGTGAGATGAATGTTGCTTTAGTTGAAAAATACACTAAGGAAGAGGTGATTATGGCATTAAAACAGATGCATCCAACAAAGGCGCCTGGACCGGATGGAATGCCAGCTTTGTTTTACAAGAAATTTTGGGGGATTGTTGGGGATGACACTACAAACTACGTACTTGATATTCTCAACAATGGCGCTCCGATCGATCAGATAAATCACACCCATGTAGTCCTAATCCCAAAGAAGAAGGTATGTGAGTCGACTAAAGATTACCGACCCATAAGTTTATGTAATGTTCTTTATAAACTAGTCTCGAAAGTAATCTCTAATCGCCTCAAAAGTGTCCTCCCACAGGTTATAAGTGAGGCACAAAGTGCCTTTGTACCGGGCCGGTTGATTACGGATAATGTTTTGGTGGCATATGAGTTGTTTCACTATCTCAGGAAGAAGAAAAAGGGGGCCAAATGTTTCATGGCAATGAAGCTAGATATGAGTAAGGCATACGATAGAGTGGAATGGTCCTTTGTGGAGGGAATGATGATTAAACTGGGGTTTAACACGGCCTTTGTGGAACTAGTAATGAGGTGCATCACTTCGGTATCGTACTCCATCCTTTTCAATGGCTTCCCATCTAGCAGGTTTAACCCAAGTAGAGGACTCCGACAAGGAGACCCAATCTCCCCTTTTTTGTTCCTACTATGTACCGAAGGATTTTCCTCCTTACTCGGGAAGCAGAGACCAAGAATATAATTCATGGTGTTAAAATAGGGCGCCACGTCGATCCTATCTCACACTTATTTTTCGCGGATGATAGCCTCTTGTTTACTAGGGCAAGTGAGACGGAAGCAGAGGAAATCTTGGATATCATCACTTCTAATGAGATTGCATCAGGTCAGAAGATAAACATGGAAAAATCGGAAGTCTCTTTCATCCGTAATGTGTGTACCCATATGCAAAACATGCTTCAAACGAAGCTGAACTTTACGGAAGTTATCGAGCACGAAAAATATCTTGGGCTCCCGACTTATATTGGGAGATCTAAGAAGATGGTTTTCCAGGTAATCCAAGACCGGGTGTGGAAGAAGATCAAAGGGTGGAAGGAGAGGTTCCTCTCTAGAGCAGGACGAGAAGTGCTAATAAAGTCAAATGTCCAAGCAATTCCGACTTATGCAATGCAATGCTTTAAATTACCGGAAAGTGTGCTAAACAATCTGACGGCAATGTGCCGCAATTTCTGGTGGGGACAGCAAGGAGAGGAGAGAAAGTTGGCCTTAATTGGGTGGGAGAAGCTATGCAACTCTAAAGACAGTGGTGGAGTTGGTATGCGGGATTTGGGAGCTTTTAATCTAGCATTACTAGCAAAACAGTGCTGGCAACTCGTGGACAACCCACTATCTTTCGCTGCAACAGTCCTCCGTGGCAAATACTTCCCACGCAGCACGTTTTGGGAAGCAAGTATCCCTCCGAATACAAGTTACACTTGGCGCTCAATAATGTCAGCAAGGGAACTTCTGAAAGAGGGATCAAGATGGATCCTGGGTGATGGCAGAACTGTTAGATTCTGGAAGGACTCATGGCTCGAAGGGTTACCGGGTGGGCGTATATTATCAAGACCACCAAACACTACTGAAGGTGAAGCATGTGTAGCAGATATGAGAAACACGTAGGATGAGGAGTGGGACTTTGAGAAGTTCGAAGAGGTAATAACAATTGAAGAAATGGAAACTGTTCGTAAAGCAAGACTTGCTGAAAGCCCCCAAGCTGACATCTTAAGGTGGGTTCATACGAAGAATGGGGAATTCTTGGTTCGAAGTGCTTACCATTACCAACTCCAACGAAAAACAGGAAGTGCAAGCTCATCAACACCGTACCCAAACCGGTCCTTTTGGAGACGGATATGGAGCGCGAAGGTCCCGGAAAAGGTTAAGAATTTGGTGTGGAGGGCTGCTCGAGGTGGCCTTCCAACAATGGACAAGTTGGCTAGAAGGGGAATGAGAGTTGATCGAATGTGCCCGCACTGTGGGGATGCCCCGGAAACGATAGCACACATGGCTCTCAAATGTGTGGGTAGCAAAATTTTGTGGTACATCTCACCATTGAGGAAGGATACGGAAGGCTGTATGCACAGCTTTATTGAATGGTGTGAGATCTTCATGAAAACTAGCACCACTGATCGGATGTGGGAGATTGCAATGCTTATTATATGGCAAGCATGGAATATGAGGAACAAGTGGTTTTTTGAGAAGAAACGGGATGACCCAAAGGCAGCATGCACGAGAATAATGAACCTCCTAGGTGAGTTCGAAGCGGCAACTGTTAGGGAACAACCCATCACTGGGCAGATTGAGCAAGTGATCTCCAAATGGAAGCCACCAGTACGAACCCTATATAAGCTGAATACGGATGCCTCGGTGACAGAAGGAATGGTGGGATTGGGGATGATAGTGAGAGACGCTGTGGGGGATGCTATGATGAGTGGAGGTTGCCGCCTGGTGGGCAATTTGGCTGTGCTTCAAGTAGAGGCTGAAGGTGTTCGATTTTGACTGAAATACGCTTTTGACGCAGGGCTACGCTCGGTCGAGGTAGAGAGTGACTGCTTAATGCTTGTGGATATGCTCCAGTGCAAAAGGAAGGAAAACTCAGCAACACAAATTGTAGTTAATGACATTCTAGAATTAGCCAAGTCTTTTGTATGTTGTTTCTTTAGCTTTGCAAAACGCTCTTGTAATGTTGTAGCCCATTCGCTGGCAAGAGCTGCTCTCCTATTCGAGGAGACTACAATCTTCATGGAAGATTGCCCACCAGATATTGCCCACCTTGTTCTCGCAGACAAGGACCAAGCTTGAATAAAATGGCTACTCTTTCCTGTCAAAAAAAAAAAAATTGTAGCGGAAAGAAACCGATGAAAACAAAATTTGGTTTGTCCAGAAAAAAAAAAAAAACAAAACAAAATTTGGTAGAAATCATGTTCCTTCTATAATAATTAACTTTTGGAACAAAGTAAGATAATTGTTTTGAGACATAGAAGTAGGTATCATCTACGTAGTGTTTATGATAGAGTATAAAATTAATTTTGGGCTTCAACCATTAGCTTAACCTTTTGGTTGAGTTGGTCCTCTAACATGGTATCAGAGCCAGCGTGACGCAAAGGTGTTCAAATCTCATCCACCCTCTCATTTCAAAGTGGAATATTTCGCGTTGGGTATGAGAAGACCTATGTTGCATCCACACTTCAAGTCCAAAGGGCTTTCATATGAGGGGGCGTGATAGAGTATAAAACTAATCTTGGGATTTCAACCATCAGCTTAACCTTTTGGTTGAGTTGGTTCCTGACAGTTTATTTCTTCAACAGGTCTTGTGCGTACAAGGTGTACAATAAATTTATTGTACACTAAGATAACTTTTACCCAATTTTTTGTAACTTTAACCTAGTTTTGATTAACTTTTATATTATTAATAAAAAAGTTGATAGATAAACATTTTAAAGGATTAAATGATTAATTTTATACATTATTAGTCATTTTGAAGAAATAAGTTTTACTAAAGTTAAAAAATTTATTACTAAAAATTAGATAACTTTTACATATATTGTTGGAAATCCTTGTGAGAAATACAAAAGAAAATGAGTGGGAAGTGGAAAAATGTGGGAATATGGAAAGTCCCACATGGGAAAAACACAAACCTTATTCAATGTTTATATTTGGGGACTTGAGAGAATCATTTGTTTAAGAAAGCATGTGAGTGGCATGGGTGGACACACAACCCACACACGGGCGCAGGCCGGGCCGTGGGCCTTGGTACTTGGTACTTGGGCGTGGGGTGAGTTTTGTGGGCCGGGTTATTCTTTTTGGTAAAAAGTTGTTTTAATTAATTCTCAGAATTAATGTTGTTGTAACTGCCCCACTAAACCTCCAGTAAATCGTGGTAACTTCCACTTCTTCCCGTTTTCCATTTACTGACCATTTTCATGCCCACTACTTCCCGTTGCCCCACTAACTAGCCGTTTTATGGCTGTTACAAGTTCCCTATAAATACCTCTCTTCAGTTTCTCATAAACACAACACAGAAAACATTCTCTACGAATCTCTCTACACTCTAAACATTGTTCTTGTATTTTCTGGGCAAATATTCTGATCTCCAACCGAGATTTGTGAGTGCACACAATCCTTGGTGTCTTGTTAACCCTGAAGGGCAACCGCAAGTGTTCTACTGCATCGGAGGTAGCGCGGAATTGTCTTTTAGAGCAGTGGTTCGGCCACGGCGCGACAATTGGTTCAGTTCTTATATGCGCATTATCCAGCTAAGTCGTTTCAATTCATTATTTAGCTAACATATATAAGCTTTACTTTTAAGCATTTTGAGTTAACTTTTACTACAATGTACAATATTTATTATACACCCCTTGTAAATAAGAATTTGCGTTATTTGTATGGTGTAGTGAAACAAATTTTTGTTTTCTTTGCCATTTAACAAATACCTGAGCGTTTAACATACTAGAATTACCGAATTACCCATCGATTTGACATTAAAGTTCCTAGCTTAATAACTTAGGGCTCGTTCGGTATCGTTTTTTGTTTCCAGTTTTCTGTTTTTTACAAAACTAAAAACCAAAATATGAAAACCACAAAAAGTAGTTTCCATTTTTTTGTTGTCAGTTTTCAAAATTAACATGATTACAATAGGTATGCCTAGTTTTTAGTTGATAATTCAATATAAATCATATGACTTACAAAACCAAAAAACCAAAAACTGGAAACTGACAGTGACACCGAACGGGCCCTTAGCCTTTAGATACTCGGGTTAATCCATTCGAATAGTTACTAGCATAAAGTCGGGATATGAAGCTCACGGGATAACCGAACTAAAAACAGAGTCCTTATTTAGCGGCTATCAGTTGTTTTGACGCTGGCAAACAACAGTCAGCCATGCATGCATCTTGTATTCTTGTGACTTTGTGACGCTCACATGATATTTTGACGGTCACTTATTATGTGGATTGTCACGTTGATTTCATTTTTTCCACATTGACATTTTTGGTTTGGACTAGTAAACATTACTCCCCGTTCCATAATATTTGTCATGTTTTTCTAATTGGGAGTTTTAAAATACTTGTCTTGTTTATATTTTTGACATGTAAACATTTTACACTTTTCACACTCTTTTATAAGGGTATTGACAAATATCACAACTGTGATAACATTTAATATTTAATTATCGTAATCTTACGGGTCGGAGTTTAATTGGTACACGTAAGTTATATGTCATCGGAATATTTTTACTATAAAAATATGTAAATAAGGTAGTCGATACAAAGAACAAAACAAATTACAATATTAAGATTTTCCTACATTTGTTCGTAACATGTATAATAGGTTATATACGTTAAATATTTTAGTTTTCAATTTAAATCATGAAACATAAGTATGCCATGTCATCATTGTGACACAGCTTAAAGGTCACATGTTGCGACCTTTATCTTTTTCGTTTTCGTAAATCATGGTTTCCTTTTTTACACATTTTAAACCTTTTCTACTTTTTCGATCCTCACATCCGCATTTATTTGTACTTTATCAATAAACAATCATTTACTTTATCCCCTTCCCATAAAAACACTCATAACCATTGTTTTTCTCACACACTTTTCACATTTTTTGATACCCGTGGTTTTCACCATATGAGACAACTATTTAGAAACGAATGTAGTACTAATTGGAGTAGTTCCAATAAATTTTTAAAGAGTTTCAATCAGGTCCAAGAAATAAATATTATCTAAGTAGCTATGTTAAACAAAAATCCAATACTTTTTTGTTATAGCATAATTTGTAGTTGAATTTCCTCTTATACAAAAGGCAATTATTAGTAAAATATGACCTCGAAAAGCTAAAGGGATTAGTTCAAAACACACAAGATCGAAATGTCAAAATCAAGAAAAGCCAAATATGGGCATATCATATTCGAGTACATAATTGGAATAGTTTGGTGGGTCAAAGTAACACCCGAAAGAATAGTTTATGAAGTGGAGATTTACATACATGGACCAATGAGAAGCAAGATATATTGATTGAGTGTAGAGAAGCATATAATAAATAATAAATAATAAAATATAAAATAAGTCTAAGTTCCATGTCTTATAATGTCAAAATCGAAGAATAAAAAGGTGTTTATGCAAGAAAGTAAAATGTGTAGGTGTGGTATTAATTGCATGGTCAAAATTAGAGTTAAACGAACCAAGTTGTTCTCATCCAATAGTCAATAGATAGATAGCTGTATTTCTTAAGATGGGAAAGTCCACACTTTTCTCTCTCCTAGATCGAGTCTTTCTTCCTTGTTCGTTGTTATTACTTATTACTCGTGCGCATTTGTGTTATGATGTCACTTCAGACGTAAATACTTACGTACGTTTTGTTGGCTTTTTGCATATTCCATCTACCCATAAACTCACAAAGTAGTTGAACAGGAATTAGCTAGCTTAGTGTGAACAAATCACAAATCACAAATCACAAATGAGCAATACTTGCAAAGTTGCAAATGGTACACTTTGCTACTCGATCGCGCCAGGGTTTTTGTCAATATGTGTTGATGGAAATTGCCAGGGAAAGTGGTTTTGAAACTAAACTCATTGCGATCCAATACTCTTGTTTGGTCTTGGTAGAGACTAGAGAACATGGGTGATACGAGGATGAGAAAAATAACATGTAACAATTTTAGTAACCAATGCCATATATTATGCCTCTCATCTATGATCCCAGAATTTTGTTAGCATCAACATCTGCTGCAACACTCATTTATCACTGCTTATTCTGATAGTGATTGGACAAGTTGTCCAATATCTAGAAGGTGTACATCATGTTTCTGCAAATTTTTGGGTCATTCACCTGTATCTTGGAAGGCAACGAACCAATTAGTGGTGACACTGTGACAGGGATTCGAAGATCAATCGAATTGATTTTCCCACCGAAAAGAAGGATTGGTTTTGCCCTTGAACTTGAGGGCAGAGTCGCCTTTCTCGTCCATCTTGATTATGGAGTATTATTTTGTTAATAGCTTAAGTGGATGTAGAATGAGTTTCACGAATAAAGTGTAAAAGTAGGGAGAGTCATGCTTAAGTCAAAATAATAAAAAAATAAAAAATAGTGAAAAGTTGATGTGATTGAACTCAGGTTAAATTTCAACAATAAACCCACCCTTAGATCCAGAGCTAAGTGTATGTAAGGATATTTTTTTTATCATTTGAATTATTTGAAATGCGCAAAGGCTATGGATACACAGAGGGTAAGTGGTCCCTGTGTACCCTGGCCATATATTGGTTCAATCCACCTCAGCATCGCCACATCATCCCCCAATTTCAATTTGAAATTTCAGCTTCACTTTGAATTTGAAATTCAAATGGCTGAGGATTTTTTTTTCCTTTATTTTCTGTCGATGATACCAAAGTTAGAAGGAATTTTTTTTTTCCATTTCATCTCATCTCTGTCAATGGTAGGTGATGAAAGGCGATACACCATTTTAATTAAGGTCACCATGTTAATATCGCTGTAGATTGCAATTTCCGTCGTGTTTTTGGATTATTTTGTTCGAATTAAGAGCTGTTATGGGCACGAAATCAATATTGTCGAATTGATTAATGTTTAATTTGTGAAAAAAAAATTCTGCATTTCAGATTTGATAAGATCCAATCGGAGAAGATGACTGCGGAGTTTCCAAAGTAAATATTCTGTTTTAAAAAGCGCCCAAAAAAAAATTGAAAAATAGTGGTTGTCAAGGCTCGAACCCCGTACCGCAGCGTGGATGAATGAAAGAGTTATTGATAATGCTAGTAACCATTGTGACAGTGAGGCAAAGCCATTGGCAATTGTCATGCAAATTTCTAGTTAAGCACTCCTTGTAGTTCTAAACGTTAATGAGTAATTAATTTTACGTTGTATATCAATATTGACTCCCCATCATTGTGTTGTACGTTTTTATATAATGTATGATGATACCTCCCCTATTATGTTATACATTTGTATGTCTTATAAAAATGATGCCCAAATTTATTTTGTATTTTTTTGAACCGAAGTTATAATTTAAATCAATCATTTCATTAATAAACTATAATTGCAAGTTATAAGAATATTCAATAATTAAAATTTCTTGTTAAACAAATAGTACATCAAAATAACAACTTATAATATATATCCTTTAGTCCACAGTCGTACGTTGTTATATCCTAATTGCGTACACAAATGTTACATCATAGTACCGTACACAAATTCAAAAGTGTCATACCAAAGTCCTAAACCCCTCCGAAACAGTATTAAGTACCGTTTTTACTACTTAAATTAGACACTAATAAGTAACGATAAACAAAATGTTACATATTAGTCTATTGCCGAAAACCTATTCCTCAGCGAACAACCTACGCAACGACTCCCCGTAATCGTCGTCGTCCCAAATACGTTTCCATTCCTTGCAAACAGCTCGAATTATTTTCCCTTGACGGGCCGAAAAATTCGGGAAAATATGAAGAGCTAAAATGAGTTCGTTATAAAACACATCATGCGCCTACAACATTGAACATTTTAGTTAGGAATTGTTGTTTAACTAAAACTAACATTACGCAACCTAAATTAAAATCAAAATAAAGACCAAAACATAATTTTCAAAATTTCGGAATAATAACACTAACAAACATAATTAAAACTTCTCACCTAAATTATGTACCAAAACCAAAAATAAGAATAGAAAGTAACTAATATTTTCACCTTAAATTTTGTACAAAATATTATTTTCAAGTCAAAATTAACAATATAATTTAACTAAAATTAACACTCATTAAGCCTAATTGACCCTAAATAGAATTGAAGTAAAATTAACAAAAATAACCCTAAGTTTAGTGGTAAATTTGTTACGAAAAAAACTTGCCAAAATTACCAAAAAATGACTATTACTAAAAAAATCGAAATCATGATCTTACAACCTCCCATTTGAGTAACTAAAAAAAAGAAAATGTTTAATTACCTTGATCTCCTCCATTGTTGAGTGGTTTTTGGTGGAAACTTGAGGGTTTTGGAGAGTGTTGGGTGGAAGAAAGGTGAAGTAGGATTTTTCAAGTGAACTTGAAGATCCTATTTATAATGTGTTTCCAAGTAAGTGTTTTAGGGCAATGTAAACTATAATGTGAGGCTTGAATTGTTATTGTAATACGAGAAACTTTTGAACTTCCGGATTTTATTTTCACACTGCCAAATGAGTTAAGTTGTATTGAGATGTTAGAGCATTCCCCAGCTGTGAACAATTAATTGTTGCTATTTACAGTTTTGTTGTATATGATTTTGAACAAATTTACTTTCGTTGAAAAACGAAAAAGTAAATCAGCTTTATTGATATAAGTGAGACGCGTGGTGCATGTAATAAATTAGAGGAAGCCAGCGCAATAATGCAATAAAAGTGGGTTCATTTTTATGTATTTTCTGAAAAAATTCGTAAACAATTTTGGTAAATTTTTTCACAATTGTGTAAAATTCATTTGGTTTATTTACTAGTAAAAGAAAAAATCAGATAAGTTGGTATATATATTGTTTTATTTCGCATGTTAGTTTTATAACGACATTAACAATATTAGATAGATATAACAATGTAAATTATCGTAAAAAACTCATATTTTAAAGAGTGGTAATGAAAAATTTATTGATTTAAATAAGTATATAATTTATAATATATAACCATAAAGTAACAATTTTAGTTATCAGATCTTTTTGCATGTTATGTCAACGAGCCGAGCTCAACCGAGTATTTCGGTGTTCGACCTAGGATTAGGCTTGATGAGAAATTTCCGATCTCGAGCTCGAGCGGAGCTTAAATGAGCTTTCATTTTTCCGTTGTTTTAGCTTAGGTCACGAGTAGCTTGTTTAAGTTCAAGCTCGAGCCTAGCCGAGGTATTACCAAACGTGCCTTAATAAACGAGCGTTTAACAAACACGCCTTAAATTACCAATATCGAATTTAAATGATCATATGAATAAATTAAATATTATTTAAAAATATTATAAAACATAAAAACATATCCAAATTAAAAGGTAGCACAGTATCCTATTTATATTTTGTTAGCTGAGAAGATTAATAGGACTAAGTTACATTTGCTGTGAGGCTTAAATTATCACTGCATGGCTCGTGTATTAGGGCAACTCGAGCAGTGTAAAACCCTTCGTAATGTAAATATTCAGTTTTAAAAGGTGCCCAAAAAAAAATTGAAAAATAGAGGTTCTCAAGGCTCGAACCCTGTACCTCATCGTGAATGAATGAAAGAGCTATTGATAATGCTAGTAACCATTGTGACAGTGAGGCAAAGCCATTGGCAATTGTCATGCAAATTTCTAGTTAAGCACTCCTTGTAGTTCTAAACGTTAATGAGTAATTAATTTTACGTTGTAGATCAATTTTGACTCCCCATCATTGTGTTGTACGTTTTTATATAATGTATGATGATACCTCCCCTATTATGTTATACATTTGTATGTCTTATAAAAATGATCCACTCATTTATTTTGTATTTTATTATTTTATTTTTTTGAACCGAATTTATAATTTAAATCAATACATTCCATTATTCGGTAATTAACAATAAAACTAGAATAAAAACCTGTAACCAAAAAAATAATAAAGAAATATATTGCGTCCAAAGAAACCCCTACTTTATTATCTACTGTTACACTCTCCAAGTATTTAGAGAAAAAAATAATACAAAGAATGTCAAAATAACGCACATTCTAAAACTTAGTTTTTCATTTGATTTTGATTCATAAAAGCGTAGCATGATATCCTCATTCCTTGCCTCCAAATATGCAACTTTTTCCAACAGCATTTTATTTTCTAGAAATATCTTTTCAACTTGGAATTTCAAGCGCACAGTTTCTTGCTTGAGATTACAATTCTCATCTTGTAGCTCATCTAGAATGTTACCGTTTACCTCACTTTCCCAAAAGAAAAAACCACAAGTATCATCCTGTAAAAAAATCGATCATCATTCTGAAAACCAAAATGTTGGGAAAAAGTGATTTAAATCTACCTAATGAATCGATTATATTACCTTCCATACCGGGCAAGAGTAAAATTGTTGGCCCTTGTTTTTTGTGTGTTTGCATGTTTGTAGCTTGGCCTTGTAACCATGGTAACATTGAACTTGCTGTGCCTTACAAGAACTGCCTCGCGAAGAATTTGCCGAATTGGGTGTTCCTTGCTCAATAGCCATATATATTCTTACTAAATGTTAATTTTTGTTTTGTTTTTTTTTTGGGCACGTAATGTAAGTAGATATCCCACAGAAACGGTCATTATATAGAAGTCCAGATTGTTACCGTTGCAATTTAACTTGAATAAAAAAATAATAATCTAATAACAATACAACGAAAACCTAACCTAGTTAAATAATAAAAAATTAAAAAATCTAATCGTGGGAGATAGGATAACTAAAATGAATACAACAAATTAATAAAACTATAGGAAAGTTATTTGGACACATACTTGAAAATTGTTTGCAAACAAAGTCGACGACAATTATTAAATATTCCCATACACAAATTCTTCAATGACGGGTCCAAATCCGTAATCACCATTTGGTCCTTGATCTGCTTTTAATGTCCTGTCAATGTCCTGTTGGTCCCATACTCGTACGCGGCAGGCGTCGGGTGCCATGTTCAGATCAGCTCTGGACGATGCTAGCCTATCGATATATATGATCTGTTATTTTTAAGGGAAATAATTGTTGTTAGGTACATGTATACCTATGGTTTTCATAAACAAACGAGTGTTTGTTATTAATGTTGTTATAACTTACAAGCAGTAGAAGTGTGCATCCACCATAGCCCTGAATTGAATTTTTGAATTTTTCCCCGTATTTGACAAGCCAATCCAACACATATGCTGCCCAATTATACTTTGTTGCCTCTGAAGCTTTGTCTAAGACGGTGATATGTATCGGGCTTATCCAACCACATTTTTGTGTAGGACAAAGGAGAGTTCCTAAAGCATATAGTAAGAAATGTTTTTTGAAACTAATCTTGTCTATATGACAGTCGATTATTTTTGAATAAACCTCAGATTCTGTAACCGCACCATAAGATGTGTTTTGTTTATACTGCCTCTTTGTGTGAATATCTACAAGTTTTGAAGAATTATTTGGTAGCAAAAGGTGCTTCCCCGAATTTAAACCTAAAACCCAACTAATTGTTTCCTCGTCTATTTTAACGTAGTAATTGTCCCGTATCTTCAGCTCTAAGTTGTCCGGGTCAAACCTAGACATGATCCAATAACCAAATGTTGCGTCAATATGATTGACCCTTATATACAATAGTTCCTCGAAACCCATTTCCACCACCCATTTTTTTTGTGGTTCTGTTAATTTTGCAAGCATTTGTGCAAATTGACTTATACCACAACCCATTCCAGGAATCTGACCAAAAAAAAAAACAATACAGTACATGAATTTAGTGATTTATTTAAAACTATAAACATTTTAATTAAAAAAAATCCATACATTTCTAATTATACAATCCCTATTTCTAAAAACTTCGATCATATTTAAATAATATTACATATGTAACTCATAAAATGTCACTAACCGTTGTCGAACATTGACCATAGTCGTTATGTTCCCCTTCATTAGCCTCCGTATGCTGTTGTGCATTGATATTCGGCTATACAACAAAAATGAATTTAAGTTACTATAATAAGACAAACTTTAAAAATCTAAATACCTTAATCGGCATAAACATACCTTTTTAATTGGACTTAGATTTGTAACATTTTTCTTTTTTTTCCCAGTTGGATGAGTTGCCGCATAGTTAGTGTGTTGGATAATGATGTTAACCAATCTTTTCTTCAGACCCAAATCCACCATTGCCTGAAAGTCTTCTGAATTTGAAAGTAACCTCCCTTCGCTGTGAAATTTTTTAATGTCGGCGACATACCAGATCTTGTAGTCATAGTATCCCATAGATCTAATTATATTATGCAGATAGTTGAAGTTTAATATGGTCGTTGCTATCATATACAATTTTGACGACCCTTTTTTATATTGGCGGCGTGGATGGAAAACAATTTTCCCCTCACGCCAAACTACAAGCCATATTTTGGCGGTCTGTGTTATTGGTTCTCTGCGATAAAACGATTCAATTACAAATTATTCAACAAATTAAAAAACAAAAACAAACCCAAATAAAGGTAATCGATTAACATACCTTAATAGCGACAGTCCTCTTTGATTATTCATTATCTGCCAAAAAAATTGAACTCAGATCTGGTTGTGTAGATTAATTTGAAGAAAGGAGATTTTGGTTTCCGGTAAACTAAGTGTGGTTGCTGGTGATATTTACAAAGTATTCCCCACAATTCCCGTAAATGTCGAAATAGTATATGCAAAAGCAAAAGCAAAAGCAATACGACGAATATAAAAAAAAATTATATTTCAATACGAATAAAACAAAGACGTCATTGATTTTAATATAAAAACTTTTTCAAGCCGTACAACGTAATATTTAAGAAAGTGCATACGATAAACGTTGCATGTAACCACTTCTACAACAAAATTCCCTAGTCTTCTTGTGTTAAATCAACGAACACTATCTTTTTCTGTTTCCCTTCCTTGAGCAAAAATTCGTCCTCTTCTAAAGGTTCTCGCTTTAGTAGTCGATCATCCGCTTTTGCTACCGCAATTAGTCGATCTCCCTTCTGGTTTGGTTTAATTTTTTCAAAAGACCAATTCTCAACTAAGTAATAGTCACGTTCTTCCATAAATACTTCACTTACATTAGGAGCGCATCGTAGATCGCTTACTATCTTGGAAGTTTCAGAAGGTCCTAAACGCTTGATAATGAACCGCATAAATCTCCTCCAATCAATTTTGAATTGCTCCTGTTGAAGTTCCACCGCCAAGTACTTACACCAACGGGGTGTAGATGGTACATCTACAACAAACATGTCCGAAATCCATGTTATATTAGGCTATTTTAAGTGTAACTCGCTAATAATATTAAAACGCCGTTTTAGTAGGAGTTAGCTTACCTTTTCCACATACTCGAATTTTTGATATTTCCTTCATTCTTGACGAACTTGTGACGCCATGAGTTAGCTTACCTCTTCGATTCACCGGTGCCATTCCCACAATAGTTCTTGATGTACTTAAATGTTCAACAAATTGTATTCGTGGTTTGTTTGTAGTTGTTGAATTGCTATTTCATTTTGTATGTCTTATGTATATATATGCACCAATGCACCATATATGGATTTGGAGCACATGTGTTTTCTGGCGGGAAAAGTAGAACTAATTAGGCGTAATTTAGTGTGTTGTTTATCACGTCGTTATGAATTTTTCAGACCAAATTAATAGTTTTGTTGTTAATTACGTAGATAATCGTAGACAAACATGGTTGTATGTAAAGTAGTTTCGTTATATATTGAATAGCGTAGTTTTCCCGCCAGACATTTGCATTGGTAGTCCCAAAAGCTGAAAAGTGGTTGCATTGTAAAATGTGCTATATAGCACTAGCTTCGATACTTTGCAGAAGTGAAGTTTAATGGGTTAAAGATTTAAGTTGTATAATATTATGTATGACTATAATGGGTTAAAGATTTAATTTGTATAACATCAGATCTTTATTTTGTATTTAACTAAAGTGAAATGAATGTCTAAAGTCTTCGTCACTTTAACATGATTTGATTGGGTTCAAGAGTCAAATTAACCTAGACAACCTTGGTAACCAAGATCAGAATGAGATTTGATTCGAGTATTCAAGACCAGATTAACACTTGTAACTCTTGTTTGTTCCTAATCCGTCGATACAATTGGTTCTTCTTTGATCGGACCAAATGGCCAACTAAACCTAATCACCCCGTATTGAAACAAACCGTCTAGTGATGCGATTTAAGTGAGTGAAGTGTTTATTGTTTTGTTTAATTGGTTGACCTTTGATCGGAACGAATGTTCACCTAAACCTAATCACCCTGTGTGGAACGACACCATTTAATGAGATTTGATTCGAGTATTCAAGACCAGATTAACACTTGTAACTCTTGTTTGTTCCTAATCCGTCGATACAATTGGTTCTACTTTGATCGGACCAAATGGCCAACTAAACCTAATCACCCCGTATTGAAACAAACCGTCTAGTGATTCGATTTAAGTGAGTGAAGTGTTTATTGTTTTGTTCAATTGGTTGACCTTTGATCGGAACGAATGTTCACCTAAACCTAATCACCCTGTGTGGAACGACACCATTTAATGAGATTTGATTCGAGTATTCAAGACCAGATTAACACTTGTAACTCTTGTTTGTTCCTAATCCGTCGATACAATTGGTTCTACTTTGATCGGACCAAATGGCCAACTAAACCTAATCACCCCGTATTGAAACAAACCGTCTAGTGATTCGATTTAAGTGAGTGAAGTGTTTATTGTTTTGTTCAATTGGTTGACCTTTGATCGGAACGAATGTTCACCTAAACCTAATCACCCTGTGTGGAACGACACCATTTAATGAGATTTGATTCGAGTATTCAAGACCAGATTAACACTTGTAACTCTTGTTTGTTCCTAATCCGTCGATACAATTGGTTCTACTTTGATCGGACCAAATGGCCAACTAAACCTAATCACCCCGTATTGAAACAAACCGTCTAGTGATTCGATTTAAGTGAGTGAAGTGTTTATTGTTTTACCTATTTAACCCTTAGTGAACGATAATGGACTTTTAGTTAGAAATTTACACATAATTTATAATCGGGCCTAATACTCACCTAAAATATGTCTTGGCAAGTGAAATTAAACGTATACATACAATTTAAAGTTAACGGTGTCCTTAGCTATGTGTATTTATAATACAATAAAAAACATTAAGACCGAAAAAAATTAAATAAATTTGAATTAAAGTTAAATAAAAAAAGGGAAAGATAATAGTGTAATTAATGTCAACAAAACTACATTTTGCTTTTCTTTTGTGTATAGGAAGAATCAAACTCGTGCCATTCATTGCAAAAAGTGTCTCCGTTTTGAAAATCTGCCAAAAAAAAAAAGAAGCACTCAATCTTCTCATCTCTGTTCACACTCCAAAACCCACCCCAACAAGGTGAACATCCGATATTCGTTCGCCGGAAACATAGGAAAATTCGTCAAGAGTTTCTTTGAGCCAATTGAAATGTAAGTTCTTAATTTGTTTCAACCATTACATAATTGTGTAACCGAAGTATTAAATTCGCCAAAAAGTGAATCCGAGAAGCTATGTTTGAGTGTTGCATGTAGCTATTCCACATTAAAAACCCGGAATTTATTGATTTGTTTGTGTTGCTCCGTTGTTAATGTTTGAATTGTGTGTAATAAAACCCCCAGGGAGGCAGATCCGGCGCATACGCACTACGATTGCATTCTTAAACTAGCGGCGTGCTACAGGGATGACTCCGACGACGATGACTCTAACTCCGGCCAGCCGCACAAGTCCCAATCCACCCAACCTTCTCAACTCTCAGAGGTACAGTATCACTTAACTTGTAATTTTAGATTTATCGTAACTAATTATTGTTAGTAGCGCTTCTCTAATTAGTGTTCCTATAAAAACCTTTGTTAGCTCGAACAAGAAACTGTCGATCCAATTGGACAGTTCGTGGGCAATGAAACTGAGGTATTGTTTGTAAAACCAGTGAGCCTTGAGTATGAATTACATGTTTATCTTTTTTGATTTTTTTTATTCACTATGTGGATTGATTTTAATTTGTAGGATTCTAATTTCATTGATAAGAACACCCAGAAAAGTAGTGGAATTAACAAGTCCGGTGATGATTTCACTAGCAATGAACCAATTTGTATGCAGCCCTTGTTGGGGGTAAGATTGTGTTGAACTGGTGACTAAAAATTATTTATTGGTTAACTTTTGTTTTTCGTTGTATAGTTATACCTTCTTTACCAAAAAAAAAACTCTTGTTTTTTCTGTTATAGGAGTCAAACACAATTAATAGTGTCACTGATGTTCGCGGTGAATTTGAAAACCCCGCATTTGCGGTGAACAATAGTCAACCATTAAATTTCAATTTTGATGATAATTTAACTTTCGAAGATTTCTCACAGGTAATGACTGCATCCCTATATTGATTTGGTTTGATTTATCCATACGAAATATTTAAATCACTTATTAAGAAATAATCACAACACCGCTTGACAACACATTTTATGTTTTGTAGGACAACATATGGAACGACATTAACTATTCCAATCCTGACAACCAATGTGACATACCTTATGAGGCTCCCACGGGCACGAACAGAGGGGTAGGCAACTTTTCATATATTCGTTGCCATTGTTTGTGGGTACAAAGATGATTATCTTTAACCAAACTTTTTGTTGTAGGATATCGAGGGTCAACAAACTAATAATACAATTGAAAGCGATCCAATATTACCCAATGCGGGTAATGCTGCTTCTGGAGTAAACAATGATCTGCCGGTTGAAGAGGGTAAGGTTCAAAACAAGCATGGTCGTCCACGAACGGTTAAAACAGCAACAGTTCAAAAAAAAAAAACGGGTGGTAAATGGGTAAAGGGCGGACCAGGTAGACCACCAAAGGAACAGGGGCCACGAACTAAGGTATTGGTCGTACAACATTATCTGTACTTTGTGTAATTTTTTGATTGACATTATCCTAACTCATTTAAACTATTTTGATTGACATTGTGTTGTAATTTTTGAAATATTTCAGCACACTGCCCTACGGACGTACCCTGGCCTTGTTTGTGACATCCTAACCGAGTTGTGTCCTATAAGGAAGGATTGGGTCATAGCTGCTGGTTTTGGGTCTATTTTGAACCTAAAAATAAGTAAGGTAGATAGATATTTCATTACCTGGTTAGAGAGTAGGTGGGATTGGAAAAGACGAGTGCTTCGCATACGCGATGATTATGAGATAGTGATTGATGAGAGAATGGTTTCTTGGATCACTGGAATTCCTGTAGGGGTTTATAGAATCCCCTTTTTAAATAAGACCGATAAGGAACTTGGAAAATTGTTTAAGGAGTACGTCAGGGAAAAGGATGGAGGAATAGACTATGTCTGGTTGTATAACAAGTGTTTATGGGAGGTTCAGGATGAGATGGTTTTTCTTCGCGATTTCATACTACTGTCATTTGGTTGCTTGTTTTGCATGACCAAATACAACTTCATATCCATCAAATTATTGGCACTACTGAAATCAACATACTTTACAACACCCCGAGACTGGAATTGGTGTGGGTTTCTTTACGACTGGATTGCAGGTCATGAGAAGGAGAAGGGAAGACCATCTTCGATTATTTTAATGGTTAGTGAGGATAGACGTTGTGCGCATCGTCCGTGTTTTTTTTTTTTTTTTTGTAATTAGTTATTCCTCCCCGCGAATGATAACTACTCCATCTTTTGGCAGATTGCTTACCTGGACAGGTTAAAGTATGGTGTTACTCCGTTGGCTTGGAAAACTGATACACCTAGATTAGGGGCATGGCTACAAGATGATGTCACAAACGCTATTGCACAAGATTTGGGACCGGATGGCGAATATGGCCATGCAGAGGTAAAAACCAATATCTAACTTTTTTGTTGTATTGAACAATATATGTTATTCAGTAGTGATCATTTATACGCCTATTTAGGTTGTACTGAATGTTGAGTATGGGAAACCATACCCCATTGGCAAGCCGTTAGAGCGGACCCCATGGGATGCCCTTGCTGAACGAACACTTCTTAGTAAGAGGACTGGTACACCAATGTTACCCTCTAAAGCGTCAACCAAAGCGGATAGTCGATCAAGGAACGTGGATTATAGATGCCGGGGCAAGAGGAAGAGGAAGGTACGAGTCTTTATTATATTATTGTTTGTTGTAACTGGTTTTTGTTACAACCTACTTCACCGTGATAATTATCACTAAACTACACAGGCCACACTTGAAGGCTCCGTACAACAAAATGCTTATGATACAAGGCGTGGACGAAGTTATAGAGCTGCCAATAAAAACATTGATGACCTTGATGGTCCTCATCAGGACGAGGAATACGCTACGGGGCCTGAAAACAGAAACCTGAATGAGGATGATGGTGTTGAGGAACCTCAAAACAACACGGGTGATGACATTGACAGTGTTGGAGTTGTTGATGGTTACACAACTGGCAGCGATGATGGACTTTCCATGCCAGATGCTTTACAGCATAAAACTGTCATTGAACCAAGAACGTTAAAGATTTCAACTATGATTTTGACCGTGAACAAGTTTCCAAACCAAATGGTGTTTAAAGCTGGTGATATCACGATTGATCGGATCATGCTTCAAACGTCCTTTAAGTCCAAAGGCGAAGTACATGATAATGTATGGGGGTTGCATTTTGTAATTAGTTAATAGGTCTCTGGATTAGTTTTCTCATACTAACATTGTCTTATTGGTTAGGTGATGTCTGCATGGTGCGCGTGTTTGAATGCTGATACGACCTCCGGAGTTGGCATAAGGTCTTACGTGCTTATGCCAGATCTCATGGTAAGCTTATTATGCAAATACATAGTAGTAGACACCCATTAACCTTATATACGAAGTAATGCTATGGATGTTTAAAACGTAGGGTGAATTGTTAGACCTTGAAGAATCAAGTGAGAACTACACAGAAGCTTTGTTAATGAAATCAAAGCAACTACTTGAGGACATCAACTACTACCAGATTGATTTGGGTGCAATACAAAAGGTAAGTAGTCTTATTTTCGCACAGAAATGGTGGTTTACGGCTATTAACTCTATGTTGTGCAATCAGCTTTATGTCCCGATTAAACGCCGAGGACGGTGGGTGGTTGTTAAAGTGGACCGTGTTGCGCATAAGGAGGATCTTAACTCAAATATGTTGAAAATGACTATTTTTGCACCAAGGCAAAAGGTTATGGGTTTAAATGCTAGGGATAAATTCGTATACAAACTGGTACGTACTGCTATTTTCGGGAAACATACTTCCGCCTTAATCTCGTATTAATTCGATAAAACCCAATTGTAACAGGAACGTATGTTTTTGGGTTTTCAATCGCACTTGGGATTAAAAAATGATGAATTGACCTTAAATACTGCCTCTTTTGATCTATGGTCAAATGGACCAAAAGAGAAATGTCGCCAGGACGGGGGTGTACTGTGTATGATCTACCTCTTGTCATCCGTTGAGAACGTGGCAGAGTGGTTGGAGGTAAGACTATTTAATTTACATGTGGAAATAAGTTGTTTTAATTTTTTTTTATTAATCACTACACTAACCGTGTGTTCATTAATTATGACTAGGGCTACGTAGAGGAGGTGAGGGACGTCCGGAATTACATGCTCGGACGGCTAGTTACAAACCCACACAATGAAATCAAAGTGGACGAGCTAATAAGGAAATTGACTGACGGACAATGATGGTTATTGATTTGGTTGTATGGTAGGATTTCATTAACAAAAAATTTAGTAGCGTATTACTCGCAGCATAACTGCGTCTTTTAAACATGTTAAACATTTTCTAATGTTCATTGGTCTTATTGGCACAATTTCTTAGTATCTTTTAACTACAAACACCGACAATCCCCTCTTCAGTGATGTTGAACATACATGCATCTACCTCTAATGATGGTGAAAATGCAATGTTTATAAATCTGTCAATTTGTTGGGTAAACGAATTAAATCTTTTGGACAACATTAGACGAGTGCGTACATTGCGTGTCCATGAGGCGCCCAAAGCCGGACGGACCTTTCTCCCAGACGATATAATGAAATTTTGCGTTGTATCGTGATCAGATGGAAATACGTCAATCACATTGTTAGCCACAACAACGGCAACATGATTGGATGCGGCAATTGTACGTAACCCATAACCAATAGCTTGTATAAGATCCTTTCTTTCGGTTGAGCCAACAACATTGTTTTCAAAATGACCAGTGAACATACTACCTATTGAATCAATAACAACAACGCGGATTGGCATTGATGAATTTTGAGACATTTTAATAAGTTTTACAGTCCATTCTAGCACATCCGGTATTTCATGAGGAGTGTCAACTTGCTTTGTAGTTATGTAATCCAAAGGATTTCCATTTAATGTTTCAAGGTCCCCTAAAACATATGGAACTAATCTACTTAAACGACGTATGGGAAAGGGACCAAGTGAATGGATATATATAGCCGAGGAACAAATACCACCCCTTGAAGGCGGCAATTGACAAGAGAGACTAATTTGAAGGCAAAATTGAGTCTTACCTGATGCATTTTCGCCACACACCTCAGTCACTTCACCGATTGTTATTCCCCCACTCAACATCGAATCGATTTCACTGCATCTCGTTGTGATTTTGTTTACACTAGTAGCCATTCTTTGTGATGTAGTAATCTCTTATAATTACTTTTTCTTTGAAATGGAGGGATTGAACACACCCTTATATTCACCTAGTTCTAACATGTCATTGATGGATCATGTTGTTTCCAATAAATAATATTCATATATTACAAAAAATAAGGGGCTGACTTTTGCATGACATGGGAATGCATTTTTTGACTACAATGACCAAACACATCATGTTTACATTTGGTAAGACTAGTATAATGAAGTCGTTGTTTTTATAATTGTTTCCCAGTGTAATAGATTCGTTGTATGTACATTATTAATTAATATAAATTATACAATAAATAGTATTGTTTCCCACAAATATCACTGGCTTAGCCTCACTGTCACAATGGTTACTCTTTCCTCCTCATTGAGCATATTGTCTACCCGTTGGTTGTGGGTTCGACGCCTAATACAACTCATTTTGTATTTTTTTTTTTACACTGATAAAGTAATTGAGGTTACATCAATTACATATATAGACATAATGTAAAGTACATAGCAAAAAGGGAGGATTGGATTAAAAAATTCAATTCTTAAAATACCGTTTAAACGAAAATATATCTTTGAAGAAATCAAATTAAATTACATTTACACAAAACATTCACAATCTGGTGCGCCAATCGTTAATATCAAATTCAAATGACTGTGAACAATCCTGAGACAAATGTAATTGGGACGGGTGTGCTTGAGAACTTTGAGAAGGATGTACATTAGAACTTTGTGGGACGTTCTCCGCATATGTACCCCCAACGTGATTCGCGTGTTGTTGCCTAGCACGGTAACTTGGAAGATTTCCAAATGCGTTGCAAATAAGTTCCTACATTGCACAAACAACATTTAAGTAGAAAAGTAAAGTTATATTTCCTAATGAAAACTTGCATATACGATACGAATCACCAAACAAATAAAATATAAATTTTACCTCATTAGCAATAACTTCCTCTTCAGTAACCACTTTTTTGTTCTTAGAATTCCCACCGGCCTTTCCACCAAAAGGAGCATTCCTTTTTGTCTTTGCCCTACCAGTATGCCGTTTGTCAACCGGTGTTTTGATCCTGTTCTCGTCCACGACCGGTTCTACATCCCTTAATCTGGCTCTCTCACCAAATTCTCGTGGACGTAGCCTTCGACGACCAAATACATTTCTCGCATCTGGGTCCCACCAACATATAAGGTCGTCCCCTTTTTCCCCAGTCTTTCGTATTCCGACTACATCCTCCATTTTTAGCCGCACAACATCCATAGCCTCCTTGTACAACCGAAGTGCATCATCATTACGCATAGCTAATTCAGACAAGTAATTATGCCGTTGTGAAAGCTCTTTGGCTTTGCCCAATCTGATAGATTCAAGAGGGTCGAAGTAAGATACTCGAATGCTCTCGTACGACCTAACACTCTTCATCCACCGTTGTAGTATGTACTTTTCTGGAACAAATTGAAAATCCTCTACATCCATTGCACGCATTATATGTCTACAAAGTATTCCCGTAAATTCAAACAAGTTACAAGAGCAATGTAAATCACCATTTTCCTTATCCACCCTAACATCATAACTTTTAAACCTTTTCCGCCAAAACGGTGAGGTTAGTTTTTCATCAGCTCTATACAACACCACTGATCCATGACATGAGGTTTTCGTGACATTTGTGTGTGTCAATCCTCTACGCTCTTTAACAACCTCAGCAAACTTCTCACTAGTGTACGTCTTAACCAATACATACTCAACTAAAACACTCTTATCAACATCAATCTTAGCAGGCTTATCAATGTTATCAAAATTATCCTGTTTCTCTTCCTCAGCTTTTATCCTCATACAATATTCATAATTATGAATGAACAAAACTAAACCACAATCTAAGTTCACGTGAGTTTTAAAAAATCTATTCATACCCTCACTCCTTTGTGTAGAAGACATACCTGCCCAAAACTTTCCTCTATTATATGCCGGAGCCCACTGACGCCTGTTATCATACGCGTCCTTCATCCACCCAGGACCCCTTAAACCGTACTCATCCATCACATGACACCAAGCTTCATCGAACTCATCTGGATCAATCAGATCATGTATTGCAGTTCTGATCAGGGTGTCTATTTTCTTCCAATCACTGAGACTACCTAGGTTCTTACTAGCATTCTGGAGCATGTGCCACAAACATAGTCTGTGACGGACGCCCGGGAAGACTAGCTCAATTGCTCTACAAATTGCTTTGTCTTGGTCGGTTAAGATGCCTAGTGGTGCCTTCCCCATACACTTCAGGAATTCTTCAAATACCCAAACAAATGAGGGAGTATTTTCATGGGAAATTAAGGCCGCAGCAAATATAATTGATTTGCCATGATGGTTTACACCAATGAATGGAGCAAATGGAATCCGATACCTAAAACAATATAAATGTATTGGATATTACTTTTTCAAACAAATGGACCAAAGTACAATTACAAAGAATTTAAATCAATAAAAACTTAATTAAAACACGTACCGGTTGCAAGCGAAAGTAGTATCAAAAGTAATAACATCCCCAAAATATTTGCATGTACCCCTACTACGTGCATCCGACCAAAATGCATTCGTAAAAACACCATCATCATCTACTTGTATTGAGCTATAAAACTCGGGATGCAAATCACGTTGTGCCTTAAAGTAAGCATCGAGTCCTGCGGCATCTGCAGCACTAAATCTTGATGAACGACGTTCGACGTTGATTGCGTTCCTCAAGTCTCTATTATTAAATGTAATATTTTCATAACCTCCCTTTTCAATTAGATGCGTACCAAAGTTCTTACTTATGCTAACACCACCCATGTCATTGATCATCGCCCTCTTAAATGTAGTACCGTCTATACATCTATAATTAACCATCAGTCTACTACAGTCAGGATTTAAAGGATGATTGTGTTGCAAGTCACAAGTCAATATAGTAAATAGCCCATCTCTACTTACACCGTAAATATTCATCTTACAACCGGTCACATTAGACCCAACACCTTTTTTCACCCCTCCCTTCTTGCATTTTAATCTAATAAGTTCCATCATATGCGGCTTTGCCTCATACTTTCCCACACCAGACTTAGATACTCCCTTTTCTTTGTACTCTTTTTTCAGCTTATTACTTTTGATAAACATCTCAAATCCTTCTTTGAAGGCATACAACTGACAAAATTCGAAAAACTCATGGCCCGTTGTAAAACACATCCCTACACTAGGGGGGTTAACGATAACTTCTTGTCCATCAGTTATTAATCTATATTGTGAGCTTTCAGGAACATTTTCATTCAGATCAGGGACACTTTCGTTTAGGTCTACCCAAGCCATACAGAACTCCCACGTATATCACTGTTGTACAAAATACGAAAAACGTTTAGGGTTTTATAAAATGCTGCCAAACGTTTAGGGTTTTATAAAATACAACAAACAAACAAATTATATACAACGATTTTAGAATAACCACTTAGTTTAGTGTTTAACCATATAGGATAACATACAACTTAATAACATTCTTAATACTACGTAATTATAGAATGTATGAAATAAACAAAAAAAACACCTTGTTTTCTCCGTCGTGCAGATCTACTTTCTCACCAAAAACGAATTTATCAAATTAACATGAAACTACAATTTTTCATTAACTCATCAATATCTGCCAAACAATCAAGATTCATCAATATCATGAAACTCCAATTTTTCATTAATTCAAACAAATTTAACTACCCAAAAATAAAACATTCATATAGCATTGTTATTTTCAGGAATTAATTAACTACATTTGACAAAAACAATTTAACGAAAAACTTACATTAATTTCGAAGCGAGATTTCGAAGCTGAATTTCGAAGCTTAATAATGTTGTAGCAGCTCTAAACGTTTTGCTAAAAACTTTCCTGTGCGTTTTTGTTTGTGGCAAACTCGATAAAATGGGAGATGATACAACCCCTTCAGCTTTGCCTTTATTTTCTTTGCTGAACCGTTTTCCAGAAAATATTACCGTTGAAGGTTGAATGAGCTTTTTTTTTTAAAGTTGAAGATTGAATTTTTATTTCTTTTTTTTTTTAATTATTTTGCTGCTTGGGCGGGATTTGTTTTGGGGAGGAAAGGGGAGGTAATGTTCCCGCTTGAAAACACTAAAGGGCGGTTGATGCCAAATATTTTCCCCCTAAAACCAAATGCATTTCCCCCTAAAACTCAATTAATCCATGCTGATTTGGACCACTAAGATGGCAGTGTACCTGGGCCCCAATTACCCCCAGTGTAACTGTATCATCTCAGCTTATTATTGGCAATTATTGGACTACTGTTGATGATATTTTAGGATTGTTAGCGCTATTCAAATATTCAATGCATCCCTAATTTTCAAGTTACTAGTTGTTGGCCCGTGCGCTAGCGCGCACGGTCCCCCAAGTTATCGAAAAATAAATACGGAAACACAAATCAAATCCCGACCCTAATTAGTAAATGGAAAAAGTTTAGAAAAATGTTTGATTGGAAACTAAATTTGAATAATACTTGAACTAATGAATACTACCTACAAAGGCAAAGTTGAATACAAAGCAGTCCATGATAATGTAAATGCAGAGTAATTGAATACAACAGTGAAGCAAAACACATGTCCTTCAAGTTGTCAATAAGTTGAATGCTCAAGAATCAGTAAGACAGAAGAAGCAGTAATACAGAAGTGGTAGCAAAAGCCACCTTTCTGAAGGATAACACAGTGGTCCCCCAAGTTATATATATCTATCTTCCAAGATATTATGCAAATCAGGAGCCTAATTATGGAATGAAAATAATCGGAGACATCCATCGAGTTTTCTAAAGTACAAGTGACCCAAAAGGAGTAATGGGTAGTTTAAGTTCTAAAACAGTGTTACATAATAAGGACTTCTTCCAAAAGTGTAGATGCATATTGCCATGATACATAACTTCGTCACTTATTAACTTTCACGCATTTGTAGCGTGGATGAGCATTCTCGGCAAAAGGAAGACGTCTGTGAAAGAGATCACTCCTCAAATGTAACCTCCAAAGCCTCCTCAGTGTTGTCCTCTAACGCCGCCTAATCCAACTCCACTTGCTTAGGCACCACTATAGGGCATTAATCACGGAGAGAGTTGTTGCTGGTCGACTATGTGTTGCCTCTTTATCAGCCTGAAATATAAACATGTTATGTGAGGTTCATGGTTTGTATATCACAACTCATTGGCTAGTAATAAAAATAGGTATTTAGTCCTCCAAGGTTTTAGTATGCACATGTAGATGCTTATTGAAATAATAGAAGAACATGATGCTCTTTGCTGTTCTACGGATTCAGGGTCATAAAACTGAATTGTTTTCTTCCGTTTGAAGAATCTATATCATAAACTACCAACACAGGCAGAGCAGTCAAAAAGGGTGGGTTAACAAATATCCCAAGACCATTGATAGTGTTTGTGTGGTGTGAGCCTAGTCCATAGCGCTCCCACCGCCTCAATTCTCCTCCATTTTTCATCACATATAAATTTTCTTTTAAAAAAGAAAACCAAACCAAGGTTAGGAAAATATCAGAGAAAAGCGAAAAATAAATATCATAATATAAAAACAAGTTCCTTTAAAAAAATGATTGGCACCCCTTATTAAAACAAACCTAAAAAAGTAATTCGACTTAAGGTGTCAGATTACGCATGACATAAATCAAGAAATAGAAATTGAGAAAGACGAACATGATCCAGAAAGTTTCATCGTACTGAACAACCTATCAATTATATAAAAAAGAACTATACTTCCTTAAGACACCCGTACTCTTATGTTAATCCAGTACTAAAATTTGTCTTTATCAGGTAAAGCGCATAACATCGGTGTAGTTAGGCAAAGTAACGCGAACTGTTTTACAAGGGGAAAAAAGCACAGCATGCAACACAAACATCGAATAGATAAGCGTGTAAATTATAATCTCGGGTAGTCGGGTGTGTCATAACAAAGAGATACACACTTCAGACATTCATCCTTAATCCTTGTTCAAAAGGCTAAAAAATCCAAAATAAAAATAAAATTGAGGTAGTTGATTCCAACTTCATAAGGAGAACACAAACCTCACTAACTGAATGCCTGAATTAGAAAGAGACCTCCTGCTCTCTCAGGGAAATGAATGACATCCATACATCTAGGTCGGTAGAGAAAAGAAGGTGGCAGTTAATACAAAATGTGTGACCAAAGGAAATGTGCAAATCTGATTACATCATGAACAGGAAATCCAACACCCATTATGATGAAAGAGATACGGAGTAACACGAATTCCATTGTGATCAACGGAGCTAAAGCTCATTGCACCATGAAATGGGTAATCTAAAACTCATAATACCAAACGAGAGAACACCTGCTGCACCTAGTATGAACACAAAGTTAATAGTACCCATCAAGTCGAAACTTGATACACTTGAAATTAACCAACTACCTAACCCCCATAGAGTTAAAACTCAATATGCACTTTATTTAGAGTCAAAACTCATTACACTACCTCTTAAGATAAACCGAACATCATCCTTGAATACTACCTAGAATGCAACAGATTATTCGAATATTGAACCGTTGCCTACGCCAAACACCTCCACACCACAAGAGAAGAACATTCATTTCAAACAACCCCGTCTTGACAGAACGTTCATTTCAAAAAACTCCATCCAGCTATGAGGCCCGTCCCTGAGCCAGCAACTCTAATGATAACCCTAATCAATCTTATTAGAACCATATAGAAAAGGATAATACGATTTGCCAATATTTAAAAATTCATTTGAAACCAACCAAATCAATTAACTATAAGAAAGAAACAATCGCAATAGAATCGTAAAAAAAAACAAGAAACCATGTATTCAAAGATCAATTAAAATGAGATAATCAATCCAAGTTTTAAGGGTCAACAAATGCAAAAATTTAAACCATTAATTTACTCAAAACGACAAACAAAAACCATTAAAATTAAAGACAATGTATGATAATTAATCTGTTATGTGCTAAAACGATAATAATTAGAGAAAAAATATGGCGCCTTACCCATTTTTTGTTGCGGGGACGGCAATGAATTGGGAACCCTAAAACCTAGACATAATGGATCGATGGAGACGTTTCATTTTTGTTTAGTGATTTCTTCATCGTGATTTGTTGCTGCTCCAACTCTGCCGATCTGCTGTGGAAAGGGAAGTAGATGGTGAGGATCCGGAAGGAGAGCAGTAACAAGACAAATATTTTATATATTATCTTCATCAATCAAGCTACGAGTATGAAAAAAGGAAGAGAGAAGTACCCCAAAATTTTTCATGACATCATCGGCAGTAGGGCAAGCTTTACCGCTTAAAGCATCCAAAAAGTAAGCGGCAACAATCATCTCTGCAACACAAATTAATCTTCCCTCATTAACACTTGACTTGAGTTGTCTAAGCTCTGAAGCTCATTAGTGAGACAATTGAGTTCCTTGCATTGCTGCTCGAGTCTGTCATTGACTAATACTCCTGAAGTGATGTGGATGGAGAAGGGTGTAACATATTCTCCATTATGATGCAATGATTTTTCTGATTATCTCCTCCAGTAAGTTGAAGATTTTTCAACTCAAGAATCTGATTCATGATTGCATTGTTTTGTAGCCGTTGATGATTGTTAAGTTTCTGCATAACAAATGATCTAATATAAGTGTTGATTCAATTCATATAAAATTTATGTTTGTTTCATAATCAGAAATTTCCACTTTTAACCGAGTTTTAGATGGTTTGAACCTGCTGCAATACTAAACTTAGCATTAGCATGAAAATGGGAATCTTTCGTCCCCGTTTTGCATATCGAAATGCCTACAAGGCTACAAGGGAGTAAGTTCAACCCAGTTATATGATTCATAACAACAAACGACTCCACAATACTTGTATGTGTATCTATAAGACAAAAAAAACCGAAATCATCATCAGGAAAAAGAGATTCTGACAAAAACCTGAGAATTGCTACTGTCAAAACCCAGAAGTTAAGAATGCTTAGTGACGACTAACAGAAGACCGTTTCACAAAGTCTTGAGTTAGAATAATAGGGTCCCTCATTCCAAAGAAGATGGATGCAGTGTGCACAGGATATGATTTCGAAAATCCATGCCAACATGATCTTTAAGTGTTCTTATTGTGTGTTTGCATTAAATCATCTCCAACTACTTGGTATGCAAATTTGACAGGACCCAAGCAAACTGGTAAAGATAAATAGATGGATAGGTGTCAGAACATTTGGTAGATTTTCAGCATGAGGACGACAAAAATGACGTATTCATAGGGAAAAAAAAACCAAATACGCCAAGGTTATACCAAATTAGAGTTCGGATTTTAGTTTTATTAATCATCTAATCAGCACAAGGCAGAGCATATGAAGAAAGAAAGGAACCTGGATCCTGATCCATTCTTAAAACCCCTGGACAACTACACAGCCACTCCTTCCAAATCCAAGCTTGATATTGCTTTCATATCACCCATGCCCTGTAAAACCAAATATTTAACCACAATTAGAAGTTTAATGAGATCAGCTGCATGTAACAAATTAACAACTACAGAAAATCTTCCCGAACACAAATCATAACCTCGGCTAAATAATCATATAGAGTATGATTTGTACTTTCCTCGGGTCCTCTCTCAACTAATCCTGTAAAAGCACCCCCGCCCACCCAAACCAAAAACACGCAAGATGTTGAGAGAGAAAGAGGAAAAGAGAGACCCTTCTAATTTCCCAGACATATACATAGATATTCTCACTCATTTAACCAAATTGACACGGTGAAAATATGTCTGCTACATATGAAGTTTAAACAGAAGAATTGGTAAAGGGCATATTCCCTAGGAAAAAGTTCCCTAAAACAACCGTCGTCTTCTAAAATTTACAAGACTTTCAATCCAACACATTAGTCAATTACAACTTCAAGGACTAAGAAACAGATAGCTGGAAATCTGGCAGTTTTAAGGCAAATGTACAAGACTGGCCTTCGTGAAAAGGAGAGAATCTGTTAGATTTAAGACCTTCATGTTACCTTTTACTCTTTTGCAAAACATTCAGAAACATCACTTAGTAAATTAGTCCATCCCTTGTCCAGTTAGAGCAAGTAGAATATATCCAAACCTTTCCTTGGCACACAGAGCATATTTACAGCTACTGGGCATCCAAGAAAAATGCATATTTATTACCCACCAAGGAGATCAATTTAAACAAGGTAAACAAGCATAAGAACTATTAATCAGAAGACAAGGTAAACAAGCATAAGAACTATTAATCAGAAGACAACAATATATTACAGAGAAAAATCACAAGAATGTTTCATAAAATTTTTGAAAAGTTGTGCAGTAACGAATATCAATTATGTCATGTTTGCATAGACCACCACAATGTTCTTATTACACTTGAACTCAACCTTCTAAATAAAATAAGGTGAAAATTCATCCCAATACCGAAGGACAACTTGTCCCAAATCGATCATTTTCACCTTAAATTAAGGGTGTACAATGGAATCCGGCATCATTACTCCATAATCTAAATCAAATTTATAACGAGGATGGAATACAAAGTACTCCATAGCAGTAGAGTGACAAAGGTATTTCCCAACTTCTAACTGATTTAAAATCTTAAACAGAAGTGCATACTATGGTGGCATTTATATATTGAACTAATGATGACCTTCTAATACCACATACTCTCCAGATTAGAACCCCTTACAAAAATAATACACAGATTTCAGCGTAATAGCATAAATATTAGTTTATTGTACATAAAACTCAAACTACTATACTGAGTTGAGGTTTGCTCTCAGCATCTTCAAATAATCCAATAAGAGCACACATCAAACAAAAGCAACATACAGGGACAATTTAGACTCCATAATTCTGCACCCAACATCTCAACCATGATCTACTCCATACTAAACCGTTTAGTACTATATTAAATTCAAAGATAGTGTAATGTATTATAACTTCAAAATCGAATGGGAGGCGACAACAAGTTAAATAAGGAACCAGAAATTCACTTATTTATTTCTCATCCACATTTTATACACCAATAGTCTAGCAACCCTAGTCATAATGAATAAGATGAAAAAAATAGAACGTCACCTCATCTCGAGCCATCTCAGCCCAGAGTATCCTAGTGCTTTTCAAGCTCAGTTTCGGAGACTAACAAAACCCTCAAACCCTTTATGGAAAATTTTACCAAACTCCTACTAAAACAAATTTAACAAACTCTCAAAACACCAATAGAAACTCTGTGCCTTACATTCTACCAAATCCACATTACCTAAACTTCGATCAATTCATATCAACAAAACTATAATTATACAAGATTTAAAAAGTTCACCAAGCTGGTGTTTTTCTAGAGACATGGGGGTAACTAACAGTTTCGAAAACACTTATGATGTACGATTAACTTAACTACATGTACAATGATATAGGAGCACATACAGAGGACACTTAAAAACCTTAAGAAAATCAAACATCAGTATTACCTCAGATAAGCACTGGAGGGTAAGATATCGATATGCCGGAACATAAAATTTCAAGAGAGTTTCCAGCTGCAGCAATTGTGGAACGCAGATATCAGAGTTAGACAAACATAATAAAAAGATAACAATAAGAACCAACAGATGAAGTAGATAGGACAAATCAGAGGGATTCAAAAATATATCCCAACGGAATTCGAACCTTAATCTACTTAAAACAAATACAACGACTCTATATTAATATTAAAAAAACCTGCTTAAATCTTAACCTATGTTAATCTACTTAAACCAAATACAGTCCCAATCCCTCTCCAAGCCCACTTTGTAGTTTCTTCTGGTTTGACCATCCACGCTAAAAAGATATTCAATTCATTAATTATCCATCCCCTAAGATTCTTCGGTGAATGACACTAAGGTAGAAACTAAAGGAAAGTGTCCACCAGCTATTTCATTCCGTATTAGCTTGAATCCATAGAGAAACTTAAATCCATCTCATATTATCACCCAACACACTACATTAATTAGCATTATAATCGAAAGTATTATCTTACACAAACTGTGAAAGACAAATTTTTTATATATTATCTTCATCAATCAAGCTCCATTATGAAAAAAGGACGAGAAAAAGTACCTGATCCAATAATTTTCTTGACATAACCGGCAGTAGTGAAAGCTTTACCGCCCAAAGCAACCAACAAGCAAGCTGCAATAATCTTCATCTCTGCAACACACTACTCTAATTTAATACTTAAATAAAATCAGATTAACAACTTAGAAATCACTTCATGATGTAAAGATGAAGAACTATTGATGATACCTGGTGTTGGATTTGGTTCGAGCGAGTGGGAAGGAGATGGGAGATGGCCACACAGAATCTCATCAACAATCAACAAAATTAGCAAAAATAGCATCAAATTGATCAAAACACGCGAAGATTTGACCTTTTCTGAAGAACAGAACCCCTAATTTTCCAAAAATCATTCATCGGTCACTTTGTAATTAAGAATTTAGAGTTTCGATTTGAAATTGATAGTTAGGAGTTAGAGTGGTTTGGTATTCGATGGAGTGAATTATGAAGAAGGGAATGGAAGTTTAGAACCCTAGAAAATGAGGAGCTCGAATGACAGAGAAAATGAGGAGAGAGAAAATAGCTGAATATCAGGAGAGAGGTGCAAGAGAGTACAAAATGAAGTTATACGAGGAGCGAGAGAATGGCAACTCAGTAATAAAGAGGTAGAAGGGGGGCAAAAAAGGTAACACACTATTGCTGCAATAGTGAATCAAAGTTTACATGTTTTAAAGGTATAGGATTAGCCATATGAATTGGCCTTAAAGTTTTCTACAAGAAATCTATATTAATATTTAATATATAGCAGGTAAGTTTGCAACAAATGTAGATACCATGTGTCCTTTCTTGAAAGCATTTTTCCATTTTATTTTTATTTAAATTTTATGTCTTTTCCTTTTTCAATTTCATGTCTCATCACCACCAAAAATAATTCATGTCCTTTCACCTCCAAAAATTCAATGCCCCTTTATCTTTTATTTTATCTATTAATTTTAAGTAACATAGTAGTTTATATTTCTATCTTAATTGCTTTCTTAGTGAAATACGAAATGAAATACATTTACTATTTTTTGATGTTTGAAAAATAATAAGAAAAGCCTTGCATGACACGGGGTCAATACTAATTAAGTTAAAGTAGCAGAGTTATTCTTGTATATACATTTGCACAAATATTTATGTAAAACTGATGTACAATAAATATTGTATGCCGGAATAAAATTAAGTCAAAATATTTAAAAATTACCTCGATATAATGTAAAATTAATACTTTTTAGTGATAAAACTAGAGTACCCGTGTCATCCACGGTTTATAATTTAATAATAAATTTGCATGAAACCAAAACTAAAGTAATAAAAAATTATCATCTAAATAGAGCTTGTAGATATAATTCTAATTAAAATCAATGATGGATATGTTATTATCCTTTTCGATGTCTCATTACCAAAAAAAAACCCAAATAATGGTAAGTAGATAAAATTATTTTCATCCTCGTTCATAACCCTGTCAAACATAAAAAACCCAAATAATGGTATGTAGATAAAATTATTTTCATCCTCGTTCATAACCCTGTCAAACATATAAGTTATTCATATTCACCCTTATTTCGATAGTCATACACACCTTAAACCTCATTACCCTATCTCTTATTACCTACACCACCACTACTTTATTCAGCTAAATAATACTTTAAGGGGTGAAAGGCGTGGAGAAACCATCATCTACATTCGTACCCGCCCAAAAATCACATCCCCATCCCCGTCCCCAACGCCCATCGTGATGGGTATGGTTCTCAACCCATCTCAATCCCGCCTTGTCGGTTATAAACAAATCTCATACACACTCCATCATCTACCTAGGTATCCACAACTGCCCTAAGCCCACCCTTAGACTCAATTTTTTTTTTCTTTTTAATTTATTTGGTAGGAGAGCTTTGAATTTTAAAACTCTATTGCATAGTATTTGAAAATTTTAATATCAATTTCGGCACTAATAAAAATTATTCTTTCTAAATCACTAATAATGTATAAAAATAATTATGTAACTCTGAACGTTTATATATCCTTAAAAAATTGATAATATAAAAGTTAATCAAAATATGTTAAAAGTGTCAAAACACTAGGTAAAAAGTCATGTACGATAAATTTATTGTACACCTAGTGTGTCCAAGACTTTCGAATATTTTTGAGCCTATTTTTACCATGCCACGAAGTTGTTTTTTAAGGTCATCCGTTTGGAAATTTAAACATGAACAAGTTACGGAATCGCCCATATGTATTACTTTCTCCGTTTTTTATACTTACAATGCTTGATTCACATATTTCTACATTGATTATTAACGGTGATTACATGTAAGATAAAATATAATCATGTGAGATCTTGTTAGATTCGTCTATAATGTGTATTTTTAAAATATCAACCTTTTGCAACTTTTGTTCAAAGAGAACTAAAGATATTAATAATCTTTACATTATCATGGTGAAAATATCCAACATTACGAGTAAAAACGAACTGAGAGTATTTTTCCTCGTGCATATAATAATGCCAAACTGGATTATTTCAAAAGATTTTGGTCGGCGTTTCTGCATTTATAGATTTTGTATGCTTCTGTTCGTTATTGCCAGCTTCTTTGTATCACTTTTTATATTTAAAACTGTTATACACACCTTTCACGTGCTTATTAATTAATTAATGTGTTAGCTATCATACTCTACCTTTGTCACTCCAGTTCATGCATCACTTGAGTGAAGCATCCATGTGATCGAAAACGATTCTAGTCACATTATATATGTATGTTATTCCTTGATCATTCATTTCTGTTACAAGCTGTAGCATTCATATGTGGTACAATGCTTAAATTAGTAAAATATAAATCTACAATTGTACGAGTATATTTTGAGAACAACCACAAGTCTTCAGATTTTGAACTTTTGATGTTGCAAACAACAAAAGAATGGGAAAGGAAAAATTAAGGAAGAGAAAACGAATTAATTAATTAGCCGGAACACAATATCGTCAATATACATGATTTATACGTAGTATATGTTTATTATACGTTAATTCAAATCCTTTACCAATCTAGCTACTAAAATTTTATTATCCAAAATAGCTAGTTTTAAATTGTATTTCCCAAAGTAGCTACTCTTTTGACTTTAAATTAAAAATCAACGAACCGTTTGAACTTTTTAAAAACCAATGAACCGGTTTAACTTTTTTAAATAGTGAACCGATTTGAACTTTTTTTTTTTGATAAACAAATTAATTCATTGATAAAAAGTCATACGACATCTACATAAAGATTTAAATCTAACAAATACATAACAATCAAATCAAATAAAAACTTCCTTTCACCATAGCTACGACCGTAGTATATCAAACATTTTGTATACCCTCTTTTATATCACTGTGATTTACAGCATTCACTGACGAGAGGGTCTATAGATCTGTTGTAGCAGTGACAAATATGATTTCCGTCTGATTTTTCTGATTGTAGTCGAAAGATTGACATCCTCTTCGATCCCGCATAAATCTTTACAAAAGAAACAACCTGAACTAAACACACAAAACTTAACTAGAAACAAACCCACCATAGGGGTACTTACTACACTAAAACAATCAAACCACCATAAGGGTACTTACTACACTGAAACTATATAGTTTTATTGAGATCTAACGCAAAAAACAACAGAAATGAAAGAGAAGGGGCGGAAATAACCAAAATTTCGAAGAAAATTGGCTATTTCCGCCCTAAAAACCCTAATTTTTGTAAACCCTAAAAAGAAAGAGAAAAGAGGGAGAGAGGGGAGAAGCGGATCTAGATTTTTAACCGATTTGAACTTTAATAGTGAACTGATTGACAATTTGCTTATACTTTTAGCCTCTTAGCAACTTCAAAAGTTTTTTATAGGGACTTGCTCGCAAATATTACAAATATAAAAGAAATTAGTTGAATCAAATTTTTTTGTTTTGACATTGAATTAGTTGAACCATTAATTGTTGCAGATATTGTTAATTCGCTTAGATAAGCAAATTCGTTATGTTAAACGAATTTGCTTGACAAACTTGATTAACCAAGAATTTAACATACTCTAAAACCGTGTGCGTGAAAGTGACGTGAAGGAGAAGAGTAGCGCGTGCAATTATGGCGCTTAACAGTGCATATTTTTGCTTCTTTTATCCCTACAAGTCGGACCACTATCTTACTATAGCCAATTTTATTTTGTTTTTTAAAAAATTACTGTAAATTTTCATTATTAAGTATGAAACTATGAATTGAATAAAATTAATTAAAATAATTAATTAATAATTAACTTATCATTGGAGCAAGAAATATCTAGCAATGGTGTAACTTGAGAAGACGATGCTTTATAACAAACATGCATAATATAAATTTTCCCACTATTGGAGTTTAGGTTGTCAAAAAGTAAACGTAATTAAAATATTAAAATGGATAAAAAAACGATCTTAAATTATTACTATGGCGTATCGTGTATGTATCGAAATTAAACCACCATGAGCAACATTTTAAATTATTTTTGGGCAATTTCCAAAGAAAAATTAATTTGGGGTATAAAATAGACAAAAATAAAAGCTAAATAAAAAACCTGGTTAACTATATAAAAAAAAAGAACCAAACCAAACAAGTTTAATTGTTTTTTTACCACAAAATGAAAATAGTCATTTTGATAAATAAATTATAGCTAGTTTGAGAAATAGATTTTAAAAGTAGCCATTTTGATAAATAAATTGTAAAAGTAGCTAGTTTGGTAAAAGCCGTGATCATATGTTCAATTAAATCCCATTTGCAAAATATAATTATCCATGTCTAAATTCTATCTTATCTAACTACCGGGAAATAGAGAAACTGAATTAATTAGCATTATGGACTTATGGTTAGTTGTTAGTCATTATAAGAACAATGACGATAATGATCGATAATAGTAATAGTAATAATAATAATAATAATAATAATAATAATAATAATAATTATTAATAATAATAATAATAATAATAATAATGCCGTTTCTCAACAATTGGTAAATGGTACACCCGGTTGTATGTAGCTCTACATGCAACCGGGTAGTTATGATTTTTAACCCCTCAAAAAGCACAATTTTATAGTTTAAAGCACATTTTTACAGGTTAAAATACATTTTTTATAGCTTAAAAGCAGATACATTTCAAAATAACACATTGTTAGTACAAAAGAACATACTAGCGCGAATAATTTGAGAGGATATGTAAACTGATGTTGGTTGCTCACCTTTTATAAGTTTAGGTTTTTTGCCAATTGGAAGAAGATATTCAATATCATAATATTTGAAAAACAAATGTGCATTAAAATTGTAAAAATGTGATTTTAAACTAAAAAAATGTGCATTTAAACTGAAAATGTGCTTTTAAACTGAAAAATGTGCCTTTTTTAAGGGATTAGAAAATACAAAACGATCCGGTTGCATGTAGAGCTACATACAACCGGGTGTACCTAATAATTTGTGGTTTCTCAAAGGGGCGATTATGGGGGATTAGGGCTTTCACGATCGTCGTTTCCACGTCAAAGTTCCGGTGGCTATATCAGCGGCGAGGGTTGCAAGAGATTGGTGGGCGGTTTACGGGCAGTTTGAGGGTGGTTTTAGGGCAGTTTGCAGGGATTTTGGTGCAGTTGGCAGAGAGTTTATGGTGCAGTTTTCAGGCGACAATCAAACGTGGTAAAGTCGGTTCGGCAACATCGACAATTTCTAAGTCGTTTCAGGCGTGTTATTTATCGGTTTCCGGCTGCATTCCCGCATTTGGGTTCGCTAATGGTGTGGGATTGTTGCGACGGCGGCCGACTGCTTCTGTTTTGTTATTGGGGGTGGTGTTTGAACAGCTTGCGGTGGGCTATCGGTTACGTTCCGGTGGCGATTCTGTTCGTTTGATTTGTGATGTTCTGTTTCGACGGGTGTTTGGGTGTGTTGTGCTGTTTGGGTGTCTCGTTGTTGTTGTGGGTGTTTGTAGCGCAGAAAACCATGCGACCTCTTTGGGAATTGCTCCATAACCTCACGGCCTAGTTGTGGTTTTTCTGATTTGTCATTTGCTAATCTTAGCTTGTTGCTTTGACTTGTTGCTGTTGCCACGTTTGTAATCAATTTGTGATTACAAAGTTGTTGTTTTGTCTTGTTCTCTCTAATGCCTTCTAATGTGGTGCGTTTTCATTGTCCATTGTGGGTCTTAATGGGTGTCAAGATGGCGGGGGAAATGGGCTTACTAGGAGCTCTTTGATCACTCATCTTTGTGATCGTCATTGTAGTGAGGATGCCGCTAAAGCAGTAACACGACACTCTCTTACCACTGACTTGGCTATTTTCACTGAGGCTGAGTTGACCTTCCGTCGTACGGGGATTTGACTTTGTGGGGTTTGTTTTAAGACGCTTGCTATTCGTTCTAAATGTCGTCATGGTGCAGGTTCTAATTTTGTGGCCCCGTCTGATAATGGGGATGGTGTTGTTCGGTTTGTGCTCTATGGTCTTTCTAAACCGCAACTCAATTCCGATGTACCTAGTCATGTGGATACTACGGTGCAAAATCTTGATTGTGGTTTTACCGTCACTCTTCTACAGATTGCTTTCTACACGTCTTTGCACCGTGAAATCCATCCCTCCTAAATGTCGTTTGGGTTTTTCCCGGGTATTGAAAGGCGCGCTTGATAAGGTGATTTGCAAGCCTGACAACATCTCTTGTTGGGTTATTCTTCTCGTGTTGCCTCTGTGTATCCTTAGGACCTTTAGTCCGAGGAGTAATCGCGAGTGTTCTTCTGCCGTCAGGGGGCAACGGCAGGAAGAGAGTATTGGTAATGCTATTCGTACTTGGAGTGAGTCGGGTGGTAGTATGTTGCTTTTGCGGGAAGCTTTGGCAGCTGGATCCCCTGCTTTGATGGATGTTGATGAGGATCTTGATTTGGCAGAGCGTAATATCAAGCAGTATCGTAGGAAGATTTGTGATGGTCATTACACTGCTGCAGTCCGTGTTCTTTCCTCTTTTGGTGTTGCCCCTTATAATGAGGCCACTCTTGCGGATTTACAGTCCAAACACCCTTCTTCTCCAGCTCCGTCCTTGCGTGATACTCATGTTGATTACCATCATCTCATGGCTACTTCTGCTGTTGTTTTGGACCGGATTAGGAGTTTTCCTCGTGGCACATCTTGTGGGAGGGACGGTTTGCGAGCTCAGCACCTTATGGATTGTTTGAGTGGTGTTGTTGTGGCTGTTTCAGATAAGTTAGTTGGCTCCATTTCTGGGGTGGTTAACCTCTTTTTAGTGGGGAAATTCCCTATGGGTTTGGGTGAGTATGTTGCTAGTGCTCCCCTCATCCCTCTTATCTAGCCCGGTGGTGGTATTCGTCCTATTGTTGTGAGTGATGTTTGGCGACGTCTGGTTTTGAAGGTTGGTGTTGTTATAGTTGGTCCGTCTTTGGGAAGTTATTTTGATGGTCTTCAATTTGGTGTCGGGGTTTCTGCGGGTGGTGAGGCAATTCTTCATGCTGTGAACCGGTTGATTGAGGATCGGGGTTCTGATGTCGGTCTTTCGATGTTATTGGTGGAATTTGAAAATGCCTTCAATTTAGTTGATCGTGCGGCCATGTTACGAGAAGTTCGCCTTCGTTGTCCGGACATTTCGCGGTGGGTTGAATTCTGCTACTCTACTCCAGCCAGATTGTATTATGGAGAGCACACGTTATGGTCGTCTCAGGGGGTGCAGCAGGGTGATCCCCTTAGTCCTCTTCTATTTGCTTTGGTTTTACAACCCCTGGTTTGTAAAATTAGGGACGCTTTTGATGTATGTCTTCAGGCATGGTATTTGGATGACGACACTATTATTAGTGACACCTTGGTGGTTGATTATGGAGGACGGGCCTTGACCCGGGTTTTATTTTAACGTAGAGAAGACCGAGGTTTTCTGGCCTACAGAGGACCCTCGAAGCATGCTTGTGGGAGTCTTTCCCCCTGATATTGCTCGTCTTTTGCATGGTGTTAAGTTGTTAGGTGGTCCCGCTAGTTCCAGTCCAGCTTTTAGTGGTGAGCTTGTGATGCAGAGGGTGACCAAGACCATTGGGCTTATGGATAAGGTTGCTCAGCTTGATGATCCTCAGTGTGAGCTATTGTTACTTAGAGCATGTACCGGAGTTTCTAAACTCTACTTTGCTTTGCGTACTTGTCCTCCTTGTATTTTTGAGGCGGCTCAGCGCACTTTTGATGAGGCTCTTCGATCTGCCTTGGAGCGTATTGTGACTGCTTCGGGGCCTGGCTTTGGCGATTGGCAGTGGCTGTGAGGGGGTCGAAAAAGCACGAGGCTAATGCGTGACCTCGTCCCTCGTGGGTGTGACGATTCTTTTTATTCAATCAAGTGTAATTGGATTTCCTGTGAGTTTACACCCAATTGACTAGTAATATAGGAGTCGCCATTCAGTTTTTAACGACAATGAGAAAAACTGACAAAACCCGGTTATCGAGACATAAAGGGAGTGCAATTATGTTTGACCACGACGGCCGTAGGTTCCCTTGTGATCCCTGGTGTGGGGATCTCTCAACATACACCCGCAAGGTAGAGATTGAGGGTTCGGGGGACTGTAACTACCGAGAGGAGTACTTCGCTCGTCGATAACTCCAGAGGCAGGATATCCTTACTAGCTCAGCATAAATAATTGAAGGGACATGCGTTAACTATTAAACTAATCTGAGTTGATTTTAGCAATATGCAGCATATAATACTAATTCGATCGTGATTATCTGATTTAAATAGCATTAAGGGACCTAGCATGATAATCCGATTTCCCAAAAATATTATATTTGTTAGGCGTGATAGAACAATCAGATTTAGTTAGTTTAACAATTCATAAAAAGGGCGAGGAAAGCAGTTAAATCATCAAAAAGGGACACATTACGACGCACCCTTGAGAGGTGCGTCACGGTTCTCAGAAAACTAACCACTTTGACTTTGCTATTTCTCCTTTTTATTTAACGAATCTCAATTATGGGACAGGATACGTTCTGTTCGATTTATGGATCGATTACGACAGAACGTGTGAACAATTTTGCAGCGTGAGGCTTAGGCTAAGGGTTGGAGTCAATACTCAGAATATAATTGTGTGTTGTTGTGTGTCCTTTCACGTCGAATTTAGGGGTCTATTTATTGGGAAGAGTTCGTGGAAGGATATAATTGCAGAGTTCTAATCCACAAAGAATTAGGAAAAAACACATACCCAGGTATTTTCAGCGCCCAGGCCTGGGCGCCGAAGATTTCGACGCCCAGAGCCAGGCGTTGAAAATAGAGTCTGGGCTGTTTTCTTTAGTCAGATTCGGATTCCTGAAATCCGTAGAGTTTGAGACTTAATCGAGTCTTTTAGCGCGTATCAATTTTATGACGGAATGCGTCTGGCCCGTTACGAACTCTAGGCTCGTTAGGATTTTAATTAATACGTAACTCTTATTTCCGAATCATATTAGGAATAGGATTCTCGCAGTTTTCTATCTCGTTTAGGATTTATGTTGGAATGCAACACCTAATTCTGACAGGTTTCTATCTTTTATGACTTGCCACTTTTAGAAGCTACCCTTTACGGCAGTTACTATTTTTAGCAGGTTTCCATAAATAGCAGGTTTCTATAAATAGCAGGTTTCGGGTGAAATGAAAAGGGGAATCGAGATTCGTTTATTTCATAGGACATGCGTTGTCAAGTGGAGATTTATGCTTTCATCATCGAACCTTTCCCTTTCGGGAATGGGGACAAAAGTAGGTGTCTACAGTTAGCCCCCACTTTGACTGAGTCTTGGAGTAAGACGATGGTCAAAGTATTAGACGGAGTGCGTCACACAAGCCATGGTGTATGTGACCTGTTTTGCGAGGGTCTCACGAGCCCCCGAGTGATAACATTTGACTTAAGGGTCATCACTTGAAGTGTCGACATATCCCTCACGTGTCATTGGGATTTGTCAACTGATAGTATAGAAACTTCCTGACTTTGTCATTGGAAGGATCTAAAGGTGCGTAGAAACTCCCTCACTTTGTCATTGGGAGTAGCTACAGAGTTTTTCGAAATCAAAGCTATAAAGTGTAATTGGGCCTGGTCAAGCCCAACCACGAGGTAAAAATGTTTTTTAAAATTCTCATTTTCAGGGCTAGCTAAACGAGAAAACCCCCCTTGTTTTTATGGGACGTAAAACGAAGGAAAATCCAGCACCCTTGTTTTTATAGGACGTAAAACGAAGGAAAATCCAGCACCCTTGTTTTAATAGGACGTAAAACGAAGGAAAATCCAGCACCCTTGTTTTTATAGGACGTAAAACGAAGGAAAATCCAGCACCCTTGTTTTTATAGGACGTAAAACGAAGGAAAATCCAGCACCCTTGTTTTTATAGGACGTAAAACGAAGGAAAATCCAGCAAAAGTTATCGCTGCAGCGACTAAGGACCTGCGCGGTTTAATGGCGCAGACCCCGCCGGCTAAAGTGGCGAGCCTGTCCGCTAAGGGTGGACACCCCGTCCGATAGAAGTGGACGAATCTGTTTTTTTTTTAAATTTGAAAATAAGGACCTACATAGACCCCGCCGGCTAAAGATGGCGAACCTGCCTGTTGTTTTGAGGAAATTTTTGAAGGTTATATTTTTGAAGATTATATTTTTCGAAAACTGAGGACCTGCGCGGCTAGTGACGCAGACCCCGCCCGCTGAAGGTGGGCGAGCCCTGTCCGCTAAGGGTGGACATCCCTGAATTCGTTTTTTCGATTTTGGGAACTCGCGCGGTTTGTGACGCGATCTTGCCAACTGAAGAAGGGCAAGTTCCTATTTCTTTGGTTCTTTGTGATTTCTTTCGAGAATTTCTTTTTATTCATTCTTGCAAGAGCGAATTCTTTCAAGGGATGCTCGAATTTAGTTGTAACCTGAACGTGGGCTGACAACGTGCTCAGACGGACCTTTGTCTTGCGACCGTCTGCTTTCGTGATTTTGAGCTAGTCTTTACGGCTCGACTTGGTCTTCGATCAGAGGACTGTGCACAAGTGTCAATGACGACCTTTCCCTGAGGTCGAACATGTTTTTTGAGATATCCAAACATGATATGGTGTATGGCGCAGTCGGGGAATGTGATTTTGATCGTGCGCTCCTTGTTGGAGTATATTTTTTCGCGAGCCCCCAAGCATTGGGGCTCGTCGGTCGTTTTTCGCATCTTGTAATCATGTTTGGGGTCATGCTCGTATGTGCGAGTGATCTTTTATAGTAGTGTGCTACTTTAGCGAAGCCGTGGAGTGCGACTTTAGTTTTCAGGCGACATCCGGTTTTAGCTTGGCCCGGATTAATCCTTTGACAGACAAACATTTTTATTTGGAAAACCAACGACTTAACGATACACATTTTTGGTGTTTCGAAGAATGACCATGATATTTAATTTGTTTTTTTTGAAAAGTGTACATAAGCATTTTCTGAGACGAGTCTAAGTTTCGACCAAGTTTTAATGTTTATTTTTTGCTTATTTGGGAGCTAAAGGTGCTTTGGGCTTGATCCTACTTGCAATAGGGCCTCGTGTTTAGCAACACGGTCTTAAGTCCTTTCCTGTTCCGTGTTTTCTGAAATCTGGGCCTTGGGCTGCATTTTCAGCGCCCAAGGCCAGGCGATAAACATTTCGGCGCCCAGCCGTGGGCGCTGAAAGTCTTTTCCTGGTGATATTTGACGTTCGGATTTCCTAACACGTTTCCGAATGGGATTAGGATGTCATTGGGTGCGTTCAGCTATATATAGGGGCTAGATACGTCCCTATTTTCCACCACTCTCAAATTCTTTCTCTCCTTTTTGCTGTGCTTTAATTACTCATTGCTTTTGCCATGTCGATCCCTACTTTCTCACTCCAACGGATAGGTTAGGCGTTGGCTACGGGCCCTTACTCCCACAGAAAAAGCTTTGTTAAAAGAATACCACTTAGAGGCACTTTTAGGCTTACAACAAATTAATATTCATTATAACTTTCTGCATGCTGCCCTAAGCTTTTGGGACTCCGATCATCATGTTTTTGCCTTTCGGGGCAACGAAATATGTCCTTTGCCCGATGAATTTGCTGCGATCCTTGGTTATCCTACTAATGCTACTCCTGTTACCCCTGGCACTATTGAAGAGGGTAAAACAACCATAAGGGTTTTCCTAGCACTAGATGATAACATGTTTGCTGAAATTGTTGTAGATGATAAGGTTAACTTGGCAAAACTTGTAAAACATCACTTTAGGCCTAGTAAGAACATGACCGAACATAAATTGAATATTCGAGCCCTTGTATTTTGCTTGTTGAATCATTATTTGCTATCGAATAACAATGGTGAGTTTGGTGACATAAGGTTGATCCCCTTGATTAGCCAGATGGAAAGTTGTTATTCTATCATGCCGTTGGTTGTTGCCGAGACTTTGCTGAGTGCGGATGAGCTGAAGAAGGATGCCAAATCTGAACATTTTAAGGGAAGCCCCCTATTACTGCAGGTAATCAATTTTCTTCTTTGCACACGCATACGCCACTTTTGCATATATATTTTTTGCCTGGGGCTGAGTTTCAGCGCCCAGGGCTGGGTGCTGGAGTCTTCGGCGCCTGGTCCTGGGCGTTGAAACTGCGCCCCAGGGACCTTTTTTTTCATTCTTTTGATTCGATTGTACCTGTTTTCGCAGATTTGGCTTGCGGAACGACTTAGACTTTTGGAAGCTCCTGCCGATCCTAAACATTATCGCCCTACAGCCTTGGGTAACCGAAAATACTTGCACCAAGGCCAGGACGAGGCCGAATGGACCTCCTTTTTTACTTATGGCATTTTTTCTATTAAGTGGGTGGTACCATGGTGGGGTTTGACTACTATGACAGGGGGTTCTGATGTATCGGTTTATGTTTCTTTGTTGGGGCTATCTCGTCCCATTTATATTTTCCCTTAACGAGTCATGCGTCAATATGGTTTAACGCAGACTATCCCCTTTTCTGATACGGTACCACCTAAGGTAGCGGCCTTTTCACAAACACGGGTCTTAGCGTGGGCTAAGTATTATGATGGTCTCCCGCGTTGGGCCGTAGCTACAAATGGCTTTGTGGGTCTTTCTGAAAACTACAAGTTGTGGATGAGCTCCGATGACAAAGATGTGAGGACCGAGGCTCGTAATGGGGAGCCGGCTGAGCTTTTGATACCTCGTATTCGTGTTAAGTATGAGGGTCCTGATTCTGCCAAACCTCGTACCTATAGTATTAAGACTGTGAAAGCTCGTCCTGATCGAAAGCGAAAGGAAGTTCCTCCCCGTTCCAGTTTCAGGCCTAAAAGGATGCCTAACATGAAGGGGCCTGCTGTTGTTAAAAGAAATGCAAGCTCTCGCGGAGATCGTCGCCGGAACAATGTATGGGTTAGGAAGGGCTCAGCCGCCTGTAGAAACAGTGGCTAGTTTGGTTGATGATAATAATCCCTCTCCCACCATTGCCTGTGCCCTCGAGGCTGAGCGGGCTATAACTGAGAATGTTTCTGAAGCCTTGTCATCTTTGGAAGTTAGTGTCCAGGAGCCGGTTCTTATGGAAATTGATATTGGGGCAGCGCAGAAGACTGTGGGGGTGGATCCTGCGAACATTGCCCTCTACAAGACTTTATTTGATGATCCGGAAGAACTAGAGTAGTGTAGTTCTTGCTAGGGTGTAGGTGCCCTTTATTTATTTCAGTTGTGTTTGTTTTTATTCCTAGCACTTTGTTTTCCTTCTTATTATTTCTTAATAAAGGCGTATTTTTATTTTTCATTTTTATTTATTTTTGTTTCTCCTCTTTTTTATGTATTTTTATATGTCTAACACTTTTTGCACAAAGAATATTTGTTTTTTTATTGGACCGAATCCTTGGTAAGGATTGCCTACGTATCTTGTCAGAATCAGGTCGCGCGTAGTTCTAGCTTTAGATAAGTTCTAGTATGCCGGATTTCGGTAGATATGTCCTGAAGTGGAAACATATTACTTAATCGGTCAAATGAGTGAAGTATTTATCATTATTTTCATCTGCCGTTTTTTTTTTGCCATAAGTCGTGTAAAATATGAAATTCGAAATTCGACTAATTTGTATGGCTACATTCTTGATTGGTAAGCCTATTTGGATACGTACTGTACCCCCCAAGTGTTCGTTATTTTTCCGTTGTGCGCGGATAAAATGACGAGCACTTCTGAAAAGAAATTTTTTTTGTCAGGCAGAGAGTTTCAACGCCCAGGCTGGGGCGTCAGAAATTTCGGCGCCCAGCCCTGGGCGCTGATAATGACTTGGGCGGTCAATTTTCGACGCTTTGCTTCACAAGTTCTTGCGTTTCTTTTTTTTTGTGCCTTGATATTTTGCTCGTATTTAAAGGCCAATTTTGAGGCTACTTTGGAGGCTTTTTTTTACTGTTAGCGTGAAATGCGTTTTTGTCCGAATCAATTTTTTCTATTCGTGACTCGAAACAGTTTTGAAAATGGGGTTAGGGTGCGGAAGTTATGAAGATCTTTGTGTAGGTTTTTGAGGTGTTGTTAGTGAAGGGTATGATGGAATCTATGTTTTATGAATCTGTTTTTTTTTGGTAACATTTGCATTGTTTTGGATTTTGATTTCCTTTGATTCTGGGTTGCATGGATTAACTCTTATGATGACACTGGTTGGGCTTTTTAGGTTTTTTTTTTTTGGGATATGAATGGGATAGTGTGGTTTATTTTGTGGGTTTCGGGAATTGGTTCCCATGGCACTATTTCAAAACCGAGTGGGCTTTGTTTGTTGGGCCTGGAGTGGGCCGCCTCTTTATTTTTGTATTTTGCAAGTACGTTTGGTGTTTATTTAGTGTTAGAATAAAATTTTAGGAGAAATATTACGCCTTTATTGATTCGGAAAGTAAGGAAAACATACTGAAATAAAACTGACCCATATTCTAAGGGGCCTTAGGACCATCTAAAGTCTCTATTAATTTTTTTTTCTTTCAATCTAAAGAACTACTAGGCGCTTTTTACTAATGGTGCTCTATGTGGCTCAAGCCTGGGGTTTAGTCTCATATAACTTCGGTCCTTCACCGGTACTCATCTTGAATTCCATTCCTTTTGCATTGACCCACTGATATGTCTTCACCCATCCGTTCTCGACCTCTTCTAGTGTTGATGCAGGAGAGATTAACCGGGTTGGATTGAAACCTTCATCTTGTAAAGCTAGGGTAGTCATTACAGTCTCGTTCTCCATAGGCCTCGATTCGTTAAACAATGTCCATAGAGCCTGGTTGTCCAATATTTCAGCTGTTTTAGTCTTGGTGAGGTGGGGTGCCTCATCCAAGGTGTGGCAGTCATGGAAAATTTCAAATCCGGGTTTTAGCAAGCCATCCTGAACGAAGAGTTCAGGGAAATCACAGCATGGGTGTTCTTCTCCTTCCCGAACGAACATCCCGTTAAGGGTCCTTTGATATGGGGGAAGGAGGGTGGTTTGTTTGGCTTTGTTAAGGCGTAGCCTAGACAGGCGGTCAGCAATATCTTCCACCGTTGGTTCATAACCTAAGCCAAAGGGAGTAGATTTGTCGGGAAAAGGGTGGAATGTGTGTTCCTTCTTCCTTATGCCCAATGGGGTTCCTGGGAAATAACCTTGAGCTAACAGCATTCTAGGGATGACTCGGGATGCATGCGGGTCTAGGAATGCTGGGTCATAATCTTCGATGAACTGGATTGTTTCTTCCATTTGAAACCCGTAAAGGTCATCTGCAGTTTCGGCCGTTCCAACCATAGTGCAACTGACGTCGAGAGGAGGGGCGCGGATTTCTAGTATTACCCCGTTATGGTTAAGTTTAACCATTTGGTGCAAGGTAGAAGCCACACCTCCTAAGTCATGGAGCCAAGGTCGCCCCAAGAGGAGGTTGAAAGTGGGCTTGATGTCGATTATTTGAAACTCCGTGGTGCGTGCCACAGGCCCGGTTTGTATGGTAAGGTTGATTTTTCCCAATACAGGCCTTCGGGAGTTATCATAAGCTCGTACCCCTTGCGTGGAGGTTTGGAAGTCATCGTTTCCTAGCCCCAAGCAATGGGCGGTTCGCAATGGGCAGACGTTAACCGCCGTACCATTATCTACGAGCGCTAGGGGGATGTTTTGTCCTTTGCATCCAACCACTAGGTAAAGGGCTTTATTGTGAGCACCCCCCTCTTTGGGTAAGTCTTTATCGGTGAAAACTATGGCCTTTTCTCCGGCATCTCTCGTGACATGGCTAACCAATGAGTCAGGTGTGATATCTGTAGGTACTGAGATGAGGTCAAGTGAGCGAATAAGCTTTTCGCGATGTTCCTTTGAAGTATACATAAGATCCCAGATGGTAATCTCGGCCTTGGTTCTTTTTAGTTGTTTCAGGAGAGGATTTTCAATGACTTCTGCGACGGTGGCGTGCCGTCCATTCTCAGGAGTTTGCCTAACCGGGATGTCGTCCATAGGAGGTGGGTGAATATCCGGTTGGTATATTCTTCCGGATCGGGTGAGGTTGTCGACCTCGGGCTCCTGAGGGGTGGTGTCAATGAGAGCATACCCGGGCCAAGTTTCAGTGAAGAGGTCCTGGCCCGACACTTGAGATAGGTAAATATCTTCAGCATCATCATTCCACACACCGCACACTTCCCTCTCGATTCGATCCATAGGGACCACAGCGAGTGGTGCACCTTGAGGTGTAATATACACCGTGGGGTCGAAATTCTCTGGTTGGTCGAGAGAGATGTGACAAGAGCCGAGTGGGCTCTTGTTGTTGTTGGGTTTGCCAACGTTAGGGAGAGGTATCACTTCATCCTCTATCATGTCCTGGATCGTATGTTTTAGATTCCAGCAGTTTTCAGTGTCATGCCCATTTCCTTGATGGAATTTGCAGTAAGTACCTTCGACCCAATATTTTCTTTTGACAGGAGGGTCACGGGTGGAGCCTATAGGTCTCAACTTTCCTTGATTGGTTAGTCTTTCAAAGGCTTGTACCAAAGTCGACCCGAGTGGGGCAAACTTTCGGTCTCGGACCCATCTTCCAGGGTTTCTTCGGGCGGGAGTCTCTTCTACAGCATGGACTTCTTGGGCTTGGGATGTGTTACCCCGATTATAGGTGTTGTTCTTATATGTGGGTTTGCTTTGTATGGTTTTGGCGAGGTCGTCCTCGATCTTTATTCCCACATCATAAACTATTTTGAAAGTGTCAAGTCCCAGGTACCTAAGGGGTTGTCTGTAAGCCGGGTCCAGGTTGTCAATGAATTTTTGGACCAATTCTGTTTCGGGAGGCCTATTGATTAGCTGGGCCGCCTGGTCCCTCCATCTAGCAAAGTAGGTCGTGAAACCCTCGTTTTTCTTTTGGAAGGGAACTTCCAGCTCGCGCATGGTGACTTGGAAATCCATGTTCGACGAGTATTGCTTGATGAAGACATTGACAAAGTCTTCCCAAGTGGGGAAGAGCTTAGGGTCCTGGTGATAGTACCATTTGAGCGGCACAGGTTCCAAGGACAAAGGAAAGGCAGGTAAGTACATGGACTTGTCCACGCCTTTCAAGTTCATGGCATTCACAAAGCTCAGTAGATGATCACGGGGGTTGTCCGTGGCCTTGAACTTTGGTAAGTCAGATGAACTGAACTTTTCTGGTAGTTTGCCAGGAAAAGGTTCAGGATCGAGGGAGAAGTATTTGCTCCCCATGGTTTGCTGTAGGACCATTTTTTCAATCCTCTTCTCGTTATCGAGGTCATTTTTGGCTTGCGCAGCCGCTAAAGCTTCATTTTCCATTTTTAGTTGGCCCATGAGTCGGGTCATTTGAGCCATCTGCTCTTGCAAATCTTCGATGGACATGTTTGAAGGTGTGAATCGAGGTTGGGGAAGCGGAGATCCTTGAAATGAGGGATGACGGACGGAGCTTGGAGTCACTAAACCTGGTGTTGGCGATGTATCTTCGAGACGCACTAACCGTTGATTCCCTGATCGGCACCAAGTGGCAGGACCAGTCCTAGGCATAAGATAAGCTAAAGTTTAGGTTCCCAAAGTTTCAAACATTACTTAGTCTAGACTTCGACTTTCTAAATTGGTTTTTCACTTTTTCTTTTGTCGGTACACTTTTTGGTTTTTTTTTTATTTTGGTCATTCTTTGGATTTTCGAAACACTTGCCCGTGTGACATTCATAGTTATTAGCACGTTTGGTTTTGGTGCCGAGTATTGTCGTCGTAGGAGGCCTAACAACGACACAAAGAGTTATTATTTTTTTTTTACGAGTCGCTTTTGAAATCGAGTGCTTTTCTTACGCCCTCGTAGCAATTCTTTTTACGAACATTTTTTGTGCTACGTATTTTCCTTTCGCGCGGGTACCGAGGCTGCTGCGCTTGACCAGAAGGCCAAGCAGCAACTTCAGCGCCCAGCGAGGGGCGTGAGAAATTCTGGCGCCCAGCCAGGGGCGTTGAAAATGCGTCCCTGGCTGGTTCTCGTTTTCTGTCTTCTGTTTATGCGACTTCGATTTGCGTGCTTGCCTAATAACGTCCTTTACGCGTGGCAGCGTTTGTGGGATTCGTTACAGGCCATCCCGAGCGTCGCTAATTTTTGTGGCGATCATTCGAGTTTGCGGAACACGTGTTTCGGTATAACTCTTTGACAAATTAGTCTATGAATGTTTGGGCAATTTTTAAGGTCGTTGGTTTTCTAGGATAGTTTCTCGCACACAATCACATATTTCGCTACACATAACTACATTACAAACATGGATTTGAAAATTAAATATGCCACGTAGTTTATGATAGGCTTCTATGGGTAGTTTATTTGCGCCTGGCTTGGTACCGCTTCTATCGTAGATCCAACACATGCCCCGGTCGAGGTAGTGTCTTCAACAGACGAATTTCGCCCAAGAGGCCAACCCGCAAGTGCAAGCCAAGGGGGCATGCAGGCGAGAGGGACCTAATGAGCGAGCGATTGGGTTCGGGATAGGTGTACTACCTGCACAAGTACCGAGTGGGAAACATGCGCGGCGTATGCACCCCCCTATTGGCGGAAAAAGGTATCCTTAGTCCCAACTCCCGAGGGAGCCGAGATTCGTTATGCGGTTCTGCCCGTTCACATTAATATGCTGATTTTCAGGTCGTCCCAACTTGATGGTGAAATAAACGCGGGGTAGGATCGTTTCACCCTTCGGCTATTTTGATTACGTACAAGCACGAGTATTTCCTTCATTATCCCCAACGGAGTCGCCACTGTGAGGGGGTCGAAAAAGCACGAGGCTAATGCGTGACCTCGTCCCTCGTGGGTGTGACGATTCTTTTTATTCAATCAAGTGTAATTGGATTTCCTGTGAGTTTACACCCAATTGACTAGTAATATAGGAGTCGCCATTCAGTTTTTAACGACAATGAGAAAAACTGACAAAACCCGGTTATCGAGACATAAAGGGAGTGCAATTATGTTTGACCACGACGGCCGTAGGTTCCCTTGTGATCCCTGGTGTGGGGATCTCTCAACATACACCCGCAAGGTAGAGATTGAGGGTTCGGGGGACTGTAACTACCGAGAGGAGTACTTCGCTCGTCGATAACTCCAGAGGCAGGATATCCTTACTAGCTCAGCATAAATAATTGAAGGGACATGCGTTAACTATTAAACTAATCTGAGTTGATTTTAGCAATATGCAGCATATAATACTAATTCGATCGTGATTATCTGATTTAAATAGCATTAAGGGACCTAGCATGATAATCCGATTTCCCAAAAATATTATATTTGTTAGGCGTGATAGAACAATCAGATTTAGTTAGTTTAACAGTTCATAAAAAGGGCGAGGAAAGCAGTTAAATCATCGAAAAGGGACACATTACGACGCACCCTTGAGAGGTGCGTCACGGTTCTCAGAAAACTAACCACTTTGACTTTGCTATTTCTCCTTTTTATTTAACGAATCTCAATTATGGGACAGGATACGTTCTGTTCAATTTATGGATCGATTACGACAGAACGTGTGAACAATTTCGCAGCGTGAGGCTTAGGCTAAGGGTTGGAGTTAATACTCAGAATATAATTGTGTGTTGTTGTGTGTCCTTTCACGTCGAATTTAGGGGTCTATTTATAGGGAAGAGTTCGTGGAAGGATAGAATTGCAGAGTTCTAATCCACAAAGAATTAGGAAAAAACACGTACCCAGGTATTTTCAGCGCCCATGCCTGGGCGCCGAAGATTTCGGCGCCCAGAGCCAGGCGTTGAAAATAGTGTCTGGGCTGTTTTCTTTAGTCAGATTCGGATTCCTGAAATCCGTAGAGTTTGAGACTTAATCGAGTCTTTTAGCGCGTATCAATTTTATGACGGAATGCGTCTGGGCTCGTTACGAACTCTAGGCTCGTTAGGATTTTAATTAATACGTAACTCTTATTTCCGAATCATATTAGGAATAGGATTCTCGCAGTTTTCTATCTCGTTTAGGATTTATGTTGGAATGCAACACCTAATTCTGACAGGTTTCTATCTTTTATGACTTGCCACTTTTAGAAGCTACCCTTTACGGCAATTACTATTTTTAGCAGGTTTCCATAAATAGCAGGTTTCTATAAATAGCAGGTTTCGGGTGAAATGAAAAGGGGAATCGAGATTCGTTTATTTCATAGGAGATGCGTTGTCAAGTGGAGATTTATGCTTTCATCATCGAACCTTTCCCTTTCGGGAATGGGGACAAATGTAGGTGTCTACAGTGGCGTCTTGCCACCTTACCTTTTTCTTTTGGCGGACTTGGTGTTTATTCCGCAGGTGATGTTCGTCATTATGCTTTTCTTGCTTCTCGATTGCAGTCTTTTGGTTTGCAGACAAAGCTTCTACGGCATGCTGGTATTATTGGTCCTGGTCGAGTATTTGAGGATGTGTTGAGTCTATTTAGTAGAACGGTGGAGTATGACATTCTGATTAACCCTAGTGAGGTCGCTGCCCCTAAACTCATGAAGAAGTTGGCAGATATATATTTCACAAAGGTTACTGCATCTGCAAAATCCACATTCTCTTTATCTTCTCGACAGTCGGCGTTGTGTAAATCGCAGCAGGGAGATCACACCTCTGTTTGGCTTCGTGCGGTCCCCATATCAGGTGTAGGACAGACGATGAATGCTAAGGCTGACCGATGTGTTTTGTGTTACTGGTTGGAGGTTCCTTTGTTCTCTGTTACGGCGCCATGTTCTGCTTGTTCCAGGGTCTTTGCGGGAGACATCTTTGGTGATCATGCGATGTCATGTGATGGCATGGTGGGTATTACACATCAACATAATGTGGTTCTGGATACCCTGGTTGATGTTTGTTATCGGTCTGAGATTTCGGCGCGGAAAGAGGTTGATATTGGTCTATCTGGTGGGAACGATGGAGCTCTCCGACCAGCAGACTTGTTGCTCTACTCTTGGGATCGAGGTTGTGATGTGTGTGTTAACTTGACGGGATCATCTCATTTGACACAATCTGGGCTGTCTAGCTTTGCTCCTGGTCGGGTTGTGACTGATGCGGCTGTTCGGAAGTGGGTCAAGTACGAAGCACGTTGCAGGGCCATTGGTTATGACTTTCTTCCGTTCTCTTTCTCTTCTTTGGGGGAGCTGGATAAGGATGTTGTTGCGTTGTTTAAGTGGATTCAGAATTTTTCTAGGACACATGACGTTGGAGCTCGTGCTGCTGTTCATATTTTCACCAGGATAGGTTTTGTTATAGCCAGAGGAGTAGGGGCCCAGATTATATCTCGGCTTCCCACTAACTATTTGTAAAACATTTGACTTTGTTAGCATTTGATTTATTATAATAATAATAATAATAATAATAATAATCATAATAATAAATAATAATAATAATAATAATAATAATAATAATAATAATAATAATAATAATCAAAAATTCTCTCTAGTAGGGCGATTTGGGCACGATGGTGTTCCTCGTCATCTTCTCCGGCGACGTTTAGTGCTACCCGGCGACGTTTAGTGTTATCCGGCGGTGGTTCCACGGCGGTTCAACGTTCCCACAAAGGTATTCGGCGGTTATAGGTGCAGTTCTCAGGAGAATTTTCAGCGGTTTTGGTCGACATTTTCAGTGCAATTCTCAGGCGTATCACAGGGGGTTCAGGCGCAGGTTTAGGTTGTCCATTTCCGGCAACATCGATACCAGATTACGGCGAGTTTATCGGTGGTTCAGCGATCCCACGAAGGTTATTGGAGCAAGTGTTTGGTGCAGTTTCTCGGCGAATAATTCATTGCAATACTGGGCGGTTATTGCGGGTTTCAGGCGACGGTTACGTACGGTGAAGGTTCACCGGCAGTTTCCAGGCGGGTCTCAGGCGTGGTGGTCTTGGTTTCGGTCCATTTTCTCAGGCGGTTTTCGAGTATTTGCTGCAGTTTTGGTGCGGTTTTCGAGTATTTGGTGCTGTTTTCAGGCGACGATTTTCGGGTGGTTGTTGGCGACATTCAGGTGGGTGGTTCTGTTAGGGCAGCGTGGTGGATTTTGAGTCCGGCGATTACGTGGGTTGTTCGGCAGTTTACCGTTTTGCGGTGCATTGTGGGTTGTTCGGCAGTTTACCGTTTCGTGGGTTGTTCGGCAGCGTGTTCTGTTTTGCAGCAATTCAGTTTAATGGCAATTTTGGTTCTTTGTCCAGCAGTTCAGTTTTGCTTTGGTTCTTTGTCCAGCAGTTCCGGCAATTTTGTTGTTTCATCTTGGTGCAGGAGTTGTTACAATTGTAGGGGTTGTTACATTTTGGTGCTGGGGTTTGGTACATTTGCAGGGGTTCATTTGGGTTCATTTTGGACATAAAGGGTGCTTTGTGTGGGTTTCATTTTGTTTTGTTCCTGTTTTGTCCAGTTGTTGACGTGCTTTGATATGGCGGCTACCGTGGAGAAGTTTCATTGCCCTTTTGTGGGTCTTAGCGGGTGCCAGGATGGCGGTGGGCGTGGTTTGGTAAGGAGTTCTCTGATCACTCACTTACGGGATCGTCATTGTTGCTCTGATGTGCGGGATGTAACCCGTCAGTCCCTTACTACCAATTTGCAGGTTTTTACTTCGGCTGAGGTTACCTTTCGTCGTATGGGAATTCGGTTATGTGGAGATTGTTTCAAGACGCATACTCATCGTATTAGGTGTCGGCATGGCAGTGGTTCTAGTACGGTTTTTGTGGACCCACCTGATTCTGGGGATGGTACTATTCGTTTTACTCTCTACGGTATTCAAAAACCTCAAGCTCCTGCTTCCGAGCTGTCTATTTCTGATGCGCCTCGAGAACAATATTTTTCTTTTGATGTTGCTCTTCTGGATACTTTATGGTCTAAGCGGTTGCGTTCTGTGAAATCCATCCCTCCCAAATGTCGTTTGGGTTTTTCGCGAGTTCTGAAAGGGGCGCTTGATAAGGTGATTTGCAGACCAGATGACATCGCTTGTTGTGTTCAGTTGCTCGTGTTACCTCTTTGTGTCCTCAAGACTTTTTCTCCACGAAGTAATCGTGAGTGTTCCTCCGGTGTTAGGCGGCGGCAACAGGAGGAGTGTATCACCTCTGCTATTCGTTCTTGGGGTGTGCCTGGCGGTTCTGAGCAACTTGTCATAGACACATTGGCTAGCGTGTCTCCCTCTCTATTGGATGTTGACGATGACCATGATTTGGCGGAGCGTAATATTAAGCAATGCAAGAGAAAGATTTCTGACGGTCACTACACTGCTGCCGTTAGGGTTCTTTCTTCCTCAGGTCTTGCCCCTTACGATGATGCTACTCTTGCAGATTTACAAGCAAAGCACCATTCCGTTCCGGTCCCTACCTTACCGGATATCCCTGTTGATCATCACCTTTCTGCTTCCTCCGCTGTTGTTTTGGAGCAGATTATGGGCTTTCCGCGTGGTACTTCGTGCGGTAGAGATGGCTTGCGTGCTCAGCACCTTTTGGATTGCTTGGGTGGTGCTGCTGTAGCTGTTTCTGATGAGTTGGTGGATGCTATCACTCAGGTAGTTAATCTCTTTCTTGCTGGAAAGTGTCCCGCTGAGCTTGGAGGATACATTGCTAGTGCTCCTCTTGCGCCATTGGTTAAGCCTGGTGGGGGTGTTCGGCCTATTGCTGTGGGTACTATTTGGAGGCTCCTTGTTTCTAAGGTCGGGGCTGCTTTGATTGGTCCGCGTTTAGGAAACTACTTTGGAGGTCTGCAATTTGGAGTTGGGGTTCCAGCAGGTGGTGAGGCCATTCTCCATGCTGTCAATCGGTTGGTTGAGGCTCGTGGGGCCGATGTTGGCCTATCTATGTTATTGGTGGATTTTCAGAATACTTTCAATTTAGTTGATCGATCGGCTTTGTTGCGTGAGGTTCGGCTCCATTGTCCTGCTCTTTCGCGTTGAGTTGAATTCTGCTACTCTTCTCCAGCGCGGCTGTATTATGGGGAGCATACCTTGTGGTCTTGTCAGGGTGTGCAGCAAGGGGATCCTCTCGGCCCTTTGCTTTTTTCTCTGGTTCTACATCCATTGGTGTGTCGAATTCGAGACTCATTTGATCTATCTCTTCAGGCATGGTACTTGGACGATGGCACTATTGTTGGTGACACTTTGGTGGTTGGGCAGGTCTTGGAGTTGATTTTGGAGGAGGGTCCTCGTTTAGGTCTCCATGTTAATGTTGAGAAGACGGAGGTTTTCTGGCCTTCGGAGGACCCACGCTGTCGTCTAGAGGGTGTCTATCCTACGGATATTGCTCGTCCTGAGCTTGGTGTTAAGTTGCTTGGTGGCCCAGTCAGTACGGATTCCTCTTTTTGTAAGGAGGTTGTTTCGCAGCGTGTGTCGAAGACTGTTGTGTTGATGGATGCTGTAGCCAAGCTTAATGATCCCCAGTGTGAGTTGTTGCTTCTTCGTGCGTGTACTGGAGTTTCTAAACTCTACATTGCTATGCGCACTTGTCCGCCTCATCTTTTCGAAGCGGCCCAATTATCTTTTGATGTGGCTCTGCGGGCTTCTTTAGAGCGCATCGTGGTTGCTTCGGGACCTGGGTTCGGTGACTGGCAATGGCGCCTTGCCACCTTGCCTTATTCTTATGGAGGATTGGGTGTTTATTCAGCTGGTGATGTTCGGCATTATGCTTTTCTTGCATCCCGTTTGCAGTCTTCTGGTTTGCAGGATTCGCTTCTTCGGCTTTCAGGTGTTGAAGGTCCGGAACCGGCCTTTGATGATGCTCTTGGTCTTTTCAACAGGACCGTGGAGACCGACCTTATGCGTAGCCCTAGTGAGATCGCTGCCCCCAGACTCATGAAGAAATTGGCAGACATATATTTCACGAAGGTTATTGCTTATGCGGAATCCGCCTACTCCTTATCTTCACGTCTTGTTGCCCTATGTAAATCTCAGCAGGGGGATCACTCCTCAGCTTGGTTGCGGGCAGTCCCCATCTCGGGGTTAGGCCAGACTATGAACGGTAAGACTTGAAGGAAATAATGCCCTTGGTCCAAGTATGCATTCAATGTTAAGTCTAATACATGCGGTTCAGTATTAATTAACAAGTTAATAATTCAGTGAGATTAAGTGAGTTGAATGCCTAGCTAGAGGCCGCTTCAGTTCAAGTGGAATTAATGATATTAATCCACAGCTTACTCTTGACTGAACCCGTAGGGTCACACAAATAGTACGTAAACGGATCAAGTATTTAATGGCATTAAATACTCCATCTATGGATATTCGGAATCGACGGATCTTGGTTTCAGTGGGAGCTGAGATCGTCACAGGCTAGAAATGAATACTCCGGAAACAATGATATTGCCGGAAACGGAAATATGGATCGTATCGGAAAATATTATTATTATCCAAGTCGTAGATGTTGTCGGAAACGGAAACATGGTACGTATCGGAAAATATTATCGGAAATAGAAATATTGCCGGAATCGGAAATATTGCCGGAAACGGAAATATTGTCAGAATCGGAAATATTATCGGAATCGGAAAATAATTCCGGAAACGGAAATATTAAATATTTGTTCGAAACGGAAATTGATTCCGGAATCGGAAATATTGAATATTGTTCGTATCGGAAATGAATTCCGGAATCGGGAAATTAATCGGAAGCGTATCGTACGAATTAGCATCGGACGAGGCCTGCCAGACGAAGGCCCAGCACGAAGCCGGGCCATCGCCCAGCAAGCCAGCGCGCCACAAACGCACCAGCCAAGGCTGCGCCAGGCCAACCGCAAGGCAGGCCCAGCGCGCGCCAAGGCTACGGCAGCGTGTGGGCTTGCGGCAGTGGGCTGCGAGCTCGCGGGCTGCGCGCGCGCGCATGGCGCCCCTCGTGGGCTGTTGTGCGTGCGTGTGTGCTTGTGTGCTACTCGAATCCTAAAGCTACTGGGATTTGTCATATGATTAAATCTAATCCTAAAAGATTTAGTTTATATAATTAGAATCCTAGTAGGATTATAATTAAATAAATTAGTATCCTAATAGGATTCCAAATCCTTTTCCATAACTCTATAAATAGGTGCCTAGGGTCACATATTTACATAGAGCATTCAAGTATTCAAAGTGAGTTTTTGAGAGCAAAATTCAGTCATACAATTGCCTATAAAGTGCCGAAAATTCTAAGTACCTTAAGGGCGAATTTAGTTGGTCAATCTTAAGGCAGATCCGGACGTGCTGTGGACTATCTACGGAGGGACGACACTTGGAGTCCTAAAGACTTGTTCTTGTTCGGTTCGGGCGCAGCTAGGGAGGGCACGCAACAAAGAGTATGCATCTAAACTATGCTAAATGATTATGTGTAAATAATATGTTTTCCTGGCTTTATGGTTTTTCCGCATGATTTATGAATTGTCATATGTATCATAACCTAACAGTGGTATCACGAGCCTCTTATTATTTTCATAATCTAAAATTGCATGAACATGGTTAAATATTACAAATTTGCAAGAATTAAAAGGGGTGATTAATTTTCGTAATTGTTAATTAATTGCAAATTGCGTTTATTTAATTATACGTACGCAATTTTTCGGCAGTTTCTTCGTTACTCATCCAAATCGAGTGATTTTTGTGTCAATTCCGCATGTAAAAGGCATTCTAAAATTTTGACAAAAACAGTATTTTTCTGCCGAACCCAGAATTCTCAAATTCGAAGCCTAACTATGACTTTTCGGAGGTTTTAGTTTTTCGAATGCAAAATTTCGTAAATTTAAGATGTTAAATTAAATATTTGCGATTCTTGTTGATAAATCTTTAATTTTTGATTGACCTACTGTATATGTTTAACAAGTTTGAATGCCTAGCCTTGTTAATTATGCAATCTAATTTGTAATTATGATTAATTTGTTGAAAATTAGAATAATTTAGAATTAATTTGATTTTCATAATTAATTATAATTTAATTAGATACCTATGATTAAAAACCACCATAAAAATTGTAAATTTATGTTAAATTTTAAATTTTTATGACCTAGACTTGATTCCATGTTAATCGGAAATCAATTGAATAATAAATTTTCGATTTTTCGCCCTAAAATTATGAAATTAATATTATTTATTAATTTGTCATTAATTTTAAATATAAATTTTTTAAATTTTATGCGATTCGCTCATATAACTTGCACGCACAAAGCAATGGACGCTACGTGTTACCCTTAAGGGGTGTTGTATAGTGCGGGCATGTGACGACGAGCAAGGGAGCTCGTCGCCCATGCGGCACGAATGCAATGAGCAAGGCCATGGTGCACGAGCACAAGGCAGCAGCCCTGCCTTGTGTCGTGGGCTGTGAGCAATGGACGAATGGGCGAGGGCGAAAGCAAGGCACATCAGTCGCGTGTGGGCAGCAAGCGAGCTGCGCCACAGCGCGCACTGCCTCGCGCAAGCGTGCGGAGCCTCGCGCGCAGCGAGCGCAAGCTCGCGTGCCACGAGTGCTACGCCCAGCGTCGATGCCTTGCGCAGCAAGCGAGGCTCGCAGGATCGAGCGCTGGCAAGCGCGCGCAGCGAGCAATGGCTCGCATGAAGCGAGCGCTGGCAAGCGCGCGCAGCGAGCAATGGCTCGCATGAAGCGAGCGCTGGCGAGCGAGCGCAGCGAGCGATGGCTCGCGTGCATCGAGTGCTGGCGCGCGCAGCGAGCACCAGCTCGCGTGATGCCTTGCGATGGTGAGCAGCAGCGATGCGAGGCAGCGCATGGGCTGCGCGCACATGGCCAGCGATGGCTGTATGCGTGTGGCCCATGGGCGTGCGTTGCGTGGGGTTGTTGCGTTGCGATTGGATCGTTTTGAAATTTTAATTTGAAATTTTCAGTTTACGTAATTTTACTTAATTTTAAAATTAATAATTTAAATTATTTTCTTGGATTTTAATTTTGAATATTGTAATTATAATAAATTTTATTTATTCTAATTATTTTACTAAAATTAAAATCATGAATTAATTTAAATACGACTGAAATTAAATTAAACTTTTTGGATTCAATTATAAATTTATATGAGCTTTAAATTTTAATTAAATTTGTATGTTTCCGGTTAGACTAGAAATACATTTTTATGTTTAAAATTAGTAAAGCATATGAATTTATTGGTTTAAGTGGGAGCCCTTTTAGTCATAAACTCTTGATTAGGTCTACAAATCCTTAAGGTTAAAACAACTTGATTAGAATTAATAAGGACTGAATAATTGGTAGATTATTGGTGCCCTTGATTAATTGCTGCAAATGTTTACGTGATGCATAATGTGTTTTACTAACCAGCTATGTGGGCCATTCATGATAATGAATGGGTGAATGGTATATATTGTATATGTACTGTTTTGCAGGTTATGAAGTGACTAGTATGGCCCAAATAGGATAGAAAATATGGTCTGCGTACCATTAATTTGAATGTAATTGGTCTAAAGTACCAAAGTTGTTTTTCAATTCAAATATGGTCTGCGTACCATCAAATAGTTGTAATTAGTTTTAATTATAGCTTATCCTATTTGAAGAAAATGGTGCCTCCCACGGAGATTTTCAAGACGGACTTTGAAGTTAAAGCTTCAAGATGAAGTCGGGCCATACTAGATCACATTTATCTTATGCATGTTTTAAGTTATTTATTGCTTTTAAATATGTCTTTAAATGCATGAGATCAAAAGCTTGATTATGTTGCATGATTAAGGATTTTAGTTCACTTAAAATCTAACCAACATAGTAAGAGCCTTAAGTTCCAAACTTAAAAATTGAGTTAAAAGGTGCCATGCCAAAATATACACTTGCTTGGATATCCTTTACATCAATCTAGTAATAGTTTTCGCTCAGCGAGGTGTTACTTATTGGTCCTAAAGGGGCAAGGTACACAAATAATTGTGAGTACATGTTAGTTTTGGTGAAACTCAACGATATAAGTAAGGAGTCCTTTTATGTCGTGGCAAAATAGATAGGTTTACCTAATAAGTTCTTAGACGTACCTATCAACCAAGAATAGTTTCTAGACTATTAGCAAAAGGCTTTTGCTTACCTAAGATGTTTTAGGATTAAGTCGACAAACTGTGCTTAGTTCTTCAATGATTTTAGGATCTTGGAATCATTTTATTCACACCTGCCGGAACACATAACTTGAATAAAATGCTTAATAAACATTGAATTATGCATGTATGCTAGAATTTAAGTTTATTAAGAGAAACTGTGAATGGTTATCTATTTGTTTATTCTTTTCAATTGTAGTTTTAAATATGGCAAACAACAATTCATTCAATATTCGATCAATTCTCGAAAAGGAGAAGTTGAACGGGAAGAACTTCCTTGACTGGCAAAGGAACTTGCAAATAGTTCTTATGCAGGAAGAAAAGGAGTATGTCCTAGAAGAGGCGATGCCCGAAGCCGCAGGCGACGGGGTCACTCAGGCAGCCCTCAATCGTTGGATTGATGCCAACAAGGATGTGAAATGTCTAATGCTCGCCACCATGAGTGCGGATCTGCAGAAAACGTTCATCAACTCAGATGCTTTCACAATCATCAGTGAGTTGAAGAACATGTTCCAAGATCTGGCTCGAGTCGAAAGATTCGAGACTCATAGGCAAATTCTTGAGACCAAGCTTAAGAAAGGCGAGCCCGTAAGTCCACATGTTCTCAAAATGATTGGACTCATTGAGAATATGAGTCGGCTGGATCAGCAATTTTCTCAGGAAATGGCTATAGACACCATCCTCCATTCTCTTCATAGCGGGTATGATCAGTTCAAACTGAACTACAGTATGAATAGTCTGGACAAAACGCTCACTGAGCTTCACGGTATGCTGAAGACCGCTGAAAAGACGCTCAAAAGTGATAAGCAGGATGTGCTTATGGTGCGTGGGGGCAAGTTCAAGAAATCTGGAAAGAAGAGGAATGCTAAGAAAGGTGGCAACAAGGCCAGGCCAACTAAGCAAACTGGCGCCAAATCTGTAAAGAGGAAGGTCAGTCAACCCACTTCTGAATCCGAATGCTTCTACTGCAAGAAGAAGGGGCATTGGAAGAGAGATTGCTTGAAGCTAAAGGAAGATCAGAAGAACGGAACAGTCGTTCCATCTTCAGGTATTTTCGTTATAGACTGTATACTTGCTAATTCAACTTCTTGGGTATTAGATACAGGTTATGGCTCACACTTATGTTCCAATCCACAGGGACTAAAAAGAAGTAGAAAGTTAAGCAAGGGTGAAGTCGACCTACGAGTGGGAAATGGAGCACGGATTGATGCATTAGCTGTAGGAACTTACTATTTGTCGTTGCCCTCCGGGCTAGTTTTGGAACTGGAAGAATGTTTCCATGTTCCAAGTCTTACTAAAAACATCATTTCAGTTTCTTGCTTAGATGCTAAGGGATTTTCCTTTTTAATAAAAGACAATAGTTGTTCGTTTTATTTTAAAGAGATGTTTTATGGATCTGCTAGATTAGTCAATGGACTTTATTTATTAGATCACGACAAACAAGTATATAACATAAATACCAAAAGGGCCAAAAAGGATGATTCAGATCTCACCTATCTGTGGCATTGTCGATTAGGCCATATAAACTTGAAACGCTTAGAAAGACTTCAAAAGGAAGGAATTCTAGAACCATTTGACTTAGAGGATTATGGTAAATGCGAATCATGTTTACTTGGCAAAATGACAAAGCAACCTTTCTCTAAAGTTGGAGAAAGAGCAAATGAACTATTGGGTTTAATCCATACAGATGTATGTGGACCAATGAGTACAAATGCTAGAGGTGGTTTCAGCTACTTTATCACTTTCACTGATGACTTCAGTAGATATGGTTATGTCTACCTAATGAAGCATAAGTCTGAATCCTTTGACAAATTCAAGGAATTTCAAAGTGAAGTAGAGAATCAATTAGGCAAGAAGATTAAGGCACTGCGGTCTGATAGAGGCGGTGAATATCTGAGCTATGAATTTGATGACCATCTGAAAGAATGTGGAATTCTATCAGAATTGACTCCTCCTGGAACACCACAATGGAACGGTGTGTCGGAACGGAGGAACAGAACCTTGTTAGACATGGTCAGGTCAATGATGGGTCAGGCCAAACTTCCATTAGAATTTTGGGGACATGCACTAAATACAGCTGCACTCACTATAAATAGAGCTCCGTCTAAAGCTGTCGAAAAGACTCCATATGAATTATGGTTTGGAAAGCCTCCAAATGTGTCTTTTCTGAAGACTTGGGGATGTGAAGTATACGTCAAACGATTGATTTCAGACAAACTTCATCCAAAATCTGACAAATGTATCCTTGTGGGCTATCCAAAGGAAACAAAGGGGTATTACTTCTACAATACATCTGAGAACAAGGTGTTTGTTGCTCGAGATGGTGTCTTTTTGGAGAAAGATCACATTTCCAAAATGACAAGTGGGAGAAAAGTAGACCTCGAAGAAATTCGAGTCGAACAACAAACTCTAGAGAATGCTCAAGATGACATTCAGGATGAAACTCAGAGATCTTTAGAAGAATCTGGTGAGAATCATGGTCAAACTAGAAATGTTACCCCGCGTAGATCGCAAAGATATAGATCTCAACCGGAAAGGTACTTAGGTATTTTGACGAACGAGAGCTATGACGTTCTATTACTTGAAAGTGATGAACTTGCGACTTACAAACAAGCTATGACGAGCCCTAGCTCCAAGCAATGGCAAGAAGCCATGCAATCTGAATTAGACTCCATGTCTGAAAACCAAGTATGGGATTTGGTCGATTTGCCAGATGGCTACCAAGCCATTGGAAGCAAATGGGTTTTCAAAGTGAAAAAGGACAAAGATGGGAAACTTGAAGTTTTCAAAGCTAGATTGGTTGCAAAAGGTTACAGGCAAGTCCACGGTGTGGATTACGATGAAATCTTTTCACCAGTTGCAATGCTAAAGTCTATTCGGATAATGTTAGCAATCGCTGCATATTACGATTACGAAATATGGCAGATGGATGTCAAAACTGCTTTCTTAAACGGCGTTTTAACAGAAACTGTGTTTATGACACAGCCTGAAGGTTTTGAGGATCCAAAGAATGCTAAAAAGGTATGCAAGCTAAAGAAGTCAATCTACGGATTGAAGCAGGCATCCAGGAGCTGGAATATACGTTTTGATGAAGCAGTCAGTGACTTTGGTTTCATCAAGAACGCAGACGAATCTTGTGTATACAAGAAGGTCAGTGGGAGCAAAATTGCTTTCCTAGTATTATATGTCGACGACATATTACTTATCGGAAATGACATTCCTATGTTGAACTCTGTCAAGATTTGGCTTGGGAAATGTTTTTCGATGAAAGATATAGGAGAAGCACAGTACATATTGGGCATCAAGATTTACAGAGATAGATCTAAAAGGATGATTGGACTTAGTCAAAGCACTTATATCAATAAGGTGCTTGATAGGTTCAAGATGGCGGACTCCAAGCGAGGCTACCTACCCATGTCTCATTGAATGACTCTAATCAAGAATCAGTGCCCAAAAACACTTGATGAGCGTAGACGAATGAATGGGATTCCATATGCATCATTGATTGGTTCAATAATGTATGCTATGATATGTACACGCCCGGATGTTGCGTACGCACTCAATGCTACGAGCAAATACCAGTCAGACCCACGAGAGGCGCATTGGACTGCTGCCAAGAATATTCTGAAGTACCTGAAAAGGCACAAAGATGACTTCCTGGTCTATGGTGGAGATGATGAATTAATTGTTAAAGGCTATACGGACGCAAGTTTCCAAACCGACAAAGATGATTTCAGATCACAGTCTGGGTTTGTCTTCTGCCTCAACGGAGGAGCAGTAAGCTGGAAAAGTGCTAAGCAAAGCACCATTGCGGATTCTACAACTGAAGCGGAGTACATTGCTGCACATGAAGCAGCAAAGGAAGCTATATGGCTAAGGAAGTTCATAGGTGAACTTGGTGTAGTCCCCTCCATTAAAGGACCAATAGCCCTGTATTGTGATAATAATGGAGCTATTGCACAGGCAAAGGAGCCTAGACACCACCAGAGAGTCAAGCATGTACTTCGTAGATTTCATCTTCTACGAGAGTTCGTTGAAACAAAATAAGTCGAGATAAACAAGATTGGAACTGATGACAACATATCAGATCCATTGACTAAACCTCTGCCGCAGGCGAAGCATGCACAACTCGCACACTGCAGCTATGGGAATCAAGCATATTGGAGAATGGCTTTGATGACCCTGTTTAATGTTTTAAAGGTTTAGAGTTTAAATCTTTGTAAAACATTATTGGTTAATCATTCACGATAAATGAAAAGAATTCATTTTTCCATTTAATTTGTGGTTTATTAAATGATGAGTCCCTTCAATTTGACGATATATTCAAGATAGACTGTCAGGACCAGTCCTGTGACTAAGAAATGTCTATCAAGTGAACTTGAATGTCAAAGGTTGAAAATGGTCCCTAGTCGGAGTTTTCTATAAAATTGGACGCATAGAAAACGTTAGACGACTAGAATGCAAGATGACTAGTAGTTCTGTTTCTTGAACTATGTGGACATGGCAATGTCATAATCATTTGCATAGATACTTACTTTGGGAAGACTAGTATCGGACAAGACCTATGAAACTTTACTGTAAGAGATGAAAATCTGTCATAAGTAAATTTCATTAAAATTATTAGACACTAAATCCTCAATACCTGAGTGATTTGAGATTACTTGTTTGAGAACTGGTTGCTTTGACGTTGACCAACCGTCGCACCGTAAAAGGAGGCTATAAAGGCAACGCTCAAGTAATCACCTATCAAACGAAGTCTAATCTCAAGATCGCAAGATTGGGATTGTCCTCCCATAAATCGGGATGAGATGCTTAAAAGTTGTACAAGGCCACTCGGAGAGCTAGAAACTGTGAAATGCATGGCCGTGCTCGGATGAATCATAGGCTATGATTATCTGTTTATTTGATCAGTTGAACTCTGAAACCGAGAAACACCTCTGGACATAATAAGGATGACAACTCTTACCTTATGTTCAAGAGCAAGCATCGAGCGACAAAGGAATTAGGAAATGCACACTTGTCCCTAAGGACAAGTGGGAGACTGAAGGAAATAATGCCCTTGGTCCAAGTATGCATTCAATGTTAAGTCTAATATATGCGGTTCAGTATTAATTAACAAGTTAATAATTCAGTGAGATCAAGTGAGCTAAATGCCTAGCTAGAGGCCGCTTCAGTTCAAGTGGAATTAATGATATTAATCCACAACTTACTCTTGACTGAACCCGTAGGGTCACACAAATAGTACGTAAACGGATCAAGTATTTAATGGCATTAAATACTCCATCTATGGATATTCGGAATCGACGGATCTTGGTTTCAGTGGGAGCTGAGATCGTCACAGGCAAGAAATGAATACTCCGGAAACGATGATATTGCCGGAAACGGAAATATGGATCGTATCGGAAAATATTATTATTATCCAAGTCGTAAATGTTGCCGAAAACGAAAACATGGTACGTATCGGAAAATAATATCGGAAATGGAAATATTGCCGGAATCGGAAATATTGCCGGAAACAGAAATATTGTCAGAATCAGAAATATTATCGGAATCGGAAAATAATTCCGGAAACGGAAATATTAAATATTTGTTCGAAACGGAAATTGATTCCGGAATCGGAAATATTGAATATTGTTCGTATCGGAAATGAATTCCGGAATCGGGAAATTAATCGGAAGCGTATCGTACGAATTAGCATCGGACGAGGCCTACCAGACGAAGGCCCAGCACGAAGCCGGGCCATCGCCCAGCAAGCCAGCGCGCCACAAACGCACCAGCCAAGGCTGCGCCAGGCCCACCGCAAGGCAGGCCCAGCGCGCGCCAAGGCTACGGCAGCGTGTGGGCTTGCGGCAGTGGGCTGCGAGCTCGCGGGCTACGCGCGCGCGCATGGCGCCCCTCGTGGGCTGTTGTGCGTGCGTGTGTGTTTGTGTGCTACTCGAATCCTAAAGCTGCCGGGATTTGTCATATGATTAAATCTAATCCTAAAAGATTTAGTTTATTTAATTAGAATCCTAGTAGGATTATAATTAAATAAATTAGTATCCTAATAGGATTCCAAATCCTTTTCCATAACTCTATAAATAGGTGCCTAGGGTCACATATTTACATAGAGCATTCAAGTATTCAAAGTGAGTTTTTGAGAGCAAAATTCAGTCATACAATTGCCTATAAAGTGCCGAAAATTCTAAGTACCTTAAGGGCGATTCTAGTTGGTCAATCTTAAGGCGGATCCAGACGTGCTGTGGACTATCTACGGAGGGACGACACTTGGAGTCCTAAAGACTTGTTCTTGTTCGGTTCGGGCGCAGCTAGGGAGGGCACGCAACAAAGAGTATGCATCTAAACTATGCTAAATGATTATGTGTAAATAATATGTTTTCCTGGCTTTATGGTTTTTCCGCATGATTTATGAATTGTCATATGTATCATAACCTAACAAGACTTATCGTTCGGTTCTTTGCTATCGGTTGGGTATTCCGTTGTTCTCTGATTCGACGCCGTGTTCTGCTTGCTCTCGGGTTTTCGACGGGGACATTTATGGGGATCATGCCGTGTCTTGTGCTGGGATTGTGGGTATCAAACAACGACATAATGTTGTTCGTGATACCCTTTTGGATATTTGCTATCGGTCGGGGATTTCTGCTCGCAAGGAGGTTGATGTTGGGCTGACTAGTGAGAGCGATGGAGCTCTTCGTCCTGCAGATATATTGCTTTACTCATGGGATGGCGGTCTAGATGTGTGTGTTGACTTGACTGGGTCTTCCCCTATGACGCAATCTGGGTTGTCAGGCTTCATTCCGGGTCGGGTTGTGGCGGTTGCAGCACAGCGGAAGCAGGATAAGTATGCGGCACGTTGTAGGGCTTTGGGTTACGGTTTATTTCCTTTTTCCTTCTCTTCTTTTGGGGAATTAGAGAAAGGGGCTGTTTCTTTGCTGAAGCGGGTTCAGACGTACTCCAGGGCTCAGGACATTGGGGCACGGGCAGCTGCCCACATTTTCAGCAGGATCGGGTTCGCCATAGCTAGAGGAGTGGGGGCCCATATTGTATCTCGGCTCCCCACCAACTTCTTGTAGTTTACTTGATCTTTGTAGCTTGTTAAGCTTGTAACGTTTTGGTGGTTTCCCATAATAATAATAATAATAATAATAATAACAATCGTTATTATTACTAATAATTGTTGTGTAGACTATATTACTCGTATCATTTTCAAAAACATTCACATCGTTGTATAGGCCAGCATAGCATGTGCGTTATATGCATGGGTTCTTAAATGTGATGGCAATATAACTATTCCTACTCACGAGTGTCTAACCAAAAATATAATCATAAATTCATAACACAGACGATGGAGGAGATTGATCTTTAGAATAAACTCATGGACGAAAATATGATATTGAAGAAGTGGCCTTAATATTGCAAATTGTGCAATTGCGTCCTAGTAGACATGAATGCATAATTTTATTAGCTAACTAGATTAGGTCCCGTGCATGCATGAACATTTAAAAATTACTAGATTTAAGCCCGTGCGATGCACGGGTTAATTTTTGTTTGTGTTAAATTATACTTCTATGATTCTTTATTTTTTGTAACATATTAAATAGGCTGGTCTTGTGCGTACCCGCACAACTGCACCCGATCGCTTAAGTATAAGCCCGTACAAATTAATTAAGAATATGTTTATATAAAGGTTTACTCTTATATTTTTGTAATATCATCACGTTAAATGGAGTATTGTTATTTTTATTATCTTCCAATAAATTATGTAGGTACGAATCTAAAGTTTAATAATTTTCTATTTTCAATTTGATTAACTAAAATAATACTCCATAAAATTTAATAGTCTTACACTACAAGAAAAAGGCAAATTTCCGACCGCCAAAAATAGTCGCAAAAAGAGCGTTTTTGGTCGGAAAAAAGTTTACCGACTAAAAATAGTCGGAAAAGGGTTGTCGGTGATGTTCTGGTCGGAATTTGGCAAAATTCCGACTAAAAAGTAGTCGGAAAAAACTTACGACTACTTTTCCGACTATAAATAGTCGGAAAATTACCGACCACTACATTAGTCGGAAAATTAACGACTACTACTTCAGTCGGAATATTACCGACTAAAAAAGTGGTAGGTAATTTTCCGACTAAAAGTTGTAGTCGGAATATTAACGACTACTTTTCTAGTCGGTAATTTCCGACCACTTTGTTGGTCGACAATTTTCCGACTAAAATAGTAGTCGCTAAAATAATTTTTAAAAATAAAAAAAAAAGCTGAAACCAGTAACTTGAATGTCCAGTTACTGGTTTTCAGTTTGACAATTCCGATTTCACACCGAACAAAAATGCAGATTTATCAAAACAAATAAAAATAACAATCAAAACAACTTTTCATATTATTAACCCACAAAGAAAATGAAACCCAAACTTATATATTCAAGAGTTATTACAACAATACTTGTACCAACAAGTTAGATCTAATAGAGTCGAAAAAATTATAATACTTAATCTAATCTAAAACGAAAATTACAAAACAAGATTTTGCTCCTCACTCCAAATATTTGCTTGAGATCTTCCATCCCCTACAACCATGCAAATAAAAATATATTACGAAATATCATATTAAATAAAGAAATTAAATATGAAGAACGAAAATTAAATTAGAAAAACGAAATTAGTTTAAAAACGGAAATAAAAAAACGAAAATTAAATTCAAAAACGAAAATCAAAAAATTAAAATAAGAAAATTAAATAAGAAAAACGAAATCAGATAAAAAAACGGAAAAAAAACGAAAACTAAATAAGAAAAACGAATCATTTTCATAAACGAAAATCAAATTTAAAAACTAAATCGAATTCAATAACGAAAATAAAATTTAAGAAAACGAGATCAGATTAACAAAACGAAAAGCAAATTTGAGACGAAAATCAAATTTGAAACGAAAAACAAATTAAAATTAAACAAGAAATCAAAATCAAATCTTAACTCAAATTAAATCCAAAAAAATACAAATTTCATGACGAAAATTTGACGAAAAAAGATTAGAAAAACCAAATTAAAAAAAAAACTCACCAATTTTGATGATCATCTACGGTGTCGATGATGATAAAAGGAGGTTGATGATGAAGGAGATCGGTGAGGTGATGATGATCTGAAGAAGAGAGGATTGGGAGATATACGTTGCATAGAATTAGAAAGGAGAGAGTTGGAAAAGGGGGAAACGGCGTGAAGAGGGAGGAGAGAGAGAGAGGAGATGAGAGTAGGTTAGGGTTTTTGTGGTTGTGTGATGATGCGTGAAATACTGAAATTCTAAAGCCCAAAGCCCAAATCTCTAAAAGAGTACAGTAACGACTACTTTATTTGTTTTAATTAAAAGAAAATCACCGACTACTAAATTAGTCGGTATTTATTGAAATTTCCGACTAACTTAGTAGTCGGTAATAAATTTTATTATTTTTAAAATAATACCGACTACTAAATTAGTCGGTATTCATTGAAATTTCCGACTAATTTAGTAGTCGGTAATAACTTTTAATATTTAGAAAAATGTTGGAATTTTTTTTGGGCCGATATTTTATCGACTACTTTTTTAGTCGTTAAATTAACGACCAACATCAAAGTAGTCGGTAAAACTCTATTTTAACGACCAACTTCAAAGTAGTCGGTAAATTCCGACTACATTAGGTAGTCGGTAAAATTATTTGGTCGGTAAAAGTAGTCGGTAAGTTTTTTTGAAAATTTGTTTTGGTCAACTTTATTCACGACTACTAAGTAGTCGTAGTTTACCTGTAAAGTAGTCGTAAATTACCGACCACAAAATGTTAGTCGGTAAAAATTGAATTTAACGACTACCTATTATTTAGTCGGTAAAATTTAATTTTGGCGACTACTTTTTATACGGTCGAAAATTTCGGTCGTAAAATCACCGCTTTCTTGTAGTGTTAATACTTATCTTAAAACTATTACCCAAAACTCACGAATAGGTATCTTTAAAAAGTTAAATATTTTTCTTTTAAAAAAAAAAAGAATGGGCAAGTTTTTTACACTGTTTTGTATTATCCAAAGATTAAACAAAATAAACAAACTATTCATAATATTAATTGCTCTTTACATTAAAAAAAAAATAAATGTATTTATTATTTGTTCTTTCTCATTCACCAATCCAATAACCCAAAGTACTCCTAAAAGAGAGTAAAGGTTCTTGGTGTTTAGTAGAAGAGATTAATGGTTTCTCCACCATCACGGAAGCTTCCCCGAACCAAACATAAGCAAACTTAGGAGTAGAAAGTGGTATGGGATTTGCTATATATATGTGCCAAAGATAAAAAAAGAATACGCAAAACTGAATGTGAACTAATGAATACCAAGTTAAAAAAAGTTTAACATCTATCCAGTTGGAAGCATCAAAGGTTCAGCACTATTTTCCACAGCATTCATCTCAAACTGATCGAGGCTTTACGCTTTACAGAGAACACAAACATCTTGGATTTATACAATATAAATTGTATGGTACTCCTCATTGACGTAGTCCATTGCGATTCTATCTTTTACGTTTAGTGATTATCTTTTAAGTTGTTTATAATGGATTGTAATTTTATCATTTCTAAATGTTTTATCATTATTTATCATTTAAAAATAAAATTAATATCTGATTATGTGACTGGACAATCCTATGTGGACGCTCCAGAATCTCTTGAAAAAACTCCCCTTTATATATATATATTAGATTATTTGACCATCTTTTTTAACAAAATATTTATCTGAAAAAGTATTTATCTCCTAAATCTATTGCATAATTAATAAATTTTCGAATGTACTCATTTTATCATACTCCGTATAATATACTACCTCTGTTCCTACACGTTTTTTACGCATTGAAATATGTGTCCAAAGTATGAAAACTTTGACCGTATAAATATATACCCCCTCCGTCCCAGAATAGTATATCAAAACGTTGTCATGTAAGATCTTGTTAGATTGGTCTTAGTATGTATTTTCGGAATACACCTTTTATAATTTTTTCACATACGGAATTGGATACATCAGTGGTTAAATGTTGCATTGGAGTCGGTGCAGATAGTAAGCGTAAAGAACATTAAGGAACGGTGGTAGTACAATTTTCTTCCCTACTACGTATTATATACATTATGTGTTTAATATGATGATTTGACCAAAATATTTGATATGCTTAATATGATATTTTGACATAAATATTGAGTAAAATATTTTCTATTATTGATATGACGACGATGTAACTTAAATATTAACTAAATTGTCTAATAATGTCATATTCCATAATCTTATTATTTTTTCTATATATAAACATTTCTACAAAGGAGAGAAAATAAAAAGAAGAATAAAATAGACATATTTTGTTTTTGCAGAAATTTTTTACACAGAAAGTGACATGTATAATTCTTGATGTTTGTTTTAGTACATTGTAATAGATTAATCAGAGCCAAAAGATAGGGTATACTAGTATTTATTGAATCACAATTCACAAATGATTCAACATATTTCCATTGATTCTTTAGGTTGACAACCTTTATAGCTGTTTGAAAAATTAAAGACGTTCAGAAAAATGTCTTATATGCATTTAATAAATTTGAGAAATTTAATATCATTATTTAAAAATTTTATGAAACATAAATTTTTTATTACAATTATAATAAAAGTATTACCAATTCTAAGGGTTAATTAATAACCGACTCTTTAAGCAGTCAGTATTTTACCGATCGCTTAAACTGCCGTCTGTCAGAAATTTACCGACTGTCCAATCAGTCATTAAATTACCAATTGTTTAAGCGGTCGGTATGCCCAAAGGTAAAGTTTACTGACTACCCAAGCGATCGACATTTGCCCAAATTCAGACCCCGCATTCACTGTCCACCCTTTACCGACCGTCAACGGTCGGTAAATCGATTATCGATTGTTTTACCGACCGTATTAGACCGCCGACAACAAGGCATTTTCTTGTGGTGATTATGAATATTGTTCCACTGTGCTAGTTTTGTTAGGAATGTTATGTTATGTAAAAAATAGGCCAGGATTCTAATATTTGTTTTACAAGTCAACGACGCATGGAAAAAGAGAAATAATTGAGCAGATATGGGACGAGTATTAGACCACTCTGGTGTGTGTGTTGGTGTGTATGTGGGGATATGTTAGGTTTTTTAAGGGGTTGCAACTATGGTTTGACGTACTCAACTTTTCGAGCGGAAGCGTTCGCCTGTTTGTATGGTGTGGAATAGGCTTTAGTGCAGTCTATTGATTCAATTTCGATCTACACAGACTCTTCAAACTTGGTTCATAATCTTCGGATAGCCTCCACTACAAATACTTAAGCCAAATGCCTCAATACCAAGATGGAACGTGACCAAATGCAAACAAGCTCATGATATGACGCGTAAAGAAGCTGGTGTGCTCTTAGTTTTGTTTCCATGTCCCACTCCCCCCTTTTAATGTACTTTCGCTTGTTAATTCATGTATGTTTCTAAGATGTTAAAAAAAAATTGTTATGTTTTTTTGTTGAAAAGCAATGGGCGAATTTCAATTATTTCAACACATTGTTTCATGTTGAGCTAGAGTTACTTATTTTTAAAAAAGATATTACTCCGTAATATTTAAGTCGTAAATGAGTGGAGTTGAGTTTTTTCTTTTCTTTTCCCCATTAGTTTAAAGAAGTGGAGTTGAGTAGTAAACACTACACATTATGCATTACTGAAGGTGGATACTATAAGCAACTCAAATTTGAGACGGATTTCTAAAATTTCGTCTCTAAATTAAAATTGAGATGTAATTGTATGTGGAATTTCAAAATTTTCATCTCAAATTTGTAGTGGATTTGACAAAAATCAGGTCTCAAAAATTTTGAGACGCCTTCTATAGACGCCCTATTTTCATCTCAAGTCTGTCTCTAATCATTATTATTTAGACTTTTATCAGTCTCTATAAAATGATTAGTTTGTAGTGAAAGTGGAGTTAAGTTTGATAAAATTTACAAAGTACAAAGCTTAATACGGAGTATATATGAACGATCTTTTAAATTCTTAGTTCGTTAGTCCACTACCCAACTAGACAAGGCTAATTTCCAGCACTAAGTGTGAATTCATTCACAAATTTAGGTTGCTTGTACATAATCTTTGATTAATTAATTTGGTCCCAAACGTAGTACACAATTGCACGCGGATTTACAGTTCAAAAGTGGAAATTTTAGGCAGATGACCAACCCCTTTTTAATGCTTCAAGAAAATAAAAATACAAAAATCAACATTTTCTTGACTTAATTAATTAATTAATTGTTTAAAGTAGTTCTACCGAATGAAATATTTATTATGTGCTTAAACTTGAGCATTATGTAGTTTGATTCAAACCACAAAGCCGACAATTTGGTTGGTCGTGTGCATGGAATTGGATCGAGTACACTTATTACTTTAGTTAGCACTTAATTATCTAATTAATCCCCCTTTTTCAATTTTTTCGGTTTAGATGGCTTTCCCTTTTCCATTATTTGCCAAACATCTTTGGTCATTTATGTACACATGTATATTCTTGGAGGCTCACTACTATTTGGATTAGGGAGAAGATTAACCGCAGACATGTCTATGGTTTGAGTTGAGATAAGGGATATGTTTCAATTTAGGTTGAAAACCTAACTAGGATTGTACGTAGAGTGGTTAGAAATCTAATATGTTTCGATCCGCTTGTCTCTGGTTATTCTCTTATAAGATGTGTGGTATGTATACTAACAAAGAAACACAATCACAAATTTTATTTTGTTGTAATCGTTTATGTGTTTGGTAAATGACTTTGACTAATTGTTTTGACACTTTGTTTGATAAAGTTGTTTCACTACAAGAAATTGTACCATTAACGACGGGAAATTCCATCGCTAAAGGCCAATAATGGTTGATTAACGACGGGATTTTCTGTCGCAAACCCGTCATGAAAGGGGGTCATCATTAATGGAAAATTCCGTCGTAAAAGACATTTGCGACGGTTGTTTCTGTCTTTGTTTGGTTGTTAGCCCCATCGCAAAAAGTTTTTGCGACGGAATTTTTGACCCGTCGTTATTAGGTTGTCTTTAAAGATACAATTTCTTGTAGTGTTTATTGTACCTAATAGATGATTTTAACATGTTTTAGTAGTCAAATAAAAAGTAAACTATCCAACAAAAAAGTCAAATACAAACCTGTTCGGGGTGTCCTACCGGCATGCCAACATACCGGAAGGACTCCCAGAAGTAAAATCATCCAGGAGCTAAGTCGGATAACAAAGACAATTAGGTTTTACCGACAACTCCTTATATGCCCAGCCGACATATATCATCATCACGTGATCTGGGATCACCAAGAGGTCACCATCAGACAAGTCACTGTCCTACGACGTAGAGACTACTTGACCGCATAAGACAATTTGTCTATATAAGGAGGACTTCATTATTGCTACAAGGTACGAAATACTTAAACACACACCCTATTTACTACTTAGTTAACTCTTAACTACATTCAGTAATCTTACTTAAGCATCGGAGGGGGGAGCCTCGAACCACCCCCAAGGCTAGTTAATCCATTATGTTGTGCAGATCTCAATCAACGATTACAACAGAAGCTCATTGCGAGGGGGTCGAAAAACACAACGGGGCGCGTCTAAATGAGTGTACGACCCGCACGACTTTTCCCCTCTGGATGTGACAAAAATATTAAGTAAACAGGAACTAACTGTGGGCGTTAACCTCTTTTTACTAGTCTATAGGAGTCGCCAATCAGTTTAAGAAAATTGACAAAACCGGGTTATCGTGATATGCCTGGAGTGCAAACATATGTGACTCACAACGGCCATAGGTTCCCTTGCATAATTGAGTTTATGTAACACCCAAAAAGTGTTACTATAGACAATAGGTAACACTTTAGTGGGTGATACATCCTCCCATGTTCCCTAGCTAAGGTCTTATGTAACACTTTGTGTAAGAAAGTGTTACTATAGACCCTCTTATGTAACACTTTTTGATATCAATAATATCATTTTTAAAGTGTTACTTATTGTTTCTAACGTAACACTTACTTATCTTTAGTAACATTTTTCAATCATTTAGTAACACTTTATCCGATATTATGTATCACTTTTACAAAATAATGTAACACTTTGTTAGTTATTAGGTAACATTTTTCAATCATCTTTTGACATATAGTAACACTTTATTCGACATTATGTATCACTTTTTGCAAACTAATGTAACACCTTGTTAATTAATAGGTAACATTTTTCTTTTATAAATTATTATTATACTGTTGTTGTTATTATAATTACTACTAAAACTAATACTAATACTACTATTATTATGTAAATATGCTAACATTTTTTCATTTTTTTAAATATAAAATAATATTAACATGCACAACAACGTACCACGAACATATACGAAAGACATTAATTGAAAATTGATTTAATTTCATTCTTTCAAAAACATCCACAAACACCAACGTTTTTGTAGGGATAAACAATATAATACTCAGTACAAAAAAAAGTCAGCTTCGGACTCATGACCACCAAATTCTAAAACACAAAGAGAAAAATAACAGTCAGCAGTAGTTACAAACAGACATCAGCAGCAGCAGCAGCGACCAGTAACCAGCAGCAGCAAAAAAACAGCAGTAACAAACAAACACCAGAAACACAGCCTGCAATAGTAACAGCAGCAGCTAGTAGTAATAACAGCAGCTAGCAGTAACAGCAACTAGCGATAACAGCAGCTAGCGGTAACAGCAACAACACACATCAGACAACAAACAACAACAGTCATAGCAGGCAGCAAACAACAACAGTAAACAGACATCAGATTGCTCCAAAACTTTTCGATACCAGAAAAAAAAAGTTTATCTGAGTTGTCGATCTTGTATTATTTATCTCCCCAAACATTGGCAGCTACATATATGCAAACATGTTTCTTGTTGCATCATTACTTGCTAGTTGTTACTCTAATCCTTCAACTTGATCCATTGGATCCTACATATGTGTAAACGCATCATATATCAAACAACCAGAACAAAAAATGCAATAATTAATGCAAGATTGTTAGTTAGCGCTTTCTAAAAGAGAATATATTAACTATTACTTGATTTTTCTCTTGGTCAAAAGAGTGTACATTGCGAAAATGATATGTAAGTTCTGGATTAGATGACACATTTCTAAGTGATCGAGTCAAAGTATCCAACACTTCAGGATCAACTTGCTTGAGCATCTTCAATAATTATGCTACAATATCTTTCACAATTTGATCTTCATAGAGCTTTAAGAATTCATCGAGAATTATTGGTTTGCTGTTGTTTCCCTGATTGAACATATCCCCAGTTGCTTTTTTCTATGGCCTAAGTTATTTGGTTTATTCATTACTTCATAGTATGCAACATCTCCATCAATTTCACTTTGCATTTGGACCTCCTCCATCTTGTCCTATAATAAAAATATCACAAATAACTAACTAATTTGAGAACAATAATCATTTTCTAAAAATATGGAGACAACGAGACTTACAATGTTACTTTGGGTGGGCTCATAAGATGTTTTGTATGTTTCGCTTGCTTTCCATTTACGACTTTCTTTGTACACAAGTGCTAAGGATGACACATCTTAACTATATTTGCCATTGCTACTGAAGAGACACTTGTTGTGTCTTTAATGTTTGCGGGAATCTTCCCTCTCAATGCAAAAACCTGAAATAAAGTATTCATGGAAATCATTAAAAGGTACATGATTTTTTTTAGCAATTATGATTCACAAAAGTTGTCAGAAAAAGAAACCACCTTCTTTGAACGAGACCTCAAGTTTACACCGTTTTTCCTTATCTCATTTTCATCCTCTACACTTGAGTGGTTCAATTCACCCACTTCATCAGGTGTATACTCGTCAGTATCTTTATTCACCTTCTTCGTATGCATCTTACTTTTTTTCCGTTTGTTGTGATCCCTTCATTGACTGTCATTTCATAAGTCATTGATGTTACCCCCAAATCCTTCATTCTTATTCTATTTTCTTCTATCCTTGCCTGTCTAAGTTTCTCATAATCTGCCATCTGGATCTTGATTCCTACAAAGAAGAACACAAAAGACCTTAGACATAGAAACCAACTGCCAATATTATTTTTCTGAAATAGAAGCCAACTGCAAGGAATCAAGCTAGGCACTAAGAACTCTTCTAAAATGGACTAGTTATGTTTCTAAAAGAAAGCAAGTGTCTAAAAGAACAAGCAACACCGATGCAAACGTAATTTAACTAATAACCTGTAAATGTGAATCATTCAGATCTCTGTTCTGTAAACAATAATTTTTATTTCCTAGAAATGCTATGTGCAAGAAAAACCGAATTGAATAACTGATAACCTGTAAACGTGACACGGCAAAACGACTGGTATTAAGTAGCAACATTTTGCAAAATTCAGTCTCCAAAGCCACAACAAAGTTGGCTTCGGTAGAAACTCGTTACCTAACCAAGCAATCTGAGGTAATTTCCTTTCCCATACAAGAATTGAGGATTGCATTACTATACTCTTTTTCCAAATTTAGCCAACTTTTCTGTTAATAAATAAGCAACCAAGAAGACAAAAGATTGTACAGGAGATATGAAGCATATACATGTAAAGACAACAGGGGAAGAATGAATGTCAGTCCTCACATTTTATTCTAGATATATGAATCACAGGTTCTGGCCACTTTCTTACAGGCAAAGGGACTGTTCAGATGTCAATTTAAAGGTAATTTGCAGATAGGTATTTGAGGTGTTTCCCACTGTATCTGAATCCCAGGTTCTGGCCACTTTCTTACAGGAAATGACAGATTCGATTTAACAAAGCTGTCATATGCAGTATAACTAGTCTCTGCAATATCAACGCGGTATGCAATCTTTGACCCCCCCGGTTGTGTATGAGCAACAATGTAAACCACTGCACCTTTTACTCTTTCGATTTGTAATACCTAAAGCTATGTGTATTTATAACACAGACTGCTGCAAGTGCAATCCATAGATGATAGCCTCAAAGTAGAATTGTTACAGTTGAACTTCAAGATAGTATTACTCTCAGTAATGCTAAAAGTTAAGGTTTGATTCAGCCAGATACCTCTAGATCGTAAATCTTCTCTTGTACAACTGTTGCTGTAGAACTCTTGTGAACTGATCACAATAATATGTCTAATCGGGTCAAGCTTCAAACCACAAAGCTTTTTATTAAGTAAAATTGTAATCTAAACAAAGAAACTAACAAAGGGAGATAGTTCATCTTAAACTAATGCGCATAAAACAGAAGGAGAAATGAACCTACAGTAATAAACAAGAAAAAAAATATCCAACTTTTGCATTTCAATTTCTCTTGACACAGGGTAGCATAAAAAATCAAGGCGGTTGGGCATGAATGACGTTGTCTCAAAGCTATCATTAGTTAAAAATAAGATCCTTGGATCTCGTTTACAGCCGCAGAGGAGAATTCAAACAGGTAATGTTTTGATTACTTCTTGTCACTTACTGTCTTACTAGTGATCATAAGAAGAACTGCAGATTTGTTATTACAGCAATAGTATTATCCGTTGAATTTTGGTAAACATTTATCATGTTTTGAAGAATCATCTAATATATCCTTCTGAAATCAGTGTAATCTGTTTTTCCTCAACCAAAGGCTCCTTCTTATTAATCTCAATCATAGAGGCCTAGGAGGGTAAATCTTGCAACTGTGTTGAATAAAGGCTTGATGATAGATTTTTATTGGTCTGACATACTATGATTTTAGAAACGATACAACTCAGGTACTTGGTAGAGTTGAGTGGATCTTGATACATGTGATATGAATAATTTAAAAGGAAGTTGAGATAATAGGTCGATAATTTGGTACGTCAAAACAATCATCTTAAATTCCCCTCATGTGCCAAATGTTCTAGTCAAGAACTGTAGTTAAGCTATATATTTCAGTAGTTGAAATAGTAAAAAAAAAACCTGAAGAAAATCAATTTTTTTTTTGGAAATGGAAATCTGAATTGCTCCATACTTATAATGTGGAATGTCACTCAATCAGAGTACTTACGAATCTAGAACAGGCACGGGCATAGATTGCATCCCTGGAGCTAGGAGTTCCGATATCTTACCCCTAGAAGTAATTGAATCTCCAGTGGACCTTTTACTTTTTTCTGTGACCTCTTCCTGTTCTTCTTGGGGAAAGTTGCAGGAGTTTGGTTAGGATACTTTTTTTCAAAGCTATTAATTGAATATGCATTCTCCAAGGATGATTATTTTCTCGCAGTCAATTGGTGAATTCAGTGAGTTGGATGAATGTGAAAGTGTTAGTTTAGAAATCTAATAGAGTCCTAAACCTAATAAATGTATGTTATAGTTTCCTATATAAACCAATGATGTAACCAAGTTATGATTAAGCCATTAAGCTATATTATTGTCAATCAATATTATTCTCCTTAGTTAGTCATGGTATCAGAGCCAGACCCACATCTGGGACCTTACTGTACTTTATTCTGAGCCAACTGAACGGGTCCATGTGAGGGAGAGTGATAAAAGACACTCTGACCCATGAAACATCACATGTGACCCATATTGAAAAGGGACCTCACACGTGAGGGGAAGTGTTAAGATCTGACCCATGAGACATTACGTGTGAGAGTCCCACATTGATAAAAGAGAAGAGAGTTAAACACTTAATAAGGCCAAGGGGCTACTCCCCTTATAGCCATATGCTTTTAAGGTGGAACCTCATACGGTCTTGTTAAGTGGACTCTCTCTCTTGGTGACGGGTGCTGCCCAGACCCGTATTTAACATGGTATCAGAGCCAGACCCACATCTGGGACCTTACTGTACTTTATTCTGGGCCAACTGAACGGGTTCCATGTGAGGGGGAGTGATAAAAGACACTCTGACCCATGAAACATCACATGTGACCCATATTGAAAAGGGACCTCTAGGGATGGAAATGGGTGGGATTTGGATCGGGTGGAGCATCACCTGCATCCATCCGCTCCACCCGGTCCATCCGTCACCCGCTCTACTCATCACCCGCATTCCATCCATCCATCACCCGCGGGTGAACCGGGTGGATCGGGTGATATTCGGGTGAAAATGGTAAACTATTAAAAAATCTCCACCTAATAATATGCATAATAATTAACCAAAAGAAAAAAAAATTATATAACTACATTCATCTCCGAAACATATAATTATTTCTTATTACGCATAACTTATAACTAAAAAAAAACAAGCACTAACTTTAATAAGTAATGGATTTATCAACACATTTTATGTTTAAATATAAATATAAATAATATATTTAAAATAAACGGGTGACGGATCGAGTGGTAAACGGGTGATGGATCGGGTGATGGATAAAAAAACATCACCCGCATCCGACCCGCATCCATCACCCGCTTCACCCATCACCCGCTTTTCATCCATTTAATTCGGGTTTTCATCCGTTTAATTATAGCGGGTGACCGGGTTCATGAATCATCCACCGGATATTTCCATCCCTAGGGACCTCACACGTGAGGGGTGTTAAGATCTGACCCATGAGACATTACGTGTGAGAGTCCCACATTGATAAAAGAGAAGAGAGTTAAACACTTAATAAGGCCAAGGGGATACTCCCCTTATTGCCATATGGTTTTAAGGTGGAACCTCCTACGGTCTTGTTAAGTGGACTCTCTCTCTTGGTGACGGGTGTGGTCCAGACCCGTATTTAACAGTAAGTGCATTTACTTCCTATTCTGATGCACTGAATGACTATGTGAACAAGTGGACCGTGAACTGACACAACAAAATGAATCAGAAACAGGCATCACAACTAAACCTCCACTAATTATGAATTTATTATTTCCAAAGTTAAAATCAATTGAAAGAATAGCAGTTCATGAAATCCAAACCTAAAAAATGATGAGACCGATGAGCACAGGATGAATATCATGAAATCCAAGACTCTCAAACAGGTCCTTTAAGTTTCTCACAAGAGTATATCCTCCGAATTTCAATAAAGTAAGAATCTGCAGAAGTTCAAACATATGGAAGAATTAAGGAGAAGCTCAATCAGAAGAACATATATTTGGATGAGTAAACAACAAAAATATCAAGTTGATATTATAAGCATCGTTATTCTCACAAGAAAGCCAAAGTATTCAAATGGCAGGTAGGCCAATTAAATAGTCACCAGGTCACCTTGGCAGATCCTACAACAGTGTCAAAATAGAAGAGCGACTAAAAACATTGACATATAATTTTAACATGTCTAAAAGGAATAACAATATCCATAGAAAAATACACCCATAAATTCAGACTTGTATAATAATAATAGAAACGAAACAAGTAAAGAAAAGTATAGTGTAAAGATTGTCCTCACATCCAATAGTTCAGTACCCACGTATTTATGAAACAAAGACCCATTTTCAGTTTATTTTCAGTTTTGATGTGCTAAGAAGAGTAGTGACTGCATTAGTAGACTTAAGAGTAGTTATCCTACCTTAAGAATTTAGTATCTTAACAGTAATAAGGAATGTTCGGAATAATTGCAACAATGATTTTCAACAACAAGAAATTATAACCTAATTTGGTCATACTAACTCAACGCACAAAAACTCTAGATAATAGTAAAAAAAAGCTGGCCACCAATACACACACACAAAAAATCAACCAAATAATGCAAAGTCAAACGATGTCAACCATGGACTATAAAACCAAAACCCAAACTAAAAACTACGAGCATGTTCGTCATTATTGTCAGTTTTCAGTTTTCTATTTTTAAAAAACAGGAAACTGTTTTCTATTTTAGTTTTCTATTTTCTCAAAACTGTTTCAGTTTTAGGTTCCAATTAACTAAAATCGATATATAACTATTACTCTTATATCTTTTCTAGGCCCTAGATTCACTCTATTTTACTGTGGACCATATGTTCTTCAAGTGTGATATTTCTGACCAAGTGTGGCAGAATGTTTTGCAATTCTTACATTTTAGGAGGCCTACTGCTAGGTTCGCAGATGAACTCCAGTGGATGATTAAAAGCAGCAAGAGAGGTGGTGGAAGACATAAACTGTTGCTCATGTTCTTTTCTGAGTGCATCTATACTTTGTGGCCAAATAGGAATGATAAACTATTTAACAATCATTGTAAAGGTACTGATGTTTTGTTTAGAGAAACCTTCTTTAGAGTTGCTGCTAGAGCTCCTGCTGATCTCAGTGATTTATTAATTAAGTTAAGTTGTAGCTAGGGTCTCTGTGTAGCTTTTGGTTGTTTTGGCTTTGTTGGCTTTGAGGTCAGTTTGTAAGGTTGTGCCTGCTTTTCTTCCTTTGGTAATAAAATCACTTTTATTTGCCAAAAAAAAGGTGTTGTTTCCAGGCGCGTATTGCGGTTTTGCCGCATCATTCTGGGTGTCTTGAAGAGATCATCTTCAATTTTGATGCCCACGTCATAGATTCTCTTAAAGGAATCCAGACCCAGGTACCAAACGTGCTGTTTGTAAATTGGGTCCAAGTTGTCATTGAACTTTTGGACTAGCTCTGGTTCGGGAGGCCTCTGTATTATCTGAGCGGCTTACGCTCTCCATCGGCTGAAGTAAGTTGTGAACTCCTCGTTCTTTTTCTGCTAGAGGACTTTTAGCTTGCGCATGGTTACTTGGAAGTCCATGTTCGACGAGTACTGTTTGACGAAAATGTTAGTAAAGTCTTCCCACGTGGGGAAAGTCTTAGGGTCCAGTTCATAGAACCACCGGAGTGCAGTTGATTCCAAGGACAAGGGGAAGGGTGGCATATACATGGATCTATCCAAGCCTTTCAGGTTCACCGCGCCCACAAAGCTTAATAGGTGATTTCTGGGATTATCTGTCACCTTGAACTTGGGCAAGTCGGATGAATTGAACTTGTCTAGTAATTTTCTAGCAAGAGTTTTAGGGTCGACCGAGAAGAATTTCCTTCCCATGGTCTGTTGGAGGACCATTTTCTCGATCTTCCTGGCATTATCTTGCTCATTTTGGGCCTGAGTAGCCATTAGTTTTTGATTTTCCATGCGGAGCTGTTCTATAGCAATCGCCATTAGCTGGACCTGGGCAGCCAAATCTTCGAGCGACATGTTGCTAGTTGGTGCAGAGGAGAACTGGGGTCGGAAGGCTGGAGATCCTGGAAAAGGGGAATGACAGGTGGAGACGGGAGTTACTATTTCTGCAATCGGATTGGCAATTGGGGTGGAAGACTCAAGACGTGCTAATCTCTAATCTTCAGTTCGGTGCCAAGTAGTAGAACCAGCCCTATGTTACAAGATAGCTATTTAGGATGATGGATTGGTTTACTATTGGATACAAATTTGACACTGACCCAGAATGGCTCGATTTCTTGGGTAAGGGTAGTTTTCTACAAAGACTTAACTCAGGTGAACACCGGATTATTAGATAGATTATCTTTAGCTTAAATGGTGTTATGCCATTCATAAGTATCATTGATGAGCCAATAATTACTTTACGAATCGTTTATTTAGTCTGTTGTTCCTAAGTTTTGGTTGATGACACACACATATTGCAAACTTCCTGATTATGGTTGCTAAATGACTTTGAACAGGTAAATGCCCAAGTTTCTATTAGGATAGGAACTTGAATAAGCTGGTGAAGTTCCTGATGTACACTTGGAACAGTCACTGGAGTTCCAGAGCTGGAAGTTGTATTTGTTCCAGTTTGAAGTCACAAGAGGAGCAACACAGTTACATATCAAGAGTTCCGAATATCCACAAGAACTATTACAGACTCATGGCAACGAGTTCCTATTTAAACATAAGAGGAACTCATTATTGTTCCTGAGCTGGAACAAGTGAAGCTTCAGAGTTGAATGCCTCACCAAAGGAAAGACATATATGTCTAGGTAGTTTATCTTGCTTAGACTATATGTAATATATTAATATGCTAAGTAGTATATAAGGAACTAGAGGAACTTGGATTACTCGTGTGTTTTTGTCAAAAATATCAAGCAACACAGTTTTAAGGAAAATACTTTTAAATAAAATATCTTTTCCTATTTAATAAGAATAAGATTTTCATCACATTCTGTTACTTAAATAAAAACAGTTTTTATCTTCCTAAAACTTCTCCTATTTATTTTGACAAAATAAATAAACATTTTTCAGTGATTGACATAGTCTTAAACACGTCCAGCAGTTGAGGAAGTTGTGTGGGAAGTGGTCTCCCCTTGTTCCTCAAGTCTAGGGACGTGAAAATCAAAGTGTCAGTTGTTGGCAGTTGAGTTTTTGAAGGGAACAAACCCTAAGGACAAAACTCTATATAAGGCCAAGAAGTTTTTTGAAAAAAAATGACACAAACTTTCTAAGAGTTCTTGCTTTCCTAAAAACGCATTGTCAAAGATTTTTCTAAAAACAGTTTGTGTCCTAGTTAATCCTAAGTTCCTAAGTGACATATATACACAAAAGCATCATTAATATCTAGAGTTATCCAAACACGAATTGTATTTGGTATTAGTAAGGATAGAGTTATCTTGTTGAGACTTAGAGTTTAAGTCTGAGAGAGAGAAGTGAAAGAGCTGTAATCAGAGTAGATTACTGTGAGGAACACAAGTTTGAGAGGAACTTGTGTTGGAGAGATTATTGTAATCGAGGCATTACTATAATAAAAGAATTCTCTTCTTGATTAGTGTCAAGAAGTTTTCACAATTGTTGAATTGTCTTCTCTATTCTCAGTTCCTTGATTGTTTCTTAAGTTCCGCAAGAAACTTTATCAAAGTTCTAATTACAATTCACCCCCCCCCTCTTGTGCGTGTTCCTACTGGAATAACAGTTGGTATCAGAGCCAGTACTCACTAAAACACAGGAAACCCTGTTTGAGTCAAGTTCCTGAAAGTATGAACTCACAAGAGAAACTGGAAGAAGGTTACTCGACACAAAGGCCACCTATGTTCAATGGCAAGTTCTACTCATACTGGAAGAATAGAATGGAGATATTCATCAAAGCTGAAAATTACCAAGTTTGGCGTGTAATTGAAGTTGGAGACTTCGAGGTAACAAAGACCAATGCTGAAAACGAGGTAGTTCCTAAACCAATGTCTGAATTTTCTAAAGAAGACTTTGATAAATATGAGATGAATGCCATGGCTGTCAAAATCTTGCATTGTGGGCTTGGACCTCATGAACACAACAGAGTCATGGGGTGCAAGAACGCAAAACAGATTTGGGAACTACTTCAAGTAACCCACGAAGGAACTAATGAAGTTAAGCGTTCCAAAATTGACCTTTTGATGTCTAAATATGAAAGATTTGAAATGCTTCCAAAAGAAACTATTCAAGAAATGTTCACTAGATTTACTAACATAACCAATGAATTAGTTTCTCTTGGTAGAATCATTCCCACAGATGAACAGGTAAGAAAAATACTAAGAAGCATGCCACAAGATGATCGTTGGAGAACAAAGGTCACTGCACTGTTTGAGACCAAGGACTTCACCAAGTTCAACATTGAACAACTTGCTGGTTCCTTGATGACACACGAATTGCATCTTGGAGCTGCTGTTCCTGAGAGCTCAAGAAGTCGAGGACTTGCTCTAAAGGCTGAGGAACTCGATGAATCTGAACCAGATGAAGAAGAGGCTGCCATGCTGGTCAGAAGAATGAGAAAGCTCTATAGGAACTTCAAACCAGGAAACCAGAAAGGAAGGAACTTTGCCAAGAAAATCACTAGTTCCAAAACTGAGCAAGGTTGCTTCAAATGTGGAGAAACTGATCATCAAATTCGTGAATGCCCTCTGTGGGAGAACGACAAGACCAGAGGAAAAGGGAAGGAACAGGTCAAAGATCGCTTTAACAAGTCTACCTTCAACAGACCAAACTTCAAGAAGGCCATGATAGCTGCATGGGGCGAAGCAACAGACTCAGAAGACGATGAGGAACAACCAAATGAAGAAACTGCAAATCTCTGCCTTATGGCTAGAACAGAAGGAACTGATCAAGTTCCATCAGAAGAAGTAAGTTCCTCCACTCTTCAGTGTCTCTCAAAGTCAAAACTAATTGAACTGTTGCTAGAAACTCTAGATGATTACAAAAAGCTAAGTATATTAAAAGCACAAAGTGATAGAGCCTTGGAACTCAGTAAAGACCACATAAATTATCTGAACAATATTCGATCTGATGTCCAAGGCAGGTTCTTTGAATTACTAGATAGAAATACCTCTATTAATGAGTCATTCGAAAAAATTAGAAATGAAAACATCCTTCTACAAGTTCAACTCAGTCAATATAAGATGTTTAATCTAAGTTTAGATCCTACAAAATCCTTGGAGATCAACATGGGAGTTTTTAACATCGACTTAGAAAATTTAAACAAAGATCTGATCACCACAAAGGAACAAAAAGAGAAACTGGAAAGGGAACTATCCATGGCCAGGGCACAGAGACAACCACCTAAAGTTCCTCCCAAATGGATTGAGAATGCTCAATCTAAGAGAACAGAAGGATTGGGCTTTAACCATAAAACTAGTCATAAGAAAAAGTATGTGGATCTTCCTAGTGTAAAAGTCTGTTTCTCATGTGGAAGTGGAAGTCATATAAGTACTGAGTGTTCCAAGATGAAGGAACAGGATCAAAGAAACATAAATTATGTAAAGCAAAAATGGGTCAAGAAGTCTGAAGTTATAGTTGAAAAGGAACTCGAGGAAACCCGAGTTCCTGTAACTAACCTTTGATCTCTTTACAGATTCTAGTGAAGGGGAACAGCTCGTGGTATCTCGACAGCGGGTGTTCCAAACACATGACAGGAGACAAATCTAAATTCCTCTCACTAGAAGCCTACAATGGAGGAACTGTGACCTTTGGAGACAACATGAAAGGAGAAATTGTTGGAATTGGAAAAGTTGGAAGGTCAAGTTCCTACGCCATTGAAAATGTATTTTTAGTCGAGGGTTTGATGCACAGTCTACTAAGCATCTCTCAATTCTGTGACAAAGGAAACTCTGTAAGTTTTACTTCTGAAAACTGTCAAATCATAAACAATAACACTGGGAAGGTTATTTTGGAAGGAACTCGTAAAGGGAACACATATTCTGTGGATCTCAATACAGTTCCCAGGAACAATCTAACCTGCCTCAGTGCCCTTGAAGAAAATTCCCTACTATGGCACAGGAGGTTTGGACATGCTAGTTTCTCTCTGCTTGACAAACTAAGATCAAAGGAACTGGTTCGAGGACTCCCCTCAATCAAGTTCCTAACTGATAAAGTGTGTGATGCATGTGCAAAAGGCAAGCATGTCCGAAGTTCCTTTAAATCTAAGAAATTGGTAAGCACCACAAAACCATTGGAACTCATCCATATGGACTTATGTGGACCAATGAGAAGTGGGAAAAAATATGTATTAGTTATTGTTGATGATTACTCTCGCTTTACTTGGGTCATATTTCTAACAAGCAAGGATGAAACGTTTGATGAGTTTGTTACATTTTCAAAGAAAATCCAGAAAACCACAGGTCACCAACTGATCCATATAAGATCAGATCATGGAACAGAATTTGAAAATTACAAATTCGATGAATACTGCAAGGAACAAGGTATGGACCACAATTTCTCAGCTCCCAGAACTCCACAACAAAATGGAGTTGTTGAGAGGAAAAATAGAACCTTAGAGGACATGGCAAGAACCATGCTAATAGCCAGTTCCCTGCCTAGGAACTTCTGGGCTGAAGCAGTCAATACTGCTTGTCACATTATAAATAGAGTTATGATTCGAGCAATCCTAAACAAAACCCCCTATGAGCTACTAAAAGGTATAAAACCCAACATCTCTTACTTTAGAGCCTTTGGCAGCAAATGTTTTGTCCACAACAATGGAAAAAGGAACTTGGGGAAGTTTGATGAAAGAAGCGATGAGGCAGTGTTCCTAGGATATGCCTTAAATAGCAAGGCTTATAGAGTTTATAACAAAAGATCTATGTGTGTTGAGGAAAGTGTACATATAATATTTGATGAATCTAACAAAACTGACATAGTACAGGAACAAGAATTTTTCGAGATTGGTTTATCTCGTGCTGCAGAAAATGATGAGGAATTCCAACCAAGCAAACACACAGCCAGAGGAACTGCTCAACAAAATCAAGAAGTTCCCGTACTAGAGGAACAAGCAGAAAACCAAGAAGATCCAGAAACAACACCAGAGGAACCCCACAATGACCAACAGGGAACTCAGGTCATAGAAGGAACTGACGAAAATGCCACAACACCAGTAGCTCAATTTCAACCTAAACCTTGGAAGCATCAAAAGTCCCACCCAATGGAACTCATTGTGAGTGACATCAGAAAAGGAACTCAGACAAGGTCACAACTAAGGAACTTTTGCGCATTCCACGCGTTCCTCTCCATATTTGAGCCAAGAAATCACACTGAGGCTCTGGAAGACGCTGACTGGATCATTGCCATGCAAGAAGAATTAAATGAATTCAAAAGAAACAAGGTATGGCACTTGGAACCCAAACCAAAGCACCAGAAGGTGATAGGGCTGAAATGGGTGTTCCGGAACAAGAAAGATGAACATGCAACAATCATAAGGAACAAAGCAAGGTTAGTGGTCAAAGGTTATAACCAACAGGAAGGTATTGACTTTGAAGAAACGTTTGCACCTGTTGCTAGATTAGAAGCCATTAGAATCTTAATTGCTTTTGCTGCTTTCATGGGTTTTAAACTTTATCAAATGGATGTTAAATGTGCTTTCTTAAACGGTTTCTTAGAGGAAGATGTTTATGTGGAACAGCCCCCTGGATTTGAAAATCCCGAATTTCCAAATCATATTTACAAATTAGATAAGGCTCTCTATGGACTAAAACAAGCCCCTAGATCTTGGTACGAGAGATTATCAAAGTTCCTCCTTCAAAATGATTTTAAAAGAGGTAGAATAGACAAAACCTTATTCTTAAAATCTAGAGGAACTGACTTGTTAGTAGTTCAAATTTATGTTGATGATATATTATTTGGAGCAACTAATGAAAATTTGTGCAAGGATTTTGCAAGCTTGATGAGCAGTGAATTTGAAATGAGTATGATGGGGGAACTCAATTTCTTCCTTGGTTTACAAATCAAGCAAACCGAGGAGGGAATCATGATACACCAACAAAAGTATGTGAAGGAACTCCTAAAGAAATATGAGCTAGAATCAGCCAAAGTAAATCACACTCCCATGGGAACTGCTACCAGATTAGACACTGATCCAAATGGGAAAAGTGTGAATCAAACGAAATACAGAGGTATGATTGGATCACTATTATATTTAACGGCCAGTAGACCTGACATTTCTTTTAGTGTAGGACTATGTGCAAGATTTCAATCGAATCCAAAGGAGTCCCATCTAACTGCGGTGAAAAGAATACTAAGATATCTCAAAGGAACTGATGACCTATGCCTATACTATCCAAGAAGTGGATCTTTCGAGCTAAGAGGATATGCGGATGCTGATTATGCAGGTGACTTAGTGAATAGAAAAAGCACATCAGGTATGGTACAGTTCCTAGGTCCATGCATGGTTTCTTGGGGTTCCAAGAAACAGAACACTGTTGCTCTATCCACAGCTGAAGCTGAGTATGTAGCTGCTGCAGCTTGTTGCTCACAAATTCTATGGATAAAACAACAGCTAAGAGATTTTGGTATTATCTATGATTGTGTTCCTATCTATTGTGATAACACTAGTGCTATTTGTATTTCAAAAGATCCAGTTCATCATTCCCGAGTCAAACACATCCACATTAGACACCATTTCCTTAAAGATAATGTTGAGAAAGGTTTGATCAAATTAGATTTTTGCCAAACTGATCACCAAATTGCTGATATTTTAACTAAGCCTTTGAACAGAGAGAAACATGAGAAAATGAGAATGGAACTCGGAATGATCAAGCTAAGGTAATTGCCAAATTGAAGTTCCTCTAAGGCAAAAGCAAAAATCATGGTACATATAGACTATTACAAACACAAAATCTTGTGTGCAAACATAGTTGAAGCTTACCATCGTGGCAAATTCACTCACACTCCAAATGAGCAAGGTAAGCAGTTCCTTTCAAACTAGTTAAGTCAGAGATACGAAATTAAGCAAGTCAAAGTCAAACACAATTTTTTTTACATTTTCCTTTTATTTTTATCTATTTATTTTTTAAAATTCAAAACCGAATACCCATATTCAAAGAATGTTTGGAACGGTTCCATTGGCAATAAATAGGAGAAACTCTTCCCTTTCCACATTCAATCCATGCAACCCCCTTTCTCTCTCTCCCACACGCCTTCTCCACTGACATCACCTCTCCTTTCACCTATAAAAACCTCCACCATGGTTCTCACAAGCAACAACACTGATCTCACATCCCTCAAACGAAAGAGAAACCCTTCATCTCCAGTTCCCATGGATACCTCACCCATTCAATCGCCAATTCCTCTTCGATCCCACAATCCAATGCTCGCAATCACTCAGGGGGAACAAACCGACACTGACATCGAAATGAAATCCCCAATCTCAAACCCTAGATCCTCCACAAGAAAATCCAAAAAACGACGAGTGGAAGCTTCTGGTGAAAACATCGAGGAAACAGAGGAGAATGCTCAAACTCAGGGGGAAGCAAAAGGGTCCAAGAAACTCACTGCAAAGGAAAACAACCTGGTCGAGGGGTTCGCAATCAACTCAACATGGTGTGAAGCCACGAAATTTAAAGAGTTGATGGAAATCCTTGAACAACAAAAATGGGTAAGTCTGTTGAGTACCTATGCCAAATCCCCCTTAATTCCTGAAGCTATGAAAGAATTCTGCAAGAACTTTGCATGTGTTGATAATGTATGTTCAAGTAAAGTGAATGGAACTCGCATCAAATTTGATGCCTCTTATCTGGAACAGCTGTTTGGTACACCCAATAGGGGTTTTGATATGTGGCTCAAAGGTCAAATCACAGTGACCATAGATAATGTAGATGAGAAAGATATAGTTGGTTCCATTGGAGGAGATTCTAAAGTATCCACCTCCACCTCACACAACTGCTTTTCACCTCTTCAAAAATTACTATTTAATATTGTGTGGAGAGGTGTAGTTCCTCGAACTCAGAAAAGGAACATAGCAAGTCTGTTTGATGCATGTCTCATGTATTGTCTTGAAAGGAAAATTCCCATAAACTTTCCTGCAATCATGATCAAACACTTATCCACCTGTATCCCCAAATTCAAAATTCCATACTCCTCCCTTCTTACAGAAATCTTCAAAAGCTTCTCAGTTGACCTTAGCCCATACTTTGTGATTCCCTTAAAATCCACCCAAATCCTTCAACTTGAAATGCTCCATCTATTAAATCTTAAAGTGGTTCAGGGTAAAGTCATTAGGGCTGGAAAGGAAGAGAAACAAGATGAGGAAGATCAGGAAGGAAATGTAGTTAAAGAAGAAGTGGAGGAGGAGGAGGAACTCGAACAAATAGAGGTCCCTTTATCTCGAGGGAACAGGAAGAGTGTAGGAAAAAGAAAGAGCTTGAGGGTGGCAATGAAGGAGAACAAGAAAAGAGGGCCGGTCTTCATGGAAATAAATGAGGAAGGGGATGTCAAGGAGATGCCCATAGAGGAGGATGCTGTTCCACTGAATCAAGAGGAACTGCCTGAAACTGTTGGGCCAAGAAAAAGGACACCCAGATCCTCCAAAAAGTCCAAAGCTCGTCGTGTTCCATCTGAACAGGAACATGTTCAAGATCATGGGGGTGCCTGGAACACAAAGGATGATCAGATATTGGAGCTGAAGGCAACAGTTGCTCGTCTGGTGGAACTACAGGAGGGAACAGATCACAGGATTAGCTCAATACAGGCCCACATAGGAGCATTGGTTACAAGTGTCAAGACTCTCCAAAACAATCTTCACCACTACTCAGAACAAGCCAATGCAACTCGTGCCACAATCCTCACCAAGATCAACAATCTGGAATCTTTTGAGGAGACTGTGATAGAAGAAACTGCTGGTTCTGGTTCCCCATCCCAAGCCTAAATCACCCTATCCCATGTTTCTTTTATCTTTTGCCATGGAACAATCTTTTTAATTTGCTTTCGGTTTGTATAATTTTCAAACTTGGGTATTTGTTCCATCTTATTTTGACTTGCTTGGTTACACATATCTGTGCTTTCTAGTTTTGATCATTACTGCTTGCTTTCAATTTATTGTATGAGTAGGCTTAATACTTTGAGGCTAGCTTAACTTGCCAAACGTTGATCGTGGGGCACTGTGTTTGGAATGGCTATATTTCGTGCTATGCTTTTTGTTTACTATTGGATACAAATTTGACACTGACCCAGAATGGCTCGATTTCTTGGGTAAGGGTAGTTTTCTACAAAGACTTAACTCAGGTGAACACCGGATTATTAGATAGATTATCTTTAGCTTAAATGGTGTTATGCCATTCATAAGTATCATTGATGAGCCAATAATTACTTTACGAATCGTTTATTTAGTCTGTTGTTCCTAAGTTTTGGTTGATGACACACACATATTGCAAACTTCCTGATTATGGTTGCTAAATGACTTTGAACAGGTAAATGCCCAAGTTTCTATTAGGATAGGAACTTGAATAAGCTGGTGAAGTTCCTGATGTACACTTGGAACAGTCACTGGAGTTCCAGAGCTGGAAGTTGTATTTGTTCCAGTTTGAAGTCACAAGAGGAGCAACACAGTTACATATCAAGAGTTCCGAATATCCACAAGAACTATTACAGACTCATGGCAACGAGTTCCTATTTAAACATAAGAGGAACTCATTATTGTTCCTGAGCTGGAACAAGTGAAGCTTCAGAGTTGAATGCCTCACCAAAGGAAAGACATATATGTCTAGGTAGTTTATCTTGCTTAGACTATATGTAATATATTAATATGCTAAGTAGTATATAAGGAACTAGAGGAACTTGGATTACTCGTGTGTTTTTGTCAAAAATATCAAGCAACACAGTTTTAAGGAAAATACTTTTAAATAAAATATCTTTTCCTATTTAATAAGAATAAGATTTTCATCACATTCTGTTACTTAAATAAAAACAGTTTTTATCTTCCTAAAACTTCTCCTATTTATTTTGACAAAATAAATAAACATTTTTCAGTGATTGACATAGTCTTAAACACGTCCAGCAGTTGAGGAAGTTGTGTGGGAAGTGGTCTCCCCTTGTTCCTCAAGTCTAGGGACGTGAAAATCAAAGTGTCAGTTGTTGGCAGTTGAGTTTTTGAAGGGAACAAACCCTAAGGACAAAACTCTATATAAGGCCAAGAAGTTTTCTGAAAAAAAATGACACAAACTTTCTAAGAGTTCTTGCTTTCCTAAAAACGCATTGTCAAAGATTTTTCTAAAAACAGTTTGTGTCCTAGTTAATCCTAAGTTCCTAAGTGACATATATACACAAAAGCATCATTAATATCTAGAGTTATCCAAACACGAATTGTATTTGGTATTAGTAAGGATAGAGTTATCTTGTTGAGACTTAGAGTTTAAGTCTGAGAGAGAGAAGTGAAAGAGCTGTAATCAGAGTAGATTACTGTGAGGAACACAAGTTTGAGAGGAACTTGTGTTGGAGAGATTATTGTAATCGAGGCATTACTATAATAAAAGAATTCTCTTCTTGATTAGTGTCAAGAAGTTTTCACAATTGTTGAATTGTCTTCTCTATTCTCAGTTCCTTGATTGTTTCTTAAGTTCCGCAAGAAACTTTATCAAAGTTCTAATTACAATTCACCCCCCCCCTCTTGTGCGTGTTCCTACTGGAATAACAGTTGGTATCAGAGCCAGTACTCACTAAAACACAGGAAACCCTGTTTGAGTCAAGTTCCTGAAAGTATGAACTCACAAGAGAAACTGGAAGAAGGTTACTCGACACAAAGGCCACCTATGTTCAATGGCAAGTTCTACTCATACTGGAAGAATAGAATGGAGATATTCATCAAAGCTGAAAATTACCAAGTTTGGCGTGTAATTGAAGTTGGAGACTTCGAGGTAACAAAGACCAATGCTGAAAACGAGGTAGTTCCTAAACCAATGTCTGAATTTTCTAAAGAAGACTTTGATAAATATGAGATGAATGCCATGGCTGTCAAAATCTTGCATTGTGGGCTTGGACCTCATGAACACAACAGAGTCATGGGGTGCAAGAACGCAAAACAGATTTGGGAACTACTTCAAGTAACCCACGAAGGAACTAATGAAGTTAAGCGTTCCAAAATTGACCTTTTGATGTCTAAATATGAAAGATTTGAAATGCTTCCAAAAGAAACTATTCAAGAAATGTTCACTAGATTTACTAACATAACCAATGAATTAGTTTCTCTTGGTAGAATCATTCCCACAGATGAACAGGTAAGAAAAATACTAAGAAGCATGCCACAAGATGATCGTTGGAGAACAAAGGTCACTGCACTGTTTGAGACCAAGGACTTCACCAAGTTCAACATTGAACAACTTGCTGGTTCCTTGATGACACACGAATTGCATCTTGGAGCTGCTGTTCCTGAGAGCTCAAGAAGTCGAGGACTTGCTCTAAAGGCTGAGGAACTCGATGAATCTGAACCAGATGAAGAAGAGGCTGCCATGCTGGTCAGAAGAATGAGAAAGCTCTATAGGAACTTCAAACCAGGAAACCAGAAAGGAAGGAACTTTGCCAAGAAAATCACTAGTTCCAAAACTGAGCAAGGTTGCTTCAAATGTGGAGAAACTGATCATCAAATTCGTGAATGCCCTCTGTGGGAGAACGACAAGACCAGAGGAAAAGGGAAGGAACAGGTCAAAGATCGCTTTAACAAGTCTACCTTCAACAGACCAAACTTCAAGAAGGCCATGATAGCTGCATGGGGCGAAGCAACAGACTCAGAAGACGATGAGGAACAACCAAATGAAGAAACTGCAAATCTCTGCCTTATGGCTAGAACAGAAGGAACTGATCAAGTTCCATCAGAAGAAGTAAGTTCCTCCACTCTTCAGTGTCTCTCAAAGTCAAAACTAATTGAACTGTTGCTAGAAACTCTAGATGATTACAAAAAGCTAAGTATATTAAAAGCACAAAGTGATAGAGCCTTGGAACTCAGTAAAGACCACATAAATTATCTGAACAATATTCGATCTGATGTCCAAGGCAGGTTCTTTGAATTACTAGATAGAAATACCTCTATTAATGAGTCATTCGAAAAAATTAGAAATGAAAACATCCTTCTACAAGTTCAACTCAGTCAATATAAGATGTTTAATCTAAGTTTAGATCCTACAAAATCCTTGGAGATCAACATGGGAGTTTTTAACATCGACTTAGAAAATTTAAACAAAGATCTGATCACCACAAAGGAACAAAAAGAGAAACTGGAAAGGGAACTATCCATGGCCAGGGCACAGATACAACATACTTCAGTTTGGATCTAAGCCCAATATCGTTAAAAAGGCCAATTCTTTTTAAGGGAATATGTAACCAAATGAGTCAATAATAATAGCGTAAAAATCAAAGTAGAACCTTAGTGAAAAGAAAGTACTTCGTATTTGGGATGATGATTGATATTCTATAAATGATAAAGTGATGCAAGCATAGAGAGTGTAGCCGATTTCAATGAAAATCTTGATTACAATGTTATGCAACGATAACCAATATAACTTAAGCTTTCCTAATCTTACGCGTTACACCAATACGCATAAGTGCTACATAAGCAATTACCCGATAAACAACAAACATTCCCAACAAAACGACCACACAAACAAACTGCCCATTAAGTCCTACTGATTTAACAGAAGGAAAATCTTCCACTAAGCACATTTTATCTCCACAGGGGTAAGTCTGTCCTGGCTTATACTGAGATCCGATCAGTAGCTTGAAATCGTAGTTCATTATTGATAAGTATTTAATCCACTTTATGAATGCAGGGATGTGTTGAACATAGTACCCACCGGCTAGGATAAATGTAAGCATGAGGACAGACCCTAAAGTGGTGGCGGCCTTATGGTCCATGACTATAGCCCCTAAAGCAAGGCCTAGTCCCTGTGCAACCATAATGCCTAAGAGTTGAGAGAACAAGTAATACAGGAAACATGTCATCTTATATTTGAGTCCTCCCATTAGATAAGTTATGATGGTGTATACTGTAGGTAGTATGAGCTCCATTGGAAGATCGCTTATCATTCTTGCTACGAAATAAGATGATAGTCTGTACATTCCTGATGATCTTTCCTTTGCCAGTACCATACGTTCTGGTGGGAATGCGAAGATAGCGTTCATTAATGGGATGAAACCCCAAAATCCATTTGAGAAGAAGATAAGTCCAACCTGTAGATTAAAATCATAACGTCGTATCATTCCTGCAGAATATTATGGTAATGATCAAGAAACATAGATAGATAGTTATTTACCTGGTCCTGTAAATGAGTGATATTGGACTGCCACCAGAGAAGTCCAACGAGAAAGGCTACAACAAGGATTTGTGTAATCTTAAGAAGATCGAAAAACTCATGCCTCCTCTCTTTCATACCCCTCTCAAGAAGTACACTAAACTGTTGCCACCAAGTGGTTGGCCACTTGCCAACTTTCTTACTATCATCTGTAACCGCCGCCTCTTCTTCCTGCAATTCTGTTTTTAATTTGTTTGCTATTTTATTCTTGTATGCCACAATTAGTTTCTCTTTTACAGTCCCTTGGTCTTCTGTCTCATTTGGAGAAAGTCCTGAAAAGGTATTATATATAATATATAATATATAATTTAGAGTCCCGCTAATTGCATGCCTAACAAAAAATATGTCAAGAGTTGATTAGCAGACATTGATGATTGATGATTGATCAAGTATACGTACCATTAGCAAGGTCTAGGAGAAAGTCAGCTGGATTCATTGGAACAGAGGGGATATAACCCACACTGAGAAAGTAGTCCATAACATCAGAACCACTACCATAATACAAAGAGTTACCTTCAGATAACAGCAATACCTTATGAAACATGTAGAATAGCCTACTTGAAGGCTGATGTATAGTCATCACAACTGTTCTACCCCCTCCTTGAGCTAGGTCCCACAACGTCGACACGATACGTTGGGCCGTGGTTGAATCCAACCCTGAAGTAGGCTCATCAAGGAACAACAAACTTGGGTCAATCAACATTTCTTGCCCAATACTAACCCTCTTCCTCTCCCCACCAGATATCCCTCTCAATAATGGACCCCCAATCATACTATTCTTGCACCTACTAAGGCCCATTTGGATTAAAACATCCTCTGCTATACCAATCTTTTCTTCTTTTGTGAATGTGTTTGGTAGCCTTAATAATGCAGTGTAAACTAGAGTTTCTGTGACAGTTAAATGAGCATAAAGCACATCATCTTGTGTCACAAAACCTGTGTTTCGCTTCATTTGCTTCGAGTATGGTTTATCGTTGTAGGCTATGTTTCCTTTAAGGTTGCCACCTAGTCGACCACCTAAGGCAGTTAACAGACTTGTTTTACCACTGCCTGAAGGCCCAAGCATTGCTAGCATTTCGCCGGGTTTTACCACTCCGGAAATACCGTTAAGTATCACCTTCTCTCGTAATGCTGATTCTGCCGACTTGTTAAATAATGTCTTCTTCTGTATTGGAAGTTTAACTTTGTACACAACATCCTTAAACTGCAAATATGTGCAAATTTTACTTTAATACCATGCCCAATTTCAACAACAAACATAATCATTTCATGTTTCCCCCTGTAGTGACTAGTGACTGCATTTTCAATTTGGTACGTCAAATTTAACTACACTAACGCTATATATTAAAACAAGTAAACTTCCATTAATCAAATTTCTATAAATGCAATTCGTTAATATTAATTGTTTCTAACCATTTAAATCCTATTATAATTGCACCAATTTTTACATCCCACCAACAATTTTCTCAAACAAGAGAGTTCGGGATTCCCTACATGGCTAAATACTATCCATAATATACCAATATATTCGGACACAGATTTTGTTATCACATTACTAGTTTAAATTGAATTACCAAGTGACTATAAATCCGGACAGAGGGAGAATATATTTTTAGCTCGGTCATCATTTATGTTTTTTAATTGATGCAAAATTATTAACGGGTAAACTTGTCTTTTGAGTAAAGTAGGCTCTTTTATCATTAACCTTAATTATTAAGGGTTAGTTTCACCAAGAATTAAAATTAGAACAGTTTAACAACAATTTAGGACGGGAAACCTTTTGGCTTAAAGTATACTATATTGCTTAATTTCCGAGTAGAACCTCTATCTCATTCTACGGACTTTTGGCCGCTAGCCTGTTGTTTCAAGAAATCCTTATTTTTTTTTTCTTTTTACCCAAAAATAAATGGCCGAAAAACCTAAAATTAAAAATATAAAGAATTTAAGGGGCGATAAGTCCTAGGGTTTTTCAAATAACAGAAATGCAATTTTTTCTTTTAAAAAAACCCTTAGGTCAAGATTAAAGAAAATGCAAGCCCATTTTCCTGATTTTTCACAGATTCCCCCCCCTCTTTTCTGGATTGTGCACATCCTTATTCAACTCCAAATTTGACATACATGCATGTAAAACCCAAAAAGGACTCTAGTATTATATATATCATTCACAGTTTTCTATATGGAGTATTACACTCAGACTAATCTGAGATTCGAGTCGTGAAGTAATGAAATTGCTACATGTAATGCAAAACATTAATATATTGTTGTAAAGAATTACCTTTAATATAACAGGATGCTTAGCCTTTCTCTGAATTTTGGGAAGATGAGATTCCATTGTCTTCTGTTGTTGAGCTTCCAAGTCCTCCACCGCCTCCATATTTCTCTCCTCAATAAGTTCCTAAAATATTAATATTGAGATTTATAACAATATACTAACCAACTTAATTTCCAAAATATATAGAGATATTTTAATATAAATTTGTACATGCGAAAATAATGAGAGAAGTTAAAGTTTTATAAAAAGATAAAATTCATTTATAAAAAGTACTCACGTCTCTAATTTTTATTTTTATTTTTATTTTGAAAACAAATATCGGGAAATTTCTGGGTTTTCTGTTAGAAATCTTGAATGTTATGTTTTAAGTTTTGATGTCAGGAGATGAGTCAATCGGCAAACACAAAAACAAAAAGGGTTTTTGTGTTTTTACTCTTTCTCTTTCTTTTTCTTCCTTATAAATAGGGTTTTGTGGTTTGTGAGATCCCAAGAGAAGACAATGGTACCCGAATTTCAGAAGTGTGGGTATGGCTTTGTTTGGTTGAGGGGATTTGTGAGGAAAAGAAGAAAAGGAAATGATTTTTATTATGTTCTCATATTTTGTTAGATAAGTGATATAGGATTTGATGGGAAAGGAAAAGAAATGAGAGGAAAGATCCTTTAAAAAAACTTCAGTTTCCTTTCCTCTAAAAGTTGGAGTAATTTGAGAGGAAATAGAAAATTAAAAGTTGTCATTACATTTTCTTTCACTTCCCCTCGTTTTTTTCCTTTACAAAAGGTCATGCGCGCACTAGGTGTACAATAAATTTATTATACACCAAGATAACATTTACCCATTTTTTTGTAACTTTAACCTAGTTTTGATTAACTTTTATATTAGTAAAAAACGTTGATAAATAAACATTTTAAAGAGTTAAATGATTAATTTTATACATTATTAGTGATTTTGAAGAAATAAGTTTTATTAAAATGAAAAAAATTATCAATAAAATTTGATAACTTTTACATATATAAGCTTAACTTTTAAACATTTTGAGTTAACTTTTACTCTGGTGTACAATATTTATTGTACAACCCTTGTAAATAAGAATTTGTGTTTCCCTTAAACAAAACATAGGAAAATAAAATTTATTCCCTTTCCGTTCTTTTTTGTTTTTTTCCCTTTCCTTCTCTTCCTTTCCTCTAATAATAATGAACCAAACAGGGCCTTAGTTACCAAGTATTACACACTTTTAATTAAAAAAAATAAGTAAAAAGAAATATTATGTACAGAGTATTACAGCTTCTATGCTCTTATTAATTAATTTCAATGTTGCTATAATCTATTTATAAGCGGTGTTTTATTATGAGAGGTTTATAGAATTAAGAGCTTTTAGAGGTGGATTAAATGTTTGATTATTTCAAAAATCTAATGGAAATGTTTGATTTGGAGAGGTTTGGAAGAGAATTTTGGCCTAAAAAGGCTAATTATGAAAAAGCTCAATAGAAAAGTTTTTTCAATTGATGTTTGGAGAAGCGGGTATAAAATGACAACTCTTACCTACCTACATCTTTTTCAAAAATGATAAAGGTCGCAACATTCAACCTTGAAGCCGTGTCACAATGATAACATGTCATACTTATGTGTCATGATTTAAATTGGAAACTAAAATATTTAACTTATATGACCTATTATACATGTTACAAAAAAAGGTATGAAAATCTTAATATTCTGATTTATTTTCTTATTCATATCGACTACCTTATTTACATATTTTCATAGTATAAATATTGCATTCACTAGTACAAAAAAAGTTATTTGCAGCGCGCATAAATAGAACTTTTTGCAACGTTTTGGCGCGCTGCAATTGTGATGGCTACAAATAATGGACATTTATTTTCAACGGAAAAAAACGTTGCAAAAAGACATTAATTGCAGCGCGCCTTGTTTCACGCGCGCTACGAAGGTGTCCTATTCGCAGAGTATTTCTGTACATAGGCCCTGCAAAAAGTGGTTTTCATGGCAAAATTCTGACACTATTTACAACTTTGTTTAACCGTGCGCGCTACAAATAGTACATTCATTTTACAAAAAGAAATTCCTGCAGCAATGATGCATTGGTACTAAATACTAGCATCAATAGTAGTAAAACATGGGAGCCAGAGTTTAACTAGAAAAACATTGTGGGACTACACTACAAGAATTTTTATCTTTAACGACAACCTAATTACGACGGGTCAAAAATCCCGTCGCAAAAGCCTTTTGCGACGGTGCTAACAACCAAACAATGACGGGAATAACCGTCGCAAATGTCTTTTACGACGGGTTTACGACGGATTTACGACGGGATTTCTATTAACGACGACCCCCTTTTACGACGGGTTCGCGACAGGAAATTCCGTCGTTAATCAACGATTATTGGCCTTTTGCGACGGGATTTCCCGTCGTTAATAGTACAATTTCTTGTAGTGCTAGACCATCAAAAAGAAACAACAAAGTGTCAGCCTAATAATGATTCTACAGCAAAAAAAAAAACATTAAGCAGCTGCCTGCCTTTCTTCTAGATTTTCTTCATGCTCGTCCTTGGCACTTTGACAAGGGTAAGTGGCACAACTGGATGGGATTCATTGGCTGGTTGTAAATCAATAACAACAAGAGCATTTGATGTTTGTTGTGCCCGTAATTTGATGTCACTTTGCTTAGCAGCATCAAATCCTAATAAATCTCGTATACAATAAATGTACACAATATACCAATGACAAAAAAAAAAACAAAGAATTATTAGCACATGCATACATTCAATTTGAAAAAAAAAAGTAAAAAACTATAAGCAAAATTATATAATTAGTACAACAGTTATGTGGTAATACTATGTAAAATCTTTTAGGAAAATTTGGTAATATTAATCCAACCTTTGACCGATTTTCTTTTATTAAGCCCACCTACGACATATTTTTTAATAATCTCACCTTTATTACCCAATAACTTTTATTGGGCCCAACAGGTCATAAAACTGTTGTAAGCGACATTATTTCTCTACATGGCAGTACTCTCTCTCGATATATTCAGTCAGCATCATCAATTCATCACCATCTCGTTGACTTTTTCACCGATTACCGGCCACTTAAGCCCAATAAAAGTCGTCGGGTAGTAAATGTGGGATTATTAAAAAATATGTCGTAGGTGGGATTAATAAAAGAAAATCGGCCAAAGGTTGGATTAATATTACCAAATTTTCCAATCTTTTAATCATATCAGCTATACATAAGCCAGAAAGAAGAATGTCCCAGCACGCACATATAGCACAGATTTTTCCAGCTAATAAAAGAGATACAAATATTTAAAATGAACAAGAATCAGATATTCAATTTGAATTAGTGAGAAGTTTGGTGGAAGGAAAATAGACTGGTAGTGCTCTATTTTGTCTTTGAATCCCTCCTAAAAGCAGTGAGTATTGACATATCAACTTTGCAATTTTGATTTACTGGAGAAAATTAGGCTACTCGAGTTTTTAAAACCCTGGTTATTTAACGGATTAAGTGAGCATGAATTTAAGGCTTAATGACCTTACCAATACTACTCTTGTTAGGTTGGCCATAAAACTAGAAGTAATCAGTTAATGACAGAGATAACAATGTAATAGCAGGAGTATAATATGCGACTGAAATAGCGGAACAACCAGAGAATTCCGTCTTCTAATAAAGAGATTAGACCTCTACAGAATAAGATAACGTGCTCAAGTTTTCGTGCTAATGCAAATACATCTTATTTCAATTTAGCAACTGTCAAAATGTTTCAGAATTCAGACTATCAAAGTTTTATTGATGTCTACCAAACGAATGCAAAAGAATTTGACAAAAAAGAAATCACATGAAAATTCCACAATCCAGGGTCCAGCAACAGAATATGAGGATTGTTGTAGATTGTTGCATACCCGATACAGGTTACAAGATGAGATGAAGATGGCAACATTTGAGAGTGCAAATTTGGTGCAGTGACTTTAATCCACACTGAAATCAAGCATGTACATTACATTATACGTTTAAATCAGTTTACATGGACATACAGATTAGAACAGGAAGAAAGTTGCGAGAAAGGAGAGAAAGACAACACATGGAATACATGGAAAATTTACTTGGGAATGCAATGTATTATGTGACAAGGTTACAACAATATAATTTAACATGTGATAAAAGATGAATTTTCTTCCAAATGGAAAATGGCTTGTAAACTGTAATTCGATATAAGCACGTGCGAGGAGTACTAAAACAGATAGCAAACTTTCCTATTTAAGTACCTACAGAGTAACTTTCAGAAGAAGCTTGTCTTGAGAATAGGATTATGTGCATTACTCAGAGTCACATTTCCGAGAGAACAGTTAAACACTTGCTAGAAAACCCAGCAGAGAATACTTGATCATCAATATACACAACACATTTTAGGACGCCGAGTCCTTGATTAGAGACTAATTTCTACTGTTTACTATGTAGTTGTATAGTTTAAACATGTTAGGTTATGATTCATATGACAAAACATAAATCATGCGGAAAAACCATAAATCCAGGAAAGCATATTATTTACACATAATCATTTAGCATAGTTTAGATGCATACACTTTGTTGCGTGCCTTCCCTAGCTGCGCCCGAACCGAACAAGAACAAGTCTTTAGGACTCCAAGTGTCGTCCCTCCGTAGATAGTCCACAGCACGTCCGGATCCGCCTTAAGCTTGACCAACTAGGATCGCCCTTAAGGTACTTAGAATTTTCGGCTAGTATAGGCAATTGTATGACTGAATTTTTGCTCTCAAAAATCACTTTGAATACTTGAATTCTCTATGCAAAATAATGACCCTAGGCCTTTATTTATAGAGGTATGGAAAGGGAATTGTAATCCTATTAGGATACGAATTAATTAAACTAGAATCCTAATAGAATTCTTATTTAATTAATTCATCCTTTTAGGTTTAGGAATTTAATCATTAGTGGAAACCTGATGGCTTTAGGATTCGTATAGCACACCAACACACACACGCACGCACAACAGCCCACGAGGGGCGCCATGCGCGCGTGCGCAGCCCGCGAGCTCGCAGCCCATTGCTGCGAGGCCCACACGCTGCCGCAGCGTTGGCGCGCGCTGGGCCTGCCTTGCGGTGGGCCTGGCGCAGCCTTGGCTGGTGCGTTGTGGCGCGCTGGCTTGCTGGGCGATGGCCCGGCTTCGTGCTGGGCCTTCTTCTGGCAGGCCTCGTTCGATGCTAATTCGTACGATACGCTTCCGATTAATTTCCCGATTCCGGAATTCATTTCCGATACGAACAATATTTAATATTTCCGATTCCGGAATTAATTTCCGTTTCGAACAAATATTTAATATTTCCGTTTTCGGAATTATTTTCCGATTCCGATAACATTTCCGATTCTGACAATATTTCCGTTTTCGGCAATATTTCCGATTCCGGCAATATTTCCATTTCCGATAATATTTTCCGATACGTACCATGTTTCCGTTTCCGGCAACATCTACGACTTGGATAATATTTATATTTCCGATACGATCCATATTTCCGTTTCCGGCAATATCATCGTTTCCGGAGCATTCATTTCTTGCCTGTGACGATCTTAGCTCCCACTGAAACCAAGATCCGTCGATTCTGAATATCCATAGATGGAGTATTTAATGCCATTAAATACTTGATCCGTTTACGTACTATTTGTGTGACCCTACGGGTTCAGTCAAGAGTAAGCTGTGGATTAATATCATTAATTCCACTTGAACTGAAGCGGCCTCTAGCTAGGCATTCAGCTCACTTGATCTCACTGAATTATTAACTTGTTAATTAATACTGAACCGCATTTATTAGACTTAACATAGAATGCATACTTGGACCAAGGGCATTATTTCCTTCAGTCTCCCACTTGTCCTTAGGGACAAGTGTGCATTTCCTAATTCCTTTGTCGCTCGATGCTTGCTCTTGAACATAAGGTAAGAGTTGTCATCCTTATTATGTCCAGAGGTGTTCCTCGGTTTCAGAGTTCAACTGATCAAATAAACAGATAATCATAGCCTATGATTCATCCGAGCACGGCCATGCATTTCACAGTTTCTAGCTCTCCGAGTGGCCTTGTACAACTTTTAAGCATCTCATCCCGATTTATGGGAGGACAATCCCAATCTTGCGATCTTGAGATTAGACTTCGTTTGATAGGTGAGCGTTGCCTTTATAGCCTCCTTTTACGGTGCGACGGTTGGTCAACGTCAAAGCAACCAGTTCTCAAACAAGTAATCTCAAATCACTCAGGTATTGAGGATTTAGTGTCTAATAATTTTAATGAAATTTACTTATGACAGATTTTCATCTCTTACAGTAAAGTTTCATAGGTCTGTCCGATACTAGTCTTCCCAAAGTAAGTATCTATGCAAATGATTATGACATTGCCATGTCCACATAGTTCAAGAAACAGAAATACTAGTCATCTTGCATTCTAGTCGTCTAACATTTTCTATGCGTCCAATTTTATAGAAAACTCCGACCAGGGACCATTTTCAACTTTTGACATTCAAGTTCACTTGATAGACATTTCTTAGTCACAGGACTGGTCCTGACAGTCTATCTTGAATATATCGTCAAATTGAAGGGACTCATCATTTAATACTAAACCAAGATTAAATGGAATATGAAAATACATTTCATATATGATAAATGTTCAACCCCAATGTTTTATAACCATGGGCCTCAAACCCATCTTTAAAACAGTTCATGGAATTCAAAGCTATGCTTGATTTCCAGTGCCACAATGTGAGTGTTGTTTCTCACTTGTTGCATAGGTTTAGTTATCATGCTTTGCCAATCTTAATATCCTTTTCATCGAATGTTCTTCGAGATAGATGATAAGATCTTTTGAGTATGTTTATTTTGTGATCTAGTCTTTCTTGCTACATTAGTGGTTCTACGCATTTTGCAATGAAGAACCATTAAGTCAACAGACATGTGATCTTCCCAAGTTCAATGAAGAACTCATATAAACAACTCTATTTTATTGCTTCTTAGGCAATAATTACTTTTACTTCAACTGTATAGGTTGCTAGTAATGCTTTGGTTTGGATTTTCTTATCCAAGCAGTTCACGGATATGTGGAAGACTTTCCAGCTGTATCTTAGAACATAGAAATTAATATTTAATTTCCCACGCAACAACTCATGGTCTCCAATCCATGTTGCCATTTCAAAACACGATGCTCTATAGCTCGTCCTTATCAATGGTTAACTCCAAAGGGTCTTGCTTGATCCTTTGCCAGTGTTTATGCGTGTAGCATCAATATTTAGCATATCTTTATTTCCTTGAATCAAGAACTATTCCTATGTACCTTTTCAAGTACCATAAGTATTCTTGATCTCAATCTAGTTGATCTTCACTTAGATCAATAGAGATTGGTATATGTTCGTCATGCCTAAAGCCATACGATACGTTTTTGGCGATCCTCATATTATATCATACATGATAAATTCTTTTGCAGAATAATTCCCAATTGAATTCTATTCATGTAACTTTAGCTTATCTAGTTTCAGTAGATACTAAATTCAGCTAAATTCTTTGACATATAATATAGGTTAAGAATCTCATTTAGACTCTTTGATGTTTAACTTAGTAAATGCTTATACATAGTTCAAACATCCTTTACTTAGATTTATTCACATGGGTCGAATATCTCCAATGGAGACTTTCGTGTTTGATTTAGTAAATGCCATTACTTAATCCAAAACAATATCATAAGATCTTTGTAAATAGATGTTAATACCCAGTATGTACTAAGTTTCGCCATGGTCCATCTTTGATGAATAATCTCAAATCTAAGTTTTTAGCATTTGAATGTTATTTCACAATAGAGAGATATGTGTGTGATACACATAGGACCAATTAAGTTTTATGTACTCCCACTAAACTTCTTATATATCTATAAGAATCATGTACATTTTATGAAACTAAAATACTTATTAGCTCACTAAAATACATTTCTAATTCCCAATTGCTTGCTTAAATCTGTACTTAGATTTTATAAACTAGCTTTTCTTTTCAAGCATTTATTTGGATCCACAAATCCTATGACATACCATGTACATAGTTTCTTCCAACATTTGACTGAGGAAGATGTTTTGTCATCCAATTGCCATATGTACCAATATGCAATCATTGCTTGAATTATAGACTTAAGCATTACGATTTTGCATGAGGTTTCAACACAATCCACATCGTGAATTTGCTTGTAACCTTTAGCAATTAATCTAGCTTTGTGTGTGAACACAATTTCATGTTTGATGGTTTTTATCCTTAAAACAAACTTGCAACCAATAGGTGTGAAACTATTCTTGCAAATCAACAAAATTTCAATTTTGTCATCAAAACATTGGTTATGTTTTATGGCCTTTAACCATCTAAAACATTTGAGTCTATATATGGCCTCTAACCATTTTAGGGAATCTGGGTTTCGTCATAGCTTTCTTACAGGTCACAAACTCATTTAACTTCATGATAATAGTTTGACTGTAAGTTGTAGGTTTCTTCACTATCTAATAGAAGAATTGCATAGTTTCAGTGACTTGAACTCTATGCCTACTTGGGTATGGAACATCAAACAATAGAATATCAATAGCCACTTGAAAGTCCTTTGAATATTCTGTTCTCCTTGAAGCACTTGTAAAGTCTTCTAAGAGATGTCTATTCTTTAAAAGCCACTTTTAAAGAATACGTGTTCGGATTTTCTAAAGAACTTCGAAAAGCCTCCGGAATGTCCGTTTATGTTTGTTGTTCGCCTCGAAGACTTTCGAGGTCTATTTTCTCCCACTTGTCATTTTGGAAACGAATCTCCAAAAGGACATCATTTCGAGCAAACAAACATTATGTTCTCAAAAATTTGTGGTAGAAACAATACCCTTGTGTCTCATTTGAATAAATCACAATGAAACATATATCTATACTTGGGGCCTTAGTTTGTTGAATAACAAACACTAAGCTCCCACTGAGTTTAGGAGCTCTTTAGATATATTATGAAAAGATATTTTGAAATTACTTTTCAATAGCTTTGACGAATTTGGTTTAGTTTGGTGGTAGTTGAGCATTTTGTTTTAGAAATTATAGGAAAAGTCTTTATGATCCATCATTGATCGAATCAAGTACTAATTGACTTCGATTATTCCAACTAAGATATGCCATATCTTATGGACCTAGATTGTGAAATTACAACACACAATCATTGATGATCATATTTGGTCTCAAGTAATCATCAACATGATCTAACCTAGATCTTTATGATTTCTTGCCAAGTGGATTTTATACTTCTGAATCTTTGAACTAGCCAAACAAATTCAACTTATATCACATTTGAGTAAATAAACCTATATTCACTCAAATCCATGTGAAATGATAAAGTCATAAAACCTTTCTTTAGCTTTGAACTCTATCGTCTAGGCGTTCTAACAATAGTTCATATCTTTTGTTACTTTCAACAAGTAAGACTAGTCGTCTTAAATTGATCTAGAAATCAATGAACTTTCAAAAGTCCATCAAAATAGAGCTTTTGAATGTTAACTTGTTGATATGGTCTAAGCAACAATGCCAAAGATTTAGTGGAACTCAAATCAAGGGGTTGATTTGAACCTAGTAAAGTTCTTTAAAGAGTTGTTTGTTTTAATCAAGCATATTGACTCAACCTGTAATTGACCATTTCATTCAAATAAACAAACAAACATTGTTTTTGTTTTCCTTGAATGTGAGTCTTTCTGTGTTTGAAAACAGAAATTTAGGTATGTTGATTATGGAACAAAATAGCCATTAAGTTCCAGCCTTTGAAAGGACTTAAAACAAACTAGATGACCCTACAACTAATGTAGCATTGCCATGCTTCATTTCCCACTTGTAGGTCATTAGTGTATCCTAGCTTCCATTGTTTGAGTTATTACCGAAGTAAGAACCTCAAGCGGTATATGATACCAAGGAAGTTTGATTGCTAGGTCACTTCTCTTTAAACATAAACTTATAGGTAGAAACGGAATCGTAAATTCCTTTCATTTGTTCCTTGTTTTCCTATTTCTTGTACCCTTTCTTATAGTCTTAAGAATTGAATTCTTTAGTGTTGACTTTTATACTTTGTTAGACATGTCCAATGTCACCAACAAGGTTCTTTACCATTTTAATTTATGTTGAATATTTTGTTTCAACTAGATGATCTTACCAGAAGCTTCTAAAGTTCTCTAAGCATCGATCTATTCGAATGTCTAGGGACTAGACTCATTCGAGAATTAAATGGAAAAAAGATTTTAGGTTGTTAACCATTGGTAAAGCTGAGCGTATTAAACTCAATGCTTTATGATCTCAAAACTACATTGTATTTTGAATTCACAAGCACCAATTGGTTTGCCATTCGATTTTGATATTCGAAAACAACCATAAAAGTCGCGAAAAGAAACGTACATTTTAAATTGCTCATTTTCTCTCATTTCCGTGAATCGTTCTTGGATTCACTACCAATCGAGGAAATTTACTGTTACCTTTCTAAAAGGATTTACTGCAGTGCAAGATATTTAATTATAAACAATAATTAAAACATACATTGAAGCATGCAAAGTCTAAACATTTATCATGAATAATAACTTGAAAATGAAAGCAATCATGCAATTTAAACAAGTTATTAGCATTTTATTCGAATTTAATGTTCCGGCAGGTGTGAATAAAATGATTCCAAGATCCTAAAATCATTGAAGAATTAAGCACAGTTTGTCGACTTAATTCTAAAACATCTTAGGTAAGCAAAAACCTTTTGCTAATAGTCTAGAAACTATTCTTGGTTGATAGGTACGTCTAAGAACTTATTAGGTAAACCTATCGATTTTGCCACGACATAAAAGGACTCCTTACTTATATCGTTGAGTTTCACCAAAACTAACATGTACTCACAATTATTTGTGTACCTTGCCCCTTTAGGACCAATAAGTAACACCTCACTGAGCGAAAACTATTACTAGATTGATGTAAAGGATATCCAAGCAAGTGTATATTTTGGCATGACACCTTTTAACTCAATTTTTTTTAAGTTTGGAACTTAAGGCTCTTACTATGTTGGTTAGATTTTAAGTGAACTAAAATCCTTAATCATGCAACATAATCAAGCCACAATCTCATGCATAATTAAGACATATTTAAAGCAATAAATAACTTAAAACATGCATAAGATAAATGTGATCTAGTATGGCCCGACTTCATCTTGAAGCTTTAACTTCAAAGTCCGTCTTGAAAATCTCCATGGGAGGAACCATTTTCTTCAAATAGGATAAGCTATAATTAAAACTAATTACAACTATTTGATGGTACACAGACCATATTTGAATTGAAAAACAACTTTGGTACTTTAGACCAATTACATTCAAATTAATGGTACGCAGACCATATTTTCTATCCTATTTGGGCCATACTTGTCACTTCATAACCTGCAAAACAGTACATATACAATATATACCATTCACCCATTCATTATCATGAATGGCCCACATAGCTGGTTAGTAAAACACATTATGCATCACGTAAACATTTGCAGCAATTAATCAAGGGCACCAATAATCTACCAATTATTCAGTCCTTATTAATTCTAATCAAGTTGTTTTAACCTTAAGGATTTTTAGACCTAATCAAGAGTTTATGACTAAAAAGGGCTCCCACTTAAACCAATAAATTCATATGCTTTACTAATTTTAAATATAAAAATGTATTTCTAGTCTAACCGGAAACATACAAATTAAATTAAATTTAAAGCTCATATAAATTTATAATTGAATCCAAAAAGTTTAATTTAATTTCAGTCGTATTTAAATTAATTCATGATTTTAATTTTAGTAAAATAATTAGAATAAATAAAATTTATTATAATTACAATATTCAAAATTAAAATCCAAGAAAATAATTTAAATTATTAATTTTAAAATTAATTAAAATTACGTAAACTGAAAATTTCAAATTAAAATTTCAAAACGATCTAATCGCAACGCAACAATCCCACGCAACGCACGCCCATGGGCCACACGCACACAGCCATCGCTGGCCATGTGCGCGCAGCCCATGCGCTGCGTCGCATCGCTGCTGCTCACCATCGCAAGGCATCACGCGAGCTGGTGCTCGCTGCGCGCGCCAGCGCTCGACGCAACAAGCATGCTGCCGCAGCCCATCGCTGGGCGCAGCGCTCGTCGCACGTCGCAACAAGCAAGCTGCTTGCCATCGCTGGGCGCAGCGCTCGTCGCACGTCACAACAAGCACGCTGCACGCCATCGCTGGGCGCAGCGCTTTTCGCACGCACAATAGCGCTCGCTGCGCGCGAGCGGTCGATGCTGGGCGTAGCACTCGTGGCACGCAAGCTTGCGCTCGCTGCGCGCGAGGCTCCGCACGCTTGCTCGAGGCAGTGCGCGCTGTGGCGCAGCTCGCTTGCTGCCCACACGCGACTGCTCGTGCCTTGCTCTCGCCCTCGCCCATTCGCCCATCGCACACAGCCCACGACACAAGGCAGGGCTGCTGCCTTGTGCTCGTGCACCATGGCCTTGCTCATTGCATTCGTACCGCATGGGCGACGAGCTCCCTTGCTCGTCGTCACATGCCCGCACTATACAACTCCCCTTAAGGGTAACACGTAGCGTCCATTGCTTTGTGCGTGCAAGTTATATGAGCGAATCGCATATAAATTTAAAATTTATATTCAAAATTAATGACAAATTAATAAATAATATTAATTTCATAATTTTAGGGCGAAAAATCGAAAATTTATTATTTAATTGATTTCCGATTAACATGGATTCAAGTCTAGGTCATAAAAATTTAAAATTTAACATAAATTTACAATTTTTATGGTGGTTTTTAATCATAGGTATCTAATTAAATTATAACTAATTATGAAAATCAAATTAATTTTAAATTATTCCAATTTTCAACAAATTAATCATAATTACAAATTAGATTGCATAATTAACAAGGCTAGGCATTCAAACTTGTTAAACATATACAGTAGGTCAATCAAAAATTCAAGATTTATCAACAAGAATCTCAAATATTTAATTTAACATCTTAAATTTACGAAATTTTGCTTTCGAAAAACTAAAACCTCCGAAAAGTCATAGTTAGGCTTCGAGAATTCTGGGTTCGGCCGAAAAATACTATTTTTGTCAAAATTTTAGAATGCCTTTTACATGCGGAATTGACACAAAAATCACTCGATTTGGATGAGTAACGAAGAAACTGCCGAAAAACTGCATACGTATAATTAAATAAACGCAATTTGCAATTAATTAACAATTACGAAAATTAATCACCCCTTTTAATTATTGCAAATTTGTAATATTTAACCATGTTCATGCAATTTAGATTATGAAAATAATAAGAGGCTCTGATACCACTGTTAGGTTATGATTCATATCACAAAACATAAATCATGCGGAAAAACCATAAAGCCAGGAAAGCATATTATTTACACATAATCATTTAGCATAGTTTAGATGCATACACTTTGTTGCGTGCCTTCCCTAGCTGCTTCCGAACCGAACAAGAACAAGTCTTTAGGACTCCAAGTGTCGTCCCTCCGTAGATAGTCCACAGCACGTCCGGATCCGCCTTAAGCTTGACCAACTAGGATCGCCCTTAAGGTACTTAGAATTTTCGGCTAGTATAGGCAATTGTATGACTGAATTTTTTCTCTCAAAAATCACTTTGAATACTTGAATTCTCTATGCAAAATAATGACCCTAGGCCTTTATTTATAGAGGTATGGAAAGGGAATTGTAATCCTATTAGGATACGAATTAATTAAACTAGAATCCTAATAGAATTCTTATTCAATTAATTCATCCTTTTAGGTTTAGGAATTTAATCATTAGTCGAAACCTGATGGCTTTAGGATTCGTATAGCACACCAACACACACACGCACGCACAGCAGCCCACGAGGGGCGCCATGCGCGCGCGCGCAGCCCGCGAGCTCGCAGCCCATTGCTACGAGGCCCACACGCTGCCGCAGCGTTGGCGTGCGCTGGGCCTGCCTTGCGGTGGGCCTGGCGCAGCCTTGGCTGGTGCGTTGTGGCGCGCTGGCTTGCTGGGCGATGGCCCGGCTTCGTGTTGGGCCTTCGTCTGGCAGGCCTCGTCCGATGCTAATTCGTACGATACGCTTCCGATTAATTTCCCGATTCCGGAATTCATTTCCGATACGAACAATATTTAATATTTCCGATTCCGGAATTAATTTCCGTTTCGAACAAATATTTAATATTTCCGTTTTCGGAATTATTTTCCGATTCCGATAATATTTCCGATTCTGACAATATTTCCGTTTCCGGCAATATTTCCGATTCCGGCAATATTTCCATTTCCGATAATATTTTCCGATACGTACCATGTTTCCGTTTCCGGCAACATCTACGACTTGGATAATATTTATATTTCCGATACGATCCATATTTCCGTTTCCGGCAATATCATCGTTTCCGGAACATTCATTTCTTGCCTGTGACGATCTTAGCTCCCACTGAAACCAAGATCCGTCGATTCCGAATATCCATAGATGGAGTATTTAATGCCATTAAATACTTGATCTGTTTACGTACTATTTGTGTGACCCTACGGGTTCAGTCAAGAGTAAGCTGTGGATTAATATCATTAATTCCACTTGAATTGAAGCGGCCTCTAGCTAGGCATTCAGCTCACTTGATCTCACTGAATTATTAACTTGTTAATTAATACTGAACCGCATTTATTAGACTTAACATAGAATGCATACTTGGACCAAGGGCATTATTTCCTTCAAAACAGTCCCAAAAAATAGATTGCAGTATATTCATAGCAGATTTTACCCAATCTTCTTTGGGGAAAGAGAAGCACACACTATTTTAAATGCATGCATACTCTAAATAGTAGATCTTCGTCTTTAATGATTAGTTAAAAACTACATATAAAGCATTAACTTATCATCTACTTCACCTGTCAAGAAGCTGCCAACGATCACCAATTTTGGCATCCACGTCATCAATTTCTTTTTCCAGTTTCTGAAGCATTGCACCAACCTACCAGCATGAACAGGACAAATATAATGAGTAAGTGTCACCTATATACTAAAAATGGACCATAAATCTATAGATTAACCAGACTCACCCGGTCTACGAGCGCTGATGAGACCTTATCCCCAACAGCCATTTCAGCAGCATGATCACTTTTTTCTCGAGCAGCCTTATAGGCCTTCAGAGCATCTGCTTCACCATCTGTACTCTCCTTCTAAACCATGGTATTATATAGATCTATCTAAAAGGAAAAAACAAAATTTTTCACAAGTTCAGTTTGCTAGGAGAAGTTTCAAGTACAATCGAATAACTAATTAGCCACACCAAACCTATTACTAGAAGCATTTAATAATTCATTTTTTGTTACTAGAAATTCTCCTGTTCCTCTTTTCTTTTGATGGAAGATTGTCAGAATGGAGGAGCATGCCACCATCAGCGTGAATGTGTGCAGTTGAAAAAGACAATCTCAAGCATCAATAAGAAAGCAGCAAACCAAAAGAATCTTTAGGATAACTGGAAAAAAATCAGGCAACTAAATTCAACTGTCAAATCAAATCACCATATTCATCGAGAAGCCAAAGTTCCAAATTAAAGTTAAGAAATGAATCCCAAACTAGGCTCATATTATATACCTCTAATAATGGTAATAGGCAATCAAGTCAGTACCATCAATTAGATTACAATAAGAGCAGCATAACTCTATGAACTTTCGATTGGATTCAGATACCAGAAACAAGCCAAACAAACATGAAGAAACCCAAAGAAAAATGATATCATAGCTCTGTCATGGAAATCATTAATTGAGAGAGAGAAAGAGGTTTTTAAGATAGGCCAACAGTTCATCAAAATCAAAACTGGTGATTAAGCAATCAAAATTATCTGACTAACAACTTTCAGAAATAAAATCTCATAAATATATGCTAAAAAAGAACAAAAACCTTCCTTAGCCCAAAACTCTGTTAACATCTATTTCCATCTCCTCTTTCCACCCCCTGCAATTGTCACTGCCTACACCATAATCATAAATAAGATCACGAACCTCTTCCCCTCCACCTCCAACAGATTCACAGTTACCAAAGAAAAAGGGTATAATTAAGAATTTGATATTCTAATAAGCATAAACGGCAACAAATTCACACCCCTAATTCATTTATTTGAAAAAACTAACAAAAAACACAAACCTAAAATGACCTAAACCCATCTCTCAACCAACAGAAACCCAGAAATTTACATCAAATTTACAAGGCAAATGAAGAACAACAAATCAACCCGTCAAACAGAAACAACGAAAATCAATACATCATCATAAAGGCTTTGGACAAGCTGCAACAAGACCATCAAGAGGAAGCACCAAAAAAGACCCCTCTCAAACAAGAAGATAATGAAAAAAGTGTTCTCCAACAACAGATGAAAGATAACACAAGCACTTAGGTACACTCTTCTTCACTTCCACATTATTCTGATTTTGCAAAGTTATGAAAATGGGGTCTATATCGGAATAGATTAGGAATGCGGAAATACATAAGGGATATATGAGGCTGAGAAATACAAAATACACAAATCTTAGAGTTTAGTTGACGCTTCTTCTTTAGGAGCTTATTTATGCCCTTGTATATTTGTGATGGGTGCTAAACACCTCTTAAATGACAAATAGTTATGGATGTAAACTTGGAGGTAATCTTCAAATAATCGAGTTGTTGAGGGGTACCTAAATATTACAGCTTCTCAAGGGCTGTTAATTTGATGTTACTTTTGTATAAAAATATAGCCTTGTTGTTCTTTCTGGTGAGGTAGTTCAAATTGTTGGACTTTCTCATTAATACTTTAGACAGAATCCAGTCCTAGAAACACCAAGAGTTACTCTGAGTTTGTTGAATTTTGCTAACTCCTGTTTCCTGTCCGTGTTTTAGGCTGGATCATAGAAGGAGAAGAACCTTAACAAATGGGCAACTGAAAGGATTAAGTTTTGGTCTCGCCATTCACATTATTAAATTCTTGCATTTATTGTTTAACGGTATGTGGTTTACTGCTGATAAGAAAAAGAAACTTACTCCAAGTCTACATTGTCTCTTCCGCTTTCCCCTCTCTTATATCCATTGTGTGAACAATATGCAAGTATGTTTTAGTTGACACTTGTGTTTGTCATGAACTTAGATGAAATTTCTTTTAGGTTGTAGATAAAATTTTATATAATGGCTTTGATAAAATTGCATGTTTAGCTTTACCCCCTTTGAGTACACGGTATTTTAACAGGGAGTGTTTTTATACTTTTAATTCACCAAGTTAGAATCGAGGTAAATAATAATTGAATGTGCTTTATGAATTAGGAAGTTTGAGAACTTGAATTGAGGGAATGGATATTAGCTTATCCCTCACGAAACACTATTTGGAACATTTGAACTGACACATGGTACATATGATGTTAATGCACTCTTGAACTAGGATCAATAGAAATAGGCACATCAATGGTTTAAAGTAAATGATGTGCAATATCCAAAAAATAATTGAAAGTTTTTGGGCACCTTTTAGTATATTTTTCATTCTGCATTCTCAGTTTCTTAAAGAGCTTCTATTACAGTAACAATCTAGGATAATACAATAGTGTCACCAACGGCAAAACATGCAGTGATACTCCTTACAATTATAAACCTTTCTTCTCATATTTCTTCCTTTTAGCTAGGTTCTTAGATTAATATATTTGGGTTTAATTTAATAGACACTTTTGGAAGAGTAGCCACTTACAGATTGTGGCTCGAAATAATAATTTAATTATGAATCTAAAATATTACGGAGTAACTTACATTTTCTTACATGAAATAAAGAATCTAATGGATGTATATCTACCTAGAGAATTCTCCAAATATTAACGTTTAGCTACAACCCTCTTACTAATTGTTCGTGTGAAAATATTTGAAGTGACATAAGAGCTATTACATCTCCTTGAGTGACAGTGAGAATAGCTCAAAATTGCTAATTTATTTTTTTTATTTTACTATTTCAAAGGATCTTCTAATTTACTCTTTATTCCGTAGGATGCTTGAAGGGAACTAAAACAATGAATGCTTGAAGTGGGACTCAACAAGATTTTGTAGACTTTGCTCGACCCACCACTTCAATGCTAAGTATATATAAGTAATTTTTTGACAATGTACAACTTGAACAAGCCTCACTCAGCTGCTTTTGACTATGTACAGGTCCACCAAGCTTCTATGTACAAATTTAACTAACTTCTTATGAATATGTAACTATTTGCTAAGGTAGGAGTCCCACTTTTGAATGCAAACAAAACTAAACTCTATGTAATTAGACATGAAAATACTTTTGTTGAATATAACAATAATGAAATGTATGTAAATATCCTAAATAATTTTGCATATAAACAAATTTCAGTATCTTACTCCCACGTGCAACGCACGTGCTCTTCACTAGTTATAAATAAAATAGTATGTTAATTTCTGTTTTCTCCTCAAACTACTTCAGGTTCTTTTTTCTCTATCCTACTCTAGTTTATTCTCCCGATGTTCGTGATCCAATTCCCTGAAAAAATAAATCATTCTTGGTAATTAAATTTCCTATATCTAAGAAGCATCATTCTTTTGATCCTTTGAATTTTTTTACATCCCTCTTATTGTACTCCGTACAGTTTATAACGGTTAAGAACGTACAATACTACATAGGGAAGATAATTAAAAAGGGAGGGACAAAATAAAGCTTATGATAAGGATTTTCTAAAGAAATAAAAGGGGTTTTGAAGTAGATAAGATCGATGAGTATATATAATAATTCCGTCAAAAAAAATAATACATTTAAATATATAATAAAAAAATCTTCAATAAAGTACCAATAATAAAAAAGGATAACAAATTTCGGTATAATTTATGGGTAAAATTTTGTAATTCATTTCAACTTACGAAATTGACTCCGCGTTTAGTTTAATTAACCTAATTCACTTCGGATAGTTTTTTTTTCCAATTTGTCGCCAACCATCACTTTTTTTTACCAATTTGGTCAAAATTACATTTGTTGTGGTTATATGGTACTTGCAACAAAAATAAACATGGGCTTACAAAATAGAGGAGAGTAATCAATACTTGGATGGAGGGGGAAGCTATGGACGTACCAAATCAGCTTCACAAGCGGAAGCACAAGCATGTTTACAAGGGCTTCATTGGGTAAAGGAAAACAACATTCGTTGAATTCTTGTCCTTACAGATTGCACAACATTGGTGACATCTCTACAACCAAAAGCGACACATGAGGTTCAGATCCATTGGACGATACAAGAAATCAAAAGGATTGCAGAAAGTTTTGATATTTGCACAATCATGAAGGCGGATAGGGAAGCTGTAGAAAGGGTGCATGATATAGTAAACAGATGCATAAAAGAAGGAACTAGCTTTAACAATACTCTAATACTGAACAATACAAGTGCAGTAAAACGTCCTTTCGCCCAACGGTAAGAAGCGACATTTGTGTTCTACTAAAAATGAAATTGTAACTCCTATAAAAATACACCCGGAAGTATTAAATATAACTCCTAAAAACACAGAAGGAGTGTCTCTTTTGTTTTTTAACTGTCAAGGGGTAGTTGTCAATCTTTTAAAATTAATGGAAAAACCGTGGGAAACTAAGGAAATCTAAAATTCTTTTATTAATTTCAACCATTTTCCTCAATAGACTAAGCAAACAATGAAAAAATAGGCAAATATTAATCTTACTTTTCAATAGTTTTTTCATTACGCAATCAAACAACACTACAAGAATCAGTAGCAAAGAGGGCGATTTTTTTGTAAAAGGAAGGGCAACTGAAAAATCGTCCTATTAACAAATCAAATAAGAAAAACGTATATTGCCTTGATAATAACAAAGAGGGCGAAAATTGTTCTTTGTCTTCTTTGATAATAATAAGAAGGGCAACTTTTAAATTTCGCCCTGTTTGATCAATTTATTGAAAAAACAAAAAAAGAAAATTTCAAACTCCTTGAAACTTCAGAACATAGGAACCAGTTAGGTTAGAAGGTTTGTTCAGTCGTCTCCAATTTCTCTTTCTGATCAGAATCCCAAAATGAAAACCCCTACCAATCTTCATTTTAGCTTTCTCTCTCCTTAAATTTTCAATTTAACTTCTCTTCTCCCTTTCTCTCCCCTAAATCTCCAATTTAGTTTCTCTCTCTCTCCCTTTCTCTCCCCTAGGTTGTGTTGGCAGGTCTTCCATTTTTTTCAGGTGAAAAGCAAAAACAAGAGAGATGGCAGCAATTTTACAGGTTTACCATTTTCTACAACAATTTTACATTATTTTCAAGCTAAGGCATATTCTAACAAATGTTTTCTGAATTTGTAGGAGAAAGAACAATGAATCCAGAGACTCAATCATCATTATCATAATTAGAACCTAACAACAATAATCACCTCGTAGAGTCTACCACTTAACAACCTAAGAAAAAAAGACAAGGTAGAAATACGTCAAGACATCAAGGCATAACTAATACATACTATACACAACCTTACTTGTTTTGTTTATATTCTTTTGTTTTCAGGTCCCTTTCGAGGTCCAAACAGAGCACTTAAATATAAAAAGTTGAGAAGTGTGCAACCAAGAAAGGTCAAATTTCGTATTCCAGCAGGGTTCGGAGCTATTGTGGGCGACCTTGCAAATCGATTTGTGGCCGAATGTGTTGATTGGGTGAAAGAAATATGCCCTCTTAATGTTACAAGTTGGAATGACATGCCTGTAGAAGCAATAGATCGATTGTATAGTAGGATTAAGGTATGGCTTATGATTTTAGTAACTTCTACTTATTTTCTGTTAATATACAGTATTGTTAACCTGCAGGCTAATATACAGAAATATGCTTTGTGCACCTAATTGTTAATTTAGGTCAGTCATTATGAGGGTTATATTGCCAGTACTAAAATGAACCACAAGATGAGCCCGAACTTGAGTAATTATTATTCTCGGGGAAAGCCATCAGTCAATTAGCTACACTATGTTTATTGATTGTGAGGCAGCTAACCTTTATTGACTGTGACTTATACTATTAGAAGAAAATACAACACTAAAAATCACAACACAACTATACATCAAGTAACATATAACAAATATCTGGTTTGTTTATAAGATTTACAGTTAGTCAGTAAGGCATTAAGGTTGGGTCCAAACTCAAATCAAGAGATATTAGAACAAAAAACTAAGGAAGCAGCAAAATATCCCGCAATCTAAGACTTATGTGAAACAATAGCTAGCCTTTTGACTATAGGACAGTGGGGGTTGCTCTCATGTTTACATTTGCATGATTATTATTGATGCACATGATGTATGACTTTGGTAACACTTTCTTGTAGGCTAAGTATGACTTCAGTGAAGATTACGGTGCACACATTGAGAAAGCATTCATGATTCAATGTTCTATCCTTTACATGCATTGGAGAGAAAGGTTGAAGGCAGACTATTTTTCAAAGAGCAAAAATTTGAAAGAAGTGGAGCGTTCCTGCCCAGCAGCAATAGACCTTGCTCAATGGAGGTGGCTTATATATAACTATTGGAACCTTTCTAAACAGAGGGAAAGTATTAATTATGAATACTACTCCCTCTGTCCCTTAATACTCGCACCGTTTTGACTTTTTGCACTATTCACATAATTCACTTTGACCCTATTTTATTTCTAGTATATGAAAACAAATGTTAGTATATAATATATTATTGGCTTCATCTTAATATATATTTTCATAATATTGAAAAAAAATTCAGTTTTTATAATATGTAGTTGAAGATATTCGTGGTCAAAGATGTGCATTGGCAAGCGTGTCCAGTCAAAACGGTGCGAGTATTAAGAGACGGAGGGAGTAATATTTATTTGCACTGTCATCATTTTAGTAATCTTGTATACAATGCTGTAAATAATTGGAAAGAAGAAGATCCGATCAACATGTGGTGCCAAATCAATAGCTAGGATAATTTATGAATTGATGAGCTTCCTAATACAGATTTACAGTAAGACTAATGAACAATGATTGCTGTCGTATTACTCTTTTCCTAAGATGATCGTGTGTTCGTGTGTTCGTGGTATATATTTCCTAGGAACTGGAGGTAGAGGCAGGTAGTAATGAGCGTGAAGAGGAGAACGAGGCCACAAATACATCTAGTTCAAATGTAACTACATCAACACAAGTTTAATGGCGACCCTATGTATTTGAAGCTATGGGACAAGACAAAGAGGTAATAATTTGTACAGGCATTGCATTGTATATTAAGAAATTTCCTGTCCACTATTGCTTACTTTCCCCTTTTTACTTTTATTATGGATAGGCACAAAAATGGGAAGTTTGAAGAAGAGGCTGAAATTAAGTACAACAAGTTCAAAAAGCTGCATGAGAAAGAAGTTGGAGAGAAATGCGCAGACACTTTTTCTGTAGATGTGGCCTATGAAAAAGTTCTTGGATATCGTCCAGGTTATGCATGGGGGTTAGGCAAAGGTCACCCGGTGTTGTCCAAGGACGGGAAGAAAGGAAGGGCTGAGTTGGAAGTTACTTAGTGCAACTCCAGAATGAGAACAACACAATGCAAGCTGAATTTGAGCATCATAGAGCCGAAACTTTGAGAAAGGAAAATGATGCTAAGAAGAAATAAGAAAAACTAGAACATAAGCTTAAGTTAATCATGGAAAAAATTGGCCTTGAATCTTTAACATAAAAATGTAATGTTTAATATTTGAAGTGAAATAGAAATTATTTAATATATACTTGTGGGGGTGGGGTAAATACAAGCATTTTATGGGGAGATGCTGGCAAAATTATTTTGATGACCAACCTGGATGATAAGAATTGTTCAACCGCGGATCGAGTACTCATAGTATTTACTGTTGTGGGTATATAGTTCTTAAACTTGCAATGATATATCCATTGTGAATGGATGGTTGTTGAACTGAAAATGTAGAGGCATGCATGACTTATAATTTAGAAACAAATTGACTATCTTTGTCACCCACACTTGTATTGTTGACTTACCCTTCGTAGAGAAACTTAAGTGAGAGACTATATTATTGGTATAGTAATACACAATTGATAGTCTCTGGATTCATACAAAGTTGAAGATCTAAACTAAGATTTGCAAACTAGAAGAATTGATGATAATAAGAAGTATAGTTAGTCTGGGAAAATGGTAACTTGTCAGATTAATTACCTGATAACTAGTATGTAGATGTAGTTTGAATAACAATTAATGCACAATCATGAGAAGCAAAACACCTGCACAACTTAGAATATAGCAGCTCTTCAGGCTTCTAATTACTTGCATATGTTGCTGATATTAAATTACTCTTCTTTTGCAGTGATAGGTACTCTACGTTGTTAAAGTTTGCACTTTTGATTGGGTTTAATGCCATTTTGCCTTGATCATGACCATCAATTTCAACAGCGGAAGCAATGTTCAGTTAATATTACGTTTTGGAAGTGACCCTTGGTTGAGGTGGCCTTTAGAGAACTTGCTTAGATGTTATTCTATGTAGGCCTTTTGAAGTAAGTTTACGATGGCTATCTTTCATAGTAAGGAGTATTTAGTTGATAGTTCAGTAGGAACACTTGACAAGACGGGGGGTGAATTGTTTCTTGGGAACTTGAGTAAGTTTCTTGCGGAATTTAAACAATAAAGAGACTGAGAAAAATGAGCGAAGAAAGATACAAAACTGAGGAACCTTCTTGATCCTAATCAAGAAGAACCTCACAACTCTTTTGTATTAATGTAACAACTTTATTACAAATAACTCTTTAACTCGAGTTCCTCTCGAACACGAGTTCCCCACAGCAATCCCCTTCGATTACCGTGCTACTCTTTCTCTCTCTGACTTAATTCTAAGTCGCTCCTTTTCTCTTTGACTTAACTCTAAGTCGCTCTTTTCTCTTTGACTTAACTCTAAGTCGCTCTTTCTCTCTTTGACTTAACTCTAAGTCACTCAAGGATCACTCAACCCTTAAACCCAGAATACAATTTGATAGATAAACTCTAGTACATAATAAAGATTATAGCAATAAGGAACTCAAGGAACACTCTATTTTGCAAACTGATTTTTTTAAAACGTTTAAGCTATATATTTTGTAGAAATCAGTTGCATTTTGAAAAGCAAAAACTCTTCTCCTTTTATAGAGGAGTTTTACCTAAGGTTGGATACTCATGTTCTCCTCAACTACCCACTAACTGTTACTGCTCAGTAACATGGGCATAGTTGGAGAGAAACAGGGGAGACCAAATCAAAACACTAATTGCACGTTTAAACAGAAATACGTGGGAGAGTTTCAAGGATCATGGAAAATCTTTTGCTTGAGAAACAAGGAGAATGAAAACAGAATCCTATGTTTACATTTATTAATTAAATTCTTTTTTATTTATAAGATTTTCTATTTTAAAACTCTTTTATAATTACAGTTAATATACTTCAATTTAAAACGGATCAAAATACTTAGGTTCCTTTCGTTCCAAATTACGTATAAACAATATTAAATACTTACATAAATCCTAAACATAAACTCATATGTTGTAGTCTTCATGTTGCACCTTTAGAAACTTCACTCGAACTCTTCCCAATTTGTTCCTTCTCTGGAACATCGAGGATCCACATAATATATGAGGATCTCGCCTTAGGAACTCGCCTAAGGATCTCGCCTTTGTAACTTGCCAAATGATTAATTCTTCAACGTAGTGTCTGACATGGATCAAGTGACTTGCATATATTCCACTTTGCTTAGTTTATCCAACTCAGGATCTCCCTAACTTAGCATTATCCCTCTAAGGATCTCGGAACTTATTATGCAACATAACATAACCAATAGTCAGGAGTTTTCTTTGTCATCATCAAAACTTTAGGGTCAACATTAGTCAATCTATCTTTGGTGCTAAACTGTAACCTATTGTTAATAGACTGGTGTTGTAATGCATCAAGCTGTACTTTCTGATACTAGTATGACATCGGGAGAACTTCTAATGTAACTCTGTGTAAACAATAGATAACTTCTCTTTTGATATTAGCATGTAATAGCTTGTGTGTCGTATTGATTAAAAGCTTGTTGACATATATAAGTTACCTATAAGCTTAGTTTTTGTGTTGCTTTAGCCAGATTTATTTTTAAAAAAATAAAAAGTTGCACAAATAGGGCGACATTAGCAAGTTCCCCTGTTTGTCAAAACCAAATAGGGGAAACAAAATTTCCCTATTAAAGCTATCTTAGAGGGTGAAATGCCGAAATGTAATAAAAGAAGGCGAAAAACATTTGCCCTCTTTGGTTTTGATCATAAAAGGCGAACAAAAGGAGTTGCCTTGAAAAGTTAATATGACGAATCTAACAGGGCGAGTTAAGGGCGATTTTATCAAACATGGTGACTTTTTTCGCCCTCTTTAATCCTGTATGTTATAGACTACTTTTAGTGCGGGTTAAATCTAATCTAATCATTTCATTAATTTATATTTTTCACATATTTCCACAGTTTTTGATTCTTCAGGTTCTCCACTAAAGAAACTCCCAAGTAGTCCCAAACACATTGTAGCTCATAAAATTGGATTGACAGCCAAAAAGATAATGAAAATAATGGGAAAAAGAATGTTAAAGAATAGATCAGTACGGAAAAGAACATATTTAAATACGTACTCCAGCAATCCAGCCAGCAATATAAAAATAGAAGGCCAAAGGAGAACAGCCATATAACTCGATCAAAACAATGGTGCAACCAAAAACTCTGCTCATTTCCTTTCTCTTCTTATCTTTGCTCGTTTTTATTGAAAGTAAACATGATAATCATGAAGTTAAAGAAGAAGAAGAAGAAATAGTACTGAAAAGATCGATGTTCCCTAATGATTTTATTTTCGGGGTCGCCACTTCAGCTTACCAGGCATCTTCTCTTTCTCATCTCATCTTTCTTACCTCAGCTCGCTCCTACAATTTTGACCTTTATACATGATATTATTCGTGTATAATCTAAAATTTATTGTGCCATTGATAGTGTAATTTAAATGAAATCATACATAAGAACGTACGGACGGAGCTAATAATAGAATATTGTTAATTTGTATGATATATTGCAGGTTGAAGGAGCTTATCTAGAAGATGGAAAGGGTCTCAGTAATTGGGATGTTTTCACTCATGTTCCTGGTAATTAATACTCCGTTCTACATTATCATTGTTTTCACTACGTTCTGCCTATAATAGGTTAATTTCTACAGTTTTTATAAAGAAGTTATTTTTAATTATTTGAATTAGAAATTTAAAACAGAAAAAAAAGAAAAAAAAAAGTTGCAAGTCGCCATTGAAAATATTTCAATACTCCTTAGTTCTTCTTAATTCGTGCGAGGTAGAGATCGTGATCCACGAGAAGGTAATCATCCCATATTTTATAAATAGACTAATAATACAGTTTTCAAGTAAGGCTTACGCAAGATTGTTTAATAATTCGGATCAAGTAAGACTTGATTCATTTAATAAGTTTAAGGATGCTTGGGGTAGGTAGGCCGTAGGGGCGTAAACGGGCAGAACCGAGTCAAGTACTGTCCTTTTTATTTTCATGTTCATTTAATTTAGGCGAGCTCATTCCCGAGTCTGAGGTTTTAACTGAGCTCAAAAATCTGTTCAAATTCGGTTTGTTCAAGAGATTTTGTGTTCATGAACGTCTTGTTCATTAACCGAGCCGAATTCACAAACGAGCTTTGCACTTTAAAGTTTAACCATTTGAAAACATAATTTTGAATGTGCACTAATTTATCCATTTAAATTCCAAATATTTTTATTCTATGATATATTTTTGGGTTGTTAAAATTAAACTCAAAATACAATTTCTATCTATGATCATAGAATTATGTATGGAAATTTTGATTACGAACACAAATATATGAGCTTGTTCATGAACATGAATAAACGAGTTGTTCATGAACATAAATGAACGAACATACGTATGTTCATGTTCAAACTCGTTTATTAGATGAGCTTCCAAAGTTGTTCAAACTCGACTCATTTATTAAAAAAACGAATATGAACGAGCTTCAACTGGGTCCGGTCACGAGTAGTTTATTGAGAGTCTCGGCTCATTTGCACCCTTAGGGGTAGATTTTCCTTAACTTCCCCCTACTTTTAAGTATATACTAACACTACAACAAATAAGATCAAACAGGGTGAAAAATATCGCCCTCTTTGATATAAATCTCGCCCTCTTAAGCTAATATGGCGATTTTTAAATCGCCCTCCCATCGCCCTGTTAGGCTCGTTGTATTAGCTTAACAGGGCAAACCAATTTTTTTCGCCCTCTTTGATTCAAACAAATAGGGCAATATTTTTCGCCCTCGTATACGTATTATTTACTGTCATTACTATTTTCTAAAATATTATATTGTTGGGTTCGAAACGTCCAGATCTTATGTCGCGAGAGCGTATTTATTAGCCCGCACAGATTTGCTTTTAGGCAGCTTTAGAAAAGATTCATACTAAGGCCATGTTCGATCTGTTCGACTTATTTCAGACAAAATAAGTTCAGATAAGTTTTAGTTAAGTTCAGATAAGTTTAGATCATATAAGTTCAGCAAAAATAAGTATTTTAAGACATTTTTCACATACAAATAAGTTTATTTCAAACAAAATAAGATTTTTCAGATAAAATAAATTCAGTTAAGTTCAGATAATTTAAGTTCAGTCAAAATAAGTTTAATAGAACGGAGCTTAATAGAGTTAGCCGGTTAGGGAGACATTTATAAGAAATTTTTATTTTCCTTGTTCTTTCCATGTGGGACTTGGATTGTTATCCTAACAAATGTATTAAATAAATATAATAAAAATTTATGCATTGTGTGCTGCACGTTATCCCATTAACAACAAAAAATTTCCAACATCTCATAGTATTACGGAGACACGCGATAGTGCGATACATTTTTTTTTTTTTCCTTCATATTATGTTGGTTTTTTTTTTTTGTTTTTTTTTTTTGACATAGGGTTGGTTTTATTTTTATTATAACTTATTTTTATTGATCTAAAATACTTCTAAGTGAATATTATTACGATTTTTTTTTTTTTTTAAGAAAAAGATCATGGCTTCAATGATCAATAAAGTAATATTCACACTAAGTTTTAATGTTATCGATATTGCAAGATGGTGAATATTGCTATTAATTTAACTTAATTAGAAAAGACATGTATGATCCATTTTGAATTAATATCTTAAAATAGTACGGGGTACTTCGTATGTATGATTAGTAATTTTGGACGAGGAAAGGAGATATATTAAATAAGTAAAAAACAATTGCTCTCTCTGTGCCATTTTATTTGCCCTATTTGACAAAAACTATGAGAGCTAGTTTTTCATAGTCAAATAAGCCAAATAAAATGGGACAAAGGTCTCCGTATCAAAATTGCTTGAAAATTGATGATGAAATTGCTTTGCAGGGAACACCGAGGGAGGGGAAAATGGAGATGTTGCTGATGATCACTACCATCGTTACATGGTTAATCTTTTACCAATTCTATTATTTATTTATTTGGAAATATTTTATATGTAGCATGATTATATAATTATTTGATGCATATTAAATAATGCATTTTGTTTTAACTATTATAATGTGATATTCAACAGGAAGATATTGATAAATTGGAGTATCTTGGAGTAAATGCTTATCGATTGTCAATCTCATGGTCCAGAATTCTACCAAGTATGTCATGCAAGATTTTGCAATCTTTTCTTATATTTATTAATTTAGTTGAATGAGCTAGCTGTTGATTTGCTCATTTTCACATGGTATAGGAGGAAGGTTTGGTGACGTCAACCCAAAAGGAGTCTTGTTTTACAACAATATTATTGACAATATGTTGCTTAAAGGTATGCTTAAATATATATACTCCCTCCCCAATTTAGGCCCTGTTTAGTTTATCTTATTTTAGGACCTTATTACTTATTTTAGATCAAAATAGATTAGATCAAATAAAAAAAAATAAGTTCAGATTATTATTATTTTTATTATTATTATTATTATTATTATTATTATTATTATTATTTTATTATTATTATAAAGAAGCGATTACACAAAGTTGGATGGGAGCCTAGCTAATAATTGGGCTCCAACACCCTTATTCAAAGCAAAACACAAACGATGAAAAAGAAAAGAACGAATGTTAGCAGCAGCCGTGTTACTCTGAGCAACCCGTGAGACCCTAGCCATGAACTCGAGGCATCACACCCTAGTTCTCCAAAGGTGGAGAAAGCAAAAGCAATAAAACCATATCCGTTGTCTATGCACTTCGCTTCATACTTATTCTTCCTGGCAACAACATTAGCGACAGCAACCCCAGGAACAAAAGCATCAACTCCTGGCCCGGTGAATGGAGAGATACATGTGACATCTAAGCATACATTTTTCCCTTTGTCCCAAGAGTAGACAAGAAGGTCTGCAGGGCGGAGATCTCTCCCTTCCTCATACAGAAATCCCAAAGGCACCTCCTTCTGCACAACAACCCCAGCCTGCGAACAGATATCCCCTAACACATCTTGAACCAAGTTATGGCGGAATTTCAGGCCTACATCATTACCAAAATGCACTGCGTGATCCCCGAAACGATCTATGACTTTCGAAGAGCAGCAAGGACAAGTAAAGTCAGGAGGGAACATAGGAATCGCAAGGCGATAACACAAAACACACCTGAATTGTCTTGGGTGCATCGTCTGCCCTAACCCCTCAATAGGGAGGGCTCTCAAAAAGTCTAAGGAGTGCGTCGCTCGTTTGCTAATGAGTATAGCCTTTTCTCTGGAACTCGGGTTGTGTTGTCCCATCGTCTTCTTTTCTACCATATCAAAGTACACTGTAGCCAACTTTTTCATAAACGGGGGGGCTAGTACCACACGGCAAAGATCGAGAGGATCGAAATGACACAAATCCCGAAAGCTATTTAAGGCTAAATCACAAGCGAGGCCTAAACCAGAGTCACCACCATGTCCAAGAAGTGTGTTCTGGAGACCAAGAGACTGGAGACGCGAGGCAACAAAAGCATATGCGGAAGAATCCTGCGCAGTGTAGACCCCGAAACCACCCAACCGAAAAGGTAAAGTGGCACACCGCCACTGCCAATCTCCAAAGCCCGCACCACCATCCACAATAATATTCTGAAGAACCCTCCTTAAGACGAGATCAAAGGAAATAGGAGCAGACCCGAGCATATGCGGCGGACAAGTCCGTAAAGAGAAGTACAAATGACTAACCCCCACAAACTAACACCGCAGAAGAAGGAGCTCCGATTGAGGATCATTAAGCTCAACCACGGCCTCCATCAAACCCACAGTCATAGCGACCCTGTCCTCTATCAAGCGACTGCAAAAGTCAGCCTTCAAGCTAACTGGCCCACCTAGAAGTGTGACTCCATCCCTGGGGCGGGCAATACTAGGAGGGAAAAGTGTGGAATCGTAGCTCCTCGGATCAGGAGTTGGCCAAAAGATTTCCGTTTTCTCAACATTTAAATGCAACCCCATTGTCGGACCCTCAGTAGTGACCACCTGCAAAGCCAAAGAAACCAAAGCAGTGTCCCAATAATGGTACCGTCGTCGAGGTACCAAGCCATGAAATCAAGATTGCAATTATCGTTGATCAGATGGACAAGCGGATGCAAGGTAAGCGCAAACAACAAAGGCCCCAAGGGATCACCCTGCTGAACCCCCTGGGATGAAAGCAAGACAGAGCCCTCATAATACAATCTAGCCGGCCGGGCATAACAGAATTCAACCCAAGGAGCGAGCGTAGGACAACGACGTCGGACCTCTCTAAGCATAGTACTACGGTCTATCAAGTTAAAGGCATTGCTAAAATCAACCAGAAGCATAGACATGCTGCTCACCTCTCCCTTGGCCTCGACCAACCTGTTGACCGCATGAAGAATAGCCTCACTCCCATTAGGCACACCCACCCCAAACTGAAAATCCTCAAGATAACTACCAACCTCCTTCCCGATCACGACAGTAGCGACCTTTGATTATTATTATTATTATTATTATTATTATTATTATTATTATTATTATTATTATTATTATTATTATAAATCAAATGCTAACAAAGTCAAATATTTTACAAATAATTGGTGGAAAGCCGAGATACAATCTAGGCCCCCACCCCTTTATCTATAGCAAAACCTATCCTGGTGAAAATATGAGCAGCACCACGAGCTCCAATGTCTTGTGTCCTAGAATACTTCTGAATCCGCTTCAGCAACGCAACCGCATCCTTATCCAGCTCCCCCAAAGAAGAGAAAGAGAACGGAAAAAAGCCATAACCAATGGCCCTGCAACGTGCTTCGTACTTGATCCGCTTCTGAAGAGCCGTATCTGTCACAACCCGACCCGGAGCAAAGCCAGACAACCCAGATTGTGTCAAAGGAGATGATCACGTCAAGTCAACACACACATCACAGCCCCGATCCCAAGAGTAGAGCAACACGTCTGCTGGTCGGAGAGCTCCATCGTTCACTCCAGATAGACCAATATCAACCTCTTTCCGCGCCGAGATCCCAGACCGATAACAAATATCAACAAGTGTATCCCGAACCACATTATGCCGATGTTTAATACCCACGGTGCCAGCACATGACACTGCATGATCACCAAAGATGTCTCCCGCAAAGACCCTGGAGCAAGCAGAACATAGCGCTGTAACAGAGAACAAAGGAATCCTCAACCGGTAACACAATACACATCGGTAAGCCTTAGCATTCATCGTCTGTTCCAAACCAGATATGGAGACCGCACGAAGCCAAGCAGAGGTGTGATCTCCCTGCTACGATTTCCACAACGCCGACTGTCGAGAAGATAAAGAGAAGGTGGTCTGCAGATGCAGTAACCTTTGTGAAATATATATCTGCCAATTTCTTCATGAGTTTAGGGGCAGCGATCTCACTAGGGTTACTCAGAATGTCATACTCCAACGTTCTACTAAATAGACTCAACGCATCCTCAAATACTCGACCAGGACCAACAATACCAGCATGTCGTAGAAGCTTTGTCTGCAAACCAAAAGACTGCAATCGAGAAGCAAGAAAAGCATAATGACGAACATCACCTGCGGAATAAACACCAAGTCCGCCAAAAGAAAAAGGTAAGGTGGCAAGACGCCAGTGCCAATCGCCAAATCCAGACCCCGAAACAGTAACAATACGCTCCAAGGAAGATCGAAGAGCCTCGTCAAAAGTGCGCTGAGCCGCCTCAAAAATACCAGGAGGACAAGTACGCAAAGTAAAGTAGAGTTTAGAAACTCCGGTACATGCCCTAAGTAACAATAGCTCACATTGAGGATCATCAAGCTGAGCAACCTTATCCATAAGCCCAATGGTCTTGGTCAGCCTCTGCATCACAAGCTCACCACTAAAAACTGAATTGGAACTAGCGGGACCACCTAGCAACTTAACATCATGCAAAGGACGAGCAATATCAGGTGGAATGACCCCCAAAAGCCTGCTTCGAGGGTCCTCTGTAGGCCAGAAAACCTCGGTCTTCTCCACGTTAAGATGCAAGCCGAGACAAGGCCCGTCCTCCATAATCAACTGCAGAACCTTCCCAACCACCAAGGTGTCACCAATAATAGTGCCGTCATCCAAATACCATGCCTGAAGACATACATCAAAATTATCCCTGATTTTACAAACCAGGGGTTGTAAAACCAAAGCAAAGAGCAGAGGACCAAGGGGATCACCCTGCTGCACCCCCTGAGACGACCATAACGTGTGCTCTCCATAATACAATCTGGCTGGAGTAGAGTAGAAGAACTCAACCCATCGCGAAATGCCCGGACAACGAAGTCGAACCTCTCGTAACATGGCCACGCGATCAACTAAATTGAAGGCATTTTGAAAATCCACCAACAACATTGATATCATTACAATTATTGTATTACTATTATTTATATCATTGTTATTATTACTATTATTGTATTACTATTGTTGCTTTAATAAAAAAAAATATGTTGTTATCGGTGAAATTAAAATCTATTATTTAAGGCATAACAAAACATTAACAAAACATTCAAATTTATCATGTCAAAATTAAAACCATTAAGTCTAGATCAGAAACGATATGATCAAATCATGTCCATATCATAACTGATTTTTACAGATCATACCCATTATATATCCAGACCAGAACCAGAATGATCAGATCATGTCCAGATCATGTTTAGATCTGCAAAGATCTTGTCTAAATCAGAACTGATCTTTACAAATCATGTCCGATACTTACAGAACCAATATGTTCAGATCAGAACCGATTTGTATAAATCATATCCAGATTAGAACTGGTATAGATATCGACTTTGTACAGATTATGTTCAGATCAGAATTGATCTGTAGAGATCATGTCCATATCATAATTGATTTGTACAGATCATGTCCAGATCAAAACTGGTTTGTAAAGATCATGACCATATCATAAATGATCAGTACAAATCGTGTCCAGATTAGAATTGATTTGTACAAATCATGTCCAGATCAGAATTGATCTGTATAGATCATTTTCAGATCAGAATTGATATACACAGATCATGTCCAGATCAGAACCCATACGTGTAGATCAGAACTCATATATTCAGATCGATCTATCAAGATCATGTCTAAATCTGTACTGATTTGTCAAGATTATGTCCATATCAAAATCCATATGTCCAAATCATGTCCAAATTTGAATCTATCTATTTCGATCAAAACCAATATGTCCAGATCATGTCCAAATCAGAACTTGTCTGTACAGATCATGTCCCGCGTTCAAAACTGCTATGTATAGATCATGTCCAAATTTTTCTTGATCATGTCCATATCAGAACTGATCTGTCTAGATCATATCCAGATCAGAACCAAATTTGTACATATCATCCCCAAATCAGAACTAATCTGTACATATCATAAACATCAGAATTGATATGTCCAGATCATAACCGATCTATCTAATCATGTCCAGGTCTATCTAATACAAGGAATAGTTAAATCATAAGCAAAGTCAAATAAATAATAACAATATTATAAATTTGTGTAATATTTATTTTACACGTAAGTCGTTTAATATTAATACATATAGATTTTTGTTTAAACTTAATTCTGAAAAATTAGATCAGATGAGATCAGATCATATAAGAAAAATAAGTTCAGATCAGATCAGACCAGAAAAAATCAAATCAAATCATATCAGACCAGATTATATCAGGAGAAATAAGGTGAACTGAACGAGCCCTTAATATAATCTAGGGAGACAACGGACAAAAATCATTTTAGATAAGTTGCTCTTCTTTAGTATTTATACACGCCATGTGATATGAATATTATAACTTTGTATAACAAATGTCATGCAAAGTATGTAATTGCTTAGATAAATGTAAAGATTGTACTTTTTTTTTGACTGAAATGATCTTTTTCTTGAATAAATAAATTGATTTTTTTATTTCATTTCAAAATTTAACAGTTAGTTAATAAGGGCATAATATGTACTACTTCCGTTCTTTTTTAGTTGACAAATTTTCCTTTTCGGAATGTTTTTGTAGTTGACACACTTCTTATTTTGGTAAGTTTTGTAATATAAATTTCTTATTTAACCATATATGGTTATCTGAGTATGTGGGGTAGCACTGCAGTAGGGTACATGGTTAGTGTGTTAGTGGTAGGGGTGGTATTGTCTATTACTTTCTTTTGTCACCTTTTTTTAATATGTTTGCCAAAATAAAGTGTGTTAGCTAAAAAAACGGAGGAAGTACAAAGTTATGATCAAAGAGGGCAATTATCATTTCTCTCTTTGATTTAAAACTTGTCCCCTTTATCTAGCTAATATGGCAAATACTATGCTAGCTAGCCATATAACAGTAACTTATGTGTAGGAATCGAGCCATTTGTGACGATGCATCACTTTGATATACCACAAGAGCTTGAGGATAGATATGGAGGTTGGCTCGATCCTCAAATGCAGTAAGTCTCAAGAACCTTTCTGTGTAATATAGATAGTTTGTCTTAAATGATTTTTTCATCATTCTGGTTGTTGAATTGTGCGCTAGCGCGCACAGTCCCTCAAGTTATATGAAATTGTTACGTAATATACAAGTATTTTCAAACTTGTGAAAAATGTCATGTTACGCTAAATTTGGATTAACATAGAATAGATAATACGAAACCATAAATAGATAAATAAATTAGAAGTGATATTCACACTTGTTTGAGAATTGAGATTGATTACGTTGTGTTTAGGGTTAAGGGTTTAGGGTTGTACACTCGCCCTCGTACGTAGTAGAGCACAACATCAGCTTCTACATCCTCGTAGTAGAAATAAATAAGACAATCACACACAGGGGCCAGCTGCATAAGAAAATACATGAGTGATAAAATGCTCCGTAAGACAAAAAAAAATGATATTTTCATAATAGTGGTGCTATAGATGCTACAGATAGTGTGATTAGTAAAACTAATATTATAAGTTACAAACAAAGATACATTTGAGAATGAAAATGCCATATATGAACGAATAGCAATCATTCTTCAGGCCCACCTCTTCACATTATCTAAAAATAAAGAGATGCCTAACATTCAAATTGTGTTATAAAATAAAGAAGAAGACCCACTTGTGCTCTCTAACAAAGATGATGCTTCTAATTACGCTCAATGGGACCTATGTAATGCTTCCAAAAATCAGAGTAATTGATATATTTCTTTTCACTTCCTTGTTCCACATACAATGCATATGGCACCACCAATCTTCAGTTCATCACCCACCCTCACACAAAAGAGATAGGAGGAATGGGAAAAAAGGAATTTCAGAAACAAACAATTGTCATCCTCCAACTGAGACAAGAGTCTCTCAGCTCCTTTTCAAGCCTAATATCCCCCAAAGAAATTACCATTTTATTACGATAAACAAGTGTGGAATTGCCAATCCCACAAAACTCAGTTATAGGTGTTATGATTATATATTCATTTGAATAACAAAGCCTCTTTTTCCAATCAAATAGACAATATTAAATAATAAATAATTCTCGATCATGACCATATATATATATATATATATTCAAAGTTCACAGCTTGTTAAAAGGGTGTTCACTAGGCACTGATGAATCAAGTAATGGTTTTTAAAGGTCTACAATACTTCAATACTAATTTGACCATGACACTTATTTCCCAGGTCTAAATCTCGTGTTTATCACCACATGAACTCACAACTCAATTTTTGGAACACAACTAATAATGAAATTTTCACTTGTTTAAATTACATTGTGAAACCATTCTAAGCATGCACTCTTATCTTAAAGCCTAAGATTTTGGTAAACTGAAAAAACCAACCAAACCCATTTCTTCTTCTCTTGGGACTTGCACTTATAGTGCCAAATCAACCTGATAAAACATGAGAAATAAATACAGGAAAAATAAAAAAAGTAGGTTCAAGGAAATGAGGGTACGTTGACACTTACTATACCCGTAACCTTTCATGTAGATATTTGTAAAACGATCAGGATTATCAGGGACTCTCGTGGAATCACAAATTATCTACAAGTTAGAAAACAATGGATGTTGATGAGAAAGAAAAAACAAATAGAAATATTAGATAACGAACAAGTAAAATACAACATAGAAAGAAAATTTGACCTTGGCCTTTGCAATAGCTTCATCTGCATCTTTCAATTCCTGACCTCCTTTCCAATATCCTGCATCATCGCATGAAAAGAGAACAGGTTAGATAACAAAATTTATTTACAAAATGTAGTCTTAAAAGAACTTGATGTGGCCAATTAATAATTGGGCGTAGTTCTCATAACAATTACACACAAACACTGAACTACAAGCCAAAATTAGCTTCAGGTCCTTTTCTACAGAAATATCCTGGGCCAATAGCAGCTTTCTAACTCTCTCAATTGGATCACGTTCCTGTGAAGAAATGAATAATGTTTTATAAAATCTTAAACTGACAAATTATTTCTATTGAAATTCAGACTAATTAATTGTACGCTAAACTGAAGAAAGGAGAATGGAGAGGCTGGGAAAGGGAGATAGAGGAGGTAGGCCATGGAAGGTGGGAGTTGTGGAGGTGTTTAATATTAAATATAAATAAATTTCCTCTTTAAAGGTCCAAATAAAAAATAAAAACCGACATAATTTATGGTGATGTCTCACTGACTGCACCCCAACACCATAGTTGGTGTTGTCCAATTGTCCCATTACACCCACTTAGACTATGTGCATCCTTAACCTTCGGTCAAGTACATGTGAAAAATAATTTTGGTCAAGTAGTGCACTCGTGCGGAGTTGATGTACAAGACTAAATGGATCACTTAACGGCCACAACAAACTGCTGTGTACTTCACTATGTGTTCTTTACATACATATACACGTTTTAAGTTTTTTTTCACAATACACCAAATAGGTAAGTAAAACTTTTAATGAAGATGCTACTTATTTACTGCCAAGTAAATCTCCATTATACTCATTTTCAATTTTGTGACAACTCTTTATAAACAACAGAGAAACTAAGGAAAAAGCTAGCTAGTATAAAACTTACCCAAGACAAAAGAAGACCTTCACCTTGAGGTCTCTTTGTGTCAACTGGTACCCTGCCTGTATGCAACTCCAAGAGGACAACGTCATAGCTGTATACATCCGATTTCATGGTCAAATGTCTTGCTAATACAACATAAGAAATAAGACATGCAGAGTGAAATACAACATAAGAAATAATCTTGTGACCCTTACTTGTGGGCAACATAACCCTGGGTGCACCGTGCACAGGACTCGGGTGGACACATGTTCACATGCTTTCCTCAGGTCCAAGCTTAGCTAAACCAAAATCAGAAACCTTGGCATCAAAGTTCTTATCAGAATTGAATAATGATGATGCTCTTAAAAGCTCTGTGAATCACAAGAGGGTTCACATGTTTGTGGAGATATTTCAACCTTTTTGTAGCATCCAAAGCAACTTTTAATCATGCCTCCCAGTCCAGCCTGGAAGGGAAAACATGAACCTAAACAGAATTTTTATACAGGTCAGATAAGTTACTGTAACAAATTACAGGGGGGAACTAATAGTTAACAGCAGATAGAACAATGAGTATATCCTGGCATCACAAATTGTCATGTCAGTGATGTCACCATTTGCAATAGTAAAACTGCAGAGTTCTGTTTAAGAACCTAGACCTAAAACAACTGATAAACAACAAATTTTCTCCTATTTATATACATCAACACCACTGTCAAGGAAAACAGAACGCCCAACACCTTGACCAAATTCACACCATCAATCTTAAAGTTTCACCAGTTTGCAAAATGCAAGCCCTATCATCTTCAAAACTGCATGAGGAGATTAAACTACAAGGAGCAACTCTTTAAATGTCCACCATAGATATCATCTTCAAACGTCTTGTGACTAAGACGATCACCCCATTCGTATGAAAAGCTTGTGTATCAGCCGTTAATATTTCTGCTTTGTAATCTTCCAAATCTAAGGAGAGCATAAGCTCCTTAATTCCCTGCAACATAAATTGCATTACCTCATATTGTATTACTGCTCAATTACAACCTTGAGAATCAACTCTCTCTTCCAAGAAAAAAATAAACAAATTATAATTTATTGGATCCATAATCAAGACACGACGGAACTATTAACCGTATGTTGAACATGAAAAACTCTTAGAAAATAATTGCAAAAGAAACGGAACACAAAAAGGTAAAAACCAATTTTGGCTCAATATGTAAGTGGTTATTTGATGTTATACTTTCCTCTAATTAATGTTGTACTTTAGTGACTTAATACCAAATGATTGAACTAAAGTACAACTTTGTGTTAAATTATACCGAGCATGATAAACATGAATACCCGAAAAGGGGATTGGATAATTAGCAACCAACAAATAAGCACTTGATCTTAAACTTTAGCAGTCAACATTTACATTTGTTTCTCAAAAAAAAAAATCCTATGAGCAAAAAGAAGCATTATTAACTGTTCCACAACCATAACAAACCAACCAATGATGTCTTGGCTTAGTGGTTAAGACTGAGGGCCTGTGTACAATAGGTCTCAGGTTCGAATCCCCCTACCCCCATTTGTAATTTATATTGCCCTTGTGGCTCATTCACACCAAAAAAAAAAAAAAAAAACAACCATAACAAACCCCCATAGAGAAATTAATACAAATTCCTAAACCAATTGATAGAACCCACAATCCCCCACCCCGCTCAATGGATGGTGTATTTGTTCGGACACTTAAGAGTCACTTAAACATCAACCCATCATTTCGGTGCGGTATCTCACTCACTAATCATGAGCTACACTCCTACTAACCCAGATTCGAGCTCGATCCGAGCATCCTCATCTATGGCGAGGGTATTAAAGAATTAGATTTCTCATAAGTATGCAGAACACTTATTCTGTTATACGCATAATATCATCACACTAAAATGATTAATTCAATAAAAGCATGCAAACAGCAGATAGGGCAAGATATAATTTTTCCAAATTTTTTTAAAATAAAACTCAGATACTATAATGTACTGGTTTTGAAGAAAATTGATGAATCTGTCGCATAATCACATGATTCAATAACCCGTTGAACTTTTTTGGGAAAGAAACTGACAGCATTAGATATGGATAAAGCACGATACATAAATAAGATTTAATACCAAAAATATAGAGAGAAAGTAGCAAACCTCATTATGGTGAATCGGGGGAGAAACAAACTTATTTCAGTGAGTCGCTTCTCGGGGTTCCGGGGTTTTTCATTGGCTCTTGTACTGAAATAATAAAGGGAAGGGAAAAATGGTGGAGATTTGGTTCAGTAATTTGTAAAGACTGCACATTCACGACAAACAACTAAATACAGGTGTACTTGCCAATATAGGAATGCCAATATAGGAATCCCAAAGTTGTATACACCACATTTTTTAAAAGAACCCTTAATTATCACATACCCTTAGCATCACAATCTGTAAACACTCAACACAATACCAACCGAAGCTGAAACTCCTGAAAGGATCGAACACATCCCTCAAAAGATACGGAGAGCAACAAAAGCAGCTAAACAATGACCTTACAATGTACCATGACATTACTCACCCAAAATTAACCCATCAAAGGAAACCCATAGAACAAGCGTCAATTTAACCAAATAATCAGACAAAAATAACTCACAAATTTGAGGTGTAAAAAAATTCAATACCTTCTGATGAACCTCAAGAGTGGTCAAGAGGGAAAAGGAACCGCCAATAGACCAAGAACGCAAGAATTGCAATTATCACCAAAGCTACACTTCCCTTGAACCCATTAATTACAAACTCTCTCCTTCTCCTAACACTAATTAAATCCAACCAGTGAGGAATTTTTTTTTGGGTGTCGGCAGTGACGTTCCCAGAATTTTTAGAGTATTGTGTCGGGTGATCCTCCACAACACACAATATATTACTAAAAAAAATGTATCGTCCTTAAATTAATCAATATTCATATTACAATCGTACAAAATTATTACAATTATTCTCTACGGTTTTCATATGTGTGGTGAAAACTGAAAAGAATCAAAACTCTAACAGGCCAGTTGTTTCTAAAGACTGTTCTCTTAAGATAATCCCCCAAAAGAGATCGGTTCTTTTTAATACCAGGTCTCTAGATCTCAGCTATAAGTTTTTTTTTAGTTTTTTTTGGGGGGTCGGTGGACCCCATGCACCTACCTAGCTCCGCCACTGAATCCAACACGCACACAAAAAAAGACGGAACAATAATTAAATCCAACAAAAAATCAAAGAAGATGGAACACAAAATAAAATTATCATGAAAATAAAAAAAAATCTAAAGCAAAGAAATAAAGAGAGAAGTTGGATAAAAAAAAACCTAAGTATAAGGATTTGTAGGTGCTATAATAATCAACAAAAGAGACAGATATGAAGTTTCTTAGAGGAGAGAGAAAATGTAGAGCAAGGCTCGATGGAAGGAGAGGAAAGTGAAGACACGATGGAAGGGGAGCGATGGAGCAGGGCTCAAATGAACGGGGAAGATTTTTCTCAGATAAAGCAATGGAGATTCGTGGAAGTGGAATGACTCACGGAAAGATGGTCCATGCACTTTTATTAAGAATTTACAAAAATAAAAAATAGGCTAAAGTTAAGGGTATTTCAGTCCTTTCACTATTACATTTTTTTTTTAAATGAGAAAAGGTACACGTTTCCTAAGGTCTCCCTATCACTGGGAAAAGACCAAAGAACCTAAAAGCCACCCTATCTCAGGGAAAAGCTAATAGATAAGAACTAAATACATGAAAATATAATTAACCAAACTAAACTAAAAAAAATAACAGAACTAAAAAGAAAAATAAAGTAACTAAACAAAGCTTCTCAAGGAAGCTAAACAAAGAAGGAGCAGGTGCAATCTGACAACGGCCTTCAAAGAAAAACGACCGCAACAGCCAAACGGATCAACGGGACAACCCGTCGGAGACGGGGCAACAGTGGCGGTTATGAACCACCAAATGGGTCAAAGATCTATTTCACGGCAGAGCACCAATGAAGAGAGATCGGTCGGGGATGAGGCATCCGCCAGTGACGGCGACTGACGGGTCACGACGAAGGACGGGTGACGGCGACGGTTGGTGCATGCAACGGTATCGGCGGCGGCCACGAAACAACACCGCTTGGATTGAGCAAAATCAAGAATTTTCGGATTTTGAGGACGAAGAAGGCGAATATCACAGAAGATTCATGATAAAATTCATGTAGAAGAAGTTGAATAACCATGAAGTTGACAAAGAACTTTGCTTAATTGAGATCTAATTTTGGGGGCTAGGGTTTTACTGTTTTAGAGAGAAGGGAGAACCCCCTCTCTCTAAAAGGGTCGTATTATGCACTTCACTATTACATGAATAGTAATAGAAGTTTGAACCTTTATACTCCAGTGGTAGGATTTGCATCACTAGCAAAAGAGTAGTAGAGCCTATAAAACGAGCGAATTTGGTGCACGGAGATTGTGATGCTGCTACCTCCTTTTTCCAGCTACTCAATTACTGTGGCAACAAAAATCATGGAACACTCAAGTGGTAGATCACACAAGTAGCCAAGTATGTACTTTTGCTTTAAGAAGGAGAAATATAGAGAGTTAGAGAATTATTACATATTATCGGGTCCCATAAAATAGGGTGAAATATAGGCCCGGCCCAAGCAAAAAGGGGGCCCTGTTCTATTATTTAAAATAGGCCCAAAAAAAAGTAAAATCATAATTTTTTTTCATAAAAACACAATGAAACTTGCATACTTCGTAGTAATAAAAAAAGTTACTCCATATCAAAATTTATTTAAAATAATAAAAACAATTCCTTAAAAAAAAATATATATATATACATGTTTGATTTGCACATATAAAACATTTTCTGACTCTCTGACTTCCTTGCTCCCTTGGGAAAGACAAAGAATGATAAGTAGAGGGCTAGCAATCACCTAATGTAGTCACGTGTTTGGGTAGATTTTTGCTTTTTTTTAAAAAAAAAATAGTCAATAAGGTTTTCAACGCATTGGGGGCCTTTCTCAAGCCGAGGCCCTGTGCCGTGTCCCACTTTGGGCCGGTATAGGGACGGGCCTGGTGAAATATGATATAATATGAATGAAATAAATGTTGATATAAGTGAAATAAAGTAAAAGCATTAGCATTTAGGAAAACACCTTAAAACTAAAAGTGAGTAGAAATTAGAAAAAAGGAAGTATATAAGTGACTAACCATTGGTAAATACCTTAGCCTCTGGATTAAGGTCTGTGATCATATGGTAATGTCAAATATTACTCAAAGGCTTGAATTTATCATTATGCAACGCAAATATTTATAGTACATCATATAAAGAAGTTAACTCCTACTCTAATTGTTGTACGCTAATCTTAATATGCAATACTATCCTTTACATAGTAGGATACTAATATTATTCTAACTAGTTTAAGGCCCGTGCAACGCACGGCTACTACTAAAATAATTTATTATTTTAATAGTAACTAAAAGATTTGTGATATTAGGAAAATATGAGAGTAAAAAGGATATATGAAAAAGTATAAATTCAAAGTTGTGTAAAAAAAATATTCAAATGAACTAAATTTGCATATTACTATGCAAAGTTAAAAATTATAGTCGTTTGCTTGTATGTAGAACGATCTAACAACGTTAACCAAACCCGAATGACTCAAGACTAATTTTCGAAAAGACCCGAGCATAACCGAGTTAGTCAAATACAACATATTTTGAATTGAGTAAAATCTTGATAAATAAACTTATATGTTAGTCTACTTACCATGTATTATTATTATTTTAATTAACATTCTTACTTACCAGTTACCATGTATTATATTATTAATAGTAGACTAACATTAGAAGTTCATTTATCAATATTTTTTATATTTCTTATCAGATTAAAAAGTTATAATAATACATAAATAAAATTATATCATAAAGGAAAAAATAATATTGACTTAGCTTTCCTCCAATGATATATTATGCATTACACATCTATGGTAATTAAAATATATTTTTATCTTAGTTTCCTAAAAAAACGTAATGTAATTTATTTATTTTAAATTAAAAAATGAAAAAAACATTTTGGCGGGAAAAAATCGCACCAGGAAATGACACATGTCATTCCTGGTGTCTCTTTTAGTATATAGTAATAGATTCTATATCGTAACATCTTCCCTCAAGGTGGAGCATAAAGATTCTGAATGCCCATCTTGCCAAGAAAATTTCAAATTGTGTCTTTTCTAGCACTTTTATAAAAATATCTGCTAATTGTACCTTTCTAGACACGTATGATGGACAAATAATTCATTCCTTAATTGCGTCTCGTATAAAATGACAATCTGCCTCAATATGCTTTCTCCTCTCATAAAACACTGAATTGTGTGCAATGTGAACTGCAGACTGACTATCACGAAACACACATCATACCTTGCTTGTGCTCCACCCCTAAATCTCTGAATAGTTGTTTCAACCACTTCAATTCACACGTGAGTGCTTCCATTAAACGATACTATGCTTCTGCCGACAAACGTGATACCGTATGTTGTTTCTTAGTCTTCCATGACACTGGAGAAAGTCCAAGTAATACAAACCATCCAGTTAACGAGCGACAGTCAATGGAGAGGTAGCCCAATTCGAGTCACACCACCCTTCTATTCTTAATGCACCGTCAGAAGGTAAAAGAAGTTTGACCCGGACACTTCTTCAAGTATAGTACTACTCTCAAAGTTGCCTCCCAATGCTTCTCCTTTGGTGCTGGCATAAAATGTGATAAAATGTGCACCAAATATGTCAAGTGTGGCCTAGTTACTGCCATGTAAATCAAACGACCTATGAGGCACCTATATTTCTCCCCATCTTCTAGATCCTTTCCCTCCGCAAGTGCTAGTTTGTGATTCTGCTCCATTGAAAAATCTGCAGGCTTTGCACCTAAAAGGCTTGTTTCTAAATAATATCTAGAGCATATTTCCTCTGACAAACGTAAAATCCACTCTTGCTGCCTACAACGTATAGTCCTAGGAAGTATTTCAGATGACCCACATCCTTCATTTTAAAACATTTGCTCAAGTAGGCTTTAAAAATGTTCAACGCAAATACGTTATTTCCTATAATAATCATATCATCCACATATAATATCACACTCAACTGCAACTCCCCCTTTGGAAGGGTGAATAATGAATAACCGGAATATGACTGTTTAAACCCATAATTCTGTAGGGCGGTAGACAATTTTTCAAATCAACATCGGGGTGCTTGTTTCAAACCATACAATAACTTTTTCATCCTGCAAACCATGTTAGTATTATCTTTATGAAAAACAGGTGGAATTTCATATAGATTTCTTCCTCTAAGTTACCATGTAGAAAAAGCATTATGTACATCCATTGATGCACCTCCCATTTTTCACTGATGCAACTGCCAAAAAAGCTTGTATTGTCGACATTTTAGCAATTGGAGAAAAAGTTTCATTTTAATATGTACCTTCTACTTGATGATTGCCTAAGCAGACCAATTGTACCTTATTTCTGATCAAATTTCCATCCTCATATTTCTTTTCTGTATACACCCACTTACTTCTGTGAGCTTTCTTTTCCGAGGGTAATTTTTGTAGTACCCATGTCCCCTGCCCTTCAAGTACTTCGATTTCTGCATTTATAGCCTCTCTCCATTCTCCATGTTTCATTGCCTCTTTAAAAAAAAATTGGGGCTTTGCTATTTGTAATGGCTGCAATAATATTTCTATGTTTCGCAAAAAACATTTCATAGTTAACAAAATATGTTATAGGATAAGGAGTACCTGAGGAAAACAATGTCAAGGATGAACTTGTCGATGTACTATTATTTTTCCGTATAGTGTGCATTATACAGTCCCGGAGTTTAAACATCGGATATTTTTGTTGCTTCTCTCTCCACAACTCATCCTCATTATTTTTAGTCAAAACCTCACTAGTATTGCTGCTCTCCTCTGATGCGTGAGTCTGAGTTGTATTTTCCGTGGCTGGAACAAGTAGCTGCTGGCATTAATATACCCGCAGGATGCAGCGCATCAAGCTGCCTCGCCTCGGTTTGCGCCTCATTGCTTAGTTGTTGCGCCTCACCTGCGAACAGTCTCTCCTCGCCGCTTGCACCATTTTCTGTCGGCATAAACACACTCTCCATCCACTCATATTGTGTATTTGTTGCACGTGGATTTCTCTCCACAATAGGATAACAATCATCAATAAATCATCATCACTTGCATAATTAATTATGGGATCCTCATTCTCACCTACTACAATATTTCGCCTCATACCTTCGGTATACGGAAACTCTTTTTCATGAAATTTGACATTGCGAGATATGAAAAATTCTCTAGACTCCAAGTTAAATAATTGTCACCCTTTCTTCCCAAATGTATAGCTAATAAGTATACATCGTCTGTCCCGATAATCAAATTTATCTCCTTTAGTCCGTTGATTATGAGCATAAAAAAGACACCCAAAAACACGAATCAACTCATACGCCGGTGCACTCAAAGTTTGTTTGGGTATTTCTTACTCCACTGGTAATCTGAAACAGCTTATGAGGTTCATTGCTTATGGCAGAATGTCTAAGTTCAGAAAGCAAGTTAGCTTTGCAATGCTAGCTGCTGCAGTCTATTCTGTTTGGTCAAGCAGGAATAGTAGTTTTTGGAATGCCTCTTTTCCAACTGTGCAGAATATGGTAACTAGAATTAAGCAAAATGTTAGAGATCCAATCTTGTTTGTTATGCCTAAAAATGTAACTAGGAGAGATAGCTTGTGGTTTGCTACTCTGTAAGCTTGGTTAATCTGTTTTCTAACTTTTTGGTGGGATGGTCCAACCTAGTTGGTTGGTTCCACCTCTGAGTTAGCTTAGGTTGTAAAATTGTTTTGTCCTTAATATTATTCGATCTTGCTTGCCTAGAAAAAAAAAAAAAAAAACTCATACGCCGGAATTTTACCAAATAACATCTCGTACGGACTTTTATTATGAAGCAAGGGAGTAGGGGTTATGAAAAAAATAGTCCATCTACTCGTTCACCTAGGCCAATGATCATCCTCGTTGACCGGTCCAGTATAACACATATTTTGTTAGTAAACTGAGCAGAACAATTTAATTCATCATTTAACTGCGTTACAGAAATTAAATTGAAATTTAATCTAGGCACAAATAACACATTATTAAGCACCACTCCTCCTTCTAATTCGACCGAACCCATTTGATTAGCATTCGTAGATGGTTTTTCAGGATGTCCAACAAGACAGTTAGGTATCGTGTGTACGTCCTTTAATAACGAGAGATTGTATGAGACATCATTCGTTGCTCCCGTATCTATGATACAAGTCAAATTATGTCGCGTACTCTTCGATTTTTATTTTGCATTTGATGTTAAAATGTCTGAGTATTTGTTGAACTTCAGTATTGGATAGTCTTGCAAGTCTGTCGACCATGCTTCCTGTACGTGACTGTTGTTGTTGTTGTTGTTGTTGTTGTGGCGGCTCAACTGCCTTATTTGATCGAGCGAAAGTAACTAATCTTTGCTACTGCAGTACGTGCTACCATGGGCAAATTCTTTCGCCTTAATTTGTTGGATTCTCCTGATTGTCTCCCATTGCCATAACTCACATCCTTCAAGGAAAGACTTTCACAAGCACACGTAATTGCAAATATTCTATTTTTTTTTTTCAAATAAATTTGCGGAAAAAGAACCTCAAACCTAGGCTCTGATACCATGTCAAATATTACAAAGGCTTGAATTTATCATTATGCAACGTAAATATTTATAATACATCCTATAAAGAAGTTAACTCATACTATAATTGTTGTACACTAATCCTAATATGCAATACTATCCTTTGCATATTAAGATACTAATATTACTCTAATTCTTTATCGTAACAGGTAACATACTAACATGTGATAGAGAGTTGTTCCATTTTCGTTTTTGTAAAGGGATAATTAGTGTAATTATGTAAAGTCCATATTCTCATACTACTAGGTTTTGTAAAGACCTACTATTGCATATTTGCCTTAAGGAAGAAGGAGAATACTTCAAAAAAAGGAGAATCTTATTACGATCTATATTTAAGTATTGTAATGAGTCTTATGACGATATTGTGTAGGGAAGATTTTGTTCATTTTGCGAAGATATGTTTTGAGAAGTTCGGTGATAGAGTGAAGAAATGGATTACAATAAATGAGCCAAACATATACACTATGTTTGCTTTTATGGAGGGAACATATCCACCAATGCGTTGTTCAATTCCTTTCGGTAACTGTTCTGCTGGCAATTCAGACCTCGAACCTTTAATTGCTGCTCACAACATGTTGATATCTCATGCAAAGGCCGTTAAACTATATCGACAACAATTTCAGGTATATATACTAGTCTTTTATGTAGACTTTCTACGTTGTTACAGAAATTTGGGTATTTAGCGTATAGTCGGTCATGGCCTCGATCACAAGGGTGGAGGTAGCAATGATGTTGGTTGTATATTGGGCTATATTGTACTCCATTCATCCGAAATGATTAATACGTACGTAGTAGTAGTTATTGAACCTTTCTTCACACCAAACACCATCAAAGGGATACAATCATATACAGGGGTCGAACATAGGGTACGTACGAGCGGGAGCCTTGGCACCCACAAATTCCCTTTTTTTTTTTTTTTTTGAAAAATCTAGTGTGAAGTAATGAATTTTTTTTTTAAATAGTTAATCATCTTACTTGCCCCCTAAAAATGCAAAAATAAGCTTATTGGTTCCATCCATATATATCATACAGTCGTATTTATTTTCTTTCGGCTTTCATTTACTCATATTTACCAAATGCATTATGCATATAGAATTAGAATTACTTTTTGAAGAAAGAAATGTGCACATACGTGATACATACCCTAATTTGCTTCAAATATATCAAAACCTAAACTACTGTCATTTTGTTACGGCTTCCCTACTGTAGCCTACGCAAGGTGGGTCCGTTGGCTTAGCGGTGAATGCCTTCCATTTTGAACCATACACAGATGATGAATTCAGCTACCAAGCAGTTGAAAGGTCCTATGCCTTTAACTTCGCCTGGTATGTACCATATATTATAACACAAATTCTTATTTACAATGGGTGTACAATAAATATTGTACACCGAAGTAAAAGTTAATTCAAAATATTTAAAAGTTACGTTTATATATGTAAAAGTTATCTATTTTTTAATGATAAAATTTTTCATTTCAATAAAAATTATTTCTTCAAAATCACTAATAATGTATAAATTAATCATTTAACCCTTTAAAATGTTTATCTATCAACTTTTTAATTTTATAATATAAAAGTTACAGAAAAATAGGTTAAAGTTACGAAAAAATGCATAAAAGTTATCTTGGTGTACAATAAATTTATTGTACACCTTGTGCGCGCAAGACCTTTTGATATTATAATTGGATTTTTGACACTATTCACACAAGCTCTTTTGACTTCTTTTTGTGATTTATACATAAGAAAAAACATAGTCGTGTGAGATCTTATTAGATTCGTCTCAATAAATATATTTTAAATATCAACTTTTTATATTTTTTTTCTTATCCATAATAGAAGATATTAATATTTAAAATCGTGCATTGGCAAACGTAACTAAATAATTGTGTCATTTAAAAAAGAACAGAGGAAGTATATATTTGTACCTGGTCAATTGCTTTTTATTTTCTAATTAAAATCACAAGCCCATAGTAAAAAGTGGCACAATAGTTGTATACAAATTGGAAGGTTTCTAAGACTCCTTTGGTTGGGTGTAAAACGTTTTCATGGAAAAGGATTTTCCTATTCTCAATCATTTTACGTTGTTTGGTTTGACAAGGTTGTAAAACAATTTTTCACAACGTACACCTTCAAATGTGGAAAAAAAAATTCCATTTAGAAGGGAGGGAGACCATTTTTCCAACTTTCTTCTCCTCTTTACCTCCTCTCCCTTCTTCCCCTCAATCTTCACCATCTTCTCTCATTTTCCTTTCAGAAACCAAACAAAGGAAAACTAGTTTGGAATTGTATTTTCTCTTAGAAAATCATTTTACACTAAAGATGTTTTACCCCAAACCAAACGAAGCCTAAATATCAAGTGGTTTTGTGACCAAATTTTACACAAGTCATCCAAAACAATATTTTTTTAGTACAAATAAAGAAAATATCAAGTGGTTCTGTGACCAAATTTTACACAAGTCATCCAAAACAATATTTTTTTAGTACAAATAAAGAAAATATAAGTACCTATAACGCAAATAACTCTTATTTATACTATTTAGCTGTGTATTGGTAGAACAATAACCCACTAATCAATACCAATACTACCATTACCTAATGAATCAATACCAATAAGAATCACTAATTGTATCCATTTCGCCTGTTATATACATGCATAAACATATTAGGTACGATAGGGATAATATATACTACGTACTACGTACGTAGTATGATACATACTACGTATATGTTCTCTATGCACGAAAAAAAATGTTTACATTTGATCTCCTGATTTGTTAATTGTATTCGTCCATGCTAATTAATACATGGAATTGCAGGTTATTCGATCCCTTAATACACGGAGATTATCCTCCCTTAATGCGGAAATATGTTGGAAATGACCTACCAAAGTTTAGTAAACAAGAAAAGAAATTGTTGAAAGGAAGTGTGGATTTTTTAGGCGTAAATCATTACACAACCTTTTATGCAATTGACTGTTTGAATTCCGATGAATGTACCTTAACTGAAAATCGCCCCGTCAAAGGTTTTGTTGGCATAACATCTACTCGGAATGGTATTCTAATTGGAGACGAGGTAATTTTTCCCATCTTTCCAATCCCCGACCTTCGATGATAATCGAGGTTTTAAGAAGTTAATGAAAATTGTTTAGGGTAATTGTAGAAAACGGAATGGTCTTTAATTGCTCTTAGGACTTGTAGCATATTGTATACAGACCCTCAGTGTTATTTGGAACAAAACTTCATTAATATTTTTAAACTAGGAGTAGCTAGACGCTGAGAAATTGGAAATAACATAGATGCTCTATTTAAGGGTGTTCTATCGACCTATTTCTTCATAACGTAAATCATGTCTAAATGTTAGCTTTTGATTCCCTTGCTTGGCTGTAACTGATACCCATAGGTGGACTTTCAGTCATGATTAATAAAACAAACTCCAATTATTAAAAAAAAAAAGTGTTCTTCCCTTATAAGATAAATTTTTATTACAAATTTTTCTATATGGCGGTCTTATACAAAATACCACATTGGTTAAGCAATGGACCCAATTAGTTAAGCACTTAATTAGTTAAGCACTGAAACCAATTAGTTAAGCAAATGAATTAATTAGTTAATCAATTGAATCAATTAATTAAGTAATGTAACCAATTAGTTAAGAAATTGAACCAATTAGTTAAGCAACCAAAGTGGTCTTTCCGGTAAGGCGGTCTTACACAAATGTTGCCGAATTTTTATTTCATCCGTTTCTTTTTGTTCTGTACGTTTGGCTTTTTATACGTTTATTAACGACTAATTAATGTACATTGAGATTTTTTTTTTAATTTAAACAAGGAAAGCTACGTTTATTTATAACCTTTTCACTTTTATCAAAATTCTAATATTGAGAAAATAAGAAAATATTAAGGTCACAAAGGAAAAGTGTGAAAGATTAAATGATTCAATGAATTTAATTAGTTAAAATAATCATTGAACACAAATTTGATTGAATATTAAAGCATTTATGTGATAATATAAAAGAAAATGTAAATAATATTTTGAAACAGAAAAAAAAAAAAAAAAAAAAAAAAAAAAAAAAAAGTAAAGAAAGGGAGAATTTATTTAAAATGTATATTGCCTATAATGTTCCTCAAATACACGCAATATTTTTACTTTTACACCCTCAGTTTTGACTATATGAATGTACTCCGTACTATATTAGTTGATCATATTTGATTTTACATTAGAACTGGTTGGGAGTCCTTGGAAATATTGGTCCTTGCGCGGTCACATTTCATTTGTCGGCCTTGGTAGTTAGTGCATGAACAATATTCCGTATAAAAAGTCAAAATGTTGTATGTATTGAGAGATAGTGGGAGTAAATTGAACAGTATTCTAGTGTACATATTCACTAACAGAGTTACATATTACTCCCTCAATGAGTTACATATTACTCCCTTAGTGGAATATGTAATATGTTGTTGAATTATTCTCAATTTGTTTTTTTATAATATTAAATTTTGTTAACTTTTAATAATACGGTAGACCGCCATTAGAAATGTCAGTTATCAAAATTGCATATTAGCAAGTGTGGCAGTTAAACTGATGCATTTTTTCAGAAATTGAAGAAGTAATTTTTAATTTGTTATCAGACGGGCATTCCAGTGTTTCATGTAGTATCCTATGGAATGGAGAAGCTTCTGAATAATTTGAGTATAAGATATCCAAATACGAGTATTTATATCACTGAAAACGGTAAGTAATTAAGTAATTAAATTATTGTATAGCTTGGACAATGCTCATGGTTGCTATGAATATATCAGTAATCACATCTTAATTCATGACATTTAGGATACTCCCCGCCCAATTACAAAGAAGGATCAGAGATGCTACAAGATTTCAAAAGGATAGAATACCACAAAGCATATCTCGTAGCTGTGGCCAAGGCTATGAGGTGAAATCTGAAAACATTTTCTTTGCATTATTATCATAACAGGACGTGCTAGATAAAAATTATTAGGTCTTATTACCTCCGTTTCATAATAAATTAATATATATTTTATTTTAGTACGTTTCGTCCAACGTTACGTTATGCTTGGAGTTTTCATAATCGTACTTAATTTTACCACACTTTTATTTTGGGAATAAACAGGAAAGGAGCAAAAGTAGAAGGGTATTTTGCATGGAGTTTCATGGACAATTATGAATGGGGGCAAGGCTACAAGGTCACTTTCGGACTCTATTATGTGGACCGGAACACTATGAAACGAACACCAAGACTCTCTGCCAGATGGTATAAAGATTTCATCGCAAATACTGAAAAATCATCCACTTATTAGTACTCCCTGTATATATATACTCCGTACATATATATATATATATATATATATATATACTCCGTACTTGATTCATTTTTGTAAACTGATAAAATAAAATGACGGAAATTCAACTTTTTATGATAAGCTGAATATTTGTATCTAAGGACGTTGTTGTTGCCAAGCTCTCTTTATAATACCCTCTGTTTTATGAATTTCTTCACATATATTACCATGCAACATTTTGTTAGATTTATTAATCATGTATTCCCTCACATAGAGTATTATTGAAGTCTTAAGGTTATGTTGATTACTTTTGAATAATATATTGTAATCAACTATTTCTAATATTATAAGTTTCCTTATTATGTTTGTAACAAAAAAATTATTTTTTATATGTTAATATAAAAGATTACATTATTATTTACTCTATAACGTGTATATAAAATTTCGTGCAAAATTAACATTTTAATATGAAGATTGTGCATCACAATTGATGATGGGCGAGTTTGGATTTTAGATAAGGTTGGCGACGAAGATAAACGTGAATGATTGAATAATATTGACTAATAAATATAGATTTGGTGTTGGTGAACCGGTATAAGGATAACATGTACCCACCTTGGCGATGGGGCTTGTTTACATTTCCTGGATTTAGACCACTCACCCAATCCTAATTATGCATGTCACTTTTAAATATTTTATCAATATTATACCTAATACAATTGATTTTAATAATGAAGTTATGTCAATATATTCAAAAGTTAGGTAAAGGCAAAATGGCTTATTTACCAAATATAGGGATGTCACTATGTCATGTTGTCACTGGAGCTGGGTTTTTGGGAGATCCTTCGCGCATCCTCTCCAAGTGGGGGCGGGGGGCAGAAAGGAAATTTTGGTGGGTGATGGGGTTAAAAATGTATCCACCACGGGTAACAGGGCGAGAACGGATTTTAGATTTACTCGCCCGCCCGTATCGCTTATCTTTCATCTAATTGATTATGAATATATCAACATTTATTTTTTACTACTAATGTACATATTATAATGTTTATTTATTTATTCATTGAATCTAATCAGACAACTGGATTATCAAAGAGGCCATAACATAGTTTTACAATTTAAAACTCTTTTACCCAAACAAAAATGTTGACTCTAGGGCTGGGGTGAGTTGACATAGGTGGGTGATGGAGCGTGCATGAATATTATTTTGTACCCAACCTCTCGAGACGGGGAATGTGAGGGGTGGGCAGGCGTTAAGTGATTGAATAAGAGGTAAATGAGGCAAGTAATAAGTGTGTACGAAAACCGAAAGGAATGATAAATGAGATAATTTAATTGCTTGACAGGGGTGATGAGTGATGACTTAATGCTTGACAGATGATGAAAATAATTTTGTCCATGTACCATTATTTTTTTAATGTTTTTTTTAATAAATAAGACACTAAAAGGGTCAATAACAAATTTATCCGTGAATGTTTTAATTAGGAGAATACCTATAAGAAATATTTTAGTGATAATTGTCTACCGAATTTTGATATAAATTTATATTTAGATTATAAATCGTGCATCGCATGGGTAATATTATAGTTTCACCTAATAAATAAGACACTGAATGAGCAATAACAAGTTTATCCATAGCTAATTTTAATTAGGAGAGTATCTATAAGCTTTATTTTGATAAAATTGTCTACCAGATTTCATATAATTTTACATTTATACTAGATTTTAGCCCGTGCAATGCACGAATTCTATTAAATTGCTAAATTTAAATAAAATTCCTATGTATATACCAATTTTATATACTTCGTATTAGATTAAATTAGTTTTTGATTTTGCATTGAATTTTATTTTAGATTTTTTTTTTAATTATGAGAGTGTTGGTTTTTGGATGAAATTGTATATTTGAATATTAATAATTAATTAATAAAAATATCTACGTGACACTTAATTATTTATCTACGTGGAACTCATTTTTAATTCAAAATTAATTTTGAAATCTTATTTTTCATTGGCCGAAACCATTAGATTTCCTACGTGGCGCTCTAATATTGGATTAATGTTTGATTTTAAATTAATTTTTATTTATTTTATTTCAGATTAGTGTTTGATTTTGAATGAATTTTATTTTAGATTTATTTTTTAACTATTAGAGTGTTTGATTCTAGATGGAGTTGTATATATTAGTAATTAATTAATTCAAATATCTATGTGGCACCTAATTAATTATATACGTGGCAATCGGTTTTTTTTAATTCAAAAAAAATTAGGAATCTTATTTTTCATTGGCCGAAACCATTAGTATCCTATGTTTAGCTCTAAAAATTTGGCAAATATGCCTATTGGATTAATGTTTGATTTTAAATTGAATTTTATTTATTTTATTTTAGATTAGTGTTTGATTTTGGATAAATTTTATTTTATATTTCTTTTTTTAGTTATTAGAGATTTAGAGTGTTTGCTTTTAGGTGGAGTTGTATATGTTAGTAATTAATTAATGCAAATATATATGTGGCACCTAATTAATTATATACGTGGAAATCGATTTTTTTTAATTCAAAAATAAATTAGGAATCTTATTTTTCATTGGCCGAAACCATTAGTCATCCTATGTGGCGCTCTAACAATTCAACAAATATTCTTATTGGATTAATGTTTAATTTTAAATTGAATTTTATTTATTTTATTTTAGATTAGTGTTTGATTTTGGATAAATTTTGTTTTAGATTTATTTTTTTAATTATCATAGTGTTTGATTTTTGATGGAGTTGTATATATTAGTAGTTAATTAATTAAAATATCTGCGTGGCACCTAATTAATTATCTACGTGACAATCGATTTTTTTTAATTCAAAAATAAATTAGAAATCCTATTTTTTATTGTCCGAAACCATTAGTAATCCTATATGGCGCTCTAATAATTCAGCAAATATATATATATATATATATATATATATATATATATATATATATATATATATATATATATATATATATATATATATATATATATATATATATATATATATTTACACTCAAATGAGAAGGTAGCTTAAAATGAGAAGAATGAGAAGCAATATCATGCATTCGATGTGATCAGATCTGAGCGTCCAACTAGCGCGTTTTAGTAATGGCAAGATCGTAATATTGCAAAAAATAATATGAGAAAATATTTCCTGTCTCCTCGTTTCTCGTTTCTCTCTCCTCGTGCTTCAGTCTTAGAAGCTCCTCATTTTCTCTCCTCCATTTTTGTTCTCCTTCGTGTTTCTCTCTCCTCAACGCTAACGTCTCCTCACCTGCTGCAACCACCGCGCCGCCGCCATCTCCACGCTTCCTTCATCCACTCGTCGTTTCCTCTGCTGCAATTTGTGAGTGATTTTTTGCTCATTTATCTAAATGGAAGGATTATGCAATTGATGAGTGATTCCTAATGTTCTATAGTAATTTTCAGCTTTGATTTTAATATTTGCATGCGAAAAATACTGAACTCTCAATTATTCACTTGAATCTACAATAATCGAGCTTAAAATTGAAGGTAACCGTTGCTAATTTCGTCCAATTAGTTTTTCAGGTTTTCAACTTTCGTAATATTCATTGTGTTTTTTGATTTCGTTTCCGCATACTGCTCGAAGTTAATGGTTTTTCATGCTTGATTTCTGGGCTCCAAGTTTTTGTTGTCCTAGAATATGTGTTCCGAGTGTGGAACTGGGAGGAGGTTCCGAAGTACCTCTGTTCCGAGTGTGGAACTGGGAGGACGTTCCGAAGTACCTTGGCCCTGTCAAGCAGAGCAAACGTGAGCTAACCTCGGGGGTTTAACCGAGGAAACCCCCTCCGATGCCTAAGTCAGCAAATAGATAAGAAGTCTTTAGAGAGGGAATATAGAGAGAAGGTGGAGCAAGTACCGTGTGTAAGAATGTGTCCCATCATGAATGATGTGGGTGCTATTTATAGGCGTACTATTCTGTACTTAGGCCTACTTAGATGCCGCCACGTGTATGACGGCGATGTACTTTATTCCTTGTCGTTGTCGTTTAGCCTGCAGGTCCTTTCTTGGACTGATGCAGCCTTGCCTAGCTCTGCTCTGTGTCTTTACACGTGATCTGGGGAGGTTTGATCTGCCTGGGCTGCATATACTTGGCTTGGGGTTTAGAGTCTTTCTTTGACTTGGGTGTGCCCTGGGTGTCAGGGTTTGCTCTGTTGTTGATGTTCTGTCCTCTCTGAATATGATCCCATACAACTAGTCCCTCAAGAGTAGAGCTGACCTTTTAAGTCAGGTCTGCTCTTCTGTCCTTGATCTGGATGTGACCCCGTACAACTAGTCCCTCAAGAGTGGAGCTGATCTTTTAAGTCAGGTCTGCTCTTCTGTCCTTGATCTGGACTCTTTGGGGCTGCAATGCTTGTTTTGTTGATTTTTTGCTTTTGTTCTGGCTGTGTACTTTCTTGCTACCAGTCCCTCCAGAGTAGGTTTTTTTTTTTTTTTTTTTTTTTTTGGGCGGGCTTTCCTTGAGGTGAATGGTAAGAAATTTTTGGGGATTTTAACCGGCTTTTCCTCGTGCCATGCGTTGCCCATCTGAAGAGTCAATCGGAATCGTCGCTCAATCTGGACCGTCTTTCATCATGATTAAGTTTGGTTGTATTGAGGTCTACACGTGTCCTTGATCCTGCTTGTGCAACTGTATCGTTGCTCGCATCTTAGCCGTTCTTCTTTGGCTTTTAAAAGGAAAAGGTAACTTCCTTCCTTCTTCATCTTCATTTCTTACCTTCTCTCTCCTTGGTGTTTCTGAGAAAAAAAACACTCGAGTGCTCTCATTTTCCGTTGCTTGTTGTTTGCAAAAGTCTTCTCAAAATTTGATCTTTTGCACATTTTTGTGTTTGCCGTCGCTTTTCCGGTCGATTGTTAGTGTTCTTGTTGCTTGTGGTGGTCATTTGTCCCTCGTGTTTTCGTTTGCCATTTCGCGAAGGGAGGTTTTCGTTGCTGTGTTCCTTTTGATTCTAACTCTATCTTCTTTTTCCGGTAAGTTTCTATTTTTTGCCGTTTTTTCGATTCTTTTGCACGACTTTTGTTTGTTGTTCGCTTGATTTTAGTGTCTTTGGGGTTTCAATTTCTGGTATTTTTCGCCATTGTTAAGTCGTTTTTTGAACTTCCGCCATTGTTGAGTAGCTTTTCCCCTTTTTTTTTTTTTTTTTTTTGTTATTTACTTTTGTGCCCTTTTCCCTTGTCCTGTGACTTTCAGTTCATAATGTCTGATGCATCTGATAGCCAAAACCTTAGTAGCTCAGGCGCTAAAAGCGTTTCCTCTGCTTCCTATGTTACCTCTTCTCCCTCCTCTGTCTCTTTATCTTCTGATGAGGAGACTCGGGCTTCTGCTGAGCACAGAACCAAATCAATGCATGATGTTTTGTCTCGCTCTGTGCCTGCTGTGATTCCTTTGTCCTCTGACGATGAATCCTCTGGGGAGGAGCCGCCCCCCCCAGATGCGGGTGATTCTGGGTGTCCTGACTCTACGGCCGACCTGTCCCCATCTTTACGTCAAACTCTTAGGGAGATGCGCCATGATTATCTGTCGCGGATAGTTAGGATAAATCCGCCGTCCAATGTCCCCCCAGGGCTTGATGTTCAGCCTCTGTCTGAACAGGCCTGGTTAGATGATTTTGAGCAGCTTGCTGGAGCTAATGAGTCTGAACTGTCTTTGCGTGTTTACAGACGCCGGGAATCTATTTTTCGTTCTATGATGGCCAACCATGTCACTATTTCTGTGGGTGGGCAAGCTGGTGGGGAGGATATTTTGGCCCAGGTGAATGAGATGAGGCCTTTTCCGAACTACGTGGAAGAGAATGTCGTTCCTGGGGATTCGACGCCCTTCCTTTCTGAGGCCTCTGCTTTTGGTCCCTTACACGCGAAGCTGAACACTAAGTGGACTGATGATGCGCGAAAAGAGAATCATGTTGTTGTTGGTAAAGAGTTTTATGGTCTGCCTGATGGTTATCGACTCATCGTGCCAGACGATGATGCTCGGATTACTCATCCACCAGAGGGGTGCATAGGCGTTTATGCCTATAGTCTGGATTTTGGTCTGCGCTTTCCTCTGGATCCTACCCTGGTGAAGATTCTTCGTGCTTTTAACGTTTGCTTAGCTCAGCTCCATCCCTTCGCTGTTCGTACTTTGATCAGCTATATTTGGGTCTGTCGGTTTTTGGAGTTTCCTGAGACCCTTTCTCTCTGTAAGCGAGTCCATCATCTGCGCAACAGCGGTACTGGGAACAAGATTGGTTGGTTTTCCATCTATTGCAATCGTGGAAGATTGACCTGCCATGGGATGCCTACCGGTCAAAAGGAATGGAAGGATAGGTTTTACTGGCTCGTTGTCCCTGCTGACTTTCCTGTTGCTCGGGGCTTTGTTCGACCTCGGACTCGGCTAGAGGGAGTCGAGATTTTGGATGGTGCTGTCTTGGAGGAGAGGGCTTTTGAGCATTTTTCATCTGAGCCCAAGCTTAATGCTGCTGGTAAAGAGGTTGGGCGGTTGCCTCGTGTTTGGCTTCCGCATTCAAGTTATGTTCTGCGGAATGACGTGCTGTCCGCTATGTTTCTTTGTTCTACTCACCCTCAAGGTTAGTTCTGCGTTACTTTCTCACTTCATGTTTTCTTTTCTCTTTGTGCGAGTTGTTTTTTCTCTTCCTTACGTTTTTTTTTTTTTTTTTTTTTTTTTTTTTTTTTTTAGGTCGTCAATTCTTGAATCTTGAGGAATTGGGTGTTCGGGCTGATGGTTCTTTCATCTGCGCTGCTCCCCCAGATCCTGCTGCGAATGGGTATCAAATTTTGGCTGACCAAATAGAGGGCAGCAGGAGAAGTTCTACACGCCGATCTGGTCGGGGTGGCGGTTCTGGGATCGTTCCCAGAGTGTCTCGGGTGGTCTCCTCTACAAACACTGGCTCTGCGAGCACCCCTATTCGCCGAGGGCAGACCTCTCGCGGAGCTTCCCATCGTGGTGCTCTGTCAGGCTCTCGTCGTGACCGAGCTGATTTCGAGGCTGGGCTCGAGGCTCCGACAGAGGATGCAGGCCATGATTTTGGGGAAGTGGCTGGTGAGGTATGTGACCAGCCAGGTCGTTCGGGTTCTGCGTCGGAACCTGTGGATATCGAAGCTGAGGAGCCGCCTTTTGTTCAGCGTCCTGGGAAACAACCTAGGCTTGATGGTGGAGCTGAGTTACTTCGGGCCTCCCCTTCTGCGGCTGATCCCCATCGCAGCAACACTTCTGGTAGCTCTTTTCGACAGTTTCTGGAGCACGAGCTTCAAGGAAGTGATCTGGCTGCTGATGATCTTGACCTGCATATCACGGGTCGGCATAAGGAGTTTGTTGAGAAAGAATTTCTCGACATTCGTCCCCAGGCCGACCCTGAGCTGGCTGCTATCTTCTCTGGTCCTTCTGCTTCGGATCGTACTTTTGCCCCGCGCTGGGATGTGTCCGAATCAGAGAGCTTATATGGGAACTACCCAGAGAAAGGCGGGACGCTTGCCCTGAGGATGTTAAGAGGTTTGCAGTTGCCCAGCGACCTGCCCAAAGAGCGTTTGTATACTCCTGGGGCGAATGCCTGCCAGAAGGTCATGGAGGTATACTTGGTTTACTTCTCTTCTCCTTTGGTACATTGGTTCGTTTTCTTTTGTTATGCACTAACTTATAATGCTTGTATCTTTTTCTATGTTCTTAGTGTGGCAACGTTGTTCGTGAGTTGACAGAAGTTTTCATAGTTTACCAGAAACGACTTGCTGCCAACGTTGCTCACATGGAGGCCCAGAAGAAGAGAATTGAGGAGCTAACTGCTGATCTGGAGTTATCTTTGACCTGTCTCACTTCGGCTAATGATCAATTGAAGATTGTTACTGAAGAGTGTGATCAGCTGCAGGCTAGCTTTTCCCAGGCCCAAATTGATCTGGTCACCGGACAGCAGAAAATTGAGACTCTTCAGCAAGACTTTCTCTCTGTTGAGCAGTCTCATGATAATGAGATGGCCCAACTGCAGAACTCCATCGAAGATCAACTTGCGGCTGCCATTCGCGACTTCCGCCGGTCAGATGAGCAGTATGCTCTGCGCACTCAGAGCTATGATGGCGGGTGGAAGGCTGCTTCGCTAATAGTGCAAGAAAAGCATCCTGATCTTGACTGGTCTCCTATCGAAGCTGCTTGGTTGGCTGGGCTCCATGTTGAACTTCTGAGAAAGAAGAGGGAGGCCGAGCAAGCGTCTCTGGCTGCAGGCGTGCGGTGCCAGAGGATGATGGGGTGCCTGATCATTGTGTTGAAAATGTTCACCCTGGGGAATTGCCTCTGTCTGATGCTGAAGATGATGTTGGGCAATAATGGCACAGGCGGCTGTCCCCATGTTCATCTTGCACTACCTCAGCCAATGCATAGTTTATTTCTTTTGGTAGTTTTTGTCCTCCCTGCGTGGAGAGTAAGAATTTGTTTCTGGGAATAATATTTATCGTTTTTAGTTTTGATCAACAGTGGCCATTTTTGTAGGGCTGTACATTGCATAAGTTTTTGAGGTATAGCCGCCGGTCCCATTGTTTGTTAACTCGTCGTGCTTATGCTGCGTTTTACCTTGTTGCTTTTTGCTTGCTATTTTTTACTGTTTTGTTTCCCCCATATTTCCATTTTGCCTGCTTTGCATGCTTGATTGCCCTGGCTTTGGCCAGGGCAAAACTCAAAAAGTATTTCTATATTCGCCTCGACCTGTTTTGGACTGTGTATTGTTGAATTGTCCTGGCTTTGGCCAGGACAAAAACCGAGAAGTGTTTTCAAATTTGCTCCAGCCTACTTTGGGCTGTGTATCATTGAATTGTCCTGGTCTTGGCCAGGACAAAACTCAAGAAGTATCTTCATATTTATTTCAGCCTACTTTGGCTGCGTATTATTGAATTGTCCTGGCTTTGGCCAGGACAAAGCTCAAGAAGTATCTTCATATTTATTCCAGCCTACTTTGGCTGCGCATTATTGAATTGCCCTGGCTTTGGCCAGGACAAAGCTCAAGAAGTATCTTCATATTTATTCCAGCCTACTTTGGCTGCGTATTATTGAATTGTCCTGGCTTTGGCCAGGACAAAACTCGCGAAACGTTTTCGCTTAAATCTCGTTGAGAAAAAACTTACCCAATAACTTGGTTGATCAGACCAAGTTATTCGTGGGTAGCGTTTCTCTCCGAGTTTTAGCCGTTCACCTTTTATTTTTCCAAGAGACCTGACGTGCTTTCTTCTCATCGAAGGTAGCTGGGCCAATTTTTATTATGCTTGTAAGCGTGGAAAGTTACAAAAGAAAAGAGATTCACTTTGGCTTCTATTGCCTTGTTATAGTATTAACTTCTTGTGTCTATACATAGTATTTCTTTAGCATGTTGGCGTTCCAGCTGTTCTTCAATTCTCTTCCTTCCATCGTCATTAGATGGTACGAGCCTGGGGCTACTTCTTTTGTGATCTGGTAAGGTCCTTCCCAATTGGCAGTGAATTTTCCCTCCGCCTTTCCCTTTCCAGTGGCAGCTGTTCTTCTGAGGACCAGATCCCCCACCTGCATGGGTCTGTGCTTTACCCTCTTGTTGTATGCCCTGCTCATTTTTTCTTTGTTTGCTGCCAACTTGAGCTCTGCTTGCAGCCTGACTTCTGGTAAGAAATCTAATGCTTCCCTCATACGCTGCTCGTTAGTGCCTTCCTCATAATACTGCACTCTAAAGCTAGGTAGACCCACTTCGACAGGCAGGACCGCCTCAGCCCCAAAAGCTAGTTTGTAAGGACTTTCTCCTGTTGCTTCTTTTTCAGTGGTCCTGTTGGACCACAAGATCTCTGGAATGAGGTCGGCCCATGCACCCTTAAAATCTTCTACCTTCTTTCGCAGTGCTCCCAGGATTTGTTTATTTGCTGCCTCTGCCTGACCATTGCTCTGGGGATGGCACACAGATGCGTATGCGAATTTTATTCTTAGTTCAGCGCAGTAATCCTTTATCGGAGTGCAGTCGAACTGTGTTCCATGATCGAAGACCAAACTTTCTGGGATGCCGAACCTTATCACAATGTTCTTCCAGATGAAATCCTTCATCCGCTTGGCTGTTATGCTTTTAGTGGGCTCTGCCTCAATCCACTTAGTGAAATAGTCAACTGCCACAATCAGGAATTTCCTTCCCCCGCTTGCTGCTGTGAATGGTCCCAGAATATCCATTCCCCACTGGGCAAATGGTATGGGGTTGATGATTGGCTGTAAGTCATTAGAGGGTTGGTTGATCACTGGGGCGAATTTTTGGCATTTGTCTCACTTTTTAAGATATGCTTGAGAATCACTTACCATGGTTGGCCAATAATATCCTGCTCTGAGAGCTTTCAAGGCTAATGTCCTGCCACCTATGTGGTTTCCACATATTCCCTCGTGTATTTCCTCAATGACTCGTTGTGACTCCTCTGTTGATATACATCTCAGCAGAGGCAATGAAAATGATTTCTTGTACAGTTTACCCTGGTAAATGACGAACCAATGCTCGTTTCGTTTTACTTTTTTCTGCTCCTGCTCTGCTGTGGGAAGGCCCCTTCCCAGCTTGTATGAGACTATACTATCATACCACTGTGGCTCAGTGTCAATGAAGTTGACTGCAGGCTTTTTGTCAATGCTCTTTTCATCTTTGACCTCTACCATCACTGTTCTTTCCAAGTCCTGTAGCGTCGAACTTGCTAATTTGGATAGGGCGTCTGCTTGACTGTTCTCTGCCCTGGGAACCAGTTGAATCTCAAAGCTTTCTAGATGGGCTACTGCTTCTTTCATCAAGGCCAAGTACCTCTGCATAGATGGTTCTCTGGCTTCATATTCACCTCTATATTGGCTGGCCACCAGCTGTGAATCGGTTTTGAGCACTATTTTCTTAGCATCTGCTGCTTTACACATCTGGATTCCTGCGATTGCCGCCTCATACTCTGCTTCGTTATTTGAAGCTTTGAATTTAAATTTTATAGCATATTCGAAAATGTTGCCTTCTGGTGACACCATTATGATACCTGCACCCGATCCTGTGACTGCGGCGGAGCCGTCTACTGAGATCTGCCAAGTCCCCAATGGTTCTTCCTCCTCCTCGTATGATGCCTCTGCAATGAAATCTGCCAGTGCCTGTGCTTTTATGGCGGTTCTAGGTTTGTACTCGATGTCATATTCTGAGAGTTCCACTGCCCATTTCAGGAGTCTACCAGAGGTATCTAGTCTCTGCAATGACTTCTCTAAAGGCTGATTAGTTAACACTTGCACTTTATGTGCGTCAAAGTATGGTTTCAACTTTCTGGCAGCTATCATGATGGCGAAGGCCATTTTTTCAATCAGGGGGTACCTCTGTTCTGCTGGGTTGAGGATGTGGCTGACAAAGTAGATTGGCTGCTGGATTTTATCCTTCTCGACTACCAGAGCTGCTGCTACAGTTTTCTTGGAGGCAGAGATGTATAGCTGTAATATGTCCCCCACTTCTGGTCTGGCTATGGTTGGGAGGCTTTTCAAATGGTTCTTCACCCCCTTGAATGCTTTCTCCTGCTCTTCTCCCCATTTAAATGTTTTGTTTCCCTTTAGCACCTGGAAAAAGGGGAGAGACTTATCCGCGGACTTGCTGATGAACCTGGTGAGTGCTGCCATTTTCCCAGTCAACCTCTGGATGTCTCGTATGTTTCTTGGTTCTGGTAGGTTGAGTATGGCCTCTACTTTTCTGGATTGGCATCAATTCCTCTTTCACTGACCAGGAATCCCAAAAATTTTCCGGACTTAACACCGAACACGCATTTCTTTGGGTTTAACTTCATACCAAATTGCCTCAACGTTGCAAAAGTTTCCTTCAGATCCTTAATGTGATCGCCCTCCTTTTTGCTCTTGACTATGGAGTCATCTACATACACCTCCACGTTTCGGCCCTTTTGTCCTGCGAATATTTTGTCTACTAGTTTCTGGTATGTGGCCCCTGCATTCTTTAGACCAAACGGCATAGCCCTGTAGTTGTAAACTCCCGCGTCTGTGATGAAGGCGGCTTTTTTCCGGTCTGATTCTAACAAACTGATCTGGTGATAGCCCGAAAAGGCATCCATGAAACTCAGCAGGGCATGCCCGCTGGTGGAATCCACCAGTTGATCTATTCTGGGTAGCGGGTAACAATCCTTCGGACAAGCCCTGTTTAGGTCTGTGAAGTCTACGCACATCCTCCATTGACCATTTGCTTTCTTTACCATCACGACATTAGCCAACCATTCCGGGTAGTCACACTCTTCTATGAATTTGGCTGCTAACAGTTTACTGATCTCTTCCTGGATGGCTACATTCTTCTCTGTCGAAAAAGTTCTCTTCTTCTGTTTTACCGGTCTGACTTCTCTGTTAACATTCAACCTGTGGACCATGACGTTGGGATCAATCCCTGGCATTTCGTCGGCAAAGAAGGCAAATATGTCCGCGTGCTCTCGCAACAGATCTATGATATTTACCCTCAGGGAAAGGTCTATGTCTGTGCCAATTCGGACTGTTCTGTCCTCTACTCCTTCTTCCAGCTCTATCTCTTCTGTTTCTTCTGCTGGGGCTGGTTTTAACAGTCCTTCTTCACGATGCTCAAAATTCTCCATGTCCAGTAGTGCGTCTTTTTTACGCTCTGCTCTCTTTCTCTTTCTGGACAAGGGGATGTCTGCCTCTGCCAGGGGTGGAGGTCTGGGTGGTTGTTTCAGGGCTGTGTGGTAGCATCTCTTAGCCTGCTCTTGGTTTCCCTTGACCTTAGCTGATCTGTTATCATTCGTTGTGTACATCATGGTGAGGTGATAAGTAGACACCACTGCTCCTGCATCATGGATGAATGGTCTGCCCAGAATGGCGTTGTATGCTGCGGGTACCTTCACTATCATGAAATCAACCATGACATCCTTGATATCTTTCCCCTGCCCAATTTGGACAGGTAGGCTAACTATTCCTTCTGGTATCACTGTTGCCCCTGTGAAACCAATTACTGGGTAGCTAACTGGTTTTACGTGCTTTTCGTCAATCTGCAGCTCTTGGAAAGCTGGCCAGAATAGAATGTTTGCAGAGCTTCCTCCGTCTATCAGGATTCGATGGATTTTTCTGTTAGCCACATCCAGAGCTAACACCATTGGGTCATCATGGGGATAAATTATGCCCTTACAATCATCTTCTGTAAAAGTGCACTGTGGGATTTTTGGAGGGGCAGGCCATTTTCCTGAGTTATGGTAATTAACCTGGTGTTTAAATTCGTTCACACTGGCCTTAGCACCGCTGGCTGTAGTATCAGCGTGAACTGGTCCTCCTGTTATGACCAGTATATCATTCGACCTCTTCTGATCTGCTGGGTGATTCTGCTTTTGCTCTGTCTTTCTGTTATCAAATCGACCCTCATCATCCCTGTTTTCGTAGGTCCTGCTGTATGAGCTCTTTGCCTTAAATTGTGTTAGGTACCCCCTTCGGATCAGGTCCTCAATGTTATCTTTCAGGTGAGTGCATTCCTCTGTGAGATGACCATGATCCTTGTGAAAATCACAGTACTTCTTCGTGTCCCTGTATTTGTTGTACATTTTCGGTGGTCTCTGCCATTTCTCATCCTCCTTGCTAATAGCAAAAATCTGGGTTCTGGATGCAACCAGTGAAGGAAATAATGCCCTTGGTCCAAGTATGCATTCTATGTTAAGTCTAATAAATGCGGTTCAGTATTAATTAACAAGTTAATAATTCAGTGAGATCAAGTGAGCTGAATGCCTAGCTAGAGGCCGCTTCAGTTCAAGTGGAATTAATGATATTAATCCACAGCTTACTCTTGACTGAACCCGTAGGGTCACACAAATAGTACGTAAACGGATCAAGTATTTAATGGCCTTAAATACTCCATCTATGAATATTCGGAACCGACGGATCTTGGTTTCAGTGGGAGCTAAGATCGTCACAGGCAAGAAATGAATACTCCGGAAACGATGATATTGCCGGAAACGGAAATATGGATCGTATCGGAAATATGAATATTATCCAAGTCGTAGATGTTGCCGGAAACGGAAACATGGTACGTATCGGAAAATATTATTGGAAATGGAAATATTACCAGAATCGGAAATATTGCCGGAAACGGAAATATTGTCAGAATCGGAAATATTACCGGAATCGGAAAATAATTCCAGAAACGGAAATGTTAAATATTTGTTCGAAACGGAAATTAATTCCGGAATCGGAAATATTAAATATTGTTCGTATCGGAAATAGATTCCGGAAATGGAAATTTAATCGGAAGCGTATCGTACGAATTAGCATCGGACGAGGCTTGCCGGACGAAGGCCCAGCACGAAGCCGGGGCCATCGCCCAGCAAGCATGCGCGCCACAAGCCCAGCCAAGGCAGCGCCCAGGCCTACCGCAAGGCAGGCCCAGCGCGCGCCAAGGGCCACGGCTGTGTGGGCCGTGCTGCGCGGGCTGCTGCTCGCACGCGCATGGGCAGCCCTTGTGGCTGCCGTGTGTGTGTGAGTTTGTGCTCATGCGTGATTCCTGAATCTGCAAGAGTCAGTGTATGATTAAATGTCTATTCCTAATTGGATAAATTAATTAAATAGAATTCATGTAGGATTCTAATTCCAATTAATTCGCATCCTACTAGGATTACGATTCCTTTTCCATAACTCTATAAATAAAGGCCTAGGGGTCATAATTTATACACAAGTTTCAAAGTATTCAAAAGTGAGTTTTTTGAAAGAAAATTAAAACACATCTTGCTCATAAAAGTGCCGAATTTTCTAGTACCTTAAGGGCGATTCTAGTTGGTCAATCTTAAGGCGGATCCGGACGTGCTGTGGACTATCTACGGAGGGACGACACTTGGAGTCCTAAAAGACTTGTTCTTGTTCGGTTCGGGCGCAGCTAGGGAGGGCACGCAACAAAGAGTATGCATCTAAATTATGCTATATGATTATGTGTAAATAATATGTTTCCTGGGTTAATGGTTGTTTCCGCATGATTTATGTAATGTCATATGTATCATAACCTAACAGTGGTATCAGAGCCCCTTATTATTTTCATAATCTAAATTGCATGAACATGGTTAAATATTACAAATTTGCAAGAATTAAAAGGGGTGATTAATTTTCGTAATTGTTAATTAATTGCAAATTGCGTTTATTTAATTATATGTACGCAGTTTTTTCGGCAGTTTCTTCATTACTCATCCGAATTGAGTGATTTTTGTGTCAATTCCGCATGTAAAAGGCATTCTAAAATTTTGACAAAAATAGTATTTTTCTGCCGAACCCAGAATTCTCAAATTCGAAGTCTAACTATGACTTTTCGAAGGTTTTAGTTTTTCGAATGCAAAATTTCGTAAATTTAAGATGTTAAATTAAATATTTGCGATTCCTGTTGATAAATCTTGAATTTTTGATTGACCTACTGCATATGTTTAACAAGTTTGAATGCCTAGTCTTGTTAATTATGCAATCTAATTTGTAATTATGATTAATTTGTTGAAAATTAGAATAATTTAGAATTAATTTGATTTTCATAATTAATTGTAATTTAATTAGAAACCTATGATTAAAAACCACCATAAAAATTGTAAATTTACGATAAATTTTAAATTTTTATGACCTAGACTTGAATCCATAACAATCGGAAATCAATTGGATAATAAATTTTCGATTTTTCGCCCTAAAATTATGAAATTAATATTATTTATTAATTTGTCATTAATTTTAAATATAAATTTTAAATTTTATGCGATTCGTTCATATAACTTGCACGCACGAAGAAATGGACGCTTCGTGTTACCCTTAAGGGGTGTTGTATAATGCGGGCATGCGACGACGAGCAAGGGAGCTCGTCGCCCGTGCGGCACGAATGCAATGAGCAAGGGCGTAGTGCACGAGCACAAGGCAGCAGCCCTGCCTTGTGTCGTGTGCCACGAGCAATGAACGAATGGGCATGGGCGAAGGGCGAGCCAAGGCAGTCGCGTGTGGGCAGCAAGCGAGCTGCGCCACAACGCGCGCTGCCTCGCACAAGTGCGCGCAGCCTCGCGCGCAGCGAGCGCAAGCTCGCGTGCCACGAGCGCTGCGCCCAGCACTGCTCGCGCGCACAGCGCGCGATGTCGCTCGCCCAGCGAGCGATGTCGCGCACCAGCGAGCGATGGCTCGCGCCAGCGAGCGATGGCTCGCGCGCGCAGCGCGCGATGTCACTCGCCCAGCGAGCGATGTCGCGCCCCAGCGAGCGATGGCTCGCGCGCACAGCGAGCGAGCCAGCGCGCCCAGCGAGCGATCTCGCGCGCGCGCACTGCGAGCGATAGCTCGCGTGCGATGGGGCGCTGTGCGGAGGCTTGCGATAGGACAGCAGCAGCTATGCGACGAGCGCATGGGCTGCGCGCACATGGCCAGCAATGGCTGTGTGCGTACGGCCCATGGGCGTGCAACGCGTAGGGTGTTTGCGTTACGATTAGATCGTTTTGATTGTTTAATTTGAAAATTTCAGTTCACGTAATTTTAATTAATTTTAAAATTAATAATTTGAATTAATTTCTTGGATTTTAATTTTGAATATTATAATTATAATAAATGGAATTTATTCTAATTATTTTACTAAAATTAAAATCATGAATTAATTTAAATGCGACTGAAATTAAATTAAATTTTTTGGATTCAATTATAAATTGATATGAGCTTTAAATTTTAATTAAATTTGTATGTTTCCGGTTAGACTAGAAATACATTTTTATGTTTAAAATTAGTAAAGCATATGAATTTATTGGTTTGAGTGGGAGCGCTTTTTAGTCATAAACTCTTGATTAGGTCTACAAATCCTTAAGGTTAAAACAACTCGATTAGAATTAATAAGGACTGAATAATTGGTAGATTATTGGTGCCCTTGATTAATTGCTGCAAATGTTTACGTGATGCATAATGTGTTTTACTAACCAGCAATGTGGGCCATTCATGATAATGAATGGGTGAATGGTATATATTGTATATGTACTGTTTTGCAGGTTATGAAGTGACTAGTATGGCCCAAATAGGATAGAAAATATGGTCTGCGTACCATTAATTTGAATGTAATTGGTCTAAAGTACCAAAGTTATTTTTCAATTCAAATATGGTCTGCGAACCATCAAATAGTTGTAATTAGTTATAGCTTATCCTATTTGAAGAAAATGGTGCCTCCCACGGAGATTTTCAAGACGGACTTTGAAGTCAAAGCTTCAAGATGAAGTCGGGCCATACTAGATCACAAATATCTTATGCATGTTTTAAGTTATTTATTGCTTTAAATATGTCTTAAAATGCATGAGATCAAAAGCTTGATTATGTTGCATGATTAAGGATTTTAGTTCACTTAAAATCTAACCAACATAGTAAGAGCCTTAAGTTCCAAACTTAAAAATTGAGTTAAAAGGTGCCATGCCAAAATATACACTTGCTTGGATATCCTTTACATCAATCTAGTAATAGTTTTCGCTCAGCGAGGTGTTACTTATTGGTCCTAAAGGGGCAAGGTACACAAATAATTGTGAGTACATGTTAGTTTTGGTGAAACTCAACGATATAAGTAAGGAGTCCTTTTATGTCGTGGCAAATTCGATAGGTTTACCTAATAAGTTCTTAGACGTACCTATCAACCAAGAATAGTTTCTAGACTATTAGCAAAAGGCTTTTGCTTACCTAAGATGTTCTAGGATTAAGTCGACAAACTGTGCTTAGTTCTTCAATGATTTTAGGATCTTGGAATCATTTTATTCACACCTGCCGGAACACATAACTTGAATAAAATGCTTAATAAACATTGAATTATGCATGTATGCTAGAATTTAAGTTTATTAAGAGAAACTGTGAATGGTTATTTATTTGTTTATTCTTTTCAATTGTAGTTTTTAATATGGCAAACAACAATTCATTCAACATTCGATCAATTCTCGAAAAGGAGAAGTTGAACGGGAAAAACTTCCTTGACTGGCAAAGGAACTTGCAAATAGTTCTTATGCAGGAAGAAAAGGAGTATGTCCTAGATGAGGCGATGCCCGAAGCTCCAGGCGACGGGGTCACTCAGGCTGCCCTCAATCGTTGGATTGATGCCAACAAGGATGTGAAATGTCTAATGCTCGCCACTATGAGTGCGGATCTGCAGAAAACGTTCATCAACTCAGATGCTTTCACAATCATCAGTGAGTTGAAGAACATGTTCCAAGATCTGGCTCGAGTCGAAAGATTCGAGACTCATAGGCAAATTCTTGAGACCAAGCTTAAGAAAGGCGAGCCCGTAAGTCCACATGTTCTCAAAATGATTGGACTCATTGAGAATATGAGTCGGCTGGATCAGCAATTTTCTCAGGAAATGGCTATAGACACCATCCTCCATTCTCTTCATAGCGGGTATGATCAGTTCAAACTGAACTACAGTATGAACAGTCTGGACAAAACGCTCACTGAGCTTCACGGTATGCTGAAGACCGCTGAAAAGACGCTCAAAAGTGATAAGCAGGATGTGCTTATGGTGCGTGGGGGCAAGTTCAAGAAATCTGGAAAGAAGAGGAATGCTAAGAAAGGTGGCAACAAGGCCAGCCCAACTAAGCAAACTGGCGCCAAATCTGCAAAGAGGAAGGTCAGTCAACCCACTTCTGAATCCGAATGCTTCTACTGCAAGAAGAAGGGGCATTGGAAGAGAGATTGCTTGAAGCTAAAGGAAGATCAGAAGAACGGAACAGTCGTTCCATCTTCAGGTATTTTCGTTATAGACTGTATACTTGCTAATTCAACTTCTTGGGTATTAGATACCGGTTGTGGCTCACACTTATGTTCCAATCCACAGGGACTAAGAAGAAGTAGAAAGTTAAGCAAGGGTGAAGTCGACCTACGAGTGGGAAATGGAGCACGGATTGCTGCATTAGCCGTAGGAACTTACTATTTGTCGTTGCCCTCCGGGCTAGTTTTGGAACTGGAAGAATGTTTCCATGTTCCAAGTCTTACTAAAAACATCATTTCAGTTTCTTGCTTAGATGCTAAGGGATTTTCCTTTATAATAAAAGACAATAGTTGTTCGTTTTATTTTAAAGAGATGTTTTATGGATCTGCTAGATTAGTCAATGGACTTTATTTATTAGATCACGACAAACAAGTATATAACATAAATACCAAAAAGGCCAAAAAGGATGATTCAGATCTCACCTATCTGTGGCATTGTCGATTAGGCCATATAAACTTGAAACGCTTAGAAAGACTTCAAAGGGAAGGAATTCTAGAACCATTTGACTTAGAGGATTATGGTAAATGCGAATCATGTTTACTTGGCAAAATGACAAAGCAACCTTTCTCTAAAGTTGGAGAAAGAGCAAATGAACTATTGGGTTTAATCCATACAGATGTATGTGGACCAATGAGTACAAATGCTAGAGGTGGTTTCAGCTACTTTATCACTTTCACTGATGACTTCAGTAGGTATGGTTATGTCTACCTAATGAAGCATAAGTCTGAATCCTTTGACAAATTCAAGGAATTTCAGAGTGAAGTAGAGAATCAATTAGGCAAGAAGATTAAGGCACTGCGGTCTGATAGAGGCGGTGAATATCTGAGCTATGAATTTGATGACCATCTGAAAGAATGTGGAATTCTATCAGAATTGACTCCTCCTGGAACACCACAATGGAACGGTGTGTCAGAACGGAGGAACAGAACCTTGCTAGACATGGTCAGGTCAATGATGGGTCAGGCCGAACTTCCATTAGAATTTTGGGGACATGCACTAAATACAGCTGCACTCACTATAAATAGAGCTCCGTCTAAAGCTGTCGAAAAGACTCCATACGAATTATGGTTTGGAAAACCTCCAAATGTGTCTTTTCTTAAGATTTGGGGATGTGAAGTATACGTCAAACGATTAATTTCAGACAAACTTCATCCAAAATCTGACAAATGTATCCTTGTGGGCTATCCAAAGGAAACAAAAGGGTATTACTTCTACAATACATCTGAGAACAAAGTGTTTGTTGCTCGAGATGGTGTCTTTTTGGAGAAGGATCACATTTCCAAAATGACAAGTGGGAGAAAAGTAGACCTCGAAGAAATTCGAGTCGAACAACAAACTCTAGAGAATGCTCAAGATGACATTCAGGATGAAACTCAGAGATCTTTAGAAGAATCTGGTGAGAATCATGGTCAATCTAGAAATGTTACCCCGCGTAGATCGCAAAGATATAGATCTCAACCGGAAAGGTACTTAGGTATTTTAACGAACGAGAGCTATGACGTTCTATTACTTGAAAGTGATGAACCTGCGACTTACAAGCAAGCTATGACGAGCCCTAGCTCCAAGCAATGGCAAGAAGCCATGCAATCTGAATTAGACTCCATGTCTGAAACCAAGTATGGGATTTGGTCGATTTGCCAGATGGCTACCAAGCCATTGGAAGCAAATGGGTTTTCAAACTGAAAAAGGACAAGGATGGGAAACTTGAAGTTTTCAAAGCTAGATTGGTTGCAAAAGGTTACAGGCAAGTCCACGGTGTGGATTACGATGAAACCTTTTCACCAGTTGCAATGCTAAAGTCTATTCGAATAATGTTAGCAATCGCTGCATATTACGATTACGAAATATGGCAGATGGATGTCAAAATTGCTTTCTTAAACGGCGTTTTAACAGAAACTGTGTTTATGACACAGCCTGAAGGTTTTGAGGATCCAAAGAATGCTAAAAAGGTATGCAAGCTAAAGAAATCAATCTACGGATTGAAGCAGGCATCCAGGAGCTGGAATATACGTTTTGATGAAGCAGTCAGTGACTTTGGTTTCATCAAGAACGCAGACGAATCTTGTGTATACAAGAAGGTCAGTGGGAGCAAAATTGCTTTCCTAGTATTATATGTCGACGACATATTGCTTATCGGAAATGACATTCCTATGTTGAACTCTGTCAAGATTTGGCTTGGGAAATGTTTTTCGATGAAGGATCTAGGAGAAGCACAGTACATATTGGGCATCAAGATTTACAGAGATAGATCTAAAAAGATGATTGGACTTAGTCAAAGCACTTATATCAATAAGGTGCTTGATAGGTTCAAGATGGCGGACTCCAAGCGAGGCTACCTACCCATGTCTCATGGAATGACTCTAAGCAAGACTCAGTGCCCAAAAACACTTGATGAGCGTAGACGAATGAGTGGGATTCCATATGCATCATTGATTGGTTCAATAATGTATGCTATGATATGTACACGCCCGGATGTTGCGTACGCACTCAGTGCTACGAGCAGATACCAGTCAGACCCAGGAGAGGCGCATTGGACTGCTGCCAAGAACATTCTGAAGTACCTGAAAAGGCACAAAGATGACTTCCTGGTCTATGGTGGAGATGATGAATTAATTGTTAAAGGCTATACGGACGCAAGTTTCCAAACCGACAAAGATGATTTCAGATCACAGTCTGGGTTTGTCTTCTGCCTCAACGGAGGAGCAGTAAGCTGGAAAAGTGATAAGCAAAGCACCATTGCGGATTCTACAACTGAAGCGGAGTACATTGCTGCACATGAAGCAGCAAAGGAAGCTATATGGCTAAGGAAGTTCATAGGAGAACTTGGTGTAGTCCCCTCCATTAAAGGACCAATAGCCCTGTATTGTGATAATAACGGAGCTATTGCACAGGCAAAAGAGCCTAGACACCACCAGAGAGTCAAGCATGTACTTCGTAGATTTCACCTTCTACGAGAGTTCGTTGAAAGAAAAGAAGTCGAGATAAGCAAAATTGGAACTGATGACAACATATCAGATCCATTAACTAAACCTCTGCCGCAAGCGAAGCACAACTCGCACACTGCAGCTATGGGAATCAAGCATATTGGAGAATGGCTTTGATGTCTCTGTTTAATGTTTTAAAGTTTTAGAGTTTAAATCTTTGTAAAACATTATTGGTTAATCATTCACAATAAATGAAAGAAATTCATTTTTCCATTTAATTTGTGGTTTATTAAATGATGAGTCCCTTCAACTTGACGATATATTCAAGATAGACTGTCAGGACCAGTCCTGTGACTAAGAAATGTCTATCAAGTGAACTTGAATGTCAAAGGTTGAAAATGGTCCCTAATCGGAGTTTTCTATAAAATTGGACGCATAGAAAACGTTAGACGATTAGAATGCAAGATGACTAGTAGTTCTGTTTCTTGAACTATGTGGACATGGCAATGTCATAATCATTTGCATAGATACTTACTTTGGGAAGACTAGTATCGGACAAGACCTATGAAACTTTACTGTAAGAGATGAAAGTCTGTCATAAGTAAATTTCATTAAATTATTAGACACTAAATCCTCAATACCTGAGTGATTTGAGATTACTTGTTTGAGAACTGGTTGCTTTGACGTTGACCAACCGTCGCACCGTAAAAGGAGGCTATAAAGGCAACGCTCAGGTAATCACCTATCAAACGAAGTCTAATCTCAAGATCGCAAGATTGGGATTGTCCTCCCATAAATCGGGATGAGATGCTTAAAAGTTGTACAAGGCCACTCGGAGAGCTAGAAACTGTGAAATGCATGGCCGTGCTCGGATGAATCATAGGCTATGATTATCTGTTTATTTGATCAGTTGAACTCTGAAACCGAGGAACACCTCTGGACATAATAAGGATGACAACTCTTACCTTATGTTCAAGAGCAAGCATCGAGCGACAAAGGAATTAGGAAATGCACACTTGTCCCTAAGGACAAGTGGGAGACTGAAGGAAATAATGCCCTTGGTCCAAGTATGCATTCTATGTTAAGTCTAATAAATGCGGTTCAGTATTAATTAACAAGTTAATAATTCAGTGAGATCAAGTGAGCTGAATGCCTAGCTAGAGGCCGCTTCAGTTCAAGTGGAATTAATGATATTAATCCACAGCTTACTCTTGACTGAACCCGTAGGGTCACACAAATAGTACGTAAACGGATCAAGTATTTAATGGCCTTAAATACTCCATCTATGAATATTCGGAACCGACGGATCTTGGTTTCAGTGGGAGCTAAGATCGTCACAGGCAAGAAATGAATACTCCGGAAACGATGATATTGCCGGAAACGGAAATATGGATCGTATCGGAAATATGAATATTATCCAAGTCGTAGATGTTGCCGGAAACGGAAACATGGTACGTATCGGAAAATATTATTGGAAATGGAAATATTACCAGAATCGGAAATATTGCCGGAAACGGAAATATTGTCAGAATCGGAAATATTACCGGAATCGGAAAATAATTCCAGAAACGGAAATGTTAAATATTTGTTCGAAACGGAAATTAATTCCGGAATCGGAAATATTAAATATTGTTCGTATCGGAAATAGATTCCGGAAATGGAAATTTAATCGGAAGCGTATCGTACGAATTAGCATCGGACGAGGCTTGCCGGACGAAGGCCCAGCACGAAGCCGGGGCCATCGCCCAGCAAGCATGCGCGCCACAAGCCCAGCCAAGGCAGCGCCCAGGCCTACCGCAAGGCAGGCCCAGCGCGCGCCAAGGGCCACGGCTGTGTGGGCCGTGCTGCGCGGGCTGCTGCTCGCACGCGCATGGGCAGCCCTTGTGGCTGCCGTGTGTGTGTGAGTTTGTGCTCATGCGTGATTCCTGAATCTGCAAGAGTCAGTGTATGATTAAATGTCTATTCCTAATTGGATAAATTAATTAAATAGAATTCATGTAGGATTCTAATTCCAATTAATTCGCATCCTACTAGGATTACGATTCCTTTTCCATAACTCTATAAATAAAGGCCTAGGGGTCATAATTTATACACAAGTTTCAAAGTATTCAAAAGTGAGTTTTTTGAAAGAAAATTAAAACACATCTTGCTCATAAAAGTGCCGAATTTTCTAGTACCTTAAGGGCGATTCTAATTGGTCAATCTTAAGGCGGATCCGGACGTGCTGTGGACTATCTACGGAGGGACGACACTTGGAGTCCTAAAAGACTTGTTCTTGTTCGGTTCGGGCGCAGCTAGGGAGGGCACGCAACAAAGAGTATGCATCTAAATTATGCTATATGATTATGTGTAAATAATATGTTTCCTGGGTTAATGGTTGTTTCCGCATGATTTATGTAATGTCATATGTATCATAACCTAACAACCAGAGGAGTGTATTCGTTGAATTTGCCTCGCTTTTCAGTTCTGAACTCACTACCCCTTCCTCTGACCTGCCCGTGCCAATCTTTTCTGGGCTGCTGATTTTCTCTTTTGTCTGGGTATTCTTTCTTGTACGGCTCTTTTCTGCTCTGACTACCGTAATTGTTCTCACTTGCTACATATCGTCGTGAGGTTGCTCTGCCAATCTCTTCACTTTTTATAAACTCATTTGCCTTCCCCAGTACCTCTGCCAGGGTTGTGAATGACTTTCTGCCCAGATAGCTCTTGAATTCTCCATCCCGCAAACCAGTCATCATAGCCAGGACTGCTACCTCTTGCTGTAACTTGGGTATATTCGATGCCTCCATATTGAATCTGGATATGTACTCCCTCAGAGATTCCTGAGGTCCTTGGATGACTGACATCAGCTCCCCTGTCATCCTTTCTCTGGCAATGTTTGCCACATATTGGGTGCGAAACAAGATGGCTAACTGCCGGAAAGAGGTTATAGTGCCCTTGGGTATTTTACCGAACCAGCTCTGTGCTATCCCCTCCAGAGTGGAAGGGAAGACCTTACACCACATAGAGTCTGTGTTGGTATATAGCATCATGTGTCCTCCAAAGGCAGAGAGGTGATTCGTTGGGTCTGACTTTCCGGAATATTTGCAGGTGGGCATTTTATCTTTTCCATTTTTTCCGAGAGTATCTCATCACAGAAGGGGGAATTATCAGGTTTAACTATTGCTCGGGTGGGATTTGGCATACCTGACCCGGAGTGGTGTCTCTGGCTGGGTGCTTGTTCGGTCCTTGCTCTGGGTTGAGCTCTGCTAGGCGTGATACTTTCTGCCTCATATTCTTGGCTGTCAGCCCCTTCCATCTCCTGCTGCAGATTCCTCCTCCAGACGTTTGGACTGTTTGGGGTCTGGGACGTTTTCTCCTCTACTCAACCTCAACCTCTGGGGCTGTCCTCATGACCTGGGCTTGTGGTGTTGTCTGAGTAAGGAAGGTCAGGACTTCTATGGCTGTGCGCATCTGGTCGGGTGAGAATTGTGCCCCCAACCGTGCTAGTGAGGCACTGGTTGGAACTGGGATGCCCTGGCCCTGGCTAGGGGTTGCCATAGCTCTGGGTTGTGGTGTCTCTCTTAACGGACCAAGACTCTGAGGCATGCCGAACAAAGGTACGTTTGTGGTTCTCTGGTTGTTTCTTGAGGTGGGTGGTTCTATCTGCTGGACTATCGGTTCGCTTGACTCAGTCATTTTGTGAGAGGGTAGGTCTTTTTGAGGCAAGGTCTGGGAAGTCCCCTCCTTCTAGCGCCACTTGTTCCGAGTGTGGAACTGGGAGGACGTTCCGAAGTACCTCTGTTCCGAGTGTGGAACTGGGAGGACGTTCCGAAGTACCTTGGCCCTGTCAAGCAGAGCAAACGTGAGCTAACCTCGGGGGTTTAACCGAGGAAACCCCCTCCGATGCCTAAGTCAGCAAATAGATAAGAAGTCTTTAGAGAGGGAATATAGAGAGAAGGTGGAGCAAGTACCGTGTGTAAGAATGTGTCCCATCATGAATGATGTGGGTGCTATTTATAGGCGTACTATTCTGTACTTTGGCCTACTTAGATGCCGCCACGTGTATGACGGCGATGTACTTTATTCCTTGTCGTTGTCGTTTAGCCTGCAGGTCCTTTCTTGGACTGATGCAGCCTTGCCTAGCTCTGCTCTGTGTCTTTACACGTGATCTGGGGAGGTTGATCTGCCTGGGCTGCATATACTTGGCTTGGGGTTTAGAGTCTTTCTTTGACTTGGGTGTGCCCTGGGTGTCAGGGTTTGCTCTGTTGTTGATGTTCTGTCCTCTCTGGATATGATCCCGTACAACTAGTCCCTCAAGAGTAGAGCTGACCTTTTAAGTCAGGTCTGCTCTTCTGTCCTTGATCTGGATGTGACCCCGTACAATATGGATGTTATCATTCGTACTTGTTATATGTGATTAGGGAGGAATTGAAGAAATTGTGAAAAGTTCCTAGCAAAATCCCATTGGAAATGAGAAAAAGTCAGACTGGTGATAAAGCTAGTTAAATTACATCCTCATTTGGTTTTATGTGTTTGAGTTATTGCATTTAGGGATCTCACATGTTATGTCACTCATAAGTAAAGCAAAATTGAATAAAGTACAAGTAAACAAGAAGCGAAGAGATTGTCCCTCCGGATTTAATGGCGAAATTCATGAGGCTATACATTTGATTGGTAGTAACAGCAGTTGCACAAAACATAGTGCGATGATATTTCAGGTATTGGCTTCCAAATAAAAGGAGCTCTAGTATCTGGATGTATAATTACAGGCTCCAAACAAAGAGATTCACACGACTCTGAACTTGTGTGGCAGTAAAAGCCAAGCCATCTACTTGGCGCTGGAAAAGGCTCTTCTTGAAGCTAGACGAAGAAGGTGGATTCACATGGAGATTACAATACTGGATAAGAATCACATTGAGGCAATCATGGAGATTGAGAAGAGCACCAAATTTAAAGAGTGCAAGAACGTGCGGAAAAAAAATATGGGCTATCATACCTGATTTTCATTATCTTAGTATTGATAGTTATGTTCCTTGTTTACAGAAGAAGATGCACTATGTGGAAAATGAGGCCTTGGAGTGGGGTTAACTCTCTTTTGTTCACTTGTCAAAAAAAGTTGGTCAGGTTCGATGCCTACTGTAGGTCGAATTGTGGAGATTTAAGTGTTAATTATGGAAATTTCCAATTTTGGAGATTCAACCTTTGTCATTATCGAATTGCATTCTAGTAGGTGATTTGATTCTAATTTCAATTTTCAGTTACTTTAATTGGGTTTTCAATTGAATTTTATGTGTTTTACTTGATTTTCGTTTTTATTTTGCTTGAATCAGGGTTCTGTATTAGATATCATAGAATTGGATAAATTCAAGAATCGATTTGAGTTGATTTCATTGAATCTGTGATTTATCTTTTCCTTTCATGAATATGCAAGTAGTTTACAAGTGTTGAGTTCGGTTATATTTGCGATTTTCTTGCTCCTGGTTCATTATTCTGCTGGTTTGATGACTGATGCAGTTTGTATTTTGAGTACTAACAATATCTGTGATTTTCACAGGTTGATGTTTTGACTCTCACAGGTTGATAACTAACAACATCGTTTCAGGTTTGGAAAAAGGTATACTAATACAGACCTTTTTCTTACCATTCTTATTCAAGTTTAAGAATATCTAGGATACACCAAAACATGGGACCAGAGAGAAGATTGGTTCTCCTTTCCTTGTTACAAAAGGATTCTCTCTGAAAACTAGACCGTTCAATTACTAAGATAAATCTCGATCATTCCTTGGTTAACATCATATGTTGTCGGATTTTGCTCTGTTTTTTGACAGGCTAAATCGCACTCCTATCAAAGATAAACCTAACATTCACCAACTAAAATATAGCAAGGGAAGCAGGGATCGTATCCACAGGGAAACAGGCGTTCTTTCTACTATTAAATTACTAATCTAGACTACTGGTAAAAAGAGTTGGATTGGTTTGTATATTAAACTAAAACAAGTAATCAAATTCGAAAATAACAATATTAAAGGAATCTAGGGCAGCGTTCACCATAAATACAGACCAGGATTGGACAACGGACAATACAATCAATTAACAATCATAACTAGGAAAACATGCATCTCTCGAATCTTATGAATTCCTTAGGATAGAACAACTAGCGGGCTCTCGCTACGTACTAGAAATAATTCCTATCTAATAGCCACAGACCAAAAACATCAGATTTATACCTCTCGGCGCATAATCTAAGGTTAATCAAACTCAAATCAAAATAGTCCGGCCGAACAGAATTGACGAGCAATAATAATAAGCTTTAGAAATTATAATCAATCAATCAATAATCAAGTCCACATATAATCCCAATCATGCATTCATGGATCCCCTAAACCCTAGAAATTAAACTACTCACTCATGATAATAAATAACAAAGCAATTAACATAATGGAAAACATGATTAAAGCAATGAATTAAATTAGAGCAAGAAATAATACCGAATTAAAGGACAATAGAATAATAAAGTTTGAATCTTTGAGTAAAATTAAAACTAAGTGTTTGGAGAAAATAGAGAGCACTAAGATAAACTAAGTAATTAGAAACTAGAATAAAAGATGTCCTACAAAATAATAAAGGCTAGCTTATATAGTTTGCCCAAAAATAACATTAAAAACGGAAAAGAAACCACGCGATTTTTGACCATTTTTCTTCTTTCTGTGCGCGCCCGATCGGGCGCTCATCGCCCGATCCGGATCGGGCGAAATGCGATTCCCATTTTCTTTGACTTTTTCCAACCCAGAATCATCTCAAACCCTCGAACTGACGTCATCTCCAACCGCCCGATCGGGCGGAATTTCTCCCGATCGGGCATTTGACTCGCCCTTTGTGTCGATCGGGAAACCGTCGCCCGCTTGGGCGATTTTCAAACATTTTCCTTGAATCGACACGCGCCCGATCGGGCGCTCCTCGCCCGATCCAGATCGGGCGAAACGCAAGCTACTCCGTTTCAGCTTAAATTCAACTTTTCGAACTTGGAGCCTTAGACCTGCACATCATTAAACGTCATAACCGTAAAATACCCTCTTCTCACCTCTCTAACACCAAAAACTACAATGATGCACACACTTGCTCTAAAATTATACTAAAACACACAAAACGAAAGCATAAAGTACACTACGAAAAGCAATAATGGATAGTGGCGCGGGAAGTGACAGACCACGACCCCGATCATGAATACGGTGCCCACCGTTCACCGAGCTTTCGGCCTTTCGGGTCTCAGCATCATCAAATCGTACCTCCTTTCGAACCCATGCCGAAGAGTTCATACTCCGATCACCTCCATCTGCAAAACAATTTGAAACATGCGCTTTTTCCGAAGGATTGTTGGAGTTAGTATGAGTCAATTAGTATTAAAATAATCATTAGAAACATTGACTCCAAAACATGACTCCTCTACCATAGGGCTCTTAGCAACATGGGTTAAATTGAAAGTAACCTTGTCATCCCCCACATTTAAGGTCAGCTTGCCATTCTTGACATCTATGATTTCCCCCGCAGTGTGTAGGAAAGGTCGACCTAAAATAATAGGAATCTGCCTGTCCTCTTCCATGTCCAACACAACAAAATCAACAGGAATAAAAAATTTACCTACTCTAACAGACACATCTTCTAAAACACCTAGGGGGTATTTACAGATCTATCAGCCATTTGTAGAGTTATGTTGGTAACTTTTAAATCACCCATGTTCAACCTAGTACATACAGATAGGGGCATGACACTAACACTGGCACCTAAATCACATAAGGCTTTGTCAATAAAAAGGTTTCCAATATTACACGGGATAGAGAAACTCCCGGGGTCCTTCAACTTGGGTGGAGACTTATTTTGTAGTAAGGCACTTCACTCTTCAGTGAATGCAACAGTCTCCACCTCAATAAATGCTCTCTTCCTAGTCAAGATGTCTTTCATGTATTTAGCATATGCAGGTACTTGAGTAATTAATTCAGTGAAAGGGATTGTTACCTGCAGATTCTTTACCACTTCTAAGAACTTACCAAACTGCTTGTCTAGCTTGTTCTTTAGCTGACGGTGAGGGAAGGGAAGTTTGATAGGTGAACTTGTATCTCAACTTTCTTCTCAACCCTTGTGCTAGCCTCCTTCTCCTTGACCACTTTATCACTTTCCTCTGGCACAGCACCACTGACAGGGACTTCAACCTCTTCTTCAATAATCATAGGCGGCCCATCATACTCATATCCACTCCGCAAAGTGACAGCATTTACAGACTCTCTGGTCACAGGTTGTGAAGGGAGTTGACCTTTGGGTCTCTCTGCAAGAGTAGTAGCCATTTTGTGCCAACTGTTTATCCATGATCTTGTTATGAGCAGTGAGGGCATCGATTTTGGCATCCTTTTCGCTCAGAGACCTCTGCAATTCCAACATCATATTCCTCATCTCTACAAGCATGGATCAGGTTGTGTGGGTTGAGGTTGTGGAGGAAAACCAGGTGGTCCACTAGGCTGCGGGTTGTAGTTACTCCGCGGTTGGTATGACTGTTGTGGTGGTGGTCGGTACTGTTGTTGTGGTGGTGGAGGGTGTTGAATCTGATGGGGGTTCTGGACATTAGTACTCCTATATGATAGTAGGAGGTTGTTTTTATACCCCTCATTGTAAGAGTTGGAGTACGGATTGTTCTGCTTGTAGGACTGGAATGCATTGCATTGTTCGATAGAGCTCCGGCATTCCTGTGCATAATGGCCTTGCATCCCACAACTATTACAGACATTGGCAGATTGGGCACTCATTGCAGTGACACTAGCATGTTGGGTGGATTGTGAAGATGCGATCCGTATATTATCCAGCTTGTGATGTAGGGCAGTTAGCTGAGCAGTAAGTTGTTCAATAGAATTCATCTCATGCTTAACACCCCGGTCGGCAAAACCTCTAGGATTCCTATATTGGGCACTATGGATGGCCATCTCCTCAATCACCTCTAAAGCTCTAGGCACCTCTAGTTGCATAAATCTCCCACTGGCAGCTGAATCCAAAAGACACCTAGACTCATTACCCAGACCATTATAGAACTGCTGAACCAGGAACCAGTCATCCAAACCATGATGCGGGCACTCTCTCTGCAAGTCCTTGAATCTCTCCCAAACTTTGAACAAACTCTCATCTGCTTGTTGAGACACTAGTAGAAAAAAACCCTTATTGCAGCGGGCTTTTAGACCCCTGTTGCAGCGTACATCGTATGCTGCAACTGGGGGGCCTGCAACAAGTCTGAACTTGTTGCAGCGTACAATGTTCGCTGCTAAAAGGGGTTTTTTGCAGCGTACATATGTATGTACGCTGCAACAAGTGCCAAAAATTGGCAAAAATTTGGACTTGTTGCAGCGTACATATATATGTACGCTGCAAAAGACTCAACTTTTTGCAGCGTACATTTATTGTACGCTGCAACAAGTCTGAAATTTTGCGAATTTTTTTTCCCTTGTTGCAGCGTACAATATATATGTACGCTGCAACAAAGCACTTTTGGCGGGAAAATTCTAATTTTTTTAGGGATACCTAGAGTGCCTTGCACCAAATATAGAAACCTGTCAAAACAATAATAGAATAACGCAACTGGAGTTTTGTATACTATATATCCCAAAACCAAAGTGCACATATTACATTTAAATATATGTTCCAATTTCAACATAAACATACATTTTAATATAAAATTTATTCTATAACAACTAAATCAACTCGATCCCTCAGACGAGCTGTCTTCTCAGGTGGGAAATATTTAACATAGAACGCAAGGGCCAAGGAATTCCAATCGGTGATTTTCATAGCTACGCGGTTGAGACTGTTAATCCATAGCTTTGCCTTCCCACTCAATGAAAATGGAAAGAGTATCCCCATAGTCTGCTCCGGTGTTAAATTCTTCTTCTTAATGGTGGCACAATACTGAATGAAAGACTGAATATGGAGATTGGGATCTTCACCCTTTTCCCCACCGAATTGGTGTCTCTTGATCATGTTTATCAGCTGGGGTTCGATCTTGAAATTTTCGACCGCAATGGAAGGCATGATTGCCTTGGGAAGCATAGACAGACTTGGTTTAGAATAGTCTGTAAGCCTTGGCACAAGTGGGGGTGGCGGTGGTGGTGCTTGGTCACCCATCTCGATTGCTAATCAGATAGTCGGATTCAGAGTCAGAATAGTCTCTCACTGTTCAACGAATCTACGCCGTCTACGAAAGGTCCGTTCAGGTTCAGGATCGAACGAATTGAAGTCAGATCGCTGGTATGGACAATCCTGGGCATAAACAAGCAAAAACTAGAAAACAGTTGTGAGATCCGATCTCAAGGAACGGGAGTCCCTTGAGAAGTAACAAACAATAATCTAGAAAAACAATTAATCACAGAAAATAAAACCGTTTCCTCGGCAACGGCGCCAAAATTTGACAGGCTAAATCGCACTCCTATCAAAGATGAACCTAACGTTCACCAACTAAAAATATAACAACGGAAGCAGGAATCGTATCCACAGGGAAACAGGCGTTCTTTCTACTATTAAATTACTAATCTAGACTACTGGTACAAGAGTTGGATTGGTTTGTATATTAAACTAAAACAAGTAATCAAATCGGAAAATAACAATATTAAAGGAATCTAGGGCAGCGGTTCACCATAAATACAGACCGGGATTGGACAACGGACAATACAATCAATTAACAATCATAACTAGGAAAACATGCATCTCTCGAATCTTATGAATTCCTTATGATAGAACAACTAGCGGGCTCTCGCTACGTACTAGAAATAATTCCTATCTAATAGCCACAGACCAAAAACATCAGATTTATACCTCTCGGCGCATAATTTAAGGTTAATCAAACTCAAATCAAAATAGTCCGGCCGAACAGAATTGACGAGCAATAATAATAAACTATAGAAATTATAATCAATCAATCAATAATCAAGTCCACATATAATCCCAATCATGCATTCATTGATCCCCTAAAACCCTAGAAATTAAACTACTCACTCATGATAATAAATAACAAAGCAATTAACATAATGGAAAACATGATTAAAGCAATGAATTAAATTAGAGCAAGACATAATACCGAATTAAAGGACAATGGAATAATAAAGCTTGAATCTTTGATTAAAATTAAAACTAAGTGTTTGGAGAAAATAGAGAGCACTAAGATAAACTAAGTAATTAGAAACTAGAATAAAAGATGTCCTACAAAATAATAAAGGCTAGCTTATACAGTTTGCCCAAAAATAACATTGAAAACGGAAAAGAAACCACGCGAAAAAGCTGCAGAGGTTGGCGTCGCCCGATCGGGCGACGCTTCGCCTGATCGGGCGAAGTGCTCGATAGTCGGCCCGATCGGGCCAAATTCCGCCCGACCGGGCGGTTTGAAATAAGCTCAGAACAGCTCCAGAAGGCCGCCCGATCCGGACCGGGCGAAGTGCGCCCGTTCGGGCGCGCGTTGAAGACTTCAATTCTTTCTTCCTTTCGCCCGATGGTCGCATTTCGCCCTCAGCTCACAGGGAGATTTGCAATCTTCAATATCCTTCGCCCATATTACCGAGTCTAACTCTCGGGGCTCAACCATAAGCATCTAAGGCTCCCGAAAGTCGACGATAAAGGTCCCGAACTTCCTCGGGCTCGTGTAGTGGCCTAAATCAACACAAAACGGATCTAAAAAGACCAATTTCTCATTATCAAACCTGAAACTCAAGGCACACTAAATAACACATATTAGTATTAAAAATGGCTCCTAAGAGCTCATTTGACACAAAAAAGTACTAAGGGACGGGGTGAAACACTATATAAAACACACATATCATTTTTCACCCAATTAAACAGGTATGCATCTTCTGTGAGAACTCATTGAACATCATTTCAAAAGACAACGGGACAGCTGCTCCTGTACCCACAGAATAACCAAAGGGAATAGATTTTGTGGCTGGTGACATAAGAACAAAAAATTTACTCATTTGCACAAATGAGTAAATTTATTTTTCTCATTTGATTCTATTTAAAAACACTAACCTACTAGCTCAATAGGTAGAGCATTGTGCAAATGCACAATAGATGTGGGTTCGAATCCCACGTAGGTCAATCTTTACTTTTTGTTCGAGAGGACATCATTTAGCACAGGAGATATCCATGATTACTCTGCTCAGTTAGTTGAGATTGGCCAGAAGATTATTGAGAAGATTGCTTCGAGAAGGCAAGCCTTCGTCACCTAAATGACGAGGAAAGGAAACGACTCTTGCAATTTGTTGTTGTTGGTGGAGGGCCAACAGGTGTGGAGTTTGCAGCTGAGTTGAACAACTTTGTTGGAGAAGACTTGGCAAAACTCTTCCCTTCTCTTAAAAACTTGTCAACATTACCCTTGTTGAGGCAGGAGATCATATACTGAACATGTAAGCTGCTGCTACAGTTAACTTTTTTACTACATTTGCCTTTATCTTATGTGGTATATGGGCATATGGTTAAGCAAAATTAGTATGATCATGCATATATTGGCGCATTCTTCTTATCGCATGGTCCTCTCTTAACATTCAGGTTTGATAAAAGAATCACTGAATTTGCTGGAAAAAAAAATCAAGAGAGATGGCATAGATCTGAAACTTGGTTCAATGGTGACAAAAGTGACAGATAAGGATATTTCTACAAAGGACAGGGCCACAAGTAAGACTCATTACATACCTTACGGATGGTTGTTTAGACTACAGGAATTGGAACTCGCCCTGTAGTCATGGAATTCATGAAGCAAATTGGTCAGGCAAAATTACTTTGATGGTCTTGCACTCCACTAAACTGCGTGTAACTATGATGTGGATAGTTTGTTTTATTGGTGGGTAAATGGCAGACTAACAGACGTGACTAATATCGAGAAAAATTTACTGTAGGTCTGAAGAATAAAGTGACAGATTTTCCGAAACTAAACATGAAAACACAAACTTAGGTAATAAACAGTAACCAATTACCAAAACTGCATTCCATAACCAAAGCTTCAAGCCATGATTTATGAACATCCTTCTTTTTTGTTTTGTTTGAGAGTTCAAACAGATTGATACAAGCTCAGTATGCAGCAGCAACAGGCACATCAACACCATTTACCTCAGCGGCAATAGTAATCTTCTCAACAGGCACGAGGGGCATGTAATTGGTAACTATATAACCCATCTCAGCACCAACTTTCACAGTTTGGTTTTACTTCTCAGAGCACAGGGCTGTTGTGGGGAACAACTAACTCAGCCACCTTAGGGAAAAGGGAAGGCGGTTGAGTGACCGCCATGCTAAAACAACATACTACTCATTTAAAAACAATGAGCAAATGTTTAAAATCCGAACATTAATATTTGCTCATTTAGAAACAATGAGCAAAAGTTAAAAGTTCGGATTTAATATTTACTCATTTAGACACAATGAACAAAATTTTAAATCCGAACTTAATATTTGCTCATTTAGACTCAATGAGCAAATCCGAAATTTAATGAAACTATGATATTTGCTCATTTAGACACAATGAGAAAAGTTTAAAGTTCGGATTTTAATATTTTCTCATTTAGACACAATGAGCAAAATTTTAAAATCCGAACTTAATATTTGCTCATTTAGACTAAATGAGAAAAAATTTCAAATCTAAACTATAATATTTGCTCATTTATAAACAATGAGCAAAAATTTAAAGTTCGGATTTTAATATTTGCTCATTTAGACACAATGAACAAAACTTTAAAATCCGAATTTAATATTTGCTCATTTAGACACAATGAGCAAAAATATAAAATCAAAACTATAATATTTGCTCATTTATAAACAATGAGAAAATGTTTAAAATCCGAATTTTAATATTTGCTCATTTAGACACAATTAGCAAAAATTTAAAATCGAAACTATAATATTTTCTCATTTAAAAACAATAAGCAAATGTTTAAAATCCGAACTTTAATATTTGCTCATTTTTATAGTTTATACAAATGAGCAAATATTTTTGCTCATTTTTAAAATTTTAAAGTTCGGATTTGTTAGTATTGAAAACTTTTGCTCATCGTTTCTAAATGAGCAAATTTCAGATTTGTTAATATTGAAATTTTTTGCTCATCGTGTCTAAATGAGCAAATAAATTTGCTCATTTTTATAGTTATACAAATGAGCAAATATTTTTGCTCATTTTAAATTTTAAAGCTCGGATTTTTAATATTGAAAACTTTTTTTCATCGTGTCTAAATGAGCAAATAAATTTGCTCATTTTTTATAGTTCTACAAATGAGCAAATATTTTTGCTCATTTTTAAAATTTTAAAGCTCGGATTTGTTAATATTGAAACCGTTTGCTCATCGTGTCTAAATGAGCAAATAAATTTGCTCATTTTTAATAGTTATACAAATGAGCAAATATTTTTGCTCATGTTCAAAATTTTAAAGCTCGAATTTGTTAATATTGAAAACTTTTGCTCATCGTTAATAAATGAGCAAATAAATTTGCTCATTTTTTATAGTTTACACAAATGAGCAAATACTTTTTGTATTGTTTATTTACTTTTGAGTTTTGGGTTAATATTATTGTCATTATCTGTTAACTAGCTGCCGGGAGCTGCTTGATCTTATTTGTTTTGATGAATTGATGATATATAAAGAACACAAGTCTCATGAATACTTCAAAATTTATGCTAAAAAATGATAATATAAGTTCTGTAGACTCATAGTAGTTACATATGACGAACTAACAGACGATGTTGACATGTAGTATCATACTATATTTGATTACATACTGATCTCCTTGGAACAACAGAGGTCTTACATTTTGAGAACAAATACACTGAAATAGAAAGCTATAGGATAAATTCTTTTGCAAGAATGCAATAATTAATATTCTGTCTGTAGTATACAAGCTTGGTAGAAGAAAAGAGGCTTGAACACCATTTAACCGATTAGTGCGATCCCTTGAACTAAGAGGGCATTGGCGAGAACCTGGTTTGCAGCTTCTGAAGGATGCACACTGTCCTAAAACACGTACTGAGTGGCGTTGCTGCATGTTCCTACAGACTTTGGATTGCATAGAAGTGATGTTGTCTCTATAGTTCCTGTCCCACATCATCCCTTCCTGGACTCAGAAAATCCTACATAAAAAGAAAAAGAGTTAAGAGAAATCGTTGATTAAACCAAACATATGATGTTAATGAAAGATTTGATTACTTGATTTAGAGGATATGTACTAAATCATAGAGAGGCTTGTAAATGTCGAAAATAACAAGGTTAAGGTCATGGAGCTTCTTAGACAGCTTATTGGCAGCAGCATTGAGCTTCCTATTGAATCCTTGCGCGTCTCAGTTGAGCCTTGAAACACACCCACCTTGATGAAACCCAATAGAGTGATGGTTGCAGGTACACAGCCTAATGGGGGAAGTGAAGTTGCCCCAATCTTTCTTGCTCCTAATCCATACAGCTCCAGTAGGTCAACACTTAGCATCATTAGTTTGTCTGATTTGGTGATCTCCTTAGTCCGCAATCAGCTGTCACATTATCCTAATTTATCATAACTATGATTTCTGTAATATAACTAAAAATCCATTAGAGTTCTGTTTCTTTTTAATTAGCTTAATATCTCGAATTAAAATTCATATGAATGAGCATGTGACCATTATATTAAGACCGAGAAAGTACTATAGGCCCACAACTAACGGATGATACTTGGACAAGTAGCAATATTATTGACCTTATTGTTTAAATAAACCCAACAAACTTAGTATATGTACAGTTAAACAATTGTTATTTCCTGAAAACCCGTCCTATCAACCTTAAACCAACAACTAAGAGTGCCAAAAGGATACATTAAGATGTTGGTAGGCTGCAAGCTAAAGATCAGATTTACAGTTGTTTACAGGAAAACACATTACATACATGAGCAAATCAGATTTATGAAATGTGCTCATGTATGTAGGCTCAAGCACTCGTTACTTTATTACTTATCGCACCTAGCATGAATAAGCTATAGAGCAATATCTCAGATGGATGGCTAAGCTATAGAGTACTAATGGTGAAGATTGTGCGGCAGATTGTTAGCATGAAAGCCACAGATTTTGTTGGCTTGTTTCTGATACAAGCTCCTTGTTTGCAGAACTTATTTCCTTTGTTAGTTCGTTATTTATTGCGTGACTGATTTACTTTTGTTATCTGAATAAAACTGTTAATTCTTTCGAAATATAAAGATACATCCACACACCATGTATCCCATTGTTCACAAATTCCTTCCTGTCCGGTGTCAACGGAAAAAGTCGTTGATAACCTTCTTATCAGGTACATTGGATACAATTTGTAGAAGCAATTTCATTTATTCCCTCCCATATTTAGCATTTTCTGCTACCAAATCCTTTGAAGAGTATTGCCCAAACAACTTCACTAGATTTAATCAAGTCATTCAACTTATTCCTAACTTTTAAGATACTCTAGTAAACTTTGATAAATAAACTTCTGGTGAGTTTATGTGGGGGCTAAACAAGGAGCGCTAAGCAAGGGGCTAAGATTTCTTGCATTAGTAATAAGAACCAGAAGATTAAGGAGACACAAGCTTACAAAATAGGCTAGTATTCATATATACGTACCATAAAGCACCACATGATTCATAAACTATGAAATTTTCTCATAATTTAAATTGCCTCATTTATGCAAAACATGAGCAAATTAGCAAAAGTTGTTCAAATTTGCTCAATATTCCAATTGCTTAAACAAAAACACATACCATATCATATTTTGGATGAATGTGCAACATTTTGAACTAAAATGCACTCCCTTTTTTGGTGCTTAAACCCCACTTTACAAAATCCAACACAGGACTTAAACCCCCACTTACAAAATCCAACAACAGGGCTTAAACCCCTACGAAATTCAACATGAGCAAATCCGAATTTAACAATTTCGCAATCAAATTTTACTAATTTTGCAATCAAAATTTACTAATCAATTCAATTCTCTATCAATTTGTAATTGGTTCAATAATTCGAAAGCCTAATTTGGAAATTAAAAACTACGGAGTAATTGATTACAACAAAACAGAATAAAATACCTTCATGCTGCCGAGTCGTTGATCTTTTCAGAAATTATGCAATCTGAGAACCAGAATTAGGAGAAACAATTGATTTTGAGAGGTCTAATTTCCGCCATGGAAGAGAGCTCAACAAGCAAGGGAGAGAAACGCAGGAAGGAGCAGCGAAAATCGTGTTTTAATTCCTTTAATTGGGGTTCAGTTTTTCTTATTTTCACGCGTCATATCACAAACCTTTGAATTTAATTCGTTTGGACGGTGGAGATAGCTTCTCATTCTTCTCATAGTGATCTTCTCATTGGAGGGGGACCACATAACAGTCCACTTCTATGATGGCTAATCCAATGGCCACGTCATAAAGGATTATGAAATACTCCGTAACGGAAAAGGACTATAAAAAAAAATTAATGAATTTAACAAATTGGGAAAATAACATTGCGCATAATAATTGACCATTATAAAATAGAAAGTCCAAAATTCCAATAGAGCAGCAGACAATATAATTTGAATCAAAAGAATGGTGCAACCAAAAACTCTGCTCATTTTCTTTCTATTCTTATCTCTGCTCCTGTTTATTGAAACCAAACATAATCATGAAGAAGAAGAAGAAGTTGTAAATAGATCGATGTTTCCTGATGATTTTATTTTCGGGGTCTCAACTTCAGCTTACCAGGCATATATTTTTTTTATCTCCCTTCTCATATACGATATACCTTACCTCGCTTCTACAGTTTTGACTATATATGTGGTTTCTATATCTATAATTAATAGTCATGTTGATATATCATAACATTTAGATGAATTATATAGTTTGAAACGTTGGATGAATGAGGAAAAAATATGAGCTAATAATAGAAATTAATTTGTATTCCTATGATTTATTGCAGGTTGAAGGAGCGTACCTAGAAGATGGAAAGGGCCTCAGTAATTGGGATGTTTTCACTCATCTTCCTGGTAATTTGTAATCTGTAGTATATTATTATTCTTTTACATATTTTGAATCTGTGTTAATTTTATCTTTTTTCTTAATTTAGAAAATAAAACAGAGTAAAAATTGCCAAACAGGGCCATTGTTCAATAGTTTTAGTCTTGCTAGCTAGAGAGTAGAGATTGATAGTGCTCCACGAGGAGAAAACCTTACAATATTTTAATACCTTTTATATCTTGGTAGGTGGAGACAACTAGATAAGGCTTACGAGAGTTGTTGAATTAGGTAGGATAAATTGTTTTTTATAACCTAGATAAATTATTACTCCTTCTATTTCTAAATGTATGTAACAATCGATTTTTAAACTAAGATAAATTATTTTTTACCGTCTAAAAAAATTGAAAAATGTATTTTATCATCTAAAATTTTAAATTTTGTATTTTATACAAGTTTTTATATAAGGCGGTGTTACACAAAAGACCACATTAGTATCATATACGTGAAACATTGAACCACTAATTAAGCAATGAAACCAATTAGTTAAATAATGGAACTAATTAGTTAAATAGTGGAACTAACTAGTTAAACACTGAAACTATTAGTTAAGCAATAGAACCAAATAGTTACGCAATCAAAACGGTCTTTCTGGTAAGGCGATCTTACACAAAATTATCGTGTATTTTACCACCTAAAATAAATTAAAACTTATTTTTTACCACCTGCTAAAAGGAAAAAACATATGATAGTTATTGAGGCCCACTAAGTCAATTTCTCTCCACTTATTTCAACCCTATATGATTTTCTTTGACTCTTTCACCCTCCTCTCTTTACTACCATTGATTTTGTCGATTTTGTGAATTAATGGGAGGAAAATTAACTGAATTCATGCTGAGAGCGAAGCAGGGGAAAAGAAGGGATGTTAAATAGATGAAATTGTGAAAGAAGAGACATATCAAAGATATTACCATTATTAGGCTTCCTCACAATAACGATATCATCTAGTTTTCCTTTTAAGGTGGTAAAAAAACAGGTTATATATTTGTTTTGGTGGTAAAAAAACAGGTTTGGTTTTTTAGGTGGTAAAAAACAAGTTTTGGTTTTTTTAGGTGGTAAAAAACAAATTTTCGATTTTTTTAGGTGGTTAAAAACAAATTGTCCTTTAACTATTCATACATTAATTTTGACCATGTTTTTCTTACTAATATAAAAAAATAAAATGTTAGTATGTTATTAGATTATTGTTATTAAATTATAATACATAAGCATGTGATTCATCATTGTGACACGACTTAAATGTCGAATGCTGCGACCTTTATCATTTTGTTTTCAAATATCAATTTTTTAAAAATATAGTTTTTTATTAATTTATACATAGTACTCCGTAATAGCATAGATTTACTATCAAACTAATACATTGACAAATATATCAGTTACAACTCAACCTTTTTGAATATATTCCTAAACCAAAAGACTCCTCTATCTGGCGTCATAACCTTTGCCAAAGAGAGATTCTGCGCAAAGGTATTCGTTGGAAACTCGGGAACGGCAAATCTATTAATTTCTGGCTTGACAACTGGGTTATCCAGGATAATCTCCTTAGTCACTTAAAATTGAATATCAATACAGTTAATTCGAATCTACGTGTTGCTGATTTCATCCTCCCTACCCACGAATGGGATAGTGATAAATTAAAATCTATAGTTCCTCCCGCCTTAGCTATGAAAATTAAGGGATTACCTAGTCCAACTAGAGACCTTGAGGATTCTCCAATTTGGGGAGCTACTTCGACGGGAGAGTTTTCCGTCAAATCCGCGACTTGGATAGCTCATGGGTTACCTTTCTCTTCCCATACTTGGAACTATAACTGGATCTGGAGCTTAGACGTCCCACCTAAAATTGCTATTTTTATATGGCAAATTTGCCATAATAGCATTCCTGTACGAAGTACACTCCAGAAACGTAATATCCTGCCTTTTGATGTTTGTCCACTTTGTGATACTTATGCTGAAACTATGAATCATCTTTTCATTCAATGCCCTTCCTCTAAACTCTTGTGGGATCTCCAATTAACTAAACACTGGCTGGATTATTTATCACCTCCCACGACCTTCTTGAAAATCTAACCCTTCTCAGGAAGTACCCCTCTGATTTATGTAAGTTCACCTTCCTAATTTGGTCCCTTTGGAAGGAAAGAAACGATGTACCTTCAACAATGCGTCCTTCAACCCATTCCGGGTTTTCTACAAGGCAAACTCTGCTTACCATGAATGGCAATCTCGTCTCCAACTGACTATCACCCAGCTTACGGGCACCCTATCACTACCCTCAATTCCACCCCTCCACCTCTCCCTTCCCCTCCAATCATGGTTCGCTGGTACCCCCCTCCACTCGGCACCTTCAAACTCAACTTCGACGGCTCCAGTAAATCTTCTTCAGCAGCAGCAGGAATCATCATCCGTAATAATGAAGGAATTTCAATTTCAGCATGTACTTTTAATCTTGGTCAAACTCAAGCCTTCATGGCTGAAGCCATCGCTCTCCACAAAGGTCTACAAGAAGCTAGGCGTCTTCAGATCGATAATCTCCTTATCGAAGGTGATAATCTTCTTATCATTAATGCAGTTAAAGGGGTGTGGTCTACTCCTTGGAAGATCAGTAACATTATTTCTGATATCAAACATCTCCTCACCCTCTTTACCACGTGGATATCAAGCACATTTTCAGAGAAGCAAATTCGGCTGCAGATTGGATAGCGAATGTCGGTCACCTAATTGTTGGAAATATATATAGATCCTACTATAGCCAGAGATTAGCTACTATCTTATGTAATGATACTCAGGAGTGACTCTCATGCGGAGAGGCTCCTAAGTATATTCTCCTTACCTTTCAAAAAAAAAAAAAAAAAAAAGTATTTTTAAACAGAGGGGGGATGAACTACGTAAAATGACAACGTAAGATTGTTTATTTATCCTTCTTGCCCTTAAAATACAGTAATGCATTGTATGCCGCACGTTGGAACAAAATTAATTATGTAATTACTTAATTATTTGTACCATAATAATAGCTATCTAACCTGGACAGTCAGCATGCTTTTACATGTATATTAAATTCTTGTCAACAATTATTGTCACATGATTAACCTCTCAAATCTCTCATACTATTTTGTCATGGTTGCGTATTTTAGTCACCGTCTATCTGATATGTTCTTACACAGTTACGCTTCATATACTTCGTATATAGTTGTCCTGCATCGCAAGTGAGTGAAGCTGTCAATTTTTAACCCAAATTGTTAAATTTGCTGGTTAATTCAATCGTAAAGAACCCGAATCATTGATAACATGTGAGTTGGAACCCGAAATTCGATCCCATAATATTCAACTCGAATTCGAACCGTCTCGAAAATATTAATCTAATTCAGATCCGATACTCGATAACAAACCGTCATGCGACAACCCGAACCGTTTCTACCCGAACTGAATGGAGCCAAAAACCGTTAATGACTCGATTTTTTCAATCCAAACCGTTTCAACCCGAGAAAACCCGTTTACAACTCGAACTATTTCAACCCGGACCGTTTACAACCGAACTGTTTCAGCCCGCACCGTTTACAATCCGAACAGTTTCAAACCTGGACCAAGTGTTTACCCGGACTATTTCACCCGAACCGTTTGAAACTCGTTTAATTCAAACCATTTATACTTGTCTCTCCCGCACTACAAGACAACTATAACACGTTTTATTTTATCCAAATTAAAAGTTGTACTATAAGCCAAACGTTTTTATAAATAAATTAAGTCAATGTTATAAAACTTATAAGTTTGTATTATTTATTAGTTTTCCACTCTTTTATTGACTCGTATTCTACTGATTAATCAAGTACTAAACTAAATTGATTTAATTCAATACGTTATAATCTTATTATAAGTTATAACCAAAGAACTAATCGAAAACTATGTTGTTTTGACCGAATCGACTTAATTCATTACAATTGAACTTGTTTATCTCGTTGATGTTTAACCAATATATATGATACTTGTATTTATAAATTTACAAATTCATTATGTATTAGTTCATCATTATCGATTATTAATTACTACGTTAGTTGTTAATTCATCAATAAAAGTTTCATGAATACGAAGTGTTAAATTCTATTAGTCTTAGTACATCGTTATCTACGATAAAACTAAGTCATATACTATATACTCACTAACTCTACTGGTCTTGAAATTTAACACTTTTAAAATTTACGGAGTACTTAGAGTCCTTGTATATTAAATTAGACATCCATACTATAATATAAACGAATTGAAAATTGTGATTTTAGTAATAACCCGATATTGTTTATATTTGTATCTGAATTGACCAAACCAGACATAACCCAACCCGATATGAACCCCACCCATAGGATATGAACCTTTTACAACCCGGATAAACCCGTTTATTAACCGACGTGCTCCAACCCCACCGGCCTGACCCGACCCGACTATAATCCGATCTCATGACCCGCCCCGATTTTAACCCGACCCGATATGAAGTTGACCTGAAATAACCTGACCAAATCCGTTTACAATCGGGCCCAACATGACTTGACCCTATTAACCCCAACCGACATGAACCCGACCCGATAAAACCTTGTCAACCAATCCGAACCCGAAGCGAACAGTTATTTTTTCAACCCGACCCGATATGACCCAATAGCCAAATGAACGTTCCAACCCGAACCGATGCACCCGACCCTTATCCGATCCATTTGTCCGAATTGGCACCTCTACAAATGAGCCATACAGTATAGAGGTGAGCAACATTGGATATACCCGAATCTCGACCGGAACCGGTAGATATCAGTCTCGATATTGATTTCCCGATCATTTACTTTATAACGAAAAAGTTGTAATTTTGTATAAAAAAAATTGGGCATATTGTTTTTATTTCAGCTAAAACAACATTTTCCTGGCCTTATTAACAGAGTTTAAGATAATTATATTTTACATTCAAAAAACAAATATATAAAGTTATGGTCAAAAACATAAAAAGTGTTTCATCAAAAAAAAAAAAAAACATAAAAAGTGGTATGTAACTTCGGGTAACCTGTACTTACCCGTTTCGTGTTCCAAAAGTTAGGAACCGGTCTTAATTTTGTTACTAGGAATCGAAATCACCCAAATCGGTTCCCAAACCAAGTACCCACTTTTTTTCTCACCTAATAAAAGCAATGCAAATTACAGATAGAGAAAGAAGATTCAAACTGATCGATTTCCTATTGTATACAATCTCACAATTTTAACCATTGTTCCGGTATAAAATAATGGACTTCGGAATCAAGGCCCTTTCATAGTACAGGAAGATCTAGCTTGTTCTGGGTGTTGTAGTTCGAGAATACCTACACACAAGTTAGAGTAACTGCCTCGGGGATGTTTCGAGGAAAGCTCCTCCTATGCCTAAGTAAGTAATAGATTAGTAGCGAAAGCTATCTAAATTAAAGTGTGTGTAAAAAAATAAATGAACGTACCTTGGTATGTGCAGTAGGGTGACATATTTATATTGTTTGTGTAGTAAATATAGTTGGGCTTTTACTAGCATGGGTCGTGG